>NC_091134.1:11162007-11808225 GCF_041381155.1 Argopecten irradians | reverse complement strand
TTAAATGGGTGAGAAATGGTGCTCAAAGACAAAGAAAATAAAAAAAAGTGCTTTCACTTGTAATAACTAAATTGAATTCAAACGGGTGACCGTTGCTTTGTGAAATTAAGAAAGACGTTTTAAATAAACTTTATGCAGGTAACAAAACTACATAATATCTTCTTAATCTTAATCTTCTTATTCTTCTAATATAGATGTGAAGGTAACTACAAGCATTTAAATATTAAGCAATCTATTCATCTTACACACAATTGGCGCAAATCTGACTTCTAGCAAAGCAGTTATTGTCTTGCAATTATCATTATGAGCAAACAGAGCCAAAAACATATATTATGAAAATTTGTTATCTCGAAAATCGCAAAAAAGACAAGTAATAGCTGGAACATGTATCATTAATGTAGTCTATGAAAGTGATAAGTGACTTTAGAGTGTACAAAATCTGTCCCTTAAGTATCCCTAAAAAGTATGGCTTATGAAACCTTGATCCCTACTTATCGTCATTGAGTGTGTATTGTTTCGTACCTGTATGGTATCCCGGTTGTAGATTGCAGTACATCCAAATTGCTTCCTACCAGTAGCCTGATTTCCTAACGCGTTAGGTCGCGGTATGGTAAACACACATGTCAATAATGGTGTCGATGATGCATCGAGGAACGATGACTGGTATGCTAATAATGTTTACAACTATCAGTCCTCTCACTAATCATCTTAGTATGATGTACTCATTATGAAATGAAATTTATGCGCACTTGATCGTAAATTTGAATCTAGGCAAAGGCTTGGAGTAATACTTTCCAAACTCTATGATCCTCAGTCTTATTCTTCAGAAATTCTTTTCATTGTTACAATGTTTGTTTATTCAATTGCTGACATACAAATCGCAAACATGTTATCATGCTGGTCCTAAACGAAGGTCAACGTTTAGCCAAGAAACAACTTTAAATGCGCAGTTTCCTCCATATATTTCATATTAATGTGCACGTGTTCTGAGTTGATTGGTTTCATTATATATGTCATGACAGATTCTTTGCTCCATCACCACCCAATAAGCCAAATATAGAAATAATAATTTCGTGTAAAAATGAACCAGATGTTTCGAGGGGGAGTAATGACTGTTGATACTTGTTATAAAACTAGGACACAACTTTATATAGTACTATAAAAAAGGGCACAACTAGGGCGCGAAGGGAACCTACATATTAAATTTGATTAAAATTCGTTCTGATAAATAACGGTTACAGACTTTACTATCAAAATCCGATATGCCTGGCGGCCATCTTATCGACTGGTCAGTCCCAAAATGCACAACTAGGGCTCTGTTGGATCTCTTCAGCACTTTATAAGAAATTGTTTGTTTGAGTTTTACGGCCAATCGACAACTACTGCAAGGCAGGCATTAGTAATAGGATATAAACAAGGGCTGTATCTAAAAGATAAGAATAAGAAAAAGGCAAGTAAAATCTAAAACAAAATTGTAAATGTTGATTTAATAAAAAGAGAGTTACATAGAATAAAATAGTTTTGCCTAAAACACACGAGAAAACTCATGCACAATGTTGATGAAACGTTGAGTGTTGCGTTATTATGAATAAAAGATAAGATGGGAAAACGTTCAAATTTTGTTAAAAAAGCCGATCTCTTTTAGATAGTTGAAAATACGGTTATGTCTCACGGCATGGAACAAAGTGTACATGTCGGAGACATCATAATACTTATCTCGTATGTGTTTAAAATTAATACAATGCAATAAAAACATGCTCCACTGTGAGAAGAGAATCACATGCATGGCATGTAGGAGGATCCTCCCCTCTCAATAGATAGGAATGTGTAAAATATGTGTGTGTCCAGTTCGGAGCCGCGAGAGAGAACAATTTCCTCTCTGCGGTCTCTCCGACTGGAAAGTTTAGGATTTAGTGTAGGTTGTATTTTAAACAGTTAATTGTTTGTCTCGGTAGACCACCTTTGTTTGCGAATGGTGTTTAATGGCTGACTGAATTGAAGATTTGATGTCATTGTAAGGTAGTTTCAAATCTGTTTGTGCTAGGCGAAGAACAGTCTTAGCTGCTTTATCGGCCTTTTCATTCCCCTTTATACCCACATGGCTGCGAATCCAGATATGAGTAATTTGAGTTTTAGAATACAATCAAAATGTTCTAATCAAAAAGAGTTTGGATAACGTGTTTCTAGGGTTTCTTAATTTCAAAGCCTGCAGGACCGAAAAGAGTCGGAGCAGATGGTTGCCGTTTCAATGCGGTGATCTTCGATATGGGCAAGCGCAAGACCGATAGCACATGCTTCCGCAGATAAAATGGAGACAACATCCGGGAGTCGGATAGAGGAACAGTGATTAGATGAACAGCATGCTGCCGCAACGTTGTCACGATCTTTTGAGCCGTCATTGTAGATCTGAACATGATCAGGGAAAGCCCTAATGCACTCCCGAAAGGAGGATTTGTGGTCTTCGGGTAATGCACTAGACTTTGCCCTCTTATGTAGAGATAAATTGATATCAGGTGTCTGAATGAGCCATGGTGGTACATCCGATACGGTGTACTCGTCAATGGTTTCGAAGTTTATATTTAGTTCCTGCAAACATTTTGAAATTCTGATGCCAAATGTTGGTATCAGCTTTTAGTTTTGTGTAAATATTTTTCTTGATGCTGTGGGTTAAAAACAAGATTAAATGCGGGGTTTTTTAAGATTAGATTTGTGTTGAGCAGCATACTGTAAGGATAAGTGCGAGACGCAGTCCCTGATTCTGGATAGGGTCAAGCATCTGTAGATAGGAGCTGCGAGCCGATCTATAGACAATCGAGTCGTAGTCAAGTTTTGCTCTAATAAGTGCCCGGTAGATACGCAGAAGCATTTCACGGTCTGTACCCCAATCAGAATGTGAAAGAACACGTAAAAATGTTCAGCTCCTTCGGACACTGTTTTATATATGGAACAAAGGACAGTTTCGAATCAAATATTAGTCCAAAAAATTTAAGCTTTAGTTCAACTACTGGAATTTAAATGCCATTGAGTGTGAGGTCTGGATACTTGTGTGGTTTTCATTTTTGACAGAAATGCATGCATACAGTTTTTGATCTTGAAAATCTAAAGCCATTTTCGTCAGTCCAAATTTTGTAATTTGTCTACTAAACATTGTTGTAGTTGTCGTTCTATAGTGTGCATAGTATTAAACTAATATAGTATTTATCATACGTTCTAGAGTTTTTACAAATGCAGCTCGTCAATGAAATAGGACGATAGTTATTTGCATCTGTAGCATCCTTTTCGGGGTTCGGGAGGGGTATAATAGTAGATTTCTTCCAAGACTCGGGAATTTTGCCAGAAGAATAAACTTGGTTAAATATAGTTAAAAGACATTTTAGTAAAGAGTCTGGTAATTGTTTTAAAAACGTATATGGAATTTCGTCAGGTCCAGCTGCCGAGTCCTTTGATTTCTCAAGGGACTTGATCAATTCTGGTATTTCTAAGGGCCGATTATAACTTTCAGTATTGGAGGATTTAAAATTATGACGTCTCTTTTCCTTTCCTTTTTTTTTTAATTTTTTTTTTTTAAATTTTTTTTGAATGATTTTCGACGGATGAATTTTAAGCAAATTTTTTGGCAAAGGCGTCAGCTATATCAGATTTTGAAGAGAATATTTAATTTTTGTTAATGAGGTGGGAGGATGGTGTTGTTTTTCTTTTCCCACTGATTTTACCAATCATTTCCCAAACTTTCTTCGAAGATGTATTGGAATTAGTTTTTTGAGAAGTACTCTTTCCTATACTTTTCTTGTCGGATTTGATAGACCTTCAAGCTTTTGCCTGAAATTGTTATAGTTTGAGACGGTTTGCGAAGCCAAGTACCGCCTCAGAGCTGCATTTCTACCAGATCTATTGATGAATGAATCGTTTGAGAGAAGGAACTTTGTAGGTTTTGGCACGGATTTTGGTATGGTTTTTGTAGCGATAGAAGTGAGCGCTTCTGTGAAAATTTTTAATGGGGTCATCAAGTGTTGAAAAATTATTCCTCAATTGAGCTCCTCTGCGCACACGGTTTTTTGAATTGAACCCAGTCCGTTCTTATGTAGATTCCAACGAGGAATAGGCTCCTCAAGATTTTTTTTGGCGACCCTATGCTTTTTTTAGTAAAATTGGAATTAAGTGATCGCTCCCACAAAAGATCGTCGTTGACCCTACAATCATTTATCCACTTAAGAACTAATGGATGGGCACAACGATAGATCAATGTGGGTTAAGCGAGCCAGAGGCAGGGTGTAAATATATTGGGGCATTGGTGTTATAAAGACATTAAGCTGTTTTTATTAATAAACTCTTTCGATAACGTCTACCTCTAACGTCAGAGCTGGAGCCCCAGAGGCATATTATGACCGTTAAAGTCACATATGATAATATATGGCACTGGTAGTTTGCGATAACTCTCGATGTTACTAAGTTGATCGAAACAACTAAATGGGAGTATTGAGGTAATGTATAGAGAACCCTCGGTGAAGATTGCAACAATAGCGCTGTAATGTGGTGTTTAGCTGGATGTGTCTGTGGGGGACGTTTTTATGTACCGCCACCGCCACACCACCTGATGCACGGCCGTCTGTTGTTAGGCTTCCATTGCAAGGCTTCAGCAGGCATTGGAGAATACAATACAATTAGGGCATGAGTTCCTTAAGGTTAAAATGATCAATATGAAAACCAACATGCAGTGTGGGGTAAATCTGTATTCTACCAGCCAATCAGATCAGAGTTGAAGTTAGAAGATTGCAATACACCAACCGATTGGCTGTTCAAATTTAAAACCAGAGTGATAGTAGACTTTTAAGAAATTAATTTTTATTTATCATTCATTCATAAGATACAATTGTTTTTGTTGTTATTATGTTTTGCAATGAAGGAAGTTGTGTTTTGTGAGGTGACAAAACATGCTATTACATACTTGAAAGTATTAGCTTTTTTACTGTTAACGATCATGCATACATTGTGTTGGCCCCTACTACAACACCAGGGCACCTGTTGTGATATTGTACGACACTAAGCATTGGACGAGCTATACTGTTAATTCACGCCTTGTGTTAATCAAGTCTTGTGCCATTCTGCATGCTGATCGTTCATCCGTGAAAATATCATCCAAAATGTGTACTTGTTGTGGTATTCCACTGATACAACACTACACTACAATAACAACCAAAAATTAGGCTTCCATTGCTTTCCCTTTGGGGTCCAGATCTCCGTTAAATTTATATCAATTTTAAAACCATTTCAATAATTTTCAGTTGTTTATGTACTTTAATCTCTTTCCATTCTAGCTGTTTCCGAATTTTGTGAAAATAACCCATACCTAAAAATACAAAACACTAGATTTATACAACATACAAAGTGTAACATCAGTAATATTTCTTTCATTTTAATATCATACTTCTTGATTAAAATTTGTCAGCTTTCATCAAAGGGGAAAACAAATTATAATAACAAGGATATGGAGAAAAAAAATGGATTTCATATTTTGTTTTCATAATATCAGCTTTCATCCAAGATCTTCAGGTTGTGCAATACTTTACATATGAGAGGAGATGGGGAGCAGCCTTCGGTCTGGTTATAATGGAGGAACCATTATTGATTTGTTCGCGCGACTGTCGGCAGACGCTCATACAAGGTTCCCTGGATCAATAACGGCTGCAGCGTTGGTACAAGACTTGTAATAATTCAGAGCTGTGAAGCTTTTGTTTTTTATTATTGTATATCTTAAAGTGCTTGTTGTGAGGGCATGAAAGCCCACCATATTATATATATATTATATATAACTCATCTGTAGTGAAGAGTTCCAGTTCCATAATATGTAGATATAGTTATGTAATCACATCATTATCATCATCATCATCATCATCATCATCATATACTATTTGTCTTAGTGATCACTGATCAGCAGGTTTCAGTGTATATTCAAAATGGGGAAAAACCCACTGGTAACAGTTTACCAATTGATATTTAAAGTAAACAAAATTCATTTTGAAGTGAATGCATATATCATTTTCCTGCTCCAGATCAAATTTAACTTGGACATATCTTAGCACTGAATCACATCCAAGTCTTCATGGAAACAATGAAAAACACACTATATTATTATACAATATAGTCAAGATTTTAAAGATTTTGATTTTGTTTTTGGATAAATTATTGGCATTTTGTTACTAGAAACCAAATCAAAAGATTATCCCCAACACTAAATATGATTTGCATATTTTGAAAAAAAAAAAAAAAATGAAATGATTGCTTCATCTTGAAATCAACACCATATACAATATCTGAGATGTTGGTCAAGGACGGGGGCAATCATAGATATATATAGGGCATTTTTCCAGTCATACATTGCTGTTTAAAGTCTTGTAGATTATACTATACAGGTAGTTGAAAGTTGATTACGATGTGTAAATCTGTCGCTTGTTGCTTCTTATTTAGGTTCTTGACATAACATGTACAGGGTTTGTTTTTGTTATTTTGGACATTCTTTATCAATCTATAATACTTTTGTTCTATCAATACTAACATACTTAAATTATGTTACACTGTAACTTGCCAAACCATATGTCAATTGGACTATCATATTTGGTCAGTATAGCCATGTCCTGAATAACACAGGCTTTATTTGCATGTATTCCTTATTTGCATATTACAGAGTTATCTGCCCTTTTGGGTAAGTATCGATTGTGACATCATGTGGTTGTGAGCGTAACGTCATACTTTTCGGAGAAAACGACGTGAATTGCGCTCATAAAATAATGACCTAACAATCAATACCTACCTGCAAGGGAGCTAACTCTGTAATATGCTAAGGCGGAATAAGTAAGAAATGCCATACAATTACATGGCAATGAATAGATAGGATTAGACCCGTGCCCGTTTTGACACGTTATACTGTATACCTGTTCTGTTAACGTTTTATCCAAAAATGTTTGATTTATGAAGTTGCGTGAAATAGCTTTAACGATGATGATTCACTGCTGAGACTTAAGATTTTGGTGTATCTACACTTAAACTTGAGGTGTTATGTACATAGTTCTATGTGATGTTGGCTATGGGGTCAGACTTGTGTGGCCAGAGACTAGGGGTTAGACTTGTGTGGCCAGAGTGTAAGGGTCAGACTTGTATGGCCAGAGAGTAGGGGGCCAGACTTGTGTGGCCAGAGAGTACAGGGTCGGACTTGTATAGCCAGAGAGTAGGGGGTCAGACTTGTGTGGCCAGATATGTGTTAAGCCAATATTTTACTGGAAATTTTCAGAAAACATATTTGACAAACATAGATTCTATGCTTCTTTTCAAAAAGAAAAGAAAGGGGAAATTATCAGTATAAATAATGTTCAATTTTAAGAAAATGTATAATTAATTTTAAACGAATGTGTGAAGCTATTATATTTGAATGTAAAAAGAAAAGATAAATCATCGATGTAATGTACCATAAAGTGCAAAGCACTTATCTGTCTATATTTTGCCAGCTGATGGATTTTTATCTAATCATCAAATATGACATTAAAATACTTTTGTTTAGCTATGTATATCAAGCTAAGTTTTCTAATCAATTATACCAAAAATCATTCAGACTTCCATTGTAATAAATAACTTGATCTTTCCTATTTTGAAAAAAAACCATTTGTTGTACTATTAATTTATGTTGTTCTATTACTGTAATTTATTTGGTTAAAAAACATTAATGTCTAAAATTGAATCATCGTCAAACCTGGTATATTCACACCATAGACTAAATATCAACTTGTATGCTGATGACTTGATCTCTGCTTAATTATGTGTGTTTTAGAAATGTTGGTATTATTTTGAGTTACTGATGTAGACGTATAATGCACTATCAATTGCTTGATGCACTGTTTATGCTTTTTATAGGTGGTCTTCACCATTGATATATTTATCATGATGTAAACGATAAGTAGCTCCCACCAGCACTGAGGATTATTGGTAAACTGTCAGATTTGGTGAAAAATGAAATCTTGTCTGAATCTTTATGTGTGTGTGTGTGTGTGTGTGGGTGTGGGTGTGTGTGTGTGTGTGTGATAGCAATTAATAAAGAAGAAATTATCAATTAGTTATTGCAAAAGGGGTTTTGCTGAAAAATTAGATATAAAATATCAGTATATTAATGTCAAAATTATCAATGTGGCTAGTTAATCTGTTCACAAACACGGGCCAAAGTGGCAAATTGCATTCTTTTCAAATGTTACGAATGCCATGCTGTTTGAATGGTTGAGTGCATGTGTACTGTATATATTTGTTGTAGGTGTGTGAAAAACCATTCTTATCAGAAAGTTGTGGCAGAGAGTTGGACAGAATATCTTCCTCACAAAAAGGCCCTTTATTTAGCATAGGGACCTGTCATATCCTGTTAACTATGGATTGTCTGCTATAACAAAAGTACATATATACTAAGCAGTAGGCCCATAGAAGGACATATTGTGACAGGTTCCTGTGATATTTGTGTTTCCCGGTATAACAATTAGTGCCATGTTTTCTGTTCAGATTGAGGCTTCCCGTGATGCCTGTTGTATCTCTATAAAGTTAGGTAGAATAGGGCCTGCTCTTTCCGGTGACACCACTTTGTTAAATATTTATTTTGAATACTTTTTTCATTTCTTTGTAGTAAGATTTTGTTTGTTTGACTCCATGACTTTGGACTAGCCAATGACAATGATTGAGGTGTCGTCATGGTTACAAGCTGATAGCAAGCATAGCTGCTCCCCGGTGTTGTTCCTGTATATATAACATTTTTTTTTTTTTTTTTCTTTGCAAACAAGTTATGAGCATCTTACATTGAAAGCACAGCTTGCACACTATCTCCTTTGTATATTTACAACCCTATAGACTCATGTTAATGTTTGTAGATTGTTACCGTGGTTACATGTCTTTCCTCTGTTACTATAGCGATATACCTCCACCTTAGGTTACCTTAATTGTGATTCCCCTAGGCAGTTCTAATGTCTCCTTTGTTTGTTTTTCCTCTTGTATGTGATTACCTCATTGGATCAGTATGGAATTAAAGTTTTCCAAAAAAAAGAAGAAAGAAAAAATCTTTATGGTGCACTTGAAATTATTGTCATTCTAACCATACATTTATATATATATATATGAATTTTAAAGAGGTTGAAAGTGTTGTGACAATAAATTTCATTATTTTTCAGTAAATGTTTACATGCTGTCGTTCTGACATTCAGCCTCTTGTATAAGGCAGTGCAATATTAATATATATTGTGTTGTACAAAATATGAGGAAGGTCCTATCCTATTATGTATATTAAAACTTTACTCCAAAAACCTAATGAAAGTTAGATATAAGGTTGATTTCAATTAGTTCTCCTTTTTAGGTGATTATTGTTTTTAAGTATATTACATGTATTCGGTACTGTTTAGTAACACTGTGTCAAAATAGACTAAACATACCTGTGCATGTCCCAAGACAGTGCTCTTTATATTTAGTTATTAGTTTTGTTTTAATATGTTACATCCCTTAAAAACCAAGAAAAAAAAACTAACAAAAAAATGAAATTTTCATTTGCAGATGAATTTAGATTTTTCTTAATCTTGTTAGCAGACTGTCTGTACATGTTAGGTATAGTTCCCTAGCCATGGAAATGCTGTCACTGTGTTTCATGTTCCATGTTAAAGAGGTGTATTTCGTTTGATTTGTTAAAACTGGTATATGGACGCCATGTTTTCCACGAAAACTGACATTATTTTAAATAAATTGCCTGTTATGAAAAATACAGTTTGTGTTGTTTTTACTTACAGAAAAAATGATTCTACAAAATCATTTGGGTCATGTAATCCATTAAAACCTTAAGTGATCTAGTGTTATCGTCTTCGGTTTGTCATGCATCAGGTGTTAACAATTTACATTTTTTACTTCTTCAGAACTATGAGTAAAATCATTACAACTACATATGCACAAAACCTCTCTGTGCTAAGCCCTAGTCATGACAATGTAAGTAATATGTATATATTTATTACATAATTTGTTAAAGTGAAGGACGAACACGACCAATGTATTGGATTTAAAGGCTGCATACAGGTCTAAAAATTTAAATGAATGCAACACGACATGAACAGTGGAGTTATGAAGTAACGGGCCTAAATGCCAATCTTCAATATGATTAGAAGGTTTTCCCGTCCAGTAAGATTTTGATCTGTGATTTTGGAATTCATTAAAATTCAACTGAAAAAACTGGTTATTAATTGATTATGTAATGAAAATAATATTTCATGGGTTACTGTGCTCTAGTTCATATTATTTATCCCTCGGTGATGGTAATCAACAAATGTTATATTGCACTCGGTCTTTAATTGGCCTTGTGCAATATAACATTTGTTGATTACCATCACCGAGGGATAAATATTATGAACTAGAGCACAGTAACCCATGAAATATTTGTATAATACATATGGTCCACCCCAATAGCCATACTGCTAACGTTTATAAGTGATATATGTAGTAGCTATTAACGTGGAAGTGCGGAGGGATATTCAAATCGCTTTTTGTCTGTGGTCCGTTGTCTGTCCTTCCGTCCGTTAACATTACTTGTTGCCGCTATTGCTCAGAAAGAGATGAAGGGATCTTTCTCAAGTTTTATATGTAGTTTCCCCTAGGACCTGCGTTGTGCATATTTCATTTTGGGATTGATCGGTCAACAAGGCCGCCAGGCAGCCATCTTGGATTTTAACAATTGAAGTTTGTTGCGGCAATTTCTCAGAAAGTACTAAAGCGATCTTTCTCAAATTTCATGTGCAAGTTCCCCTAGGAAGGGATCTTTCTCATATTTGATATGTAATAATATGTAGTAAAAGTTTGAAAAGCAGAGAAAAGATCCCTCTTTCCATTGTCAGATGTAGATCATTCTTTGGTGGGCGCCAAGATCCTTCTGGGATCTCTTTATTATCAAAACGTGCAGCGCGTTATTTCGTAACTTCTCTAAGTTTCATCTACAAAAATGGCAGCCATCTTGAAAAATACTGAAAGTAGATACCCTTTTCAATGGCTTCCTGTTTGATTCCTATTTTTGATTGTCTTAGCTACTCACATACCAACTTTCATGCTTTTATCAAAAGGTACAGCTTATTATTTCATTAGTTTTCTAAGTTTCACCACGAAAATGGTGGCCATTTTGAAAAATACCGGAAGTAGGCTCCCACCTTTATTCTCTTTTAAATAGTCATAACTACTTGCATGCCAAGTTTCGTGCTTGAATCATAGAAATGGTCTATTTTTCCATTTTTTGGCCATATGCTACTCTACTATAAATCTATGTTGAGGACAAAATAGGCCAAATTGAAAAATAACGTATTCTTTATAAATGGAAGTCTCCATATTATTTTATTTTTACAAGATTTGAAATATGATGGATTGATCAAAAAGAAGTGATCCATATTTCTAATTGAAGTTTTATATATTTAATTTTAACATAATTTATTTGTTTTATATATTTAATTTTAACAAAGTTCATTTGAAGGACCAGATAAGTTTTCAGTCACGTCTATTCATAAATTCATTGTATATAAGAATGTTCCAACACCAGGCCTTCGTCTTTCATACTGAGTGAGAACGATGTTACCATGTTGTATCCCCTCCCGACATTGATAGACAAAGTGCAATGTGACTATCAACTTCAATTTGTGAAGCCCTGAAAAATCAACAAAAGCAAATATTTATAAACCAAAGCCTTATAGAGATGAATCAACAATTATACAAAGCTTCCTTGTGAATTGATATTTAAGAAAAGTGTAAAAGATCCCTTAATTATTGCCTTAATGGTCATTGGTCAATAAGAACTGGGAATAATATATCAACAGGAGTTTCAACGAATAGTGAGCAAAGGGAGGTAACTCAAACAATAATTCATTACTTTTTTTTTTAAGTGTGAAAGGAAAGTATATATATATATATGTAGTACTGCTAATGAAGTAAATATGAAGTTACATACCATTTTTCAAAGTTGATCTGACATAGAGGGCAGCACTGGACAGCATTACTGGTAATATCCGAGTTCTCCATCTGTTTATTGACAATCTCTCTTTTGCTGGAGACAAGTGTTTTAGAAATGTTAAGATGAGGCTGTGCTGATACACCACCTCTGACAGTCTGTTTGGTCATACTAATGGGCCGATGTAGATTGTTACTTGAACGATGTGACTTTTCAATGTCTGGTGGTGTCATTAAACTTCCCAACTGTTTTACCGTGGAAGACATACTTGTATTTTCACTGGTCTGATTTAAGCTTTCACATTTGGAAGGCATCGTGGAATCGCCTTTGTGTCTAGTATCAGGTTTGTTGGCTTCTGAACACAAATCAATTAAACAACCGCTTCCTGATAAAATCCTCTTTTTACCGACGCTTGATTTTCCTTCCGAAACAAATGTTTCCTCTCTTTCAACAGATAAACTCCATCCAGACTTTCCTTGTTTGTCTAATTTTCCATCTTGTGTAGTCAGAAAATCTTCTCCTTTGGCATATAACTGATCATGATGTGACCGTTGAGCAACACTCAGGGAGCTGTTTCCATTTAGTTCTTGTTCAATCATTGTATCATACTGTCCACTATAATGCGTTGGCCTCCGTCGTAAACACCGTTTACACATTTCAGGCAAAGATGGAAAAATGGTATTTTCTTTCTCTGGCGTGTTTGATTCAAGAACCTGAACAGTAAAAAAAAAAAACCAAAAACATTTCAGTTGTGTATTTTCTGGAGAAAAAATAACATAATTTACAACAAGAGGCCCACAGCGCCTGTATCGCTCACCTAATTTTCTTTCTTACTATAATTATCACAAAATCTCTTACAATCATAAATAGCTAAATTGACCCGAGGATTAGTTTAATTTTGAATCCCAACCATGTAATGGTGCTATCATTATTAAATGACTATGAGTGTTAGTAAATACTAAGTTACAGAGAAATTGATTATTATAATGAAAGTCGCCATGTTGATCCCTTTTGGCCCTACCCCTCAGGCCCCTGGGGCAACAGCTCCATCATTTGTGTAATTTTTAATTCCTACCCTATAATGATGCAGCTACCATTGCATTATGAGTGCTACCACATGCTTAGTTTCAGAGAAGAAGTTGTTTAGATGAAAATAGTCAAATTTACCCTTTTTGCCCCTCCCCTCAGGTCCCTGGGCCATTTGTACAATTTTCAGTCAGTAACCCATAAGGATGCTACCAGTCAAATTTTGTTAATTTCCGGCCTGCAGTTGTGGAGAATAAGTCAATTGTTGACGGACGATGGACGCTGCGGTATCACATAAAGCTCACCTTGGTCCTTCAGACCAGCTGAGCCAAAAACATGAGGTCCAAGTGGCCTTGACGGTCACCTGAGTAGAGATTTACCTTGGTACTGTGTTACAAGTTTATGTCAGTCAGGACCATCATGAACATTTAATATCTAATTGCTGTCAATCAATTTTATTTGAAAGGACTTTATGAGTTTTCTATATGAAGTATGTGAATAGAATCAGATTATGCAATTTGTTGAATTTGAGAAGAAGATTTTTGAAGCATAAAAGGTTACAAAATGTAACACCAATTCGGCCCCTTTTGGTCCTGCACTTCCATTCAGACCCCTGGGCGTCAGTTAGGAAAATTTGGCAACAAAGTTCAATCACCATCTCATACTGATAATTCTGACCTCTGATCATTACTATAACAAATAACTAAATAAATGACAGGGTTTTTGGTAGGCTAGCAAAGGCCTTTAAAGGGTCCTGTAGAAGGACTCAAGAAGGACCCATTCCCAATTGAAAAACATAGTCATAACTGTATTTTCCTAAATTCAGTCAGTATTTTTCCCAATTGAAGTAAAATTAAATCAAATTAAACCCCATTATACATTTGACATTAGTAAGATTAATATCCTGTTACAGTAGAAGTAAAGAATATTAAAATATCATTTAAAAAAAAAAAAGCTAAGCCATCATTGTTATTTGAATTTCCCTAAATTGATATTATTTCATCACAATTGTGAAGAAAATTAAATTTATATGACCTTATGATATTTTCCCAATTTCTGCATGGGGTCCTTTTCCCAAAAATACCGCTTACAAAAACCCTGAAATGCTCTAAAATGTGTTTTCCCTATATAAACTAGGGTATACTTGACCCCCTTTCCAGAGGAAATGCAAGACCCTAAGGCCATATAATTCACAATTTTTGTAAAGGACATCAGACCTTTCCATCTATATGAAGAGAATTTGATTCTTTCAGAAGAGTTTTGAAGTTTTAGCCACTATGACCTCATTTGGCCCCAACCCTCAGGCTTTGAGGGTCAGTCATAGGAACATGCCTATAGGATTCAACGGCCATCTCGTAATTATAATTCTAACTACATTTGACTAATTTCCCATTACAAATGTCTAAATCATGCTGAAAAAATGTGTTTTCCATATATATATAAACTATATATATCCAAATGTAGTAAATTTGAACCTCTCCCCAGAGGACAATGCGATTCCCAAGGTCATATGATTCACAATTTTCATAAGGAACCTTAATACCTTTCCATTCATGAAGAGTAGTTGATTTACCATATCTGATATTTCAGTAAAAGATTTTTAGGTCATCTGGGCCCGGCACCATAAAACTTTCTCAGACATGTTTTTTTACTCAAGTCTATGTTAAGTCATATACTTGAGTAAAAAATCTGTCTGAGAATAGTTTTATGGAGCCGGGCCCTGACCTATTGCCATCATGCATCTTTCGTCGTCGTGCTTCGTCCGCCGTGCATAAACTTTTCATTTAAACAACTTCTTCTAAATAACTGAAAGGCCCAGGGAACTGATATTTGGCCTAAAGCATACTGGGATAAATGGCTACCAAGTTTGTTCAAATAAATGACCTTGACCTTCTATCAAGGTCACAGGAGTCAAAAAGGCTAAAATATTTAAACGATTTCTTCTCAAGAAGCAAAAGGGCCAGGGTACTCATATTGGGCCTGCGGCATGCTAGGATGAATGGCGACCAAGTTTGTTCAAATAAATGACTTTGACCTTCATTCAAGGTCACAGGGGTCAAATTGGCTAAAACCTTCAAACAATTTCTTGTGAATAACGAAGAGGCCTAGAGACCTGATATTATTAGGCCTGTGGCATGCTGGGATGAAGGGCTACCAAGTTTGTTGAAATGAATAATCTTGACCTTTATTCAAGGTCACAGGGGTCAAATAGGCTAAAATCTTTAAATGATTTCTTTTCAAGAACCAAAAGTCCCAGGGTACTCATATTTGGGCAGACGGCAATCGCGCATGCAGGGATGAAGGGCTACCAAGTTTGTTAAAATAAATGAACTTGATCTTCATTCAAGTTTCACAGGGGTCAAATAGGCTAAAATCTTTTGAACGACTTCTTGTGAATAACTAAATGGCTGAGAGACCTGATTTTGGGTAGGCAGCATGCTAGGATGAAGGGATAAAAGGTTAGTTCAAGTGAATTACCTTGGCCTTCATTCAAGGTCACAGGGGTCATATTGGCTAATATCTCTAAGAGACTTCTTGTGAATAACTGAGAGGCCTAGAGACCAGATATTCAGCATACCAGTTAAAATAATTTCTTCAGTATGCATATGAGTTTATTTTATCTCTATTTTGGTATATTTCGCGTATTAATAATATCAATGTATAATTAAGGATTACTGTACTATCAAGGCTTGCATCATTAACCTAAAATAGACTTCGTTTAGAGTGTACCTCGAAAGACAATGGAAACTGCTAAAGTGCTCATATGTTTTTAGATCATATCAATTAATATAAAATTTCCTATAATTTTGATGTTAGAATTAATTGTTATACATAGTCATGCATTAATGACCAATTAATGAACCAGAGTTTCTACATCTAGCTGCTGTTCCAAGATAAATTACCTGAGTGACACTGACCAGCTGATCATCACCAACACTTTTGGTATAGAAACTAGAATATTTCAATTTCCCATATCTATACACATTCATTATACCTGCGGATAAGAGAACTCAGGAAGACTGGCAAGAGTTCTGACATTTAATTTTGGAGCTTGGATCTTTAAAAACATCATTCTTAATTTCTGTAGGTCATTGTCAACATCAAGAAACCTGGACTGTTTTGTGGATACACTGAAAAAGAAAAGAATATTATTAATTATGAATTCAACAAGAAGCCAAGAGGCCTGTTTCACTCACCTAAATTTTAGTTCGTGAAAGTCATTTGTCATTTGCTGACTACATTGGGTTTTTTTCCTCAACGATTTTAAAGATTTACCTCTAATTCTCCTATTTGGACCCAGCTCTCCTGCTCTAAAGTGGCTAAGGAGGTGGGGGGAGTGTCAAAGCCAAGGTTTATACAAATTAAACAAGTGTTGGAAATCGGTTGTATTTTCATGATCGATCATCACTTCCAAGTGACTGATGATCGACTAATGATCGTTAATGATTGAATTGAAGTTTCATTTTAAATAACTAAATATATAAATGAGGTAATAGGTAGATTTCATTTCATTTTTTTTTTCAACAAAACCTACTTTCACTTTTGTTTCCAGGAATATCCATTTGCCGTGATGTTAGAGCGGGGACTGTCTTTCACATATTTACATAGGAAAACGAACATGTATTAAAGTGAATAGTCGGGCAAAGAAAACCAGTCTAAATGCGTTCATTGGCCTTCCAAAAGTTCTCACATATTAATACGACGGTCAAGTTCTGCTTAGTTTCCCAGTTCTGACCATTAAAGTAAAGAAAAGTTGAAAGCATTGAAAGCGAGGCTGCGTGGAAATGTAACCACGGACATAGTGAGCCGGGAGGACGCTTTAGAATTTCCATACTTTAAATTAATTTCTTCGTACGCAGACAGATTTTGATGAGAGATTTTATTTTTCCATTTCATAAGAAATTATACTGGATACATTCACACCATTTTTACCGACTTTAGCCATCCTTGCCCGACTGTTCACTCTAATGTCTAAGTGCTACATATCATTAAATTTGTTTCCACAATAAAATGCTTCCTCTGTGAGAAACAACCTTCGTGACCCACAACTCTGACTCCATGCAACATACAAATTCAAACAACCATTCTGATTGGTCGTATTAAGCTATTCAGCCAATCGGTGCCATTGTTTCAAGAAGCGTTCGGACTTAAGCTTTCAGTATCTCTTTGGAGATTGAACATCATGCTTGATGTCATGAATTTACCGGGATTTTTGTATGTAAATGTTAGTTAGTCAAATTGTGATCGATCATGATAAACGAAGATTGATTAATCAATTTTTCGGCTGAAATGACTAGACATCAACAAAATTGATTACTCAGGACAACACTAATACAAACTCTACTCCCCTTTGCACATGATCAAGTACCTTGCTAGTTCTGGCAAAATTTGGTTACAATCTTTACTTTTAAGCATTAATATAACTTTTTTTTACTTCATCGGGGTATGAAAGAAACTTTGTTTACAAACTGTGTGAATTCGCATAGTGGATTCTCCTAAAAGTTTGCAAACAAAATTCATTTCATAACCCGATCAAGTTAAAAAATAGTTATATCATTGCTTATGATTAATATTTCAGACTACTTGATAACACAAAATACGTTTAATTAAACGTACAATTCCAAAGAATTATTTTTTAGCCCACTATCATTAGATGCTGGGCTATTCAAATCAGGCCGACTGGCCTCCATCTTGGATTTTGATAGTTAAAGTTTGTAACCCTTATTTTTTAGAGAGTACAGAAGGGATCCTTCTCAAATTTCACATTTAGGTTCCCCTAGGGCCCTAGTTGTGCATATTGTATTTTGGGACCAATCAGCCGCTAAGATGACCACTAGGCATGCGCAGCCATCTTGGATTTTGATGGTTAAAATTTTTTTAACGCTATTTCTCAAAAAGTACTGAAGGGATCCTTCTGCAATTTTACATGTAGGTTCCCCTATAGGGCCCTAGTTTTGCATATTGCATTTTGGGACTGATTGGGCAACAAGATGGCTGACAGACTGCCATCTTGGATTTTTACAATTGAAGTTTGTTGCCGCTATAAAGTATTTCTCAAAAAGTATTGAAGGAATTTATTGGTCTCAAATTTTGTGTGCAGGTTCCCCTAGGGATCCAGTTGTGCATATTGCATTTTTGGACCGATCGGTGAACAATATGGCTGACAGCTGCAGGCCACCAACTTAGATTTTGATAGTTGAAGCTTGCTACAGCTTTTTCTCAGAAAGTACTGAAGCAATCTGCCTGAAATTTTCTGTGTAAGTTCCCCTTGGACCTTATTGCTTTTTTGGACCGATCAGTCACCAAGATGGCCGACAGGTAGCCATCTTGGATTTTGATAATTGAAGTTTGTTACTGTTATATATCTCAGAATATAGTGAAAGGATCTTTCTCAAATTTCATAAGTAGTAATCTGTATAAAATTTTGAAAATTTCCATTGTCAGATGTAGATCATTCTTTGTTGGGTGCCAAGATCCCTCTGGGATCTCTTGTCTAAATCAATATAATATGCAACGTCAATGTCTCTAGAAATCGAAGAGCCAAGGTCACGCATAGATGCTGTGAATGAAGGACTCAAACAAAGGAATACAGAAATTGGTTTTCCATTTAAAGGCCCACTACCTTTCCGAAGAAAAATTGAAAGGTTTCTCAAAAACATATATTATGCAAGAAAATACATATCAATGGCCTAAGATGAGGTAACAACCCCAAATTAAACATATGCAAAGTTTTCAGCATAATATATGATAACTGAGGAGATTCATTTCGCTTTAGGTAAATGGCCTATCTGAAGTTAGAGGTTAGACGTGTTGTAATGTTCCAAAAGTATCTCGTCATGCTATACCTCTAACATTGTTGGAGTAATATTACGCAGGAAATTGCATATGCTTGGTGTTGTAACCTATTCTTAGTCCATCGGTTTGTATTTTCTGATGTTAATTATACTTTTTAAGAAACCTTTATATTTTGCTCCGGAAAGGTAGTGCCCTTTAAAGATGCTCCACCGCCGACAGAGCATAAATTATATCCATCATTTGAGCAATAATTGGTGTTTAATCGTGTGTACATATGTCTAATCAACACAAAAAGTAATTCAAAATAATTTATTTTGCTTTCGGTGCATGCGCAATCACTATTGCATTCCATATAGGGCATAGTGCCACGGAATTTTTTCGGGATGCAATTAATTATTTTTGGTATTTTTATCTTGAAGTAAAATTTGAAGGTCAAAACTTTTCAATGGTGTGTGTAAAATAGGTATTTTTTTTAACTGAAGAAAAATACTAAATCGTCTGGTCCTGGTTTTGATAGAGAAAAGTTACCATTTGTCAGCAGTGGAGCATCTTTAAAGTAGTCTGAAAAAAATAATTATGGCATTGATGTAACATTTTTTTAACTTCATCGGATTATGAAATAAATTTAAATCCATCTGAAATCCATACTTACTTTGGCAAGTGTACATGTCTTGATTTGAGTTCTGTCGATCCGCTCGTATCTCGCGGTCGGTGAATGTCGTAACTAAGAACATCGTTATCCGAAGTAGGATATGACTTTTCGCTTTTTAAACGTTTTGTTGGATGACGTTCCTTCAAGTCTCTGTCTGTGTCAGAATCTGAAGAAAAATCTATAATAATATTCTCGACAGCTTTGTCTTTTTTGTTAGCTCGAAGTGAGGCTTGCCTATTCCCGACACAGTTAAACAGCGATGAATTACCAGAGATTGTTTTGCGATTCAGACTCAACTTCTTTCTTTTCTTGTCTGCCATTTCACATTTCCCACTAAACACCTTTTTGTACCTCCACGACAAAAGATCTAGAACCCGTCTCAGTTACCTCCCTTGCAGAAGCATCATAAGTGATATATACTATAGACTTTAGATACGCCTTTGCCGTTACGTAACGCGCATCAATAATACATTTTGTACATTTTTACAAACGTCTAAAACAAATTATCCGATCAGGCAGAAACACACACACATATATACAGCAAATATATGTTTCTGGACCAAGCAAGTAAAGCCATGCATGTATGCATTGTAAACTATCATACAATGTAGCTACTGTTGTAGCATACAATGTAGCTACTGTTGTAGCGGAAAAGATATCACCTTTTGACCGGCTGACTTTCCAGTCAGAAGGTGATATCTTTTCCGCTACAAAATCTTCAACTTCATAAAAAAAATGGCCGTTATGACGTCATATCTTAATTTTTTTTTAAAAATGCTTTTAACTCACTAACAGTTCTTTTCACAGATTTCATCCAATAATATTTTTTGCAGATAATCTGAAGCGTAAACTTTTTCCTTCTACATGTTATTACAAAAAATGGCAACTTCCGGTTTTCGGTAAGGGTCAAATGTTAAAGGTCCTGTTTTTAACAATAAAGTTGAAAACTTTTCTCCTGAAGTTATGTAAGGTCTAGGATCTTCATATTTCATATATAAGATGTCCAGGGGATGGGCTATAAAGTCAGATACTTGGAATGACCTTGACCCATATTCAAGTTCACAGGGGTCAAATACACATGTATATCATAAATAAATTGTTTAAATGGTCATAACTAACTTATCGTTGGTTTTACAGCTTTCATGCAATTATGTTATTTGAAGATAATCTACAGGGCAATGTTTTTCTAATAATAACTTGTTATAACAAGAGATCCCAGAGGGATCTTGGCGCCCACCATTGAGTGAACTTTATTGGATCTTTGTAAAACTGATCTTTTCTCTGCTTTTCCTTCTTTCCCTGCTTTCTCCACCTGTCGGCCATGTTGTTTTCCGATTGGTCCCAAAATGAAATATGCATGACTAGGGACCAAGGGGAACCTACACATGAAATTTCAGAAAGATCCCTTTAGTACTTTCTGAGAAATAGCGATAAGAAACTTCAAATGACAAAATCCAAGATGGCCGCCTGTCGGCCATGTTGTTTTCCGATCGGTCGCAAAATGCAATATGCAAAACTAGGGACCAAGGGGAACCTACACATGAAATTTGAGAAAGATCCCTTCAGTGCTTTCTGAGACCTGGTACGAAAAATTTTAACCAACAGTATACATATATATACATTATATATATGTATACGGTTAGTTAAAAAAATCGTGCCAGGTCCCTGTGACATGTTTGTCTGTCCATTCGAATGATTTTCACAGTTTAATTCATCAAATCTGATGGTTTTCAATAGGTCATTTTTTTGACAGTTATGACATTATATCTAACATATACTTCTGCTTTAACTTTTTCATATTTAACATAGACTGGTTTCACGTGATTTAGCCAGTGTTCAAATGTGTATTAATTCATGCAGGCGTCAATTATTTCTGAACGAGATAGTTTTAACATGATCATGTATACGCCTGTTCTGTAGCTAAAAACCGGCAAGGTATTCATTATAATTGGAAATGGTGTAACAGTCAGTATAATGCATAAGATCAAAATTAAATTCAATGATAATTCGTAGAATTACAAATGATGTTTCGCATTTCTTCACTGCTATGTGTAATATGTATTTTAATGCGTTCACGTATCGATATAGATATTATGCTCATCATAAGCGACCGTGCTTAGTCACATGACTTCAAAGACTCGATCTGACCGTTGGTCGGAATATTCCCGCCTAATCCATTGTTCACGAGAAGTCCGGCGAACTGACAACACAATTTTGAGCTTCCGAATTGCAACGCTTTGTAAAGGCAAAAGGCAAGTCCGTTCTGAACATTTCATTTATACGATATATATACATACAGTATTGTTTAGATTTAAAGACTTATTAACAAAGTCTTACATTCCCGTATGTGAAGTAATACTGGCATAAATCACAGGGACCTGGCAAGAATTTTATAACCAACGGTAACGGTATATATCTCTTCTCTCAAAAAACCTAAAACCACATGTACGTTTTTTGTATTGTTTTTCTCTTTGTTTGATATAATATGTAAGCCACGTAACATTGGACATACTCATGAACATATCTCAGTTTCTACATGCAATTTCTACATGCGCACACATCACAATCATTTGAGTTATCGCACAAAATTACAATTACATGTATTTTTTTATGAAAACCATGAACTTCTCAATATTTTAAGGTTTAAGACCCTGTTTAAACTAGCTATAGTGATGTTTTTGTATGCTTATACATTGTATATCTCTGTATTCACTTCTTAGGTGTATTTGCATAACATACATATACATGTACTTAGTTACTAAACATCCTCGATATTCCAGGGGTTCCGATCACTTACGATCTCAACACGTGTAGAGATAGTAAGTGATTGGAACACCTGGAGTATCGAGGATGGTTACTAAAAAGTGTCAATGCATCCGTACTAACCTTACTAGATATCAACTGTTGACTCTGTATAGGCTGATGTGTTGTTTGTAAATTTTGGCAAATTATGCAAAAAATGTAAATTTTCAGTTTTGCATGTCCAGGGTTCAGTACATATTTCTGTCACCAAACAACCATGTCATTATGTTTACTAGTGTTTATAGCATGTAGTAGGAACGCTGGTTTGACCGGATTCGACTTTATAAAGGCATACACATATAAATTGTCCGGAAAATTTGACATTATTTAGATTTTGTTCAACTACAGCTTAGACATGATATATTTAACAGGGTCTTAAACCTTAATTGTCCATTCAAGATCTTATTTTACACTCTTCTTTTTCAGGTTATACACGGTTATTTCAATAATACAAACTTTATTCTAGTCCTACATATTTTACTATTAATTTGTATGGATATACATGTAAACCCCGGTCAAGGCACAAACACTGATATATTGACTATATTCCACATAAATATCGCAGCTTACGAAATAAAATAACTCACCTCCAAAACATTGCAGGTGAATTCCACGTAGTATGCATCACCGAATCTCATTTAGACAGCACTATTTCTGATGACGATATACAGACCGTGTACATTCCTATGGTGGAGGTGTTGTCTCTATATATCTTATTATATTTATGCCAAACGTTGTCTTGACTTAGAATTTCCATCAGATGAAGTCGTATGGGTAGAATATTCTTTAATAATTCCTCATACCTCCTTTGCACAGTTTACAGACCCAATGACAGTATAAATCCTTTTTGGGAACATTTTGAAAACTCCACTGAAACCGCACTTGATGAAAATCGGCATGTAATAATAGTTCAAGACTTGAACATTTATTGACTCTCAGAAACCCGTCACATATACTTAGTGATAGTATACGTCCATATTCCTTTTCCAATGTCATACACTAACCTACACGTGTAGGTCGAACGCGCGCTTCGTCACTAGATCCCGTGCTGGCCAGCGATGCGTGCGAAATAGAGCTTTCCGGTGTTATCGATGTATGTAGATCACGATATATTTCTGACCATGATATCGATGTCAATATGGTTGAAATGTACTAATAATTGTTTACGTTCGATCTGGTGACCATGCTATAAAAATGCTAATTACCGATACTTTAATGATCTTATGTAAACTATACCAGGTCCCTGTGGTTGTTATTTAGAGGCGCTCAATCATGTAATGATATGCGTAAATTATTTTCTGAAAAAAAAATACTCAGAATATGCCCGTGTTTTCATTCCCACTAAAAATATTATTATAAGACCTAATGATAAGCCTTGTTTACATATGAATTACGACATGAAATAAGAGTGAGAAATAGGTTACATAAAAAAACTTAAACGTAGCTATTCATTGCTAAATTTAGATAAATTTGAAAAAAAAACGCAGAACCAGGGAAATATTTTTCGCTAATGTAAATGGACTATTAGACAATTTTGCCAAAAACAACCAAAATGATTTCTGGAAACTTCTGCGTAATTAAATAAAGGGTTGTGATACAGTTTCTAATATCCCCATTAAGATATCCTGTTAATAATACTGTTAGGGTAGATAATGAACGAAAAGCTAATGTTTTAAACGATTACTTTGTATCTATATCAACCTTATGTGATACTGGTGTTCCCTTACCATATGTTAATACCAGAACACAAAGTCGCATGGGCGATGTTTTTTACGCATACTGATATTATCGATATTCTAAGTTCCTAAACATAGGCAAAGCTGTAGGTATTGATAAGATATTACTATATAAATATATATATATATATATGTATACTGTTGGTTAAAACATTTCGTGCCAGGTCCCTGTGGACATGGTAAATAGACTTATCTGATTAAAATACAGATCCTTATAACCACTCCGTTCAAAAGAGGATCTGACAACATCCCATAAGAGGTCATGTTCGCATAACCTTTATACCACCTGTACATCAAATCAAAAGCATTTTCTACACCTAGCTACATCAATTGAAAACGCCATTTCGCCCCAGTATAAAGATACACTTAGCTTTGTTGTGCTCTTTGGGCGAGATGACTATGTACATTAAATAATTCTGACTGGTTTTTTTAAACTGATTCGTCCCAAGACATGATTCTGGCAGCAGCAATATTTTTCAAAAGGTCACCAAAACGTGACCCCTAATGGGATGTTGTCAGATCTTCTTATCAAACGTACGTAGTGATAATAAGGATATGTATTTTAATAAGATTGGGACTAGTCTGGAGTAGCTGGGGCTAAAAGGGCTAACTTTGGTCATATTTACTGAGTTAAAGGCCCTCTGGGCCTTTTGTACTTATCATATTTGGTGATTTAATACCCTGGTTGAGGATTATTTTCAGAAGTTACCAGAGATTAAATACATGTAGTTTGTGTAATACATAAAGGGAGACAATCTGTTCCCACTCTATAACATTAAGCTAGGGGAGACAATCCATTCCTTTATAACATTACCTCCCTTTAATAGATAATGCTTTACTTTCTTTTTTCCTTTTACCATTTATCATTTCATCTTGACAGTATATATAAACATATAATTACATATACTCCTATACATACACTTTAACTCACTTTTACACTCCCATTCAAATTTCTGATTTATATTGGTCAATCAATCTATATCCATCTTTCCATACTTTTGTTAGCTTTCTTTTTTCTTATAAACAATCATAATCTTTATTGTATGTTTTCAGAATATATTCCACACTCATTTGCTTTCATTCTCTTACTTATTCATCATGATTTAAGATAAAAACATAAGAAACATTTCGATATGATTTTTAGTTATAATTCTTTAGTATATTGTCACTGTACCTTTTTGTAATATAATTTTTGTGAATTTAGAATTAAGTGGGTTTTTTTATGATGGCATCTAATTTATCTTTATACAAATATCTTGCTATCTATGCAGGTGGTCCTGAGATGTATTGTCTCCCCTTCATTGTTCAGTCAATCAAAAACGTTTTGCAAACTGATCGTCGCCGAGCTGTACAGGAGATCAAAGGGATCCAAACTATTTACCGTTACAAGTTTTGCTAAATAATAAGAGGTATCGATGTAATTGAAATTGATTGATCATTTTACACTTGAACAGCAAGCTGGAAACAGCTAACCGGGTGTCTCTCAATCCATTTGATATTGATTATAATTTAATTATATTAGTTAACTATATGTTTCAGTTTTCCTAGATCCATGTGACGACAGGAAAGGCAACATGGTAAGCATCCTTGTATGACGACGGATGGTTCACCTCCATGAATGGTATACTGGAGTCGTGAAAAACTACCAAGTGCATTTAGGTAAATATACTCTCACTGTGACAACACCAGGTTTATCTGCCAGGTTAATGCATTTTCATCAATTTGTGCGCAAATGTGTCATGCGACAGTGCGATAATGTGCCATGCGACATTGTGTTTGTCGCATGGCTCATTGTTTCAATGTCGCATTGTCGCCCATGCGACAGCGCGACAAAGCCTAAATCAATCACAATAGAAATCAGAACTATCTAACTTTCGACTTATCAAATAGAAGAAAAAAGTCGACCATGTTGATTGACGTGTTAAAATAAGCACTTTATATATATATTGCCATTACAGTAATTATATATTTCCTTCTCACGCAAATGGTAACCACGAAACGTGGCCGTTGTTGGAGATTATATGTTTCATTTTTCCGAGACCCTAGTGACGACAGGAAGGGCAATATGGTAAACATCCTTGGATGACGATGGATTGTTCAACTCCATGAATATTATACTGGAGACCCGAGTGACGACAGGAAAGGCAACATGGTAAGCATCATTGGATGACGACGGATGGTTCACCTGCAACTACCAAGTGCATTTAGGTAAGTATACTATCACTGTGACAACACCTGGTATACCTGCCAGGTTAATGTATTTTCATCAATTTCTACGCAAATGTGCCATGCGACAGTGCGATAATGAGCCATGCGACATTGTGTTTGTCGCATGGCTCATTGTTTCAATGTCGCATTGTCGTCCATGCGACAGTGCGACAAAGCCTAAATCAATCACCATAGAAATCAGAAATATCTAACTTTCGACTTATCAAATAGAAGGGAAAGTCGGCCATATTGATTGACGTGTTAAAATATTGCCATTACAATAATTATATATTTTCTTCTCATGCAAATGGTAACCACGAAACGTGGCCGTTGTTGGAGACTATATGTTTTAGTTTTCCGTGACCCGAGTGACGACAGGAAGGGCAACACGGTAGGCATACTTGGATGACGACGGATGCTTCACCTCCATAAATGGTATACTGAGAGTCTTGAATAACTACCAAGTGCAGTTAGGTAAGTATACTCTCGCTGTGACAACACCCGGTATATCTGCCAGGTTAATGTATTTTCATCAATTTGTACGCAAATGTGCCATGCGATGATTTGCCATGCGACCGTGTGTTTGTCGCATGGCTCATTGTTCCAATGTCGCATTGTCGCCCATGCGACAGTGCGACAAAGCCTAAATCAATCACAATAGAAATCAGAAATATCTAACTTTCGACTTATCAAATAGAAAGGAAAGTCGGCCATGTTGATTGACGTGTTAAAATATTGCCATTGCAATAATTATATATTTTCTTATCACGCAAATGGTAACCACGAAACGTGGCCGTTGTTGGAGACTATATGTTTTAGTTTTCCGTGACCCGAGTGACGACAGGAAGGGCAACACGGTAAGCATACTTGGATGACGACGGATGCTTCACCTCCATAAATGGTATACTGAGAGTCTTGAATAACTACCAAGTGCAGTTAGGTAAGTATACTCTCGCTGTGACAACACCCGGTATATCTGCCAGGTTAATGTATTTTCATCAATTTGTACGCAAATGTGTCATGCGACAGTGCGATAATGTGCCATGCGATATTGTGTTTGTCGCATGGCTCATTGTTCCAATGTCGCATTGTCGCCCATGCGACAGTGCGACAAAGCCTAAATCAATCACCATAGAAATCAGAAATATCTAATTTTCGACTTATCAACTGCAAGGGAAAGTCAGCCATATTGAATGGCGTTTCGAAATAAGCACTTCAAATATATATTGCCATTACAGTAATGATATGTTCTCTCTCTCGCAAATGGTAACCACGATACGTGGCCGTTGTTGGAGACTATATGTTTCATTTTTCCGAGACCCTAGTGACGACAGGAACGGCAATATGGTAAACATCCTTGGATGACGACGGATGGTTCACCTGCAACTACCAAGTGCATTTAGGTAAGTATACTATCACTGTGACAACACCTGGTATATCTGCCAGGTTAATGTATTTTCATCAATTTCTACGCAAATGTGCCATGCGACAGTGCGATAATGAGCCATGCGACATTGTGTTTGTCGCATGGCTCATTGTTTCAATGTCGCATTGTCGTCCATGCGACAGTGCGACAAAGCCTAAATCAGTCACCATAGAAATCAGAAATATTTAACTTTCGACTTATCAAATAGAAGGGAAAGTCGGCCATGTTGATTGACGTGTTAAAATATTGCCATTGCAATAATTATATATTTTCTTCTCACGCAAATGGTAACCACGAAATGTGGCCGCTGTTGGAGACTATATGTCTATATGTTTCAAATTTCCGAGACCCGAGTGACGACAGGAAGGGCAACACGGTAAGCATACTTGGATGACGACGGATGCTTCACCTCCATAAATGGTATACTGAGAGTCTTGAATAACTACCAAATGCATTTAGGTAAGTATACTCTAGCTGTGATAACACCCGGTATATCTGCCAGGTTAATGTATTTTCATCAATTTGTACGCAAATGTGTCATGCGACAATGCGATAATGTGCCATGCGATATTGTATTTGTCGCATGACTCATTGTTCCAATAACGCATTGTCGCCCATGCGACAGTGCGACAAAGCCTAAATCAATCACAATAGAAATCAGAAATATCTAACTTTCGACTTATCAAATAGAAGGGAAAGTCGGCCATGTTGATTGACGTGTTAAAATAAGCATTATATATATATATTGCCATTACAATAATTATATATTTTCTTCTCTCGCAAATGGTAACCACGAAACGTGGCCGTTGTTGGAGACTATATGTTTCAGTTTTCAGAGACTCTAGTGACGTCAGGAAGGGCAATATGGTAAACATCCTTGGATGACGATGGATTGTTCAATTCCATGAATGGTATAATGGAGAACCGAGTGACGACAGGAAAGGCAACATGGTAAGCATCATTGGATGACGACGGATGGTTCACTTGCATGGATGGTATACTGGAGTCGCGAAAAATTACCAAGTGCATTTAAGTAGGTATACTCTCACTGTGACAAAAATGTGTCATGCGACAGTGCGATGATGTGCCATGCGACATTGTGTTTGTCGCATGGCTCATTGTTCCAATGTCGCATTGTCGCCCATGCGACAGTGCTACAAAGCCTAAATCAATCACCATAGAAATCAGAAATATCTAATTTCCGACTTATCAACTGCAAGGGAAAGTCAGCCATGTTGAATGGCATTTCGAAATAAGCACTTCAAATATATATTGCGATTTCAGTAATGATATATTTTCTCTCTCGCAAATGGTAACGACGAAACGTGGCCGTTGTTGGAGAATATGTCTTTCAGTTTTCCGAGACCCGAGTGACGACAGGAAGGGCAATATGGTAGACATCCTTGGATGACGATGGATTGTTTAATTCCATGAATGGTAAACTGGAGACCCGAGTGATTACAGCAAGGGCAACAGGGTAAAAATCCTTGGGTGACGACGGATGGTTCACCTGCATGAACGGTATACTGGAGTCGCGAAAAACTACCAAGTGCATTTAAGTAGGTATACTCTCACTGTGACAAAAATGTGTCATGCGACAGTGCGATGATGTGCCATGCGACATTGTGTTTGTCGCATGGCTCATTGTTTCAATGTCGCATTGTCGCCCATGCGACAGTGCGACAAAGCCTAAATCAATCACAATAGAAATCAGAAATATCTAACTTTCGACTTATCAAATAGAAGGGAAAGTCGGCCATGTTGATTGACGTGTTAAAATAAGCACTTAATATATATGTATTGCCATTACAATAATTATATATTTTCTTCTCTCGCAAATGGTAACCACGAAACGTGGCCGTTGTTGGAGACTATATGTTTCAGTTTTCCGAGAACCGAGTGACGACAGGAAGGGCAACATGGTACGCATCCTTGGATGACGACAGATGCTTCACCTCCATAAATGGTATACTGGAGTCGTGATAAACTACCAAGTGCATTTATGTAGGTATACTCTCACTGTGACAACACCTGGTATATCTGCCAGGTTAATGCATTTTCATCAATTTGTACGCAAATGTGTCATGCGATAATGTGCCATGCGACATTGTGTTTGTCGCATGGCTTATTGTTCCAATGTCGCATTGTCACCCATGCGACAGTGCGACAAAGCCTTAATCAATCACCATCGATTTCAGAAATATCTAAGTTTCGACTTATCAAATGAAAGGAATGTCGGCCATTTTGATTGACGTGTTAAGATAAGCACTTCATATATATATTACCATTACAATAATTCTATATCTTCTCTCGCAAATGGTAACAACGAAACGTGGCCATTGTTGTAAGTATACTATCACTGTGACAACACCCGGTATATCCGCCAGGTTAATGCATTTTCATCAATTTGTACGCAAATGTGTCATGCGACAGTGCCATGATGTGCCATGCGACATTGTGTTTGTCGCATGGCTCATTGTTTCAATATCGCATTGTCGCCCATGCGACAGTGCGACAAAGCCTAAATCTATCACCATAGAAATCAGAAATATCTAACTTTCGACTTATCAAATAGAAGGGAAAGTTGGCCATTTTGATTGACGTGTTAAAATAAGCACTTAATATATATATTGCCATTACTATAATTATATATTTTCTTCTCATGCAAATGGTAATCACGAAACTTGGCCGTTGTTGGAGACTATATGTTTCATTTTTCCGAGACCCTAGTGACGACGTGGATGACGATGGATTGTTCAATTCCATGAATGGTATACTGGAGACCCGAGTGACGACAGGAAAGGCAACATGGTAAGCATCATTGGATGACGACGGATGGTTCACCTGCATGAACGGTATACTGGAGCCGCGAAAAACTACCAAGTGCATTTAGGTAAGTATACTATCACTGTGACAACACCTGGTATATCTTCCAGGTTAATGTATTTTCATCAATTTCTACGCAAATGTGTCATGCGACAGTGCGATGATGTGCCATGCGACATTGTGTTTAATGTATTTTCATCAATTTCTACGCAAATGTGTCATGCGACAGTGCGATGATGTGCCATGCGACATTGTGTTTGTCGCATGGCTCATTGTTTCAATGTCGCATTGTCGTCCATGCGACAGTGCGACAAAGCCTAAATTTATCACCATAGAAATCAGAAATATCTAACTTTCGACTTATCAAATGGAAGGGAAAGTCGGCCATGTTGATTGACGTGTTAAAATATTGCCATTACAATAATTATATATTTTCTTCTCACTCAAATGGTAACCTATGAAACGTGGCCGTTGTTGGAGACTATATGTTTTAGTTTTCCGTGACCCGAGTGACGACAGGAAGGGCAACACGGTAAGCATACTTGGATGACGACGGATGCTTCACCTCCATAACTACCAAGTGCATTTAGGTAAGTATACTCTCGCTGTGACAACACCCGGTATATCTGCCAGGTTAATGTATTTTCATCAATTTGTACGCAAATGTGCCATGCGATAATTTGCCATGCGACAGTGTGTTTGTCGCATGGATCATTGTTCCAGTGTCGCATTGTCGCCCATGCGACAGTGCGACAAAGCCTTAATCAATCACCATAGAAATCAGAAATATCTAATTTCCGACTTATCAACTGCAAGGGAAAGCCAGCAATATTGAATGGCGTTTCGAAATAGGCCACTACAAATATATAGACATTGCCATTACAGTAATGATATATTTTCTCTCTCGCAAATGGTAACCACGAAACGTGGCCGTTGTTGGAGAATATATGTTTCAGTTTTCCGAGTCCCGAGTGACGACAGGAAGGGCAATATGGTAAACATCCTTGGATGACGATGGATTGTTTAATTCCATGAATGGTATACTGGAGACCCGAGTGACGACAGCAAGGGCAACAGGGTAAAAATCCTTGGGTGACGACGGGTGGTTCACCTGCATGAACGGTATACTGGAGTCGTGATAAACTACCAAGTGCATTTAAGTAGGTATACTCTCACTGTGACAACACCTGGTATATCTGCCAGGTTAATGCATTTTCATCAATTTCTATGCAAATGTGCCATGCGACAGTGAGATAATGTGCCATGCGACATTGTGTTTGTCACATGGCTCATTGTTCCAATGTCGCATTGTCACCCATGCGACAGTGCGACAAAGCCTAAATCAGTCACCATAGAAATTAGAAATATCTTACTTTCGACTTATCAAATAGAAGGGGAAGCCGGTCATGTTGATTGACGTGTTAAAATAAGCACTTCATATCTATATTGCCATTACAATAATTATATATTTTTCTTCCCACGCAAATGGTAACCACGAAACGTAGCCCTTGTTGGAGACTATATCTTTCAGTTTTCCGAGACCCGAGTGACGACAGGAAGGGCAACATGGTAAGCATCCTTGGATGACAACGGATGGTTCTCCTTCATGAATGGTTAAAAAGAGTCGTGAAAAACTACCAACTGCATATAGGTAAGTATACTTCAACTTACGTAATTGTAAAGAAATTATTCTAATTAATGAATGTTTATCATTTTGTGCAATTATACGTCATTCGACAACTCGACATGCGCCATGCGACAGTGTGTTTGTTGCATAGCGCATTGTCGTACTTGTCAAATGACATATTGTCGCACTATCGCATGGCATATTGGCGCACTGTGCATGACCCATTGTCGTATTCATTGACGTTTCGAAATAAGCACGTGATATATATACTGCTATCACGCTAATTATATACTTCTTTCTCTCGCAAATGGTAACAACGAGACATGGCCGTTGTTGGAGACTATGTTTCAGTTTTTCGAAACCCGGAGTGGCGACAAGAAGGGCAACATGGTAAACATCCTTGAATGACGACGGATGGTTCGCCATCAATGAATGGTAAAAAAGATCGTGAAAAACTACCAACTGTATATAGGTAAGTATACTTTAACTTACTAAGTTTTTTGTAAAGAAACTATTCTATATAATGAATTTTGTCAATTTGATCGACTATACGGCATGCGACAACTCGACAATGCGCCATGTGACAATGTGTTTGTCGCATAGCGCATTGTCGTACTGTCGCATGGCATAATGTTGCACTGTCGCATGGCGCATTGTAGTATTGATTGATGTCTAGAAATAAGCACATCATATATACTGCTATCACACTAATTATATACTGCTTTCTCTCTAAAATGGTAACCACGAGAGGTGGCCGTACCATATGTTTTAGTTTTCCGAGATCCGAGTGACGACAGGAAAGGCAACATGGTAAGCATCCTTTGATGACGACGGATGGTTCACCTCCATGAATGGTAAACTGAAATCGTCACGAACTACAAACTGCATTTAAGTAAGTAAGTATAAAAACGTGATAAAATATATATCCAGAATATCTGCCCATATTAAGACACTGTTATAAAGATTGAATTTGTCTCACTATCGCATGACATATTGGCGCACTGTCGCATGATTCATTGCCGTATTCATTGACGTTTCGTAAAGAAATTATTCAATGCATAAATTAATGAATGTTTATCAATTTGTGCAACTACACTTTACCCATGCGACAACTCGATCATGCGCATGCGACAGTTTGTTTGTTGCATAGCGCATTGTCATACGTGTTTTCGCATCAGCATATTGTCGCAACTCTAGTCGCACATGACCATTATCGGACACTGTCGCAAGCGACGACCATTTAGTCATATTCATTGACGTTTCGAAATAAGCACGTCATATAACACTGCTATGCACACTAATTATATACTTCTTTTTCTTGCTAATGGAACCACGTACGGTGGGACGTAAATTCAAACATGTAGAGACTATATGTTTCAGTTTTTCTGAGACCCGAGTGACAACAGAGAGGGCAACATGGTAAGCATCCTTAGACTCATGGTTAACCTCCATGAATGGGGTAAACTGGAGTCATGAAAAACTACCAACTGCATTTAGGTATTGTATAACTTTGAATTTTTACAATTTGATCGACTTTGTGCGACACTCGAACAATGCGCTATTCTGACAATAAATGTCCGTGTAATTGAAACTATTCTAATAATGCATGTTTATTGATTTGTATCCGACTTATACAAGATGCCATGCGATGTAAACTCGACAATGTAAGCCATGTTGCTATTTGCATATGTTTTTGATAGTTCGGACGAACACCATTAACTTTTCATTGTTTTCGTACAAATGTGTGCATAAAGGCATAATGTCTGCGCACAAATGTTTGGATTAATCAGTTGCACTGTCATTCCATGTCCGCATACCTTATGAATTATTGAAATATCTTATGATCTCGAAATGTAATTCACATCATATATCACTACATATCGCTATATTACCATCACACTAATTATGCACATTTCTATATTCACCATCTCATCAATGGTAACCACGTGAAACTGGCCATATTTGATACTGTTTTTGAAGATCCCATATGTTTCAGTTATTTTCATGAGACTAATAGAGACCGAGTGAGTGTAACATGGAGATTTCAGGAATGGTTTACAAACATGGTAACTACCAACTCATTTGGAGAAAACTTACGTCCAATTGGTTGAAACCTAAAATAATCATACTAAAAAGATTATTATCGTGAACAAATACCAACTGCATTTAGGTAAGTATATCGCAATCAACTTTTGTAGCATGACACCAAACACACGTCAAATTCATAATATATTAAATACTTTTCTACAGTTTAATGAATTTTGTTCATAAATGACGACATTTTGTCGACTCCACGGTTAACTCCAAATGAAAAATACTACCAACATTTAGGTTAAGCTATTCAATTCCAACAAGAAATCATTATTAAATATTGAAATACAATTCATGCGACAACTAATGCGAATGTACGACATGCGACAACTCGACAATGCGCCATGCGACAGTGTGTTTTGTTGCATATCGCATTGACGTATTGTCGCATGACCCATTGTCCGTATTCATTGACGTTTCGAAATAAGCATATCAATATATACTGCTATCACACTAATTATATACTTCTTTCTCTGCAAATGGTAACCACGAGAGGTGGCCGTTTTTGGAGACTATGTTTCAGTTTTTCCGAAACCCGAGTGACGAAAGGAAGGGCAACATGGTAAGCATCCTTTGATGTGGACTCATGGTTAACCTCAATGAAATGGTAAGCTGGTATCTTGAAAAACTACCAACTGCACTTTGGTAAGTATACTTAAAGTTAATTTAATGCTAAGTTAATTTGTATAATGAAACTTTCTAAATAATCATTTTTATCAATTTGGTCGACTTTAAGCCGTGCGACAACTCGACCATACGCCATGTGACAATGTGTTTGTCGCATAGGGTATTGTAGCACTATCGCATCCGGTCTTATGGCAGCTGCCATGTAAAAGTTTCTAAACAAGATTATGATCTTTAAAATTTTCAATTCACAGGGTAGATAACCATTAACGACCCTTTGGAGGTGACAGTATCTGTGAAACAGTTTTGTACGGAACTTCTGAAGTAGGTCTTCACACAAGATGCAGGTCCAGATATATTTTCAGTGAGAGGGTTTAATACATAAGGGTGGTGCTAATGTTGCTGTGTAAAATTCATCATTGTTTTATAGCTGTTGCTATTGCTGGTGCTTGTTGAATTCATTGTATACCGTCTGCTTCAAACCATGTAACTTGTCACCATCTTAATGTTTGTGTCTTAAGATGTCGCTTTAAAAATCATAAAGCCACATATTTTCTCTCAAGCAAAGATGATATTGGTGCTTCTTCCGTTAGACAGGGGACTTCTTCTTCGACTAGGGGTGTTTGTTATAGGATTTAACATCCTACCTGATTATGTTTCTTCTTGTGAAGTAGGTACTTATCTCATCGAGTAAATGTTTTGCTGCCATTTTTGCATCATTATTTTCCGCTTAGATTGGCCATTAGGCTTGATTTGTGACTAAAGCTTTGGTCACATGTGCCACAACCACGCTAATTCAGGCGGGCTCTGCGATGGCAGTTCAAATTTCTGATCGAAGAGCGGACATTCTACGTAATAATTGCACAGTCAATTTTATTGTTTTTTGTCATCAACTGCGATGCACCACTCAAAAGCGTCCACATGAACTAGGGTGTAACCGATTTAGGGCGGGATTACTTTTCTAGACGGAAAGAAAGAAAATAAGTAATCTGTCCCCGTAATTATCGGCAACCTTTCCGACTTATAGTTCATGTGGACACTTTAAGGGTAGTGCTGTACTGTTGGGAACAACTGCATTGAATTGACTGTGCAATTGCTGTAGAACGTCCGTTCTTCAAGTAGAAAAATGAATCGCCATCATAGAAACCCACCTGAATTATCATTGTCACAACGATAATCCAGTCGGACTTTTTGATGGTTGTTTCATTTGATTGAAGAACGGTTTTATGTCAATCGCACAGTAAATTTCATCGCTTTTGTCATCAGCTGCGATGCACCACTCCAAAAGCGTCCCCATGAACTAGGGTGTACCGGTTTAGGGCGGGATTACTTTTTCTAGACGGAAAGAAAGAAAATAAGTAATCTGTCCCCGTAATTATCGGCAACCTTTCCGACTTATAGTTCATGTGTGGACACTTTAAGGGTAGTGCTGTGCTGTCGGGATAACTGCATTGAATTGACTGTGCGATTGCTGTAGAACATTTTCGTCATTCAATCGGAAAATGGAACTGCCGTCACAGAAAGCCCACCTAAATTATCATTGGGGCACCTGTGCCCAAAGTCCACAAGTCAAGGGCTGGAACGTCGGCATGAGTCGGCTTCCAGTGCTAAATGAAGCAGACAATTCAGATGCAAAAATTGCAACACAACATTTATTCGATGAGAAGTATCTACGTCACAAGAATAGCCATAATCAAGTAGGAATATTCAAATCCTATATCAACACCCCTAGACTAAGAAGAAGCCACCTGTCTAACGGAAGAATCATCAATGTCATCCTTGCTTCAGAGAACAATGTGGCCATTTGATTTAAAGCGGCATCTCGGACACAGACATTAAGATGGTTTACAAGTTACATGCTTTGATGCAGACTCTATATGACGAATTGTAAACAACAGTAGCATCAGCAGCAACTATAAAACAATGGCGAATTTACCCAGCAACATCGACACAACCTCATTGTATTTAAACAACTTTTTACAGCAAAATATCTGGGCCTACATCTTGTGAGGAGACCTTCTAAGTTCTCAATTAACTGTTTGGCAAAGATATGGCCACCTCCACAAGGACGGTGGTGGTTATCGGATTGCGGAGAAGACAAGCATGTAGCCTGTAGCAATGGAGAAGACAATGACAAACACGAAGCCTTAGACTCGAGGAAGAAAAAAATAACAAACACACGAAGACTTTGAATACCATAATGAGGAATATAGAAATGATTATTTTTGATTAAGAAACGGCACTTAGATTTTTACCGGATTTATTAGTGTTGAACATTGTTTTATTTCAGAAATAAGAAATTTAAAATAAATGTATTTCAGTTTATTTCAGGAGAATACGTTATTCAACTTATTGATCTTGAATCAACCTTTAAATATCAATAATAAATTAATATCGTTTGTTTAACTCTAACATTCACCACATTGTACAAAAATATACTACAGGTATACTAAATTCAATATAAATGATAAGCCAATTTCTTTATTCCTTTGTTTGAGTCCTTCATATCACAGCATCTATGAGTGGCTTGTCTTGTCTGGTTCTAAAATGTACTTGGTTTTAACCTTCGAGCCCTATTCTGTGTGTTTACAGATTCACCCCCCAACCCTTGCAACAACTCGGCGCCAGTTAAGTTTTCGGAGAAGCAGACTTTCTGCAACTGTTACAAAACATGCCAGTGAGGATAGGTCCGAGGACAGTTCCTTGACACCACCAAGTGCTCCCGAAATACAGACAACATACGACACCTCAGACGATCAAGATGTGAGTACACTTCATTGATTGATTATATGGGCGTGCTACCTTTCTTGTTTGCATACAGACAGTATGTTACCAATTGTATGTATTTTCTCTGTTACAGGAGTCAGACGGACCTAATGGAATGGGGGGCTATGGAGCGGTGGAGGCCCTAGCAGATAACCTTGTGTCCCTGAGGGATCAGATGACAGCCCTGGCCAGACGACAGGTGATCACCATCGTTCCCCTGTGGAGCGGCCTTCATCCCTTTGACAGGAGTCTTACCACCTTCCCCTCTCGTCACCGAAGTAGGGCAGTCGCCCGATTCGAGGCGTCGAAGAGAGGGTGGCCCTTGGAGTGGAGTCAACCAAACAATACTTCCTCGGTCAGAACGCAGGACCTGCACAGTGGCCCGACTCTTAACGTGGAGGCAATCATCATACGCCTATGCAGGGATTTCTCGTCACCAGTGAAGAAGCAGGGAGCCTCTTGTACCAAGTGGACCATGGTGATGCAGGTATAAGGCGATCCGCGACAAGTTCCTTGACAACCAGCAGGTCATGTCGCAGATTCAGCTTGTGTCACCAGTGGTAAGTAATATATGTATATCATATTGTGTATGTAAAATGCTACAAAGAAATATAGAAAGGTGGAAATGTAAAAAGTAATTGTTTGGCTTATTGTGAAACTATTGCATACAATGAAAAACAATTTTGATGTTTCATTCCGGTATTTTACAGGTTCAACAGAAGATGATAGAAGAGACATGATCACAGTGCGTTGAAGCAAGGGTTACAGATCGAGATTTCGGAGGAGAGCTGAAAGCTCCTGTCCCACGTCGTTTGAACATGCAACCTCACCGGTCAGGGTATCCCAAAGCCAGCAACACCAGTTTGATTCGTCATCCAACACCACAGGTCAGTCACCAACACGGAAATGTCGTCAGAAGTTCATATTGCCAACGAGCAGCGCCACGCCAGTTACATTCGGTTGCCGCGACCGTTGTCTCTGCGCCGGTTTCTGTTACTTCTGTTCCGGCTCCCTTTGACACGATTCCTCAAGGGCCATACCAGATATACTTTGGGTCTGCGCCTTCGATGACTCTTCCTCTTCTGTTACAGATACCTAGTCCAGGTCAGCAGTTTGTTCCGATACCAATACAGCCATCTCCGCCTCAACAAAGTCCTGTTCAGGTGGTTCCTCAAAGCGCCATTCCGATTCAGCAGTTCGTCCCTATACAGATACTGCCATGCTCTCTACGAAGTCCTGTTCAGGTGGTTCCTTAAGGCACCATTCCGACTCAGCAGTTCGTCCCTATACAGATACTGCCATTCCCTCCTCTACCAAGTCCTGCCACAGTGGTTCCTCAAAGCACCACTCCATCACAGCAGTTTGGCTCGATTGTACCACAGGAATCCACGATGTCGCGTCTACCATCACCACTTCGTCCGTCACCATCCAGCCCTGGCCCATCGCGAAGCAGCAACTCATACTACAAACATCAAAACGAAGAGGTCGAGAAAGGCAGGGTTGTGAGGACTGCAATATTATCATTTGAAGAATGAACAGAGACGATGAAGGCTAGAAGCTACACCACCAGAGAAATCCCAAGATTTAGGGATCCCTGATCTCCGTTTACATAATACCAAGTGCTTGGACAACAAGGCACAAGGGGGGGGGGGATATAAATATTTTAATGCTGCCTAGCAACATTGCTAGAAGGTCCCCAAGCCCTTGAAAAAGCAGAGGGGAAATATTTGTATTCACTGAAGAAAAAAAAACCCAACAAACACTGTGATAAATCGTGTAGTGTCGATAGCAATTCCTATGATGAAGTGGCTATCACAATTAACTAAGACCCGGGTTTCGATTCCTGGTGGGAATTTCAGCACAATTGGTTTGTTACAGCTTTTTTTGTCATATTTTGATATCTCGAGTCATAATCATATGAAGGATCATTCAAAGATAAAATTCTTGGTTCATGTTGCGAATTAAATTGTGTAATTGTATATGAAATTTTCCTTTTTGGTTCATTTTACAAATTAAATTGTGTAATTTTTTATGTGAAATTTCCATATTTTTTTCTTTTTCATTTGAAAAATCTACAAACATTGTGTAATCAGCACCATTAAGTGTTGAAAGCAATTCTATCCTGTGAAGTGGTTATCACACTTGTCACTATGGTGGCAGGAGACCCGGTTCGATTCCCCGTGAATTTCAGCACAATTGGTTAGTTATAAGCTTTTTGTCATATTTTGATATCTCGAGACATAATTAGGGCTTTCACCCAATTGTTTTTTGTTCTGATTTTTTAGGGCTTTTCACCATGTGTGTGAAAAGACCTATTGTTATATTGTATCTCTGTTTTTAGGATTTTTCACCATTGGTGAAAAGACCTATTGTTTAATTGTCCTTTTTTTAGGGATTTTTCACCATGTGGTGAAAAAGACCTATTGTTAATGTTCTGTTTTTAGGGATTGTTCGACCCTGTGTGAAAAACCTATTGTTATTGTTCTGTTTTTAGATATTCACCATGTGGTGAAAAGACCTCTTGTTTTTGTTCTGGTTTATTATTATTATTATTATCAGTCTAACAACTTTTTTTCTGTCGTCCAAAAAGATGCTTTAAAATGGGTAAGAGGAGAATCGCCCAACGTTGTCGGGCGTTGATAGTTCTTACTACTTTGAAACTGGCAAGGAGTTGAAGCGGGTGCAGCAATGAACGCAACATTTTAAGTAGATAGGTGTCAGATAAGATCCAAAGATGGCCACGCCATGACAGTCATAATCTAAACAAGTTAGAACACAGAGCCATAACTCACAAACCGTTTAAGATACTAGCAAATATTCTTTTGAGATTTTGTCTTATTAGATCGTATCATCGCAACTAAGTAACTTTTATATTCAAGTTACGAGCAATTACAGAGTGCAACAGCAGTCAAATAACAAAAAAGATTCATCGCTATGAGTTATAATATATATTTTTTTGGGATAGTCAAAGTTCACGATTTTTTTTTATTTGTTCTGAGTCTATCTGCGAAAATTCCTTTTTATATCAACTCCGATGCGCTGAATGACTCATTCCTGATGAATTGTTGTCTGTCTCTATTATTTTTTCGGATATTCCACTTTCTGCGATAATGATGCTAATGCCAATTTTGAAAAACAATCCTTTTGATCTTTGCTAAAATTCCCGCCAAAATGTTTAACATTATATATTGTCGAACTGAATGACTAATATAGTCTGGCAATGATTGCTGGATAGAAAAGACCCCTCTAACTGTTCCTCTAACGTTAGATGTGATTTTTCATCTTCGATCACAAAACAAAATGGCCGCTAATGACGTCCATATCTTAAAATTCAAAAACGCTTATATCATCACTAACAGATTTCTTTTCACAGATTTCATCCAATTATATTTTTTGGCAGGATAATCTTAATAAGCGTAAACTTTTCTCTCTACATGTTTATTACAAAAAATAATGGCAACTTACCTGGTTTTCGCGCGAGGTAATAGGGTCAAATGTTAAAGAGCTGTCCCTGGATTTTAACAATAAAACCTTGAAAACTTTTCTTCGCGTGAAGTTCTGTAAGGGTCTAGGAATCTTCAATATTTCATATAATAAACCTGTCCAGGGATGGCTTAAAAAGTCAGATAACTAGGAAAAGACCATTAGACCCATATTCAAGTTCCCAGGGTCAAATACCACATTTCATAATAAATTGTTTAAAATGGTCAGAACTAACTTATCGTTGCTTTTACAACGAGATCCCAGATGGATTTTGGCGCCAACCCTTGAGTTGCACTTTTTAATTGGATCATGTAGAGAGACCTGATCTTGTCTTTCTCCTCTGCTTCTTCCTTCCTTTACGCCTTGCTTCCCTCCACCTGTCGGCCATGTTGATTTCCCGATTGTCCCAAAATGCATTATGCACTAACTCTAGTGGTACCAAGGGAAACCTACACATTAAATTTCCAGAAAGAATCCCTTTAAGTAACTCTTCTTAGAAATAGCGATAAGAAACTTCAAATGACACAATCCAAGATGACTTTAAAGGGCGGCATACGATCTCGTTATCAATTGCCCGTACGAATTTGGAAATTTGAATTGGATAAAGATGAGAGTTCTTCTTCGGCTGATCAAACTTCCATTGCAAGATCTTCACTAAAAACACTTTTAAATTCAGGCTTGAAAGAGACAAGGTCCATTTATTGGTTTACAACTTCAAAACCCAAGCATTACCACCTAGTTCTTAACTTACCTGTCATTGACGGTATATGTAAACTAAATATAGTGAAAAGCCTGCCAAATTGTCTATGGACCATTATCTAGATATCTGGTTTTTTCATTAACCAGAATAAAGCAATCGGGAAAACAGAAAAAAATTTCCTCGGTCCCTCTGTCCTCGATCCCTACGACACCTACAAAAAGGTACCAACTCACTACATATCTGACCCCAGCAGTTGGAGTAATAATGTCTTCCATTGTTCCAGAATAAACTTCCTTGGACAGCGGACCTGATTAACACAGCCGACCCTGAATGGCATGAACCTCATTTGGTGTCATTACGTTTCAGATGCAGTTTAGAGAAACTCATAAAACGTAAGAAGCAGAATACCCGAATTGAAAACCGGAAGGACCATGATCAATCTGTCCATGGGGCATGCCAACAACTCAGACAACCAACAAGGCAGATATTACTGGTAAGCACTGCAATAGTAACACTCCCCCTTTCCCACCTCTTTTCCGGATGACTCAAAATATAAGGCATAGAATTAAACACATTTCGGATGGATATGGAGTAAGATCGATCCTAATAAAGACCAAGTCCTTTGTGATAGCATGTGATTCGGCCACTATACAAAATTGCTAAGGACCATCGAAAGGACGTGGCCGAGACACTCCATGGTGAAACTTGTTTTGTGGTAATTGTTAGGTGAGTCAATACATCAAGATTAACATTGCTTAGGTGACTCGTTTGGATGGAACATGATGGACATCGGCTATAATACCGAAAGTAAGCCATAACGACCAGCATACAACAGATGGGGTTTTCTGTAAGCCGTCCATTGTTAAGAAAGAAGCTAAAGCCTACCAGGTAAATGCGTGTGCCATTATTCAGCTACACCAGGATACATACTCTGTTCAGGAACAGATCTTGTCAAAACCGAGTGTCAAAACACCGTATAGAAGTCATATCTACAATTTCGATTTTTTGGAACGGTATTCCGTGAAACTGAACTAACCATCCTGTCAATGGGACAGCGCAATCCACGAAGGGAACTTTTCCGTATGTAAAAACCCTTTCTTTTCTTCAGTGGATCTTCCAATCATTTTTTTAGCCCCAATTGAATTAATGCCAAAGACAATCGGGGTCACCTTCCGTGACCTCTGACATTGAAGGGCAGCATCCTGAAATCTGCGTGGAAAAAATTGTAAGTGAAACTTCACATGGGGTTAAAGATTAAATCGACCATTGCCTAGCATGTCATTGGATGAAAGTCATGAACAAAACAACGCATGCGCTAAAGACGTGGGTGGGGCTATATGTCTAACAGAAAAAAACAGCTGCGCTTCTGCGATGGATGATTGCAGATCCGCAGATGGCGTATGTGGTGACGGAGTTTCTAGACCCACTGGATGACATATCGACTCACATACAGACAGGACACCATGAGGATAGTGCAGGTAAGTATTTAAATACACTTAGTCTCGAGAAAGCAGAAATGATTTAATGATAAGAATGTAGAAAAGTATCCAAGTAAATCAAAGACTAGGTTTTATTCTTTTTTTTCTTGACAAATTAGTCATTCAGGAAGCCAGGAAACGTTTCTTCGTCATGTGCCTTCCGTATGGTCGACTGTTACAGAAATGTTTAATCCATTCTAGGACAAAAGTGGCGATATAATTGTTCTTGATACAAATGTGTTGACAAATTGTACTGCCGTTGATTCCATCAAGACATTAAAATAGCGAGACAAGACAAATATTAAAGCTATAGGAGAAAAACATTTTGCTCAGTACTATACCAAATATTCTACTTTTTATTTTTAATTTTTGAGCGTCAAATGAATGTTCGCAATATCCAATTATAAACAATTTGGCAATTTTTCGAAGAAAAATAATTATATTACATTTTATTGAACACTATACAATTATAACTTTCTGTATTTTTATACCTTGTAGATTGTGTATCGATCTTGTCATGCATATGTCTATTGTGTCCTCTTGTAACGTATATTCATGTTTCTGAGCGAAATAATAAAAATCTGGAAATTAACTACTTTTAAGTGTATTCTCTTTTAAACATAATGTTTTAAATTGCATCAATGCAAAAGGTAAACTATTATATCATGGCTTGATATGAGAAGTTTCCCCGATTACTATGATTTGAGGAAAATGAACATTGGATTTGGAATGCATGAAAAATAGCAATGATACCTATCTTTTTTTTTTTTTTTTTCTTCTTCAAAACCAGACTTCCAAAACTGGAAATGTGTTATGATTTTATAAGTATATATTTTAAAATACTGTTTTTTTTTAATCAAAGTTATCCTCCTGCATTTAACTGGATATTAAAAAAACAACAACAAACAAACAAAAAAAAAACCTGTATCTAAAATACCTAAGTACAAAATGGCGGAGTTGCCAATCTCTGTAATATACATGTATGTTTCTGATGGGATACACACTAAAAGTAATTCTTAAACTTAAATGAGTTCCCATACCCAGTCATGTCAAAGTAGTAAAAGTGCCTGAGAACTTGTAAGAACAAACGCGATAATACTCATTGTTTTGAAGTCAAGTTATGTCTTGTATTAGTACTAGTACTTAATGTCCGGATGGATTCGTTACGTACCTAAACGCTCACCATGCAATAAAAACAAATTTCCTCGAGCGTAAATAGCGTACCGTATGATTAGCTCCGCGGAAAGATTTACGTTTGAACAAAACAAACAAAAACCTTTTTTATTATTCAAATAACCACTATTATCAAATTTCTTACTTGTCAACGAGATTGATCCATCTTGCGGTTTATAGACATTATGACATGGTCCGAATATGACCAAATAGGCTTGAAAGTGAAATATCTGGGAATCAGGGATAAGATTATGATTTTTAACACGATTTAGCTAGGCTTTTCATCCATGGTATCCAGTGGATTACTTTCAATGTCGTTAGATCCACCCCTGGCGTTCTTTGGCGAGCCCACTCTTTCCTATCATGTTCGAATGAATTCACGCCCAAACAACGTGGAACAATATCTAAGAACAAATATGGCGATTGCCGGAGTAGGAACTTGGAAAATCATTAACAAAGTTCTATCAACTTTATAGGTATGCATCTTCTCTGATAAACAATTGATTTGAAAACCGTTTGCAGGAGAAGAGGTGGAGGATAGGAGGACCACTTACCTATTAATTACTCATATTACAAATCCTGGTGGAAAATAAATAAAAATACCCACACCTTTTATATTATGATTATTTAAAAAAAAATTCTGACAAGATTACAATTAAAATAATATTTAACTTTTATTAATGTTAATCTTATCAGTCTATATTTTTATGTCAATTAGCATAATTGACAATCGTGCCGCGTGTTTCTCGCATTTCTAAAAACTAGTGGCGTTTTACGGCGACGTTAGGTCTATATTTACATGGACAGTGTAAATATACAAGTTGGAAAATTCGTAAATATAAACAAACTTCATAACATTTTTACGACCTATTAATCAATTAAAATTGAAGCGAAAGGCCCCATAACCACTACTTTACCGCATTGTTTGTTGTTCTTGGTGATGTTTCTTATGCTCATTGCTTTGGAGGTGGTGGTGTGAGATTTTGTTCCAAGACACTAGAGGTGAACGGCCACAGAAACGGATGCTAGTAACCATAATAATGGAAAAACTCCCCCCCCCAACTTCATATGCATTATGTGCCAAACTAGCTGTGAGAGGAAATGATAAGAAAAACCAATTGCGGTTAAAGACTTTTCGGTCTTTCGATAGCAACTCCCAGCCCAAGCGACGCCACCCCAGACTCTGAGAGAGCAATCCTTAACAGATGTTTCATCAAAATGATTTTTAAAACAATTGATAAGAATTTCTATGCATTTGTTGGAGAACAGCAGATTGCGACTGTAAGGATGGCGATCTTTAATTAAGACTGCATTGTCTACCGTACTAACAATAGAGTTCCATTATATACACAGTATACACATACGATTGACAACTTAACTTTCTTCATTAAACAGCCGAAATTATTAACGTCAGGGACAATAAAAGCCTAGAATCGTGGTCTACTGTCAAGGTGTAATGGACTTTTGCCAGTCAGAATCTTCACAGGAAAGGATAATATTGCATTCTCGAATATTTCGCCGCCACCACGTGTCTAGGGCCCGATTTTAACAGTTGGTGGCGCACAAATCGCTTCAGCATTTTACTTTGGGGCACATAAGGACTGGGAAGGGAAGTTAACAGGTAATAAACACTGCGATTACTGCTATCAGTGTAAGAAGCGAGCAACAGTTTCCTTTTTCTGACAGGGGAACAATGGCTCTGTTCTCGAAATTAATTTGTAAACATCAGTGCTGAATGGATGAAAATTGTTTGTTTGGTTTAACATCAATTTTCTAATAAGTCTGCTACCAACATCACATTATATAGACTGTCACATTCTAGTCTTCCTTGTTGTGGGTCGCATTTTTGATGAGCATAACAAAAGGAGAGACATCTCGAAAAGTCTATGTGGATAGCATGCATTACTGTTTGTAGTAATTTACAATCACAGATGTGTTTTGATTATACGTGTTCACGAAACTTGGAAACTGTCGTGATGGGTTATTTCGTTGTTACATTTGTTTGATGGAACCTGTCAGCGTGTTGGTTATTTGTTGTTTTGGATTTGTGGTAATGTCGTCCAGTTGGCATCTTGAAGATTATAGTTTGTGGAATCTTGTCGTGGTGGCGCTAGCGACTCCACCAGAGAATCCACAGCGCCAGAACATTATAGTAAGACAGTATATTCTAGATTTAAAATGTGTATAAATAAATTCTTTTGCAATTTTGTCAGATTACTCCTTATTTTTGGGGTAAATATACTAGCCTAATAGGGGCAAGCAGGCACGATTCTAATGCCCTACATGCTAAACAGCTATAGCTCCATAAAATGACACAACTCTATAGTACGATCAAGTTATAAGAAAATGACTAAGGTAAGCCATCCATCAGGATATCAAATTCCAATCCATACGCAATAACGTTATTATATAGAATCAAATAATAGTAAATAAATAATATATTAAGTTTTACCTAATTAATTGCCTTCGTGTGACCCTATCATACCAATATGTCTAGCAGTTCTGTCTACATCCATCAGTAACCAAAGGCTGTCGGTACATTAGTGTAGTTGTATACAGTACAGGTCTGCCAGGAGTACCGGCTGACCTAACACTCACTGTCTAACGATGACCAACTAAACAAGGCAGTCAAGCACACAACCAATGAACTAGTCTGAAGATATTTTAATAAAATCACAAAACATGTCTGCCATTAGTCTGAAAAGCTTTCATCACTGCAACTTAACTTATCTATTCACACATGTATAACTATATATAATCAACGTGCTAAGTTGACTAGACTTTTAAAAGGATACCTGCTGAGGGAGGGCATAATTCATTATAAGTGACAGAAAAAATCAAAGATATTTGGCTGTACTGGTTATAAGAAGCAAGCTGAATTAGCTTTCATTTGTTGAATAACTTATCTTTTATCACATTTTCTTCAACACAATATAAAGTGTACTATGCGTCAACAAATTGAAATTAGCAGGTACAGGCGATCCTTTCCCTGGGCCTTGGTAACAAATAAAATACATTAATCAACACCCAAACCCTAACCCTTTTGTTTTTCCCTTAAAGGGTATATGTAACACATTTAAACACATATATGGGCCTATATACAGAATCTAGATGAAACTAGGGCACTTGACTTGTGGCACTATCCAGGGAATATAGAATATCCAACAAAGGTAATTATGATGCCAGGACACTTGAGTAACATATCTAAGAATAGAAAAATAGTGAAGATCTCTAAATTGCCTTAATCTTTTCTTAACTTATATTTATTTAGTATGAAGTGTTCCTGTCGGCCATATAAGTTTCCCATAATGCATTGGGCTTCTCATTTACATATTACTATAGACAAAGAAGAAATGAAATCTATTTTAATTCCCCAAAAATAGAGTTTATGTCTGTTTGTTGCCAAATTTTATCAGTTCCAACTACATGTCTCTGACAGATTTCATTGCTGTGAATGATATATAACTTGAGATATCCTGTTCACCAGGGGTCAAACTATACACTACGATGGAACTGCTACACTACATCGTTCTAAAAAAATTTAAAAATTTGCAATGAGATCTTTGAATTTAGCTAATGTGAGAACTAAGTCTGAGTAACATGTAGAAGGGTTTGTCTACAGCCTCACCAGATTCTACACACAGCCACCACATCATCTACCACACATAACACATAACATACATTCCACTGGTGCCATATGGGCAACTGCCAACCACATTCTGTTACCACAGCCGACTAAACACCAGATACAAAACATTCACCTCAGACTAAAACAAATAGTCTCAGGAACAACTACCTCCTACACCAAAGTTTCCCTCAGTTGGGGGAGATAACCCCATGAACAACTACCTTTAACACCAAAGCTTCACTTCAGTTAGGGGAGATAACCCCAGGAAAAACTACCTCCAACACCAAAGTTTCCCACAGTTGGGGGAGATAACCAAAGGAACAACTACCTCCAACACCAAAGTTTGCCTTCAGTTAGGGGAGATAACCCAAGGAACAACTACCTCCAACACCAAAGTTTCCCTCAGTTGAGGGAGATAACCCCACAAACAACTACCTCTTACACCAAAGCTTCCCTCAGTTAGGGGAGATAACCCCACATACAACTACCTCCAACACCAAAGTTTCCCTCAGTTGGTGGGGGGGATAACCCCACAAAAAACTACCTCCTACACCAAAACTAATAATTTCCTGTCTCATAGATTCCATTTTGATTTCACAAATGATGATCCATGATCTGGTGACTATATATACATCATTATACTATCTGGTTGGCACTCTCATATACAAATAATGTACATTCATCTTTTTTTTTCTTTTTTTTTTCCAAATACATGCATAGCAGCACTTTTTCTGAAATCATCCAGACTCTAATAAAAACAAATAAATTTGGTTCAAAATGGCTGTTGAAAACATCACATTGGAAACTTCAAACTTCTATCTATAATAAAACAGAGTTAGTAGTAATGACAGCCAAACATTATTTTGAAAAGACAAGAAAATCATAATATAGCATTGGATGACTTACATGGCAATAGGGATTAATAATTCAGAGGGAGGGAAAACACTGTTTAGTTGTTAGAGAGGGCCACAGACAGTAATAATCGATAAAAGTCTGTGTTGGTGTATCATAGCCATCCGTGTACATAAACAACATCTATTGTATAAACCAAGCCGTGGAATTTGAATACCTCGCCGGACATGTCTCCAATGTCCTATATATGTCTAATCACTGAGGCGGAACTGTGAATACCAGATATATTTAATAACCCTGATCTGGTCCGACGACTACAGTATGACCTAGGTAAATGCGAGGCACTGTCTCCAGGGCTGCCCACCACCTGGCCCAGGTAATCCATCATCAGTGATTACATAACACCTGTCTGACCCTACATACAAACATAGCCTCTGAACTATTGACCCATTCACTTACAGCACCAGGCATATATATACACATATCCCATTACCTTATAACACACATCTCAACAAGACACAATGGTCATATCTTGATTAAAGATTAATATTCAAGTATATCTAACAATTAAACATATATTTAATGCAATCCAGACAAAAATAGACAGAAACTGTATTTCAAATACTAACCATTTTCATTGATCTAAAAGTTAATTACATACTTTTGTCATTCTGAATACAATCAAGAATACACATACATAAACATTTCTTAAGAGATACTCATATAAAATGCAGATTATTCTTCCATTGTACTTGTTCCCTATTTTCCAAATCTTCACAGTAATGATAAGTATAAACTTTTTGAATATTAAGTGCCTTAAGACAATACATGAAATAATAAATACAGTGTGTATAATTTATGAAAAACCAAAACAGAGAACAGAAATTATAATGATATACAAAGAAACAATTGATGTTTTGCTGTTCAAAGAGAGTTTAAATAACTTATCATTCACGCAGTTTATGTATAGCAAACATGCTCAAAAATAGATTCGCTCACTAATGTAAAACCCGGTTAATACTGTTAAACCCTGTGTACCGTCATCTGCCAACCCCTGGCAACTACTAAAGTTCGAATTCCTAGTCCCCTGCCCTAACCTATCCCCACTTAATTTACACTTCTTTAAGTTTAAAAAATAAAACTCCTCAACTGAACCAAACAGAAAATTGGCCCTCCTGTTTAACCCTTCATAATTCCCAAGGGACTCTGACCTGATTTTAACCATATGTCCTTACCCATGGGTATCTGTAAACAAAAATAATGCTTATAATTATCTGCCATGACCACATGAGGGCCAAAATTGACAGTCCTCCTTTGAAATTTCTAAATGCTGTGTAATTGTAAAGGTTGTTATAATTTAAGATACTGACTTCCGGTATCGGGTGCGCAGTTGGAATCTGCACATAACGGATGTATACAGCCTCTACACCCGACGAGGAAAATAATAGTGCGAGTACACTCGAACTAAAAATTCTACATAAATTGCTGACCTTAATTAGTACTGACCTTCAATTTTGATACAGGTAGGTACCATTTTTATATATTTTAATGATTATATCATACCTCAATGTTGTCATGCCCTTGTAAACGTTTGATTTCTTTGAGAAGTCTTTCCTTGTTTTCCTGAGCCTCCTCTAGTCGACATTCTGATTCTATTCTCATCTTCTCCATGTCTTTTTCTAGCTTCTCATTCTGTTCGGTTAGCTGCTGGAACTTCTCTCGAGTTGACAACTTTAGTGCAGAAAGTTCCTACCAGGACAGAAACAATGAAGTAAAATTAAAGTAAAACATATTTATAACACGCTTAGAACACAATCTTGATTAAACCACACTTACAACACAATCTTGATTATAACAAGCTTACAACAAAATCATGATTTTAACACACTTACAACAGAATCATGATTATAACACACTTACGACACAATCTTGGTTATAACACGCTTACAACACAATCTTGATTATAACACACTTACAACACAATCTTGATTATAACACGCTTACAACACAATCTTGATTATAACATGCTTACAACAGAATCATGATTATAACACACTTACAACACAATCTTGGTTATAACATGCTTACAACACAATCATGATTATAACACACTTACAACACAATCTTGATTATAACACACTTACAACACAATCATGATTATAACACACTTACAACACAATCATGATTATAACACACTTACAACACAATCATGATTATAACACACTTACAACACAATCATGATTATAACACACTTACAACACAATCATGATTATAACACACTTACAACACAATCTTGATTATAACACACTTACAACACAATCATGATTATAACACACTTACAACACAATCTTGATTATAACACACTTACAACACAATCTGATTATAACACACTTACAACACAATCTGATTATAACACACTTACAACACAATCATGATTATAACACACTTACAACACATTAACACACAACACAATCTCATTACAACACAATCATGATTATAACACACTTACAACACAATCTGATATAACACACTTACAACACAATCTGATTATAACACACTTACAACACAATCATGATTATAACACACTTACAACACAATCTCGATTATAACACACTTACAACACAATCATGATTATAACACACTTACAACACAATCATGATTATAACACACTTACAACACAATCATGATTATAACACACTTACAACACAATCATGATTATAACACACTTACAACACAATCATGATTATAACACACTTACAACACAATCATGATTATAACACACTTACAACACAATCATGATTATAACACACTTACAACACAATCATGATTATAACACACTTACAACACAATCATGATTATAACACACTTACAACACAATCATGATTATAACACACTTACAACACAATCATGATTATAACACACACTTACAACACAATCATGATTATAACACACTTACAACACAATCATGATTATAACACACTTACAACACAATCATGATTATAACACACTTACAACACAATCATGATTATAACACACTTACAACACAATCTTGATTATAACACACACAACACAATCATGATTATAACACACTTAGATTATAACACACATTAGACAACATTATAACACACTTACAACAGAATCATGATTATAACACACTTACAACACAATCTTGATTATAACACACTTACAACACAATCATGATTATAACACACTTACAACACAATCATGATTATAACACACTTACGACACAATCATGATTATAACACACTCACAACACAATCTTGATTATAACACACTTACAACAGAATCATGATTATAACAAGCTTACAACACAATCTTGATTATAACACACTTACAACACAATCATGATTTTAACACACTTACAACACAATCTTGATTATAACACACTTACAACACAATCTTGATTATAACAAGCTTACAACACTATCATGATTATAACACACTTACAACACAATCATGATTTTAACACACTTACAACACAATCTTGATTATAACACACTTACAACACAATCTTGATTATAACAAGCTTACAACACTATCATGATTATAACAAGCTTACAACACTATCATGATTATAACACACTTACAACACAATCTTGATTATAACACACTTACAACACAATCATGATTATAACACACTTACAACACTATCATGATTATAACACACTTACAACACAATCATGATTATAACACACTTACAACACTATCATGATTATAACACACTTACAACACAATCTTGATTATAACACACTTACAACACAATCTTGATTATAACACACTTACAACACAATCATGATTATAACACACTTACAACACAATCTTGATCTTGACGACGCACGACAACGGACAAACGACTATCACAAATGGTCAACATAACCTATGGTCTGTTGACTTAAAAACCCTTAAAAAGAATCATTGCATTAACATCAAACAAAATTTCAAATTACCTGAGCTAATAATATAATTATATTGAACCTTTTTGCCTATGAAAATGAATCCCTGAACTTGACCTACCTGTTTAATAGACTTTTTTGATTGGATGCAGCGATTCAGTTGTTCCTCACGCTTCCTTTGTAAACTTTTAAATTCCTTTAGAAAATCTGCTTTATCTTCAGATGAACTACCAACCGTCCCATTGAGAGCCCTTTGAACCATTTCTAGTTCTGCTTCCACAACCTTGGCTGATTTTGGGGAGAGAGCAGAACAATTTTCTTCTCCTGAAATGCAAAGTAATAATTTCTGCTGTAATCATATCTTCTCTTTTGATCAAAATTGTCACAAGTTCCTGCAATAGCTGTCAAGAATTTATATCAAATTTGTTTTCCATTGAAATACACAAATAGTTTGAAATTCACATACAAGTTGACATGATATTGACTGGTGTTTTGGTTCAGAGTTTGATTGGAAATGACACAATGCATTGCTCTTATTGGTTAAACTATACATGTGTTCATCATTATAAGGAGAAAATAAAAATAATAAATTACCTAACTTTCATTTCATGTCATAAAGCTAAAAAAAAAAAAAGAGATCCCAGTGGGATCTTGGTGCCCACCAAAAAATGATCTATGTTTGACAATGGAAAGATGGATTTTTTCTCTACTTTTCAAATTTTTTCAACCATACCACATATAAAATTTGAAACAGATCACTTCCGTACTTTCTGAGAAATAGCGATAACAAACTTAAACTATTTAACTATCAAAATCCAAGATGGCTCCCTGGCGGTTGTTGACAAATTGGTCCCAAAATCCAATATGTACAACTAGGGCCCTAGGAGGACATACAAATGAAATTTGAGACAGATCCCTTCAGTACTTTCTGAGAAATAGCGATAACAAAAATTGTTAACGGACGGAAGGAAGGACGGACCATGGACAACCGACAAAAAGCGATTTGAATAGCCTCCCATCTGATTATGATGGGCTGAAAAAAAAAAGAATAGTTGAGACTAACCATCAGAAAGCTGAGTGGAATCCTCAGACTCACTCAGGACATCCCACTCTCGATACTCAGATGATTTGTCAACATTGTGTGATGAAGCTGTCACTTTCTCCGGTGTTGGTTTCCTGTCAGGAATCGGAGTTTCCTCATCTTCCGACACATCGTCAAGGTCAAGTTTTTGCTGTGATGCTGGAGCCAGAGACACGTTGGGAGCAAATCCTCTCTCATACCTAGAGAATAAGATTACATATAAGCTTTGTTTGTTAGGTTACATTTTAATACTTGGCTATATCTACAATGGAAGACATGCATCACCAATGTCTAGCTGATTTTACTAGATTCCATTATGTTATTTTAATGTTTTTCAAGTACTGGAAAGTATATAAACATATCAGGTTAAATTCTGATCTTTTCAACAAGAAATCATATTTGTTACCAACAAATCTCCAAACACTGACTACTGGTTAGCTTCATATTGAACAGAAAAAGCCAAAAATGGTGTTTTCCGCAATTCAAAGGGCCATAACTCCGCCAATAGGGTGCTATGAAAGTGCCAATCACTTAAGTGACATTTAACCATGTTAACAAGTTTCGACAGACAGACTGACGGACAAATGGACCAAAATTGTAAAATATCTCCCGTTTCGGTGAAAGTGGAGGATAAAATGACTAAATGGGGTTTATAAATAACTATAATGATAAATCATCAACTACAACAATGACTGTCTCATCACTTGACTATTGTGGGTTTTTTTTTAAATAAGACTGACTGATCAAACCAATCTTTATCTGCGTGTTATGTTTGTTTTTCTTTATCTCAATGTCAATAAGTATGAAGACAAATAATGGCATACCATTATAATACATATCATGTTATTATCAAATATTTCCTATGCAGATGATAAAGAGGTTTCATCCGTTGTCTTTTTTAAGCCTAAATTAGGCAAGCAATGGTTTCTGCTAAAATTTCAATTAAATTTCAATTGATTTTAATCTGAAAATACATCTTTTGCCAATCGGTTTTATAATGTACTTTTACTGGGTTTAACCTAACACAGATAGCTGTTATCAGATGCTACAAACATCGTATGATCATGTTTATCAATATCATGTATCATGCATGTTGCTATATTAATGCATAATATCTACTGGAGTCCAGTGCTCCAGCCATTTTTTTGAGGGGTCGGTAATTGTTCCCGCACTTTTGAAGGAGAGGGGTGCAACTTTTGACTGCTGTGCGAACCCAAAACATAACAGATATATTACAATGCAAGTGATGTGGTTATAATATGAAGTAATCGATGATAGGCTAGTTTTTGTGCAAATGTCTCTCTGAAACAAGAGCACATGTACAGTTGATGAAGACTCTTAAAAATGACTGGAATTTATCTTATTTTACTAAATTTCTTGTTATTTTATTTTTGGATGTAATTATTATTAGCACTCATACAAATTGGGTTGTACACGTTCATACAATTTTTAAGGGTAATCAACAGGTTTTTAATGGATATTTTACCCGTGTACGCATCTTTACTGGAGCACTGGGAGTCTATACAACCATGACAATTACGTACTAAAACAGAGGTTTATTATTTCACAAATTAACATATATGCATTACTAATATGCATGTATTACATGATACTAAAAATATCAACAACAAAATGCTAATTGATCCTGTATTCATTCACTTAAAACAATTAATCATGTAGGGGGATTATAGACTTACAGTTAAAGATGCTCCACCGCTGACAGAGCAAAAATCATATTCGTCATTTGAACATTAATTGGTGTCTAATCGTGTATATATATGCCTAATTAACACAAAAAATATATAAAATAATTTATTTCGCCTTTGGTGCATGCGCAATCAGTACTTCATTCCATATAGGATATAGTGTCATGGATTTTTTTCGGGATGCAAATAATTATTTTTCATATTTTTAACTTGAAGTAAAATTAGAAGCTCTAACTTTTCAGTGGTGGTAATGGTGTAAAGTAAGTAACTTTTGTAACTGAAGAAAAATACTTAATCGTCTGCTTCTGATTTTGATAGTGAAAAAATACCATTTGTCAACGGTGGAGCATCTTTAATAAGGATAAAATCACACTTTATTATAGTTTACTAGAAAGAACTCAAGATCAAGTTCAACAATTGGTACATCTGGTACATTTTAAATAATGTTATAATAACAACATTTTCAGCAAATATTCCCTCACACAAACTCCAACCTGTTGTGTACTGACTACTAACCAAGCCCTGACCCAGCCCCTACCTAACCTGTTGTGTACTGACTACTAACCAAGCCCTGACCCAGCCCCTACCTAACCTGTTGTGTACTGACTACAAGCCCTGACCAAGACCCTACCTAACCTGTTGTGTACTGACTACTAACCAAGTCACCGACCCAGACCCTACCTAACCTGTTGTGTACTGACTACTAACCAAGCCCTGACCCAGACCCTACCTAACCGGTTGTGTACTGACTACTAACCAAGCCCTGACCCAGACCCTACCTAACCTGTTGTGTACTGACTACTAACCAAGCCCTGACCCAGACCCTACCTAACTGGTTGTGTACTGACTACTAACCAAGCCCTGACCCAGACCCTACCTAACCTGTTGTGTACTGACTACTAACCAAGCCCTGACCCAGACCCTACCTAACCTGTTGTGTACTGACTACTAACCAAGCCCTGACCCAGACCCTACCTAACCTGTTGTGTACTGACTACTAACCAAGCCCTGACCCAGACCCTACCTAACCTGTTATGTACTGACTACTAACCAAGCCCTGACCCAGACCCTACCTAACCTGTTGTGTACTGACTACTAACCAAGCCCTGACCCAGACCCTACCTAATCTGTTGTGTACTGACTACTAACCAATTCACCGACCCAGACCCTTCCTAACCTGTTGTGTACTGACTACTAACCAATTCACTGACCCAGACCCTACCTAACCTGTTGTGTACTGACTACTAACCAAGCTCTGACCCAGACCCTACCTAACCTGTTGTGCACTGACTACTAACCAAGTCACCGACCCAGACCCTACCTAACCTGTTGTGTACTGACTATTAACCAAGCCCTGACCCAGACCTTACCTAACCTGTTGTGTACTGACTGCAAACCAAGCCCTGACCCAGACCCTACCTAACCTGTTGTGTACTGACTACTAACCAAGCCCTGACCCAGACCCTTCCTAACCTGTTGTGTACTGACTACTAACCAAGCCCTGACCCAGACCCTACCTAACCTGTTGTGTACTGACTACTAACCAAGCCCTGACCCAGACACTTCCTAACCTGTTGTGTACTGACTACTAACCAAGCCCTGACCCAGACCCTACCTAACCTGTTGTGTACTGACTACTAACCAAGCCCTGACCCAGACCCTTCCTAACCTGTTGTGTACTGACTACTAACCAAGCCCTGACCCAGACCCTGCCTAACCTCTTATGTACTGACTACTAACCAAGCCCTGACCAAGACCCTACCTAACCTGTTGTGTACTGACTACTAACCAAGCCCTGACCGAGACCCTACCTAACCTGTTGTGTACTGACTACTAACCAAGTCACTGACCCAGACCCTACCTAACCTGTTGTGTATTGACTATAACCAAGCCCTGACCAAGACCCTACCTAACCTGTTGTGTACTGACTACTAACCAAGCACTGACCCAGACCCTACCTAACCTGTTGTGTACTGACTACTAACCAAGTCACCGACCCAGACCCTACCTAACCTGTTGTGTACTGACTACTAACCAAGCCCTGACCCACACCCTACCTAATCTGTTGTGTACTGACTACTAACCAAGCCCTGACCCAGCCCCTACCTAACCTGCGTATACTGACTACTGACCAAGTCACCGACCCAGACCCTACCTAACCTGTTGTGTACTGACTACTAACCAAGCCCTGACCCAGACCCTACCTAACCTGTTGTGTACTGACTACTAACCAAGCCCTGACCCAGACCCTACCTAACCTGTTGTGTACCGACTACTAACCAAGCCCTGACCCAGACCCTACCTAACCTGCGTATACTGACTACTGACCAAGTCACCGACCCAGACCCTACCTAACCTGTTGTGTACTGACTACTAACCAAGCCCTGACCCAGACCCTACCTAACCTGTTGTGTACTGACTACTAACCAAGTCACCGACCCAGACCCTACCTAACCTATTGTGCACTGACTACTAACCAAGTCACTGACCCAGACCCTTCCTAACCTGTTGTGTACTGACTACTAACCAAACCCTGACCCAGACCCTACCTAACCTCTTATGTACTGACTACTAACCAAGCTACCGACCCAAACCTGTTGTGTACTGACCTCGATTGTCTAGATCTTAATCAGTCAAACAGCCAGGTCAACATTCTCTAATCATGACAGGTAAAATTGTAAAGGTAAGCCCACAACTTCTGCAGTGTGAGGTAAGGACAACTGACTGGCCTATAGGACTTTGTATATAGAGTGTGAATTGTGAAAACATGAGAAACCCATTAAAATAATAAAATATCTCCAGTAAGATAGATTCAATTGTAAATTAAAGAATTATATGATAAACATATGCAAATTTACAACAAATTTAATGTAATTAATGACTGATGTACTTGCAAACTAGACAACATTAAACAAGTTTATTGCAGTTATCTATAATAAATATTGTTAATTTCACTTAAATATGATCAAATACTGATGTTATGTTATAAGACATTAAGCATTGAACATCTTCCAGTCGGCATTCATAGCAAATATGAATGTCAACTGGACAGATGCAAATTCCATGAAGCATGCTAGCTACCATGAACATGATCATGAGTATATGATTATGTAATGAGCATTTAAAGGACTGTAGACAGTCATTTGACAGACTAATGGTGACATAAATATATTTTAAAATGTATGAAAATAAAACCTTTGTACATGCAGACAGATCATGGGCCTGTAACAAACAACTATAGATGGAGTTACGTATCATATCATGGCCTCAGTGTATCATTACTGCCCTACAGGGAAATAATACTACAAGGAAGGTAACCGTGATTCTAACAGTCAGGGGATTTAATCTTTACAGGGGAGATAATTCATCTAAATATATGCCACTTACAAATACATAACTGCAATGTGTTATGATCAGGTAACACAATAACTCTTTACAAGGATGATATCTTACCTTGATGATTCTGACAGGGGGATAACTCTCTCTGGATGAAGTAGCACTGGAGGCCCAGTATGTAGATAAGGAGGAGGGATTCCACTCAGCCTAAAGAAAACAAAAATATATATGAATTTGATATGCAGTTCTTTATTTCGAGCAAGTTCTCAAAGTATGATTTTTCATATTCCTCATCATGTAAAACTACGTTAGCTAGGAAAAGCTTTGACAAGAAATGGTGTGTGATAACAGAATACATCCCATTCCTTTAAAATTACTTGTTTATAACTCCAAACTTACCCTTCTCTCATAATAGCTGGAGCTGCAGGTAAAAGTTTCCCATCCTTTAGTGCTATGAGCATGCTTGGTGACCAGGGTCGGAAGGCGGAGAGTCCACGAATCCCCGATTCTATCCATGATCCACTACTTGATGAACTCGCACTATCTTCACTTTTTGCTCGTTTTAAATCTGTTTCACTATCGCATGTCTGGAAGAAAAAAAATTGTACCCTTTACAAATGTACTGGGAGTTAACTTGATTAGGTACATTACAAAGTATATATAATTGGTATACGGTAATTAATACATAAATCGTTAACGATGGCATTTGAAATTCCAATGTAACTAGGTCATAGGCAGGTCATCAGTACAATTTCGGTTATTGTATTGATTTCAGAAAATAGGAATCGATATCGTATCGGAAGATGAGAATCGTCAATACACCGATATTGTTTGTAACGATGACAGCTCTACGATATATACCAGATAGGCCATCAGACCCTATACATTCCAAGTTGAATAATATTTTGATACTGGATTAATATCGACACAACAATAGAACCAAGGGCCAACAATCTGAATCACCTGATTTTTTTAACGCCTTGCATTACAACTAATGGTAGTGAAAACAAAAGGTCCAGAGTGCGTGTACGTATTGCTCAGTCAGGGCCGTGGAAAAACTTTGAAATGTACTCGTCACTTTCGTTTTGTGGCAGATGGGAAATACCGACAAGAGCAGACAATAAAATGCTTAGAAATGATAACATTCCTGTTATTTAGGGACCTTTATCATAGATATACAGTAAGTATTCATAAAACCTGTATAGACATCGCTAAAATGTTGTTGCCAGTTAGTCTTCATCCATACCGGTGCGTGGGACATTCAAGTGATGCGTTTTGTTTTTAACATGGTGTTCTCGCTATTTCTATGTGTAAACACTTGGCAAAGATGTCCTAAATTGCCCAATGCAATAAATTTATAGCTGATTGGATATCTGTTAAGTATCAGATTGATGTGAAACAGTATTTCATTAGCGTCTACAAAGACAAATCGTCACAATCTGGCACAAAAATTGTATGAAATTTGTTGATTTTTTTCAGCAAAAAACGTGGTGGCGCCCTTATTAGAGGAGGTGCTCTTAATAGGGAAAATACGGTATACAGTTTTGGTGTACAGACTATTTTCTCAAAGACTGTCTTCTGATTTCTCTTTGGGGTCCCATTCCTCCTACCCCAAGGGGTCAGAGTGGTCAGCCATACAAACTCTGTTCCCGTTTCTCGAAAAATGTTTCTGACCTTTGGCGATGATACATACATCCGACTAGTAGCGATTGTATGTATGCTGGTAAACTACAATCATCAAATTTCAATCTTGCTAACATTATAGATATATACATTCTAGAGTTTGGAAAGGTTCCTGTTTTAGAATATTGTGCAAATCAATAATGAGAGATAATAATATCTGAAGTGTGTCAGTTCCTACCCATAATATTCCCATTCACAGCCACCTGTACTGTATAAATAAGCTGTCTGCTCATGTGTATTGTGTAAAGCCTGTGGTCAGTCCTGGTCAATATTGCTGGCTTAGACATGTACAAAGGTCAGAAAGGACTGGCCATAGCCTGGCACTATGTCAATATCACCTTGGTCACTGACCAGAACAGTCAGCAACATTCTTTATATTATATACATATTAATATCATTGTTGTATACATATTCCTAGAGCCAATATTTAGTCTACATTCTCCAAAAATAGTCAACAACCTTTAAATAATCTCCTTTAAGTTACACAATGACCACTGCAGATAAAGCAGCTTCCTTGACCAGCAGAACACATCCTGGCCCTCAGTCACAAACTCCCTATACAATCTCCCCTTGGTCCACAGTCACAAACTCCCTATACAATCTCCCCTTGGTCCTCAGTCACAAACTCCCTATACAATCTCCACTTGGTCCTCAGTCACAAACTCCCTATACAATCTCCCCTTGGTCCACAGTCACAAACTCCCTATACAATCTCCCCTTGGTCCTCAGTCACAAACTCCCTATACAATCTCCCCTTGCATTGGTCCCTGTCACAAACTCCCTATACAATCTCCCCTTGGTCCACAGTCACAAACTCCCTATACAATCTCCCCTTGGTCCACAGTCACAAACTCCCTATACAATCTCCCCTTGGTCCACAATCACAAACTCCCCATACAATCTTCCCTTGGTCCACAGCCACAAACTCCCCATACAATCTCCCCTTGGTCCACAGTCACAAACTCCCCATACAATCTTCCTTTGGTCCACAGTCACAAACTCCCTTTACAAACTCCCCTTGCATTGGTCCACAATCACAAACTCCCTATACAATCTCCCCTTGGTCCACAATCACAAACTCCCTATACAATCTCCCCTTGGTCCTCAGTCACAAACTCCCTATATATGATACAATCTTGGTCCCAGGGGTCAGAGCCAAACAATCTACAAGTTAAGCTCTGTTAATTAAATAGTTCCACTTTCCAAGAGGATTTCTGGCCAAATTTGGTTTAAACGTTTTCTGTGACTGGTTTTAAAAGTGTTTAGTGTTTTACATATTTTTCTCCGCCATGAGCTCTCTTAATTTTAAACTTTCGATATTTACCAACTTTTGTAAAGTTCAAATTTGCAAAGTTATTAATCAATTAATTTAAAATATTGATTTTTAATGTGTACACGTTTTATACGGTTTTAAATAGCTCGGAAGTATCCGAACTTTTCGAATCTGTTCCGAACTGTATGGGTATTGCCAATGTCAGTCACATGATGCAACTTGGTTTTCCGATATTACCCGAAAGTTTGAAACGTGGTGTTGAATGTGGCGGTTCTTTCAAAACGTGTGATATTTCATGTGACATTTACCCTTATGTCAATAGTATATTGGTGCTTTCATGGATCGATATCTGAACCATTATATATAAGCATCCATTTAATTTCACACATTGTACGTTACAAGAAATACAACTTTAAATCTATGCAAAACTCTATGACTAGTAGCGATTTAAAGTATCAACCTCTATTTTCCCTATTGGGCCTTATATTGTTAATAACCCTCATTTGATCTGTTGATATCTTATAATTATATAAAACCATACTGAAATGCATTGGTTTCAGTAAAAGTTGTGTAAATTTTGTTGTGCCATATCTTCATACCCTATTGATCATGATAATACAATGACATCTATCATTCTTTATACATATGTACCAACATTAATCTGGTCGAATTCTCAAAGCACCAAAATTAAATTCACTTAATCATTGTAAACGTTATAATAATTATCAGTTAGATTACACAGTCAGATACGTGCATCTACTGTGGACATTCAGTGTGTCCAATGAATTAATTAGCTATAAATAATTTCTCTATATGTCTGAATTTTAAATGGTTTTTTTTTTTCTTTCTTATTTTTAATTGCCTTGATGACATGTAAACATAGATTTTAAAAGATTGTTTTGATGTGCGAATTCAAATCTAATGTTCTTCCTGTAATATAGCTTTACTAAATAACAGCATGTGTACTTCCGCTTAACGTATATATATATGTAAAGAAAAGATAACAACATATGAATGAAAACATCCATAAAATTCAGCCTTTCAGTGTATTTCATCATATTCCATGTCAACATTATGTAGGGTAAATAATTTTGGAAAAAAATCATGATCCATAAATATTAGGAGTGACGAATATTCATTTTCGATCATTCTAAAGATTTTGAGTATTTGGATACTCCATGCAGCCCGGGCCCATATATATACCTATGTAGGACATTCTGGCACTGTATGTCAATATCTATATATATATGATGAATGAACAATGCCAAATTTATAAACTTAAATCCACATAATTTCTGTTAAAATGACCTGTGAGTGCAATAATATATATATATTACATTGAAATGTCACTGGATTTAGAGTTAAATAAAACTAAACCTACATGAATAGTGTAAGCCGATTGCTTTTCACTAACAGTACATCTATAGCTACCATTATAAATAGGAGCCAGATATATATATATAGTGACCTATACATGGAGATTATAAAATTAAAATTGAAAATAATACAGGTCACAATATACATAAGATGAGAAAGCAAGTGGTATCAAAATATTTAAAATATAAAAAAGGCACAGATTATAACTTTTATTGGATCAAACCCAAAGCCTACTTAACAACACAGTAGATCTGCCATACATTCACTAAATTCTGCTTTTAAATATCTTTGCAATCATTGCTCCAGATAAATTTTTGAGGGATGGGTATTATTGTACTCGCTCTTTTGAAAGAGAGACAAGTTATATGGGTATACCATAAATGTTTTCGATGAAAAGTTAGCAATTGTACAAATGTCTATTTGAATCATGGGCACAGGTTATGTACTCTTAAAAATACCTGGAATTAATATATTTTTACTAAATTTCTTCTTATTTTAATTCTGAATGCAAGCACTCACACAGGTTGGGTGGAGTAATAAGAAGTATTGTACGTACGCGTAATTTGTACATGTTCATACAATTTTAAGGGGTAATTGACATGTTTTCAATAAGTATTTTACCCGTGTAAACATTGGTATACGTAATGGTCATGTGATGCATCATGATCATGTGACCTAACTTTATAATTACATTATATATATGTTATTGATACGAAATATATACGTAATTATATAAGAAAAGATAAACCTTCAGTGTCACTTATTATCATTGATTGATTAATTATAGAAAATAGTATATAATTTTCCCAAACTATTAATACTTCTTTTAGAACATTCCATATCATCATTGACAATATTAATCATCTTTGTAAAATTCAAAACAATAAATAAAAGACAAAACTTTAGGATCCTTTCAATAATATCATATTAACACTAATAAATTATAATATAAGTTTTTATAATTTAATATGGCTTTCCGGTAATGTTGGGCAAACATTTTATTGTCTCTTGTCCTGAAAAATGTTAGATCTTTCCAAAATCAGAGTATATGTATAGTTCTCCAGGGAGGATATATATCAACAAGGTCCCAGCTGGTAGATCTAGATCTGTAACTGATCAAGAATGTCCCTGCTGTTACACCTATCATATACATGCCCACATCTGTCCTTCCTGTTAGACATGTATATTGATGGAAATGTCTCACCACACAGGTCAAAGGACCAACACTAGTATATAACTAGTATATCATTATGCAAGTGTAATCTTTGACCTTTAATGACCTTGAGACCTTGAGGCCTGTGGGCTTGATTACCTGTCACAGATAGGTGTCCAGTGAACATGGTGCTAACTATATATCAGGCTATGTATGTAGAACTGTCTGACCAGTAGAAATTTTTACATTAGTGTGTTTTAAAATCTATAGCCATTGTGTCAATAGGCGTTCTGTTGGGCCAATACCTCTCAGTAAAATTCTATTGAATTTTTAGAAAAAATATATACCAATAGAGATATAGGTGAATTGAAAAAGATTTTGTAAAAACATGATATATTCACTATTTGTCAATTTCATTTTATAATTGAGAAAATATTTAGCTTCTGTTTTTGGTTTGTGATTTTCATACAAATATATATATATAGCCATATATAATTTTCCACAATCCATATGTTGCTACATGTATTATATTCTTCAAACAAAATTAAAAAAAAATATCATTATTTCTTTTTTATACAAAAAAAATCTATGGCCTTTATCATCACTTATCCTTAGTTTACCAACAACATATATGTAGTCTAGGAGTGCTCAATAATCAATAGATAGGATTGGATAAATAAATAGTCAGCATGTATATATAGAGTACATGTGTATCCAGACTTACTGGCAGACAGCAGACTTAAATTTACTCCAATATAACTCCTTTATATGATGAGCTTACTATGCGGCTCCAGTCCTATACACACACACATTCATCTATAGACACACTATATGTACACACCTCACTCAACCAGTCTTCATACAACAGCATTTTTTTAATCTGGTGTGTGTGTACCTTGTAAATACGTTTGAAAAAAAGTAATATTCTAATTCGCTTTGCCATACATCCCTATTTATGCTATCTTTCAATGTTGTAAAATGTAAACATGCATGGAAATGTAATGTAAATAAGGTTGTTTTTTTTTTGGTGTCGTTGTACAAGTTGAACAGGCTTTTCAGAAATGCTTTGCCACAGTTTTTACTTGCTAACTGTACTCAAGAGTCTTGGCTCAGTGCCAAGTTTATAAAGCCACTGGTACAAAACATGCTCTACAAAATAGACAAACTGAACTAGATAAAAAAAAAATATACAATTTACACACTAATATAATTTGTTTATGAAATGTAAAACTGCATGTACTGGTCTAATATAATTTGTTTATGAAATGTAAAACTGCATGTACTGGTATCCTTTCTACTCAAATAATTGATAATGTAAGTTACTGAAGCAAAACAATATTTAACCAAATAAAATGAACAGTGATTAAAATATGTTAATTTGTAATTTGTATGTTTGGTTTGTATTTCAGTATTTTTATCATCAAGGATTATCAATCATCAAGGATTATCAATTTCATAACTTCAAACAAGGTAAGATGATTATCAAGTTTCAATTCAGGCTAAAAACTTACAGGAGTATGTGTTAAATTTTATACCAGAAACAAACTTTTTGACTCTGAGAGAAAAAAAAATACTTAAATTATAAATTTGAAAAGAAAAGGTTTTAACAATCTAGATCTAGTTTTTAATGTGAGTCAATTTGCAATGTTATAAAATATATCACATATAGTGTTAACAACATCTGTATATATAATGGAAAGACCACTTTTTTATCAAGACAGTTTTCTCCCTATAGCTAATGCAATAACATACAAAGAACAGACCAAATCCTAGTGGTTGTACATGTGTACCCAGACAGATAAGTCTACCATGCATATGTCAATAATCCCCCAGGCCAGGAGACTAAAGGCCACACAGGGGTCAATCCCAGGGCTATGATGTAACAGTAAATCAGTATTAGGTCAAACCCCAGGTGAGTAAGGCCAAGTGTGATATAATATTACAACCTGGTCTCTCCATTAACCTTTCTCTCACACCTATATATATCCTGCTAGACCAGCAAAACCCAGCCAAATATTTGTATTGGTGATGTAATGATATTACAGTAACATACTTAAATTCTTTCACCAACCTATAAATAGCTCTAATTAAGATAATACCTATGTGACTAATTATTATATATATAGCTACACATATATATAGTATGATATAAACATTTATAATCTTATAAATAGCCCTAACGCAGAACCTGGATATTTAAAAAACACATTTCATTAATTAAATTAAATCAAAGCAAATTACATATTATTTTCATATTTATATAAACACTTTATGTGATACACTTGATTTCCTGCAGACTTCAAATTTAATGATGTATTAAAATACAATCAGAATTCAATTTTGTTGCTAATTTGCAGCCAAATACCATCATACATTATAAATATTACTTTTTATAATTGTATGATGCTTTTTCTAGATCTGCATATCTTTATTTTATTATTTTGTTTATTTTTTATTTTTGTTTATAAATACAGAATCACTTCAATATCCTGTGATCCAATGCTAAAATACGTACTTTGATATACTAATCAAAATCATAGGCATTGTTTTATAATATATGGAAGCTTTGGCAAATCGTACATACAGGCTAAACCGCAGACATTTACATTTTATGAGACAAGCCTAAATTATGACATCCATATACAATTTCATTGGAAAATTAAAATAGCTTCAATCGTTAAGTGTAACCCCCGTTTTGTGAATGAGACCGTCCTTTTCCGGCCGTTAACGAGGTCGCCTAGCCCATTATGTAATCGGGATCAGAGAGTAATCCGCTCTAAAGTGGGGGGTCATTGGTTCCGATCTGGAGTAAACAACTTCTACGGTCGAATCCATTTATAGAGTTGAACGGGTTCGCCAGCTTGCATATAAATTTGGCATTGCATGCATAGCGGTTCCCGACTTTGTAGACCACACAATACACATTGCACTGTTGATATATACAAAGTACAACAATTTTTTACTAAAGTTAAACATTAAAACTACATTGTTTAAAAAACAAAGAGACATTGGAAAAAAAATTAGCGAACGATAACCGTGCAAAAATCAAACAAATATAAAGCATGGCAGATATAGACAAAATGTTATTATTAAAAAAAAAACCCAGAAAATCTAGATATATACCAACCTGCTTTCGTTTGTACTTGTTACCAGAATCAAACTTGATTTTCATTCTTTCAAGAATATCCTGTAATTTATCCTTTCCGTCCTGATCTTTTGCGAGTAGAAGGTATGATCTCCAGTTAGCCGAATCGAAGCCCCAGTGACAAGTCCTGTTTTCTAGAGCTTTATGGGAGTGACAAACAAATTTCTGGGTGCTAAACGACCCCAAACAATCCACACACTGGATACACTTCGCGTCCGCACTATTATACATCTCCGGGTTAAAAATCCCCTTACACTTTCCAAAACACTCATGGTATACCTTGAAACTATCTGGTGTTGGGGGGTCGTTGAATTTTTCTGGGGTCCGATGAAGTAAAGCATTACAAAGACGTTCAGCATCGGTTTTGGTTATAAGTCCACAACTAGGTGCATTCAGGGGCAGAATCCCCGTCACCTTCAAAATATGAAGCTGTTCAGGATTACATCTCGAACAGAAAATATGTAATTCATCACAAATCGCATTGATTTGTTGCAAACTGAACTCACGTAAAACTGTATTTAAAATCTGTGGTAAACACAGTCGTTTTTCCCCACCTACTAAAAAACAGGCGATCCTTTCTTCCTCGAGTAACGTTTCTATTTTTTCACTTTTACTTGGTGTGTCGACGGGAGTAAATACCGGCATTTGTTGAATAGGAAAGGGTGGAGGGGGTACCCTCAGAGATTCAAAATCCACACTCTTGTCCGAAGGAAGCTTCTTTACAAGGGCTTTACGGTACTCTTCGAGTTCAGCCATGTCTGAGGGCGAGAGCAGACTAGGAAAGCCGCCCGGGCCTGGACCCTGTAAACTCCTCATCGCCGTCGTTTGAAAGTTTTTCAGGACCCGCTGTACATGGGGATTAAGGCCCTGATGAGCAAGGTGTTCCATCAAAGCTAGTTTTTCCTTCACACAGCATTAAAATCCTTGCTAAGTTTCGTTCTCTCTTCGTTCCTTGTCACACATGAAGTCTATGCGCACCAGTGTCTCTCGACCGAATACTTGGCTGTTCCAACAACTGAGCGGAGGCGGTGTATAATGACCTAATTCTGGTATACCGTGTTTACAACACCACGATAGATATTATCTTCTATATAATCAAACATCTGTACTGTGTTTATAACGTTTTTCAAATGACAATACTGATTTTATTGAAATCAATGGGCAAAAGTATGAAAATACAGTACGACCGATTTTGATTAATGTCGCCATTCGTTTCACCTCCCTCACACAAGTCTCCTTTAATAAATTTTAAATTGGAAGTCATTAACATTTTATTTTGAGAAACAGAGCGAGATTTCAGATTTGAAAAATAGTTTTATAGGTATGCAAGCGTTCAAAGGCAATACCATGGTAAGACATGTGGTCAGATAAAGGGAAAAAAATAAGGGCATGTTGGTCGATGTGTCTGGCGGCAGCCAAATGAACATTCAGTCGTCTAGCCTAAGTGACGTCATGTCGTCTGCCGCACTTATTGATAAAGAGCTGACTATAGCCTGTTTCATAAATGTACTAAAGCTATGCGAAGCAATGCGGTGCTCTCCCTTGAATTAAGAAATATGATTTATATGTTAACGGATCGGGTTGTTACCAGACGGTGTTTAAGAAGTACCTGAGAAATTTTAACAAGCAATGATTGATTACGTTAAAGATGCTCCACCGCTGACAAATAGTATTTTTTCGCAATCAAAAACAGGATCAGACTATTTAGTATTTTTCTTCAGATAAAAATGTTACTTACTTTACACCATTACCACCATTGAAAAGTTTGAGCTTCTGTAATTTAACTTCAAGATAAGAATATTAGGAATAATTAATTGCATCCCGAAAAAATTCCGTGGCACTATGTTCTGTATAGTATGAAGTTCTGACTGCGCATGCACCAAAAGCAAAATAAATTATTTTATATTATTTTTTGTGTGAATTAGACATTATATATACACGATTAAACACCAATTGTTGTTCAAATGATGAGTATCACTTATGGTCTGTCAGCGGTGGAGCATCTTTAAACTATTTTCGTTACAGATTTCTGTAAACAAAGAATCTTAACGAGTATCGCTACAGATCAAGTGGGCAAATCCGGGGAATCCAAGCCCTATTAAAACACGAGAAAGAAAAAGAAAGGGGAAGAAAAGAAAAGAGAGAAGAAAATGAAAAGGAAGGGAAATAAAAGGGGAGAAATGAAGGAAGAGAAAGAAAAAAATGTGAGTGAGAGATAGACAGATTACATAATGTATTGTTTACATTCCTCATGAAACATATAACAAGAAACATTGACAAATTTTACGACATTGTATAAGCTTGATATTTTGATTGATACCGTTGAAATTCCAAATTGTTAATCCATACCCGAGCCAAAATCATGCTCGTTAAAATAAATAAATTAAGAAATGCAATACATGACCACTGAGGATTTGATTAAATTATTTTTAGACAAGAACATGCATTTAATATGGTATACAAGCTACTGTCAGAGCGATTTGAGTAGTTCTAGACAAAAAAATCTTTACTACACAGGCAATGGTCGGGGTTCGGCATACAAGACGTCCGACCACTATAATGTAAAAATAATGTACATGTGTTTCTTTTAGTCTCAAAATACAAGTAAGAGTACTCTAAATTTTACAGAGTGGCGTATCAAAATATTATCTAAAAAAGTGAGGGTTTTTTTATTAAAAAAAAAATCATCCCTAAATGACCAATATTTCTGAGTTTTCAACGATTTATTCAAGAGCTTCTGGGACCGTCTTTCTGGGCCCCCGGATCCCCGTCAATTTCTTCATCCATTTATCATAATATATTGTGATTTGAGGCTATGCGAATCTAAGTACAAATCATGATATATAGCATGGCGACATGAAAAAATAATAAATTCAAAATACCTTTAAAAAGGGCTTTGATTATTTTATAGAAAAGTGCCCATGAAAGCCTCAAAATGCAGTATTTGGCAGCATTTAGTTGAAAATGCAGGATTTGGCAGCATTTAGTTGAGAGTTTCTGGGGAGCTATAGGCGACCCCAAGACACCTCGCCTCATTAATCCAACGCCATCTTTAACTTCAAATCCTGAATCCGCCGCTGCTATCTAGAGATTATTGATGCGGAATGATAAATGATTTACGAATATCTCATTAATATGTATCAACTCCGACGAAACTACTTTCAACCGCCATACACGCTATACTATGGTCTGAGAACCTCTATGATGCCTTTGTTTACAACAATGTTTCCTGCCTTTTGCACCAAAAAGTGAAATAATCACCAAGAACTAAAAAGGTTGTAGACACATGTATATTATTTCTATTTCAAGAATTAATTACGCAACTTTACGAAAGGCGATTGGGCTCATGATGGAAAAAGAGAAAAAAAAAAACTAAATTTCGCTTAATAACGCGAAACTTTGGCGTTATTTCGCGAAACTTTAGCGTTATCACGCGAATTTACGCGAAACTTTTGGCGTTATTACGCGAAAAATAAATACTATATATAATTACATTGTTTGAACCTTCGGAAGCCACATTTTGATTCCGGAAGCCACATTTAATATGGACGAGCAAGAACTTTGTAATCTATACACATGACGTTGTCAAGAATGCCGAAGTTCACTCGAAATAAATGTTCAAACAAATACTCCCGTACTCGCGTGCATCCACATAATTTTCATAAACAACTGTCATGGGTATCTATATATCCTAACAAATCCATTGATGTACAATAAATTTGATTTTAACGTTAGCGTTACTGCAAATGAAGTTGTATTGATGAAAATCCAAATGTAATAAAATTGTTAGTAATCATCAAAAACTTCCACTAAACCCATGGTCACACGTAGGTCGATATATAGCCTATACAGCAGACTCAGATTTTCCTTTTTTCAGAAACATCTATATTTTAAGGTGGTAGTCTCACATCCCCCAAAATTTTCCTGTCGTTCAATATTTTTCATATTTGATTTATGAAGTAAATATGTTGTTATGCATCTTCTGTCAAAGTTTCGAAGAAATTGAACCATCTATTTTTTCTAAATAAATATTCAAATTTGCCATTTTTGAGTAGATTCTGCACATGAAAAAACAGCATTAGTCTGTACTAAATCCGCCCAGTAAATGAAATTAATTAACAAAATGTTCTACGATATATATATTGTTTAATTGACGTGATATATATCAGTCCTTTTTTTAAAAAAATGCTTTACTTCTCGTCAGAATTAATTTCTAGTGATCATTTTTGGAGGAAATTAGGTAAAAAAGACGCAAGTAAATCACCTAAAACATTCTCACCAAAATGAAAATAAATCGAAATTGTGAAGTTCAATTTTTATAGAAAAATAACAGACTAAAAAGTGACAAAGTTGCTTTTAATCAGTCAATTTTCAAGAAAATTGAACCACAATTTGTCAAGATAGAGCATTTTTAGAACCAAAAAACCTTCATTTTTCATTGAAAAAGATGAGATTCACAATAGAGTTATATCCCCTATAATATATACTTTTTATACATTCACTACAGAATTTTCTGTTACAATATAGCCTAGATGTCAATAGTTTTAGTTTTAAAATAATTAACAATGTTTAATCAATATATATTTACCATAAAATTGCAATTTAAGACTGATAGGATTATTTGTGTTGTTATTTTTAAAAATAATAAAATTAATTTATTCATAAATTCAAACTATAGAAAAGGGGGTTTTAATCATATCGCGGTCATTCAAATGCTTAAAGAGCTTGGGGCACTGTCATAACTCAAGCGTCTGTATGAAAAAATCATGATCTGTCTCCCTTACCATGAGACTACATTCTTAATATTAGTGTTGTGGCGTTATAGTCCCATCGACAATCATGATCATTGAGTTCACCAGGGTAGTGTTTTATAGCCATCCCTTTTCTTGTTCGTAACACGCCCCTCAAATAATCCTATTGTCATTTTTCAGAGAAAATTCTTATCTGATACAAATTAGAGGCCTTTATCCGTTATACTGGTGTTATACTCCCCCGGTAGAATATAAAATAACCTCCGATTGTGTAAATTGGGGTGGTATAACATCATAAAACAAATAAAAGTTTCGCGTAATAACGCCAAACTTTCGCGTAATTACGTGATTTTTTTTCTTCTACCAAAATGAGCCCAATGGGCTTTCTTACAACTAAATGAAATTGAAGTGAAAAACTTGCAAAATGTTACTCTGTGTACTACAAAGGATGTCACTCTAAGGTGGTTCCAGCATATAGAATCACCCATAGAATATTGGCAACTAATATTTTGGGTTTTTTTTTTAGCAAGAACTGATATTTTAGACAAACCATTATGTACTTTTTGTAAGCAGAGGGAGGAAACCATCTTACATATATTCTGTGAATGTGAGCATGTCGATAGATTATAGAGCAGAATTGAAAACTGGATATTCTTGAAAACGTCTGTGGATATGGCCTTAAATGACCATAGTTGTCGATGGGCCGTAAAACTCAAACAAACAAAGTGTATATCAACTTTTCAAAACTTGAAATTCTTTTTGGCAATACCAAGCACAAAACACTGTAATTAAGTATTATATTTGGTATATATTGAAAGTGCTAAGAAAGATATTAAGAATTATTATAATTCTGAAAGGTTCTCCTTCTTATGCAACGGCAAACTAGATGAGTTTAATCTTTAATGGGGTATATTATTAAATCTGGCTGAAGATTTATGTCAATATAAATACTACTATTTGCATAGAGAAATTGCCTACAAATGCATTGCAGATGCACTACAAATGTAATCCAGTGTTTTCATTACAAAAATGTGAATATTCTAACAAACAAAAAAAAAAACAAACAAAAAAAATATCGAAGTTTCAAATTTCATTAAAATGTCTACTGGTGACTGAAACCAAAGCATTCAAAAATATACTAAATACTAAAAGTGAGAAGTTACAGTGAAAGCGATGTTTCTTTTGTATTTGTTTGATTATTTAACGTCCTTTTAACATCTATGGTCATGTAAGGACGGCCTCCCATGTATGCGGTGTGTTGCTGTATGTTGTGCGAGGTGCGTGTTTTGGGAGACTGCGGTATGTTCTTTTGTATTTGCCTGTGTAGTGTGAAAAACGGCCAATAAAAATGTTAATGTGTTTCAAGTGAAAGAAAACTATTCAAACGTATACATTTTTACACAGATCAATTGATTTTTACCTACAAAAGACAAAAGAAAGATAAAGGAATATATTTCAAGAAACCAATATGCTCTTAAATAGATATTTGTGATATAAAATCATATATATATAATAAGAAACTGCAATAAAAGCGGGAGAATAAAAAAAAATCACGAGGAAAACACCTAAATATCAAATCGTCTAAAACAGGTTTAATCGTATGTCGTATTTAACATAAGTTGATCACGTCAGACCGTAGTAAGTAATCGTGTGTAATCTATAACGTAACTTGATCACGTCATACCACAGTTAGTAATCGTGTGTAACCTATAACGTAACTTGATCACGTCAGACCACAGTTAGTAAACGTGTGTTACCTATAACGTAACTTGATCACGTCATACCACAGTTAGTAATCGTGTGTAACCTATAACGTAACTTGATCACGTCAGACCACAGTTAGTAATCGTGTGTAACCTATAACGTAACTTGATCACAACAGACCACAGTTAGTAATCGTGTGTAACCTATAACGTAACTTGATCACGTCAGACCACAGTTAGTAATCGTGTGTTACCTATAATGTAACTTGATCACGTCAGACCACTGTAAGTTATCGTGTGTAACCTATAACGTAACTTGATCACGTCTGACCACAGTTAGAAATCGTGTGTTATCTTTAACGTAACTTGATCACGTCAGACCACAGTTAGTAATCTAGTGTAACCTATAACGTAACTTGATCACGTCAGACCACAATTAGTTATCGTGTGTAACCTATGACGTAACTTGATCACGTCAGACCACAGTTAGTAATCGTGTGTAACCTATAACGTAACTTGATCACGTCAGACCACAGTTAGTTATCGTGTGTAACCTATGACGTAACTTGATCACGTCAGACCACAGTTAGTTATCCTGTGTAACCTATAACGTAACTTGATCACGTCAGACCACAGTTAGTAATCGTGTATTACCTATAACGTAACTTGACCACGACAGACCACGGTTAGTAATCGTGTGTAACCTATAACGTAACTTGATCACGTCAGACCACAGTTAGTAATCGTGTGTAACCTATAACGTAACTTGATCACGTCAGACCACAGTTAGTAATCGTGTGTAACCTATAACGTAATTTGATCACGTCAGACCACAGTTAGTAATCATGTGTAACCTATAACGTAACTTGATCACGTCAGACCACAGGTAGTAATCATGTGTAACCTATAACGTAACTTGATCACGTCAGACCACAATTAGTTATCGTGTGTAACCTATGACGTAACTTGATCACGTCAGACCACAGTAAGCAATCGTGTGTAATCTATAACGTAACTTGATCACGTCAGACCACAGTTAGTTATCGTGTGTAACCTATGACGTAACTTGATCACGTCAGACCACAGTTAGTTATCGTGTGTAACCTATAACGTAACTTGATCACGTCAGACCACAGTTAGTAATCGTGTGTAACCTATAACGTAACTTTATCACGTCAGACCACAGTTAGTAATCGTGTGTAACCTATAACGTAACTTGATCACGTCAGACCACAGTAAGCAATCGTGTGTAATCTATAACGTAACTTGATCACGTCAGACCACAGTCAGTAATCGTGTGTAACATATAATGTAACTTTATCACGACAGACCACAGTTAGTAATCGTGTGTAACCTATAACGTAACTTGATCACGTCAGACCACAGTTGGTAATCGTGTGTAACCTATAACGTAACTTGATCACAACAGACCACAGTAAGTAATCGTGTGTAACCTATAACGTAACTTGATCATGTCAGACCACAGTTAGTAATCGTGTGTAACCTATAACGTAACTTGATCACGTCAGACCACAGTTAGTAATCGTGTGTAACCTATAACGTAACTTGATCACGTCAGACCACAGTTAGTAATCGTGTGTAACCTATAACGTAACTTGATCACGTCAGACCACAGTTAGTAATCGTGTGTAACCTATAACGTAACTTGATCACGTCAGACCACAGTTAGTAATCGTGTGTAACCTATAACGTAACTTGATCACGTCAGACCACAGTAAGTAATCGTGTGTAACCTATAACGTAACTTGATCATGTCAGACCACAGTAAGTAATTTTGTGTAACCTATAACGTAACTTGATCACGTCAGACCACAGTTAGTAAACGTGTGTAACCTATAACGTAACTTGATCACGTCATACCACAGTTAGTAATCGTGTGTAACCTATAACGTAACTTGATCACGTCAGACCACAGTTAGTAACCGTGTGTAACCTATAACGTAACTTGATCACAACAGACCACAGTTAGTAATCGTGTGTAACCTATAACGTAACTTGATCACGTCAGACCACAGTTAGTAATCGTGTGTTACCTATAATGTAACTTGATCACGTCAGACCACAGTTAGTAACCGTGTGTAACCTATAACGTAACTTGATCACAACAGACCACAGTTAGTAATCGTGTGTAACCTATGACGTAACTTGATCACGTCAGACCACAGTTAGAAATCGTGTCTTATCTTTAACGTAACTTGATCACGTCAGAGCACAGTTAGTAATCGTGTGTAACCTATAACGTAACTTGATCACGTCAGACCACAGTTAGTAATCGTGTGTTACCTATAATGTAACTTGATCACGTCAGACCACTGGAAGTTATCGTGTGTAACCTATAACGTAACTTGATCACGTCAGACCACAGTTAGAAATCGTGTGTTATCTTTAACGTAACTTGATCACGTCAGACCACAATTAGTTATCGTGTGTAACCTATGACGTAACTTGATCACGTCAGACCACAGTTAGTTATCCTGTGTAACCTATAACGTAACTTGATCACGTCAGACCACAATTAGTTATCGTGTGTAACCTATGACGTAACTTGATCACGTCAGACCACAGTTAGTAATCGTGTGTAACCTATAACGTAACTTGATCACGTCAGACCACAGTTAGTTATCGTGTGTAACCTATGACGTAACTTGATCACGTCAGACCACAGTTAGTTATCCTGTGTAACCTATAACGTAACTTGATCACGTCAGACCACAGTTAGTAATCGTGTATTACCTATAACGTAACTTGACCACGACAGACCACAGTTAGTAATCGTGTGTAACCTATAACGTAACTTGATCACGTCAGACCACAGTTAGTAATCGTGTGTAACCTATAACGTAACTTGATCACGTCAGACCACAGTTAGTAATCGTGTGTAACCTATAACGTAATTTGATCACGTCAGACCACAGTTAGTAATCATGTGTAACCTATAACGTAACTTGATCACGTCAGACCACAGGTAGTAATCATGTGTAACCTATAACGTAACTTGATCACGTCAGACCACAATTAGTTATCGTGTGTAACCTATGACGTAACTTGATCACGTCAGACCACAGTTAGTTATCGTGTGTAACCTATAACGTAACTTGATCACGTCAGACCACAGTTAGTTATCGTGTGTAACCTATGACGTAACTTGATCACGTCAGACCACAGTTAGTTATCGTGTGTAACCTATAACGTAACTTGATCACGTCAGACCACAGTTAGTAATCGTGTGTAACCTATAACGTAACTTTATCACGTCAGACCACAGTTAGTAATCGTGTGTAACCTATAACGTAACTTGATCACGTCAGACCACAGTAAGCAATCGTGTGTAATCTATAACGTAACTTGATCACGTCAGACCACAGTCAGTAATCGTGTGTAACATATAATGTAACTTTATCACGACAGACCACAGTTAGTAATCGTGTGTAACCTATAACGTAACTTGATCACGTCAGACCACAGTTGGTAATCGTGTGTAACCTATAACGTAACTTGATCACAACAGACCACAGTAAGTAATCGTGTGTAACCTATAACGTAACTTGATCATGTCAGACCACAGTTAGTAATCGTGTGTAACCTATAACGTAACTTGATCACGTCAGACCACAGTTAGTAATCGTGTGTAACCTATAACGTAACTTGATCACGTCAGACCACAGTTAGTAATCGTGTGTAACCTATAACGTAACTTGATCACGTCAGACCACAGTTAGTAATCGTGTGTAACCTATAACGTAACTTGATCACGTCAGACCACAGTTAGTAATCGTGTGTAACCTATAACGTAACTTGATCACGTCAGACCACAGTAAGTAATCGTGTGTAACCTATAACGTAACTTGATCATGTCAGACCACAGTAAGTAATTTTGTGTAACCTATAACGTAACTTGATCACGTCAGACCACAGTTAGTAAACGTGTGTAACCTATAACGTAACTTGATCACGTCATACCACAGTTAGTAATCGTGTGTAACCTATAACGTAACTTGATCACGTCAGACCACAGTTAGTAACCGTGTGTAACCTATAACGTAACTTGATCACAACAGACCACAGTTAGTAATCGTGTGTAACCTATAACGTAACTTGATCACGTCAGACCACAGTTAGTAATCGTGTGTTACCTATAATGTAACTTGATCACGTCAGACCACTGTAAGTTATCGTGTGTAACCTATGACGTAACTTGATCACGTCAGACCACAGTTAGAAATCGTGTGTTATCTTTAACGTAACTTGATCACGTCAGAGCACAGTTAGTAATCGTGTGTAACCTATAACGTAACTTGATCACGTCAGACCACAGTTAGTAATCGTGTGTTACCTATAATGTAACTTGATCACGTCAGACCACTGTAAGTTATCGTGTGTAACCTATAACGTAACTTGATCACGTCAGACCACAGTTAGAAATCGTGTGTTATCTTTAACGTAACTTGATCACGTCAGACCACAATTAGTTATCGTGTGTAACCTATGACGTAACTTGATCACGTCAGACCACAGTTAGTTATCGTGTGTAACCTATGACGTAACTTGATCACGTCAGACCACAGTTAGTTATCCTGTGTAACCTATAACGTAACTTGATCACGTCAGACCACAGTTAGTAATCGTGTATTACCTATAACGTAACTTGACCACGACAGACCACAGTTAGTAATCGTGTGTAACCTATAACGTAACTTGATCACGTCAGACCACAGTTAGTAATCGTGTGTAACCTATAACGTAACTTGATCACGTCAGACCACAGTTAGTAATCGTGTGTAACCTATAACGTAATTTGATCACGTCAGACCACAGTTAGTAATCATGTGTAACCTATAACGTAACTTGATCACGTCAGACCACAGGTAGTAATCATGTGTAACCTATAACGTAACTTGATCACGTCAGACCACAATTAGTTATCGTGTGTAACCTATAACGTAACTTGATCACGTCAGACCACAGTTGGTAATTGTGTGTAACCTATAACGTAACTTGATCACGTCAGACCACAGTTAGTAATCGTGTATTACCTATAACGTAACTTGATCACGTCAGACCACAGGTAGTAATCATGTGTAACCTATAACGTAACTTGATCACGTCAGACCACAGTTAGTTATCGTGTGTAACCTATGACGTAACTTGATCACGTCAGACCACAGTTAGTTATCGTGTGTAACCTATAACGTAACTTGATCACGTCAGACCACAGTTAGTAATCGTGTGTTATCTTTAACGTAACTTGACCACGACAGACCACAGTTAGTAATCGTGTGTAACCTATAACGTAACTTTATCACGTCAGACCACAGTTAGTAATCGTGTGTAACCTATAACGTAACTTGATCACGTCAGACCACAGTAAGCAATCGTGTGTAATCTATAACGTAACTTGATCACGTCAGACCACAGTCAGTAATCGTGTGTAACATATAATGTAACTTTATCACGACAGACCACAGTTAGTAATCGTGTGTAACCTATAACGTAACTTGATCACGTCAGACCACAGTTGGTAATCGTGTTTAACCTATAACGTAACTTGATCACAACAGACCACAGTAAGTAATCGTGTGTAACCTATAACGTAACTTGATCATGTCAGACCACAGTTAGTAATCGTGTGTAACCTATAACGTAACTTGATCACGTCAGACCACAGTTAGTAATCGTGTGTAACCTATAACGTAACTTGATCACGTCAGACCACAGTTAGTAATCGTGTGTAACCTATAACGTAACTTGATCACGTCAGACCACAGTTAGTAATCGTGTGTAACCTATAACGTAACTTGATCACGTCAGACCACAGTTAGTAATCGTGTGTAACCTATAACGTAACTTGATCACGTCAGACCACAGTAAGTAATCGTGTGTAACCTATAACGTAACTTGATCATGTCAGACCACAGTAAGTAATTTTGTGTAACCTATAACGTAACTTGATCACGTCAGACCACAGTAAGTAATCGTGTGTAATCTATAACGTAACTTTATCACGTCAGACCACAGTAAGTAATCGTGTGTAATCTATAACGTAACTTGATCACGTCATACCACAGTTAGTAATCGTGTGTAACCTATAACGTAACTTGATCACGTCAGACCACAGTTAGTAAACGTGTGTAACCTATAACGTAACTTGATCACGTCAGACCACAGTTAGTAATCGTGTGTAACCTATAACGTAACTTGATCACGTCAGACCACAGTTAGTAATCGTGTGTAACCTATAACGTAACTTGATCACAACAGAACACAGTTAGTAATCGTGTGTAACCTATAACGTAACTTGATCACGTCAGACCACAGTTAGTAATCGTGTGTTACCTATAATGTAACTTGATCACGTCAGACCACTGTAAGTTATCGTGTGTAACCTATAACGTAACTTGATCACGTCAGACCACAGTTAGAAATCGTGTGTTATCTTTAACGTAACTTGATCACGTCAGACCACAGTTAGTAATCGTGTGTAACCTATAACGTAACTTGATCACGTCAGACCACAGTTAGTTATCGTGTGTAACCTATGACGTAACTTGATCACGTCAGACCACAGTTAGTTATCCTGTGTAACCTATAACGTAACTTGATCACGTCAGACCACAGTTAGTAATCGTGTATTACCTATAACGTAACTTGACCACGACAGACCACAGTTAGTAATCGTGTGTAACCTATAACGTAACTTGATCACGTCAGACCACAGTTAGTAATCGTGTGTAACCTATAACGTAACTTGATCACGTCAGACCACAGTTAGTAATCGTGTGTAACCTATAACGTAATTTGATCACGTCAGACCACAGTTAGTAATCATGTGTAACCTATAACGTAACTTGATCACGTCAGACCACAGGTAGTAATCATGTGTAACCTATAACGTAACTTGATCACGTCAGACCACAATTAGTTATCGTGTGTAACCTATAACGTAACTTGATCACGTCAGACCACAGTTAGTTATCGTGTGTAACCTATAACGTAACTTGATCACGTCAGACCACAGTTAGTTATCGTGTGTAACCTATGACGTAACTTGATCACGTCAGACCACAGTTAGTTATCGTGTGTAACCTATAACGTAACTTGATCACGTCAGACCACAGTTAGTAATCGTGTGTAACCTATAACGTAACTTTATCACGTCAGACCACAGTTAGTAATCGTGTGTAACCTATAACGTAACTTGATCACGTCAGACCACAGTAAGCAATCGTGTGTAATCTATAACGTAACTTGATCACGTCAGACCACAGTCAGTAATCGTGTGTAACATATAACGTAACTTTATCACGACAGACCACAGTTAGTAATCGTGTGTAACCTATAACGTAACTTGATCACGTCAGACCACAGTTGGTAATCGTGTGTAACCTATAACGTAACTTGATCACGTCAGACCACAGTTAGTAATCGTGTGTAACCTATAACGTAACTTGATCACGTCAGACCACAGTTAGTAATCGTGTGTAACCTATAACGTAATTTGATCACGTCAGACCACAGTTAGTAATCATGTGTAACCTATAACGTAACTTGATCACGTCAGACCACAGGTAGTAATCATGTGTGACCTATAACGTAACTTGATCACGTCAGACAACAATTAGTTATCGTGTGTAACCTATGACGTAACTTGATCACGTCAGACCACAGTTAGTTATCGTGTGTAACCTATAACGTAACTTTATCACGTCAGACCACAGTAAGGAATCGTGTGTAATCTATAACGTAACTTGATCACGTCATACCACAGTTAGTAATCGTGTGTAACCTATAACGTAACTTGATCACGTCAGACCACAGTTAGTAAACGTGTGTAACCTATAACGTAACTTGATCACGTCATACCACAGTTAGTAATCGTGTGTAACCTATAACGTAACTTGATCACGTCAGACCACAGTTAGTAATCGTGTGTAACCTATAACGTAACTTGATCACAACAGACCACAGTTAGTAATCGTGTGTAACCTATAACGTAACTTGATCACGTCAGACCACAGTTAGTAATCGTGTGTTACCTATAATGTAACTTGATCACGTCAGACCACTGTAAGTTATCGTGTGTAACCTATAACGTAACTTGATCACGTCTGACCACAGTTAGAAATCGTGTGTTATCTTTAACGTAACTTGATCACGTCAGACCACAGTTAGTAATCGTGTGTAACCTATAACGTAACTTGATCACGTCAGACCACAATTAGTTATCGTGTGTAACCTATGACGTAACTTGATCACGTCAGACCACAGTTAGTAATCGTGTGTAACCTATAACGTAATTTGATCACGTCAGACAACAGTTAGTAATCGTGTGTAACCTATAACGTAACTTGATCACAACAGACCACAGTTAGTAAACGTGTGTAACCTATAACGTAACTTGATCACGTCATACCACAGTTAGTAATCGTGTGTAACCTATAACGTAACTTGATCACGTCATACCACAGTTAGTAATCGTGTGTAACCTATGACGTAACTTGATCACGTCAGACCACAGTTAGTTATCCTGTGTAACCTATAACGTAACTTGATCACGTCAGACCACAGTTAGTAATCGTGTATTACCTATAACGTAACTTGACCACGACAGACCACAGTTAGTAATCGTGTGTAACCTATAACGTAACTTGATCACGTCAGACCACAGTTAGTAATCGTGTGTAACCTATAACGTAACTTGATCACGTCAGACCACAGTTAGTAATCGTGTGTAACCTATAACGTAATTTGATCACGTCAGACCACAGGTAGTAATCATGTGTAACCTATAACGTAACTTGATCACGTCAGACCACAGGTAGTAATCATGTGTAACCTATAACGTAACTTGATCACGTCAGACCACAATTAGTTATCGTGTGTAACCTATGACGTAACTTGATCACGTCAGACCACAGTTAGTTATCGTGTGTAACCTATAACGTAACTTGATCACGTCAGACCACAGTTAGTTATCGTGTGTAACCTATGACGTAACTTGATCACGTCAGACCACAGTTAGTAATCGTGTGTAACCTATAACGTAACTTGATCACGTCAGACCACAGTTAGTTATCCTGTGTAACCTATAACGTAACTTGATCACGTCAGACCACAGTTAGTAATCGTGTATTACCTATAACGTAACTTGATCACGTCAGACCACAGTTAGTTATCCTGTGTAACCTATAACGTAACTTGATCACGTCAGACCACAGTTAGTAATCGTGTATTACCTATAACGTAACTTGACCACGACAGACCACAGTTAGTAATCGTGTGTAACCTATAACGTAACTTGATCACGTCAGACCACAGTTAGTAATCGTGTGTAACCTATAACGTAACTTGATCACGTCAGACCACAGTTAGTAATCGTGTGTAACCTATAACGTAATTTGATCACGTCAGACAACAGTTAGTAATCATGTGTAACCTATAACGTAACTTGATCACGTCAGACCACAGGTAGTAATCATGTGTAACCTATAACGTAACTTGATCACGTCAGACCACAATTAGTTATCGTGTGTAACCTATGACGTAACTTGATCACGTCAGACCACAGTTAGTTATCGTGTGTAACCTATAACGTAACTTGATCACGTCAGACCACAGTTAGTTATCGTGTGTAACCTATGACGTAACTTGATCACGTCAGACCACAGTTAGTTATCGTGTGTAACCTATAACGTAACTTGATCACGTCAGACCACAGTTAGTAATCGTGTGTAACCTATAGCGTAACTTGATCACGTCAGACCACAGTTAGTAATCGTGTGTAACCTATAGCGTAACTTTATCACGTCAGACCACAGTTAGTAATCGTGTGTAACCTATAACGTAACTTGATCACGTCAGACCACAGTAAGCAATCGTGTGTAATCTATAACGTAACTTGATCACGTCAGACCACAGTCAGTAATCGTGTGTAACATATAACGTAACTTTATCACGACAGACCACAGTTAGTAATCGTGTGTAACCTATAACGTAACTTGATCACGTCAGACCACAGTTAGTTATCCTGTGTAACCTATAACGTAACTTGATCACAACAGACCACAGTAAGTCATCGTGTGTAACCTATAACGTAACTTGATCACGTCAGACCACAGTTAGTAATCGTGTGTAACCTATAACGTAACTTGATCACGTCAGACCACAGTTAGTAATCGTGTGTAACCTATAACGTAACTTGATCACGTCAGACCACAGTTAGTTATCGTGTGTAACCTATGACGTAACTTGATCACGTCAGACCACAGGTAGTAATCATGTGTAACCTATAACGTAACTTGATCACGTCAGACCACAGTTAGTAATCGTGTGTAACCTATAACGTAACTTGATCACGTCAGACCACAGTTAGTTATCGTGTGTAACCTATGACGTAACTTGATCACGTCAGACCACAGTTAGTTATCGTGTGTAACCTATAACGTAACTTGATCACGTCAGACCACAGTTAGTAATCGTGTGTAACCTATAGCGTAACTTTATCACGTCAGACCACAGTTAGTAATCGTGTGTAACCTATAACGTAACTTGATCACGTCAGACCACAGTAAGCAATCGTGTGTAATCTATAACGTAACTTGATCACGTCAGACCACAGTCAGTAATCGTGTGTAACATATAACGTAACTTTATCACGACAGACCACAGTTAGTAATCGTGTGTAACCTATAACGTAACTTGATCACGTCAGACCACAGTTAGTTATCCTGTGTAACCTATAACGTAACTTGATCACAACAGACCACAGTAAGTAATCGTGTGTAACCTATAACGTAACTTGATCATGTCAGACCACAGTTAGTAATCGTGTGTAACCTATAACGTAACTTGATCACGTCAGACCACAGTTAGTAATCGTGTGTAACCTATAAAGTAACTTGATCACGTCAGACCACAGTTAGTAATCGTGTGTAACCTATAACGTAACTTGATCACGTCAGACCACAGTTAGTAATCGTGTGTAACCTATAACGTAACTTGATCACGTCAGACCACAGTTAGTAATCGTGTGTAACCTATAACGTAACTTGATCACGTCAGACCACAGTAAGTAATCGTGTGTAACCTATAACGTAACTTGATCATGTCAGACCACAGTAAGTAATTTTGTGTAACCTATAACGTAACTTGATCACGTCAGACCACAGTAAGTAATCGTGTGTAATCTATAACGTAACTTTATCACGTCAGACCACAGTAAGTAATCGTGTGTAATCTATAACGTAACTTGATCACGTCAGACCACAGTAAGTAATCGTGTGTAACCTATAACGTAACTTGATCACGTCAGACCACAGTAAGTAATCGTGTGTTATCTATAACGTAACTTGATCACAACATACCACAGTTAGTAATCGTGTTTCCTATAACGTAACTTGATCACGTCAGACCACAGTTAGTAATCGTGTGTAACCTATAACGTAACTTTATCACGTCATACCACAGTTAGTAATCGTGTGTAACATATAACGTAACTTGATCACGTCAGACCACAGTTAGAAATCGTGTGTTATTTTTAACGTAACTGGATCACGTCAAACCACAGTTAGTAATCGTGTGTAACCTATAACGTAACTTGATCACGTCTGACCACAGTTAGAAATCGTGTGTTATTTTTAACGTAACTTGATCACGTCAAACCACAGTTAGTAATCGTGTGTAACCTATAACGTAACTTGATCACGTCAGACCACAGTTAGTAATCGTGTGTAATCTATAACGTAAATTGATCACGTCAGACCACAATTAGTTATCGTGTGTAATCTATAACGTAACTTGATCATGTCAGACCACAGTTAGTAATAGTGTGTAACCTATTACTTAACTTGATCACGTCAGACCACAGTTAGAAATCGTGTGTAACCTATAACGTAACTTGATCACGTCAGACCACAGTTAGAAATCGTGTGTAACCTATTACTTAACTTGATCACGTCAGACCACAGTTAGTAATCGTGTGTTACCTATAACGTAACTTGATCACGTCAGACCACAGTTAGCAATCGTGTGTAACTTGATCACGTCTGACCACAGTAAGTAATCGTGTGTAACCTATAACGTAACTTGATCACGTCAGACCACATTTAGTAATCGTGTGTAACCTATAACGTAACTTGATCACGACAGACCACAGTTAGTAATCGTGTGTAACCTATAACGTAACTTGATCACGTCAGACCACAGTTAGTAATCGTGTGTAACCTATAACGTAATTTGATCACGTCAGACCACAGTTAGTAATCGTGTGTAACCTATAACGTAACTTGATCACGTCAGACCACAGTTAGTAATCGTGTGTAACCTATAACGTGACTTGATCACGTCAGACCACAGTTAGTAATCGTGTGTAACCTATAACGTAACTTGATCACGTCAGACCACATTTAGTAATCGTGTGTAACCTATAACGTAACTTGATCACGTTAGACCACAGTAAGTAATCGTGTGTAACTTATAACGTAACTTGATCACGTTAGACCACAGTAAGTAATCGTGTGTAACTTATAACGTAACTTGATCACGTCAGACCACAGTAAGTTATCGTGTCTAACCTATAACGTTCTCAATGACAACTAACCTGAGTTAAAAGTCTCGCTTTAGACACTTTTATACTAATTCCCGGGTCGAACGTAACAGTACACTACAAGGATTTTATCCGTCATTATAGCATGTGTCTGTATAGTCACGTGAGTTTGGTTTACAGTATCACGCATCGTTTATCAAAGGTCAGCTCTTTCAGTTGATGTCTAAACAGTGTTATTAGATTTTACGCAAGATGAAATTATCCTATCTTAAAAATGCGTATTAACAATCAAGCGAAGACAACTCTAAATTTACTAACTTCTAATAGTTTAAAAATGGATGGTATTTGACATTGATTCTGCACATGTGGTTTACGATTTGATACATAGGACGTTAAATCTACCGATCTTTTTTGTTATATACCGAGTCTTTGATAAGTTGCCTTTGTTTACCGTCTAGGTATTACAATGATAATAAAAAAGAATGGTACAGTGTAATCATATCGAATAAATTGAATGCATATCAACTATTCAAGCCAGGTTGCAAGGCATCTTATTCTTGTTTGAAGACAGCTAGATAACGTCGACAGTATCGAACGAACCAGTAACGGTTTCAGTCTAGTTAGTAACCGAATGCACCGACTAACTCCTCGTACATATGTACAGCATGTGGGCTTATTCGATAATATAATAGCATTCCTGGTGCCATAACGCTGTAGCTGAGACAATCGGCCTGTATTGTCGACTATCAGAACGTATCACGCTCTAGTAACCGCATTGTTTTAGTGTAACTAATGTCGTTCCGCCTCGCAAATTTTACCTGTATAGGTATACATGTACATTGTTGATGTATACGACGAGACTGTGTATACATTTCTGAACGAGTGACTCTGTTTTAAAGCAAATATTAACAAGTCTAAAATATGACGACCATTACAACACATGTTTCAACAAACTGTGTCGCTAAGACAAGGATTGGTTGAAAATTTCAACGTGCCACTGTTCCAGGTATGTGATTGGTCAAAAACTGTGTCGTTACGCTCGAGTGCCCGCAGCAGTACAGCAGTGGGTTTCACTTACTCGAGTCAATGAAACCACGTGACATTGCAATCGATATTGCAAAGGAAAGCCAATCAATTCACCGATATTCAAGTATCATTTTGTACGAAACAAGAACAAACATCACAGACAAAACATATACGTTGTAGTTCTGGAATAAATGCCATTGCTTTATCTATAAAACCGTAATTTAAAAAAATCACAAGAGACTTGATTCATGAATATGCTCACGATCGTTAATGCGCCGTGCGAATCAGCGTTCAATGAGTATAGATGAGCGCCAGTTTCCTCTCACCCTCATACCAGCCCTAGACAATCAGTCAAATTCACGTCAATCTGATTTAAATACAGATTCTTATAATTACTCCATTCGATAGGGGATCTGACCACACGAGAATCAGTTTCCCAACAGAGTGATCATTAGACCGAGACGCTTTAGGGGTCTAGACCAAAATCGATGAAACCATTTTCTACACGGTAATATAAACACGAGAAAGCTGGAAAAGCTCCCTCGAGACAAAAAGTCTACCCCACTTAGCTTTAACAGCTAAAATGATATTTATAGTTAGTTTTTTACGAAAAAGGTTACCCTCGTTGGAAAAATCTTACAAAATTATACAGAGTTCCGTCATTAAGACGATATCAGCCCCGTTTAAACAAAAAAGTGACACAAAAAATGTCCTCAATCTGGTTTTGGAAATCTATGGTGGCATTTTATCATAAATTATAAGGCCCTGCGGGTAGGGCGTTAAAATTGTACCTGCTGCCCTTATTGCATGATCGTAAAAGGCGACTAAAATTTGGATCTTATCTTTTCTCTTCTTCTTAACTGACTTTATGTTACCTAATGCCTCCCCTGGCACCGCCTCACTTTTGGCCTTGAGTTATGTTCGCCTCTGTGAGGAAGGCTTTGGGTTCTGTCCCCTGGCCGAGACATACCAAAGTCTATAAAAGTAGTAGTTTCTGCTCCTGCTTAGCGCTCAGCATACAGGGAGTGGGACGACTGGTTCGTCCGTTGTCAGTATATCAGTATAATGTGACCGGGTGGGGAGTGTTGCTCGGTGTCTTCGGTGGCATGCTTCAGTGATATGGCACTATAAAAAGGGCAACATTTCCACTATACAAGAAAACACAACACGAATATACCACAGTCTCCCAAAACACGCACCTCGCACAACATACACGCAACACACTGCATACATGGGAGGCCGCCCTAACATGACCATAGCTGTTTATAGGACGTTAATTAATCAAACAAACAAACAAATCATAAAGTATGTAGACATATTCTTGGATTTCTCTGGTGTGTAGGTTACGTCTAAGATAAAGGATAATGTGTGCGATTACCCCATACATGCATGTAAATAATGTGCCACCATGCAATCATTTCATCTCCGATGCTAATTGAAAAAGAAATGATATGTGTACACTGTCTCATGGCTTGATGGCGGACGACGTTATGTTGGGTAAATGACGTTATTGCGACTCCAGGGGTTACTATCATTGACTGTCTTGGATACAAATGGAAGATGAAATGACATAAACTGCCCATGGAACATTCTGATCTTTCAATGTTACTTATCTAAGGAAAGTAACTTTAATACTAGGATCAGAATGCTCATGGCATCGTTAGACGACAATTGGCGTCACTTCGAAGATGAACGAATGTCGTAAACTTTCCGCTGAAATAATAATAATATAGTTTTTATGTCTGATTTTGGTTTGCCTATACAACATTAACGCTGATTGCATTTCTCTGAACTCTCGGAAAATACCAGATGACGCCAATGGCGCGTAAGAAATTACATTTGCTTGCTCGGACCTAGTCGGAGGACAAAAGAGAATACATCGACATTCTCAAGAATGATAGCACTAGCCAATGGCCAGATGACGGCCGATGGTATTTATATGATATTGACAACTAATATGTAGCGGACACATGCCATAAACCGTCAATAGAAAAGGGAAAGTGATGCTGGACAAACAATCATAAGTGCTCTGATAAATGAAGGTCCTAGGCTGCAAGGCACACGGAAATTATTCACACATGCATCATAACACATGCCTTATACCACACGTGCATCTGAAAGCACGTGCATCATCAATAGCACATCATCACAAGTAATATACGTTGCTACTGCTTGCTAGTCTAAACAATTTCACATTACCAAGACTTTACGCACACGTAGTTCGTAACGTTTACCTCTCACCAGTATACGCAGCATGCTATTTTCGTATTACACGTGCCACTCTCCGGCACGTGTAAGCTATATTTAGAATATAGTGCACTGTGCTGAATCTGCCCCAGTATCAGTATGTTTGGATTATCTTCCTGGTTTATTTTAAAAGGCATAATCATCTATAGATATTACGTTGATGTTTATGCAACACCATTTATGCTTTTTTGACAATATTGTGACCTTTAAAAGAAAAACGTTAAAGGACAGTCATACAATTATACAACTTCAGTTTTGCTTTGAGATAGCTTAGGGGTGGATATAACCTACGTTATAGCAAATTCCGGAGTATCCACATTCGAGGTTAATTTCGGCGTGTCTTTTTTTTTAACTCAAGCAATGAACCTAACGGAACCTTCTATGCGAGTGGGAGGCCGTGCCTCCGCTCTGAAGCGTGACGATGATGTCAGGAGATGAGATAGCTTTCATATCAACTAAAACACCATGGTAACCGACCGACGATATAACGGTTGTTACATGTGGTCTCTTGCCTGATGATATAATTCGCTGATTTCAATTAAAATGACAAGTTAATTATCTTATGTATACATCATGGATATAATTGGAAACGGTCATATCTCATATAGTGGGTTAGGGCGGGTACTATTGTCAAGTTGAGTAATATCAAAGTTTATCCTATTGGGGAAAAACAATAGGTTTTTGAAATGTTCTCGCTTTTCTGTTTCAACGGTCAAGTGTACATAACAATAAAAACGTTCTGATCATGCTTAAATAAAACGTACGTTTGTTTGTAATGCAAGGTCTGCCTGAAACATTATAACGTTTCCTTGGTGTTGAACCGAATGACGTTGAGCTTCATCAAAAGACGAAAGGTAATGATGATGGCTTAGATAAATCCCTTAAAGAATAAAACTAACCTACGAATTGCAGAAGACTCGCCATCTAATTTAAAGACTAACGTTACTTTCTGTTTAATACATTGATACATCACGTGACGCATTTTTGTGATCATTGATGGTGACAGTGGCTGCCTAAATTCACGAGATTTTCACGATATCCAGCCCGTCTGATACCTTCTGACGCACATAACGTAGCATTGGATAATGCAATAGATCTCTTAAAAAGGATTTTACGACAAGTTCGGGGCCTGACTGTGTCTATTGTGGAAATCGAGGTAGGATAAAAATCTACTAAAACTCTAGAATAAAAACCCATACGTACACCTAACTTGAGGACTAGCCATATTGAGATGTGTAATATATATAGACTTATGTCTAATTGAAGGTCGGCAGTTATGATTCAACTGTATTTTTTCACAAGTTGTCTGCATCCAATACTACATATATTTACGGTTATTTGTCTTATATCTTGTGATATCAAAAGATACTAAAACATACCAAAGATTGTAATTTATCAGATTCAAGGTAATCGGATACCAAAAAGATTTGCCAACAATAACAATAACACTGGTATATTTGCACTAAAAGTCCTCCAACCCACAGTACAATTTTGCAATAATTTGACATAATTATAAACAAATGTAAATAAGGAATGTTTATTATATTTAGACATTTGGTTTGATAACCAATAGTTTTCTGTATATAGCACGTGACAATTTCTGACCTCACTTCATGTCCCTTTTTAATAAAGATTGCAATATTTTTTGTGTGTTGAGATCATTTTACCTGAGGATTCTAGATAGCTTATCCATTGTAGGATGATGAAACACCATCCAGGTAAAATAGATACCTTGGCTCCTTTACCCCTCGCTTCCACGAAAATGGGCTTAGTTGCCTTCTCTCGTCTTTCACTTCCTTTGGTAGATCATCGGAGATGCGAACACTCTTCACATTAACAGCGTGGCCAGAAATATCAGTCGCGGCCCCAGATGACAGTTGTAATGATTTTGATGATGATAGTTTCGAGGAATTAGATGTTCATATAAATATAGACGAATAAGTTCTGCTATTAAGAATCTAAAAATGGGGTAGCTCACACAAACTTGACGGTTTACTGAATGTTTTAAATTTTGTGAAGATTTACTTATGCCAATGTTGTCCACTTTTGTTTGATAATATATTAGAAACTGACATTTTCCCTACTAACTGGGCATCTGCTATTATTGTTCTGGTTCATAAAATGGGCGCCTGTAATGATCCAAATAATTTTCTTGGAATAGTTTCCAATTGATAAGTTGTCTTTTTAAGCTTTTTACGTTAACAAACTGATATTTTGGATGTTTGTTCAAAATATGACCTTTAACCGATGCTGAGTTTGGTTTTCGCCCAGGATTGTGCATGATCGATACTATTTTTGCATTGCATTAGATTTATGAAAACGTTTTCATCTAAGAAACGACTCTATTGGTGCTTTGTAGACTTTCGAAAAAACATTTGACTGTAGTGCGAAGATAGGTTAGGTTTAAGGAATATATTGACTATACTAGGCATAAGAGGTAAAACCTCACAGGTCATAAAATCTCTTTATAAATCTGTCAAATCAGCTGTTTCCCGTAATAGTAAATGTTTTAATTTCTTTGAAAATAATGTCTGATTTAATGCAACGAAAAATTATGTCGCCTTCTTTATTCACTCTTTTCGTAACTGATTCTGAAAGTGCATTTATCCAAAGTGGCGCTACAGCCTTTGAAAACGGACAATTACTCCTTATATTTTTTTCAGAAACTGTGGAAGGGCTACAAAGGAAACTTGATAGTTTCTATCAATATTCCAGTAAAGGGAAATTGACGGTAAACACCGATAAAACGAAAGTCGTAGTATTTCGAACTGGGAGTCGTCTTAATGAATACTCGACTTATGATAACATGTCTGTAGACTCTTTTCTGTTATCTAGGATTTAAACTTAAGTATAATAATAAATTCAATGATGTTCAAAAGCAATTGGATGAGCAAGGCCGCATGGCGATATTTGCATTACTTTTAAGATGTTCTAATTTGAGTTTTAATGTAATTACCTTATTGCATTTGTTTGATACATATATTTGTAGTATTATGATTTACGCTTGTGAAGTTTGGGGTTTATCCAAAGCAAGGGATATTGACAAGGTTCACTTAATGTTTTGCAAAAACATTCTTAAGGTAAAGATATCTATCTGCAATGTTATGATCTATATTGAACTTGGGCGATACCCATCGCAATGCATAAGAAAGTAGAAAATAACTACATGTAAATACTGGTTTAATCTGATTGAAACAAACAATTGTATATTGAATACATCTTACTCCTTTTTATGCAACAATAGTACTACAGGCAATTGTTTTAACTGGGTGTCTAATGTTAAACGTTGTCTTTTTTCTTTAGGCTTCGGTGAGTTTTGGGAGAACCAGTCTTTATGTAACCATAGAAATATTTTTCTTCTGATAAAACAAAGATTTTTTTATTAGCATCAGCAACATTTATAGAGCAAAACTTGATGCATCTTCAAAATGCACAAATATCGAATTTGTCTTACAAAATTACGTCTGTCTGCTCATTACTTATCAAGTGAGACAGGTAGATATGTTGATTTACCAAGAGAACAAAGCTTATGTGAAAAATGTATATATTTTATATAGTATTATATATAAGTATTATATAGAAGATGAATAACATTTTATATTGATTTGTAATAGATTGCATAATTTAATAATTAATTATATTAAACCATTGTACTAGCGAAAACCCATCCTCGATATTCCAGGGGTTCCGATCACTTATGATCTCTACACCCCTGGACTATCTCATAGTGAAACTGGAGGCAACAGAATAGAACAGGTAACTTAGTCATTTGATGTACATCAAAAGAGCCGTATAACGGTACCTTGTGGTTGACTCTGTGCCTTTGATGTTAGGCGTCGCTCTCTCTGTAGTCTTCAAATGAAATATTTGCTAGCCTGTGATTGGTCAAATGTTTTCCGCTGAGCTGCCTTCAATTTCACTATGAGATAGTCCAGGGGTGTAGAGATCGTAAGTGATCGGAAGCCCTGGAGTATCGAGGATGGCGAAAACCATCAACCCTTTAAAAACTTTGTGCTAATAAATTTGTTGAAATTAAAAATAATTAACAAGATACATATGCGAAGCTAGTCAAATTTGAGTATAAGAGGTCCCAGTGTAACAGATTTATAACTTTTACCCTGATGCTATTTCATAGATGTGTCATAATTCTTTCATCTCGTCTTTGGGAATACATCCCGAAGAGTCGACCCCACTAGTAAGAACACGGGCTCTTATTGCGACCTATTTCCCAGTGTTTACGTTATTCAATGTTTCAAAGTGCCAGTGTCAGTCTATAGACCATACATTCGATTGCACAACAAATTACCTGGGAAACCAAGTTGGCTTGTACTTAAGAAAAGGAATATACACAAGTTCACAATTCAACATTTATTTAATCTCTGATTTTACATTGAAATCACTTCAAATTGATTGTCATTGTACAATTTTTTGTTTTTACCTGTGAATTGCGTTTCAGTTTTTACTTCATTTGCACCTAAAACACTCAAATCTTACAAAGGCAAAGAAGGAGTTTTACATTTTTTGGATGAATGTTCTAGTAAGGAACATATTTCATGTTCCTTAATAATAGAAGATGTTCTTTTGTAGTCCCTGACTGGCATGCTCTTGTGATCAGCGCGTTGCATAATAAGTTGTTCGTCGACACCACTTTACCTGAATGATTGATGAAATTATCTTGGATCCCTGCTTCAGCACACATTGATTCTACAATTGTTGACAATTTGTTCACTTTAACAACTTGCTGGAAAATTTTATATCCTGTATCTGGACGTCGATAGAATGTACCCGTTTTCTCAACCTTTTCCCGGTAGAGCTCGATCAAATCATACAACGACCGATCACTCCCTGATTCAGAATACAATTTGATGCGTTTAGGCTGTATTTTCCGTTGAATTAAACAATCAGAAAAGTTTTTGGACGTTCTTTCATGAAACTCAATAAAAGTTCCTAACTCATCTTTTCTCAACACAAATTGATCGCAACATAGTCCGCGGTGTTCATCCATACCTCGTAGACCTTTTTGGTCTGCGGTTGTAGTAAGACATGGTATTTAACCAGGATTTGGATAATTTATCCCCTAATTGTCCTTTCTCCTAAAAGACGTCTTCCTGTTTAGAAGATATTGGTTCAGCTTCTTTCCTCTTCCCACCGATACCACGAGAAGTCGTTCATCTTTCCATCTATGGCTTTTCGGAAACCTTGGAATCGCCGATCCGCAGTGTCTGGAAAGTTCATGTCGATGACGCAAATTTTGCGGGAATATCTTAGTAGACCTGTCACTAGCTGATACATATCCTGTCACTAGCTAATAATATCCTGTCACTAGCTGATACATATCCTGTCACTAGCTGATACTATTTATCCCGCCTCAGACAAGAATCTTGTATTCCTATTGGTTAAAATGACGTCACGTGATATCCAATATATAGTCGTATCAGGTTAGTAGAAATCGTATCAGGTTTGGACGATAGAGTTATCGTTCTTTGCCCCTAACGTCATTAGCAACAAGATGGCGGTCAAGTAACGCTTCGCGGTGACGGCACTCAACGAGATGGAGACAAAATGTTTGAATGATAGCGCTGATGACAACTTTCAAAGCAAACCGAAATCGGCAACACTTGTTTAGGATTATTTAACAGAAATGGACCATGACAACGCATTCGAGTGTTCAATGAAGTGAAAATTGTTTTAAGTTTTGAGTCGTTTTGGTTTCCATACTCAGTACAAAATGCATTTTGCAGTAACTTCATTGAAAGAGTCTTCGACGGGATAAATTCGTTACACATTTTGTTAGTAACCTAATACGGAAAAATATTGGGTCTAAAATAAACATATATCAGGCTCGGCTTCGCCTCGCCCGATACAAGTTTATTTTAGACCCAATATTTTTCCGTATTAGGTCACTAAAAAACTGTGTAACTAATATTCTGTCACTAGCCGATACATATCCTGTCACTAGCTGATACATATTCTGTCACTAGCTGATACATATCCTGTTTTCTGGATTTGCTGTCCCATCCTGTCGGCGACACTCTGTTATTGCTACGCCGCTTGAGGCGCAACAGTTAGAATCGTATGCAAATCACGCTATCTTGCAGGATAGCCATGTAGCAAGAACGCTTGAATCAGACGGATGTTCGGTGTGTTACAAGCATTGCCTGTTGAAGTAATATTAAAACGAATGAAAGAAATAGACCTGAATATGCGCGGGATTTGGGCGCCATCTTCCTGATATATCGTGGTCACGCAGGGTTTGCATCTAACGAGATTTTAGTTTAGAACAAGTATCCATGGTATATCTATTCTGAGAAACCGAATGACTGTTATAGTCTGGCGGATTTTCCAGCAAGTTATCAGTCATTTTATGATTTCTAATGAAATCTCATAAAAAAAAATACTGTGGCAATGAATTCATTTAGTTTCATAAGCAATTCACGCCATCTTTTTTAACTAATATTAAAACGATTTACGGAAACAGACTTGAATCAATTAAAATTGCAAAACAATATCGTCATATCATTGTTTAATTTCCACAATCTGTCCGATCAAAGGGTTAAGCTTCCGCGTAGTACACTTAGCTTTTTGGGAAGCTAATACTTGTCTATGCCTTACCCGCGGTCGGCTTGTCCGAGCGGTCAGTGCATACTTGTAATACGACTCGGTCAGATAATACCTCCAGCCGTGAGACAGGCGAACTCGTGTTATAGTTGGCGACGTGCCAAACCGTCTATATACGCTGCTATAAAAAGCCATGCATACATTAACCGAGTTCCCGCTGTGTGACGAGCTAATCTTCTCTGGTGTGTGAAGTTTGCAGCTTTAAATAGTTATTTCTTTTTGTTTACGACATAACAGTACTTTTCTCTAGTCAAGACATTAGCCATCCTCGATACTCCAGGGGTTTCTATCACTGACGTTATGCCACCATATAATGGTGGATCTATTGACGTTATATCCACCATATAATATATATTTGTTGCAAACTTATGTGTGCAACATAACAATAAGTTTGCAACATAACAGTACTTACTTACTAAGAGAGTTTTATACCATTTCTCTAGTCAAGACATTAGCCATCGTCGATACTCCAGGGGTTACTATCACTGACGTTATAAACTGGAGGCGACAGATGACATAGCTGTAAATCAACGGGATTGTATAACGGTACATTGCGTCAACACTTCAACGGTGTTGCCTTGAAGTTGATTGTCGCTCTCTCTGTAATCTTCAAAGGAAATTCCTGCAGACCTGTGGTTGGTCAGGTTTTTCTCTCTCCTACCTCCAGTTCTACTATGAGAGAGTCCAAGAGTGGATATAAAGTTAGTGATAGCAACCTCTGGAGTATCGAGGCTGAACATAAGCTAAATCTGCAGGCAGTTCAGGAGAAACACACTGACCAATCACACGTTTGCATATATTTCCTTGGAAGATTACAAGGAGAGCGACGCCTAACATCAGAGGTACGCACTTGACCACAGTGTACCGTAATTCAATTCTTGTGATGTACATCAAAGGACCAAACTACCTGCTTACATACAAAACCATCAGTTTTACCATGATATAGTCCAGGGTTGGATAGAACGACAGTGAAAAGATTCATCGCTCGTTTGTAGCAATATAGCCGATGCACGGTGGTAGTGGTGGCGCTTCTTTTTATCTCATTGAAGCATAGATGCCACCGAAGACACGGAACAGCACAACCCACCTGGTCACATTAAGAAGAAGGCAAAATTGAGATCCCAGACTTAGTCGCCTTTATATCATGTATCGCGCTACGTGCAGGGCTGGATTGAGAAACAGAGTTAAAAAGTCATGGCTGTAGCTACCCGATCCCAGGATATGTGCAATGGTAGCTACGGAAACCTGTTGGGGTCACAGGCTTTCGTAGGTAGCAATCATAATCGGTCGCTTTGCCTGCCATGTTGTTGGGATTTCACATGGTTATAAATAATGTGTCCACTTTGATTGGTTGAGAATTTTTTACGTGTGTTGATTGGTTACTTGTTGTTGAAGATGTCATGGGTATAAGGGGTTCCAGTGGGAAAATTAATGCAAACAAATTATCGTTGTACCCAAATTGATACTGTGCCCAAATTGATAGCCTAATTGAGGAAACTGAGCTGAAATATTTTTTTTGGATGAAGTTTACCTCATTTGTAAGTGATGACACCAAAAACGCATCATTTATTGATAATTACCACAGGGGGCCAACTCAATGAAAATGGATGTTGTCATACATTTTTTTTTTTGTATTTGGAGGGAGGACTGATGAGTATATATGACAGTCATGTAATTTTTTTCAAGAAATACGAGATTTGAAAAATTATTAAAAAATCGGGATATTTACTATAAAACAGAGATTTTATAGTAAATATCCCGATTTTTTAATAATTTTTCAAATCTCATATTTTTTGAAAAAAATCACATGACTGTCATATATACTCATCAGTCCATCCTCCAAATACAAAAAAAATGCATGACAACATCCATTTTCATTGAGTTGGCCCCCTGTGATAATTACGCTTCGTTTTATGCAACTATTTTTGTTATTTTCTCTGAAACATAATTATAGCAAGCCAATATTTAACATTTATTGGAGGAGCAAGGTCTATCCCGTATTTAATCGAATTATATAAGATATCTTATATTATGATATAATATATCTTATATCTATATGATATATCTTATAATTATATAATATATCTTATATAATATATAAGATATATTTAATATATCATTAAATAGAATATAATCTCATATAGTATATAAGATATTTCATGTAGAAATTAAATAAGATATCTTATATAAGTATATAAGATATATCATATATTATATATTATATGAGATATCTCATATACTATGTGAGCTATCTTATATCGCAATAAGGATATCTTACATACATGTATATGTATACATTGAAATTAAGGATCGACATTGTTCTTTTTATAAATGTCATGTTGGCTTGCCATACATTACAATTAGATAATTCAAGGTCTGAAACGTGTGAATCCCTAGGAATATGGCTGTGCGACAACTTGCTATTTTTACTAACTTTTTCCTAGAACAAGGTTAGAAGAAAATTTTGTTAAGTAAATGAAACTTCAGATATAAACTCTGAATAGAAAAAAAAAATAAAAAAAAATATTATTGTCTCATGATCGCATTGTGTTTCCCGATGTCGTCCTAATTAACACGCATTTGTAGACTATCAATGCGCTAGACGACTACACAAAGACACGAATCTATAGATTTTAATTTTTTTGGTGTTGTGACATCATCTTAGGCCATCGTTATCAATTTTATATGTTATAATCGTACAGAACAATCTCTCAGACTTTATTTGCTTGCTGATAAATAGTATGGTAGCCTTCTGAGCTTTCTATTCTCACGTTCTCGCATGCCTGACTCTGATCTCGTTGGTGTATTTATTAGCTCGCGCACTGCATGGCCCCGCCAGGTATATATGTATATATAAGTTGGCTAGTCGTTGGTCGGGACTGTTGGCGGGAGAGTGGCGCGACGGCTAGTCAGAATCTGACACACAACATAGCGCGATAAGGATGGCCTTGTGGCCGCAACAAAAACACTAGACGTAAACAACTGGACTTATATGTAGACTGAATTATAACACAGTCAATATATTTAAAATAACATATATGAACCTCATTATCAGGAGGCGCAATATTTAATTGCCACTGGTATTCAATCAGGTGTCGACGTCATGAGTAATGGGCCTCGTAGCACACAAAAGAAACCCACAACACATGAATGTACTATTTCTTATGTTTATGTACATATATTTACATTCTGAGTGTTTCGTCACTGTACATTTTCCTATGAAAACACTATGAATACACTATGAATACAACGATTCTCGTGCATCGGTTAGCTGATTTCAAACATCACGCCAGTTTCATATTGATCAACAAAAAAATAGTCCCCCACAATATTTTAATGTATAATCTTTAATGTGTTTTTTCTTGATATAGAATCAACTAAGGTTTACTATAAAAGGTCAATCAAATCTTATTTTAACTATATTTCTTGTTTATCGTTTTTCATTTGCAAAAAAAAAAAAAAAAAAAAAAATGTCGACCGGAAGCTGGAAGCTTGAAAACGCGACGTTGCGAAACGACGTCATCTAGCTGTTCCATTAATCTCGTTTCTCGTCGTATATGGGTATCTTAAGGGCGCAGCACTTCTAAGGTAACACATACATGAAATGTAAGAAAAAACACAACCTTTCAAAATTCAATCCTACACACTGACAGCTTCAGTTTGCAGCTGCCATTTTTTCCCCAATGTAAAAAATTCCATCAATGTGAATGCGGTGCTTTGGAGTCTGCTCATTATATAATCAAACAGTTCAAACGCTTTTATGATCTGACAAACGTAATTTTATCTGGCAGAAGCTCAGTGCTATTGCTCTTTATTTGCAAGCGTTCAAGTGATAGACCACCTTCCAATATCTACATGTAATCAGCTGGCCAAAAACGGAATATCTGTTACAGAAATAAAAAAATTCTTCCTTTTCTTATGTGGATTTCCTTCTCAAGTAAGGTTTGGTGTGTGAATATATGAATAAAAAATAAACAGAAAATTCGTCTCCGTTATTTCCATAAATTGAACGTATTAACATTGCATAATTAATGGTTACTCAAACATCTGGCGGCGCCCTTTAAGGCCTTGCCTTCAGTTATATTAATTTTGAATTTTATATAATAACATTTCAATAATTTTTTTTTCATAAATTATTCTAATGTAAATATAACGCGCTCCACGGGATATGTAGATAGCTTCTGCTAATCATAGTAGCTATGAAAATTAGAAAAAAATATATTCTATCCCGATATTATTAATTTTTATTTGTTTTCATACTAAATCCGACTTTCTGATTGGCAGATCCTTTTTCTTCATATATTATGAAGAAAACATCCGAGTAAGGCGCGAAAATCCGACGTAATCATGACATCACAATAGAAACGGCGATGTTGCGTATTAATTTAGAAAAAAAAAATCCATTGGAAAATCAATGAAATCGTATGTTTAAACGTATTTTATATCATCAAGTAGTCTGAAAAAATTAATTATAAGCATTGATGTCACTACCAGGGTGACGATAAATGAATACGCTTGTTCGTTGATGGACAGTTTTATGAATATTTATTAAAAACACAGCAGTATTAAGCGATAGTGCGACAAACGTGTACTTACCGACATCTGATTGAATAGTTGAATATTACCAGTGATTTATGTAGTTTCCCCTTACACATCGTCCTCGATACTTCAGGGATTACTATCACTGTCGTTCTAAATCCACCTCTGGACTATCTCATACCACATGTAGGGACTTGGCACGAATTTATAAAAATGTATTATAATATCAAGGGTATGAACTTTGCGCTAGTGAAAAACGGACATATTTTGTTAAAAGTTATAATTAATTTTGATTTGTTTTCATACCAAATCCGACTATCTGATTGGCAGATTTTTTTTTCATTTAAGCATTGATGTCACTATATCTTTAAAATTTTTCGGGATATGAAAAAAAATGTTTGCAAATTGTATGATATGAATATGCGTAAACCAATATCGAAAAATCTACGACTTTCAAATGTTGCATTACAAAATATAACAAAAACAGCTTCTTACGGATGATCATATAGCGATTTCAATAAATTTGGGCTGACTAATAACTTTTAATTGGTGAATCAGATTTGTTTTTCACTACAGACTTTAAATATTTGATATGTTTACAAATTTTCAGCCAACGGCACTATTTTCGATTCAAGTAAAATGTAATAATTATTAACCACAGGGATCTGAGAATTAGTTACAGATTATAGAATTATAGACCCACCAGAGTGCCCTAAGACCATTTTTAGGCGTTTCAGGGGTCTAGCCAAAAATCGGTAAAAATCATACTCTACATAGTACTCTATACGAATATAATACTATGTAGAGCATGGTTTACATATTTTTTAGTTTTAGGGGTCTAAAACGCCTAAACAGTTCTTAGGGCACTCTGGTGAGTCCATAATTATATAATATGTAACTAATTCTCAGATCCCTGTGCTTCTGACCAGTGATGCTCCAACGCTGATAGATGTTTTTTTCCCCTATCAAAAACAGGAGCAGACGGATTAGTATTTTTCTTCAGTTGCAAAAGTTACTTTCTTTGTACCATTACCACAATTGAAAAGTTTGAGCACGGGCATTTGCAGGCTAAAATAATCTAACAGCTTGTCTTGATATAATATATCAAAGAATATTACCAAGACATCTATTACAACATTTTTATCAAAAAAAATGTGCGCGACTGTGGTTTTAGCTACTTATTTTACTTAAATCAAAAATATTAAAAATCATTAATTGCGTCCTGAAAAAAAATGAAATTCAACTGAAAAGTTACGTATGATGTGCCTTTAACGTTTTCAAGAAACCTTTAAATTTTGCTCCGGAAAGGTAGTGGGCCTTTAAATACCAGTTAATATTCAAATGATTAGTATCTTTTATGCTCTATCGGCGGTGCAACATCTTTAAGAGAAAACGAGCGTTTAGACAGAATTCAATAAAATGTACAAATAAGGCATTCGGACTATGATTTTTTTCTGTCAATGATATGACTTAAATCCACTTGACGAATTTCCATTCTTTCAAAGTTCGTTAGACAACTGGTCGCTTGTTTAACACGCATTGGTCAGTTTGTATTTTGATTCCATGGACGGTCATGGAGAAGAATATCGCCAGTGTTGACCAATTAAAGGGACAATTCGGTCTAAGAGTGCATTAAAACTTGCACATATTTCGGAAACAAACCAGTTCTAATGGAAATTAGATTAGTTGGTTTTACTGTGATATGCCAGAAAAGTCCACTGTAGTCAATTGTATTTGAAATGTTCAATCGCCATTACACATAGCCTTGTATGCCGAACCCTGACCCTTGCCTGTGTAATAAAGAATTTTTTGTTTAGAACTACTCAAAACGCTCTTACAGTTGTGTTAACATTATAAGATGCATGTTCTTGTCTAAAAATAAATTCATCAACTCCTCAGTGGTTATGTATTGCATTTGTTTAACGTGCGTGACTTTGACTCGGGTAAGGGTACAGCGTACATGTTGTACCTGCTTAATCGTATTGATCAACGATTTGGAATTTCAATGGTATTAATCAAAATACTTAACAATGTTGTGGAATTTGTCACTATTTCTTGTCTTATGTTTCATAAGGAATGTAGAACAATATATTTTTGACATATTTTGCGTCATGGTTATGTAACGAATTAGCCTCACTGAATTGTCCCTTTAATACCGAAACCGTATACTACATAATACAATGTACATGTACATTAATAAACAATACTGTTAAAGTCGATTGTAGAGCCACGATGGAAAGGAAAACTCGAACGGAAGTTACCGTCACCATTTCCTCATACCGGAAGTATCTGGACGTACGGAAACTGATCCGACATCCGATCTCATCTGGTCAATGCCCTGCTGGTGTTGAAAGGCGACAGGCCGAGGGGCTATAGGTGTTACTAAGGTCCGTGTGGACGATGTTACAATGGGAGGTAACTCTGTCACCAATGAAAAAAGAGGCTCAATGGACTTTAAAGGGACACGAAAATTCATAATTAAACAATGAAAATTAAAGTGATATACATATATGACGTGCCAGAACCTTACAAAATAGTGTGTTACAATTATTTTACAAATATGTCAAACTACAATAATTAAAAAAATACAAAAAAAGAAACACCATATTTCTGTATTTTGGAGTGGCCAGATCGAAAAAAAAATTCTAAATGAGATAAAAACAGTACCATTAAACTTTAGTGACCTCCCACAATGCACTGATCAAATGAAGTGAATTCAAACAAAATGGCGGATCAAAAACGTTGGTGAAGCGAAAACAAACAGACTTCGATAGAAAACGGAGTACGGCAAGGATCATTAACGCGCGCGATTGTGAGAGAAGGTAAATGTAAATGGATCGCGACAATACAAGAGGCATACTTCCCACTTTCACGGTGTCCCGTCGATTGAAAACTTTCATTTCGCTCATCCTATCACTAAAACAAACTGTTTTATAACGAATATTAAAGATGCTCTGCCGCCGACAGGTATTTTTTTCACTATCAAAAACAGGAGCAGACGATTTAGTATTTTTCTTCAGTTACAAAAGTTACTTACTTTACACCATTACCAACATTGAAAAGTTAGAGCTTCTAATTTTACTTCAAGTTAAAAAATATGAAAAATAATTAATTGCATCCTGAAAAAATTCCGTTGCACTATATCCTATATGGAATGAAGTACTGATTGCGTGTTGCTTGGTGTCTTCGGCGGCATGCTTCAGTGATATAGCACTATAAAAAGGGCAACAGTTCCACTATACAAGAAGACACAACATGAATATACCACAGTCTCCCGAAACACGCACCTAACACAACATACACGCAACGCACCTCATACATGGGAGGCCGTCCTTACATGACCATAGCTGTTAATAGGACGTTAATTAAACAAACAAACAAACAAACAAAGCATGCACCAACGGCAAAATAAAGTATTTTATATTATTTTTTGTGTTAATTAGACATATAAATACACGATAATACACCATTTATTGTTCAACTAATGGACATCATTTATGCTCTGTCAGCGGTGGAGCATCTTTAACAATACCAAATATGGCTTACGATGATCATATGTAAACAATCGTAAATCTTAAATGCTTCTACGAATGTTGAAAACGAATGTTCCTTGCCTTGTTATCAACTTTCTTGTTCGTTATAGGCTCGTATTCGACCAGCTGTCGTTGTGTGCTCAAAAAATGGAATATGACGGTATATTTCAAAAATATTTAGGGTTGTTATTCCACACGCTTTCCTGACGTTTTAGATAACCAATCTTTGTAACGAAATCCATCTAAAAATCATATATAAACAAACAGAACAACTTATTTTGGGTTCATGGCATTTTAACGGTCATCCGAATAGTCGTTCAAAGATGTAGCCTATTGTAACCTTGAATAAAAGTCAACTTCAGTCATAGAATCCATCTTGGTAGCCCTCACCCCGGCATATAACAGCCCAGTATCAGCTCCTCAGGCATATTACGTAATGACAAGATGTGAAAGGTTGTAGCAAATTTGACCCCTGTCACCTTCAATAAAAGTCAAGGTTATTCATATGATCAAACTTGGTAGTCCTTCATCCCGGCGGGTCAAATAGGCTAACACTTGTTGTTAGTAAGAGAAAGCTAAATCAATGTTTCGTTTAATTAATAGATGACATCATCAATACATGTCATCATCAATACATGATATCATCAATACATGACATCATCAATACATGACATCATCAATACATGGCATCATCAATACATGACATCATCAATACATGATATCATCAATACATGACATCATCAATACATGGCATCATCAATACATGACATCATCAATACATGACATCATCAATACATGACATCATCAATACATGACATCATCAATAATGACATCATCAATACATGGCATCATCAATACATGGCATCATCAATACATGACATCATCAATAATGACATCATCAATACATGACATCATCAATACATGACATCATCAATACATGGCATCATCAATACATGACATCATCAATACATGGCATCATAAATACATGATATCATCAATACATGGCATCATCAATACATGGCATCATCAATGCATGACATCATCAATACATGACATCATCAATACATGACATCATCAATACATGGCATCATCAATACATGACATCATCAATACATGACATCATCAATACATGATATCATCAATACATGACATCATCAATACATGACATCATCAATACATGACATCATCAATACATGACATCATCAATACATGGCATCATCAATACATGGCATCATCAATACATGATATCATCAATACATGGCATCATCAATACATGACATCATCAATACATGACATCATCAATACATGATATCATCAATACATGACATCATCAATACATGACATCATCAATACATGACATCATCAATACATGGCATCATCAATACATGGCATCATCAATACATGACATCATCAATACATGACATCATCAATACATGGCATCATCAATACATGACATCATCAATACATGACATCATCAATACATGACATCATCAATACATGGCATCATCAATACATGACATCATCAATACATGACATCATCAATACATGACATCCTCAATACATGGCATCATCAATACATGATATCATCAATACATGACATCATCAATACATGACATCATCAATACATGATATCATCAATACATGACATCATCAATGCATGTCATCATCAATACATGACATCATCAATACATGACCTCATCAATACATGACATCATCAATACATGATATCATCAATACATGGCATCATCAATACATGGCATCATCAATACATGGCATCATCAATACATGTCATCATCAATACATGGCATCATAAATACATGATATCATAAATACATGACATCATCAATACATGATATCATCAATACATGACATCATCAATACATGATATCATCAATACATGACATCATCAATACATGATATCATCAATACATGACATCATCAATACATGACATCATCAATACATGACATCATCAATACATGACATCATCAATACATGACATCATCAATACATGTCATCATCAATACATGGCATCATCAATACATGACATCATCAATACATGGCATCATCAATACATGATATCATCAATACATGACATCATCAATACATGATATCATCAATACATGACATCATCAATACATGACATCATCAATACATGACATCATCAATACATGACCTCATCAATACATGACATCATCAATACATGATATCATCAATACATGGCATCATCAATACATGGCATCATCAATACATGGCATCATCAATACATGTCATCATCAATACATGGCATCATCAATACATGATATCATCAATACATGACATCATCAATACATGATATCATCAATACATGACATCATCAATACATGATATCATCAATACATGACATCATCAATACATGATATCATCAATACATGACATCATCAATACATGGCATCATCAATACATGATATCATCAATACATGATATCATCAATACATGACATCATCAATACATGGCATCATCAATACATGACATCATCAATACATGACATCATCAATACATGACATCATCAATACATGACATCATCAATAATGACATCATCAATACATGGCATCATCAATACATGGCATCATCAATACATGACAACATCAATAATGACATCATCAATACATGACATCATCAATACATGACATCATCAATACATGGCATCATCAATACATGACATCATCAATACATGGCATCATCAATACATGATATCATCAATACATGGCATCATCAATACATGGCATCATCAATGCATGACATCATCAATACATGACATCATCAATACATGACATCATCAATACATGGCATCATCAATACATGACATCATCAATACATGACATCATCAATACATGATATCATCAATACATGACATCATCAATACATGACATCATCAATACATGACATCATCAATACATGGCATCATCAATACATGGCATCATCAATACATGACATCATCAATACATGACATCATCAATACATGGCATCATCAATACATGACATCATCAATACATGACATCATCAATACATGATATCATCAATACATGACATCATCAATACATGACATCATCAATACATGACATCATCAATACATGACATCATCAATACATGGCATCATCAATACATGACATCATCAATACATGACATCATCAATACATGATATCATCAATACATGACATCATCAATACATGACATCATCAATACATGACATCATCAATACATGACATCATCAATACATGACATCATCAATACATGGCATCATCAATACATGATATCATCAATACATGGCATCATCAATACATGACATCATCAATACATGACATCATCAATACATGACATCATCAATACATGACATCATCAATACATGATATCATCAATACATGACATCATCAATACATGACATCATCAATACATGACATCATCAATACATGACATCATCAATACATGATATCATCAATACATGACATCATCAATGCATGTCATCATCAATACATGATATCATCAATACATGACCTCATCAATACATGACATCATCAATACATGATATCATCAATACATGGCATCATCAATACATGGCATCATCAATACATGGCATCATCAATACATGGCATCATCAATACATGTCATCATCAATACATGGCATCATCAATACATGATATCATCAATACATGACATCATCAATACATGATATCATCAATACATGACATCATCAATACATGATATCATCAATACATGACATCATCAATACATGATATCATCAATACATGACATCATCAATACATGACATCATCAATACATGACATCATCAATACATGTCATCATCAATACATGGCATTATCAATACATGACATCATCAATACATGGCATCATCAATACATGATATCATCAATACATGACATCATCAATACATGACATCATCAATACATGACATCATCAATACATGATATCATCAATACATGACATCATCAATACATGACATCATCAATACATGGCATCATCAATACATGACATCATCAATACATGGCATCATCAATACATGGCATCATCAATACATGATATCATCAATACATGACATCATCAATACATGACATCATCAATACATGACATCATCAATACATGACATCATCAATACATGACATTATCAATACATGTCATCATCAATACATGTCATCATCAATACCTGTCATCATCAATACATGTCATCATCAATACATGACATCATCAATACATGATATCATCAATACATGATATCATCAATACATGACATCATCAATACATGATATCATCAATACATGACATCATCAATACATGGCATCATCAATACATGACATCATCAATACATGACATCATCAATACATGATATCATCAATACATGGCATCATCAATACATGGCATCATCAATACATGGCATCATCAATACATGACATCATCAATACATGACATCATCAATACATGGCATCATCAATACATGGCATCATCAATACATGGCATCATCAATACATGACATCATCAATACATGATATCATCAATACATGATATCATCAATACATGACATCATCAATACATGACATCATCAATACATGATATCATCAATACATGACATCATCAATACATGACATCATCAATACATGACATCATCAATACATGACATCATCAATACATGATATCATCAATACATGACATCATCAATACATGATATCATCAATACATGATATCATCAATACATGACATCATCAATACATGATATCATCAATACATGATATCATCAATACATGACATCATCAATACATGACATCATCAATACATGATATCATCAATACATGACATCATCAATACATGACATTATCAATACATGTCATCATCAATACATGTCATCATCAATACCTGTCATCATCAATACATGATATCATCAATACAATACATGATATCATAAATACATGACATCATCAATACATGACATCATCAATACATGGCATCATCAATACATGGCATCATCAATACATGACATCATCAATACATGACATCATCAATACATGGCATCATCAATACATGACATCATCAATACATGACATCATCAATACATGACATCATCAATACATGATATCATCAATACATGATATCATCAACACATGACATCATCAATACATGACATCATCAATACATGATATCATCAATACATGACATCATCAATACATGACATCATCAATACATGACATCATCAATACATGACATCATCAATACATGATATCATCAATACATGACATCATCAATACATGATATCATCAATACATGATATCATCAATACATGACATCATCAATACATGATATCATCAATACATGATATCATCAATACATGACATCATCAATACATGACATCATCAATACATGATATCATCAATACATGACATCATCAATACATGACATTATCAATACATGTCATCATCAATACATGTCATCATCAATACCTGTCATCATCAATACATGATATCATCAATACAATACATGATATCATCAATACATGGCATCATCAATACATGACATCATCAATACATGGCATCATCAATACATGACATCATCAATGCATGACATCATCAATACATGACATCATCAATACATGATATCATCAATACATGACATCATCAATACATGTCATCATCAATGCATGGCATCATCAATACATGATATCATCAATACCTGACATCATCAATACATGGCATCATCAATACATGATATCACCAATACATGACATCATCAATACATGACATCATCAATACATGACATCATCAATACATGACATCATCAATACATGGCATCATCAATACATGATATCATCAATACATGACATCATCAATACATGATATCATCAATACATGACATCATCAATACATGACATCATCAATACATGGCATCATCAATACATTTTGTACCCACGCACGTGTTTGTCACTAGCATAAACATGATTCAACAAACATCTGTTAATAAATTCAACAAACAAATTAGATATAGGGTTTGGTGATCAGAGTTGCCACCAAAACTGTTCTTATATTTGCTATCCAGCACGGCCAACAAAACTGTTATATATCTGCCACCCAGCACGGTTGTCAAAATTGTTTTTATATTTGCCATCCAACACGGTCGTCAAAACTGTTTTCATACTTTATAACTTAAAATTCTCCATAGGAAAGCATTACCTATTTTATGGAAGGCTCCTTATCTTAAGATTTTCCTTCAATGTTGTAGTGCTTTCCTATGGAGAATTTTCAGTAATTCCTTAAAGTTAAGGAATGTTCATGAAACTGGGCCCAGCACGGCCACCGAAACTCCATCCAGGCGATTCTTCATAAGATTTTAAGTTTATGAAATATTTGAAAAACTGTAATTAGACTCTCTTAAAGAAATTCCATAGAAAATGCTCAGACAGATGATAATTATAGTGTACTGGGATGATGTGTGACTAAGTTTGTTCATAAAATTGACTTTGATCTATGTTCAAGGTCGCAACAGTGAAAGAGGTAAAAACAATCTTTAAATGATATCTTTTCGTGACAATTAAATGCATGCTTGAATGCAGATCAATATCAACAGTGTGGAATTCTGAAAGATTTATTTATTTGCCTTTATCCGCTGTTGTATATTTGTCTATACTTTGAGTTAGGGTTTCTCACTTTAAATCCAATCCCATGTTGTAAAGTGTTTTGTCCATTCTCTATTTAAAACTTAGCTTGATGAATTAAGAATTTTCATGGATGCCTTTCATGGATGTCTTTGACAACTTTTATACTGGAGCCTTATAATATCCATTTTAAATGTTCGCGAAAAAGCCATCAAATTGTCCGCGACAATTTCTAGTTTTTATTCTTCTTATTCTTTTAAATCTTCTTCCGTTGTTTTGAGGTTTTTTTACTGTCAATCGGTAAAATATAGGATTCAAAACATTAAAGGTTTTGTCTAAAGACGCGCCAAGAAACAAAACTAAACAAAATCCAACATGGCCTCTATGACCTCACTTCCGGTTTTAACCTTTTGTCAATATCTCTTTAACAGCTGCTGGAGAAATTATCAAGTTTTGAAAGGCCAATAGACATGGAACATATTGAGATAAAAGACTTCTTAATTTGTTAATATGAATGACCTTGACCGTAATTCCATGTTAGCGAAAAAAACGTCAAATTGTCCACTGAAAGTTTGTAGTTGCAATGTAATATTGCAATTTACATTGAGGAGGAAATAAAGTTAATATGGCCACTTTCCGCCTGCCACGACCTAGGCCGCGCACATCTCTTGGTAAAATGTCACGTGATGTATTATGGATCTCTCATGTCCAAAATAAGCGGCTATAGTCTATTTCATTGTGAGCACAATTAACGACAAACGTATTCCTAATTAGTACATATAATTGCTGCGACAACAAAGTTGTATCAATCAAAATTACTAATCCATACGACTCTTTCTCTACATGAGCAATTATAACATTTTTATTTGTGATTTTATTTATTTGATATCACATGTGATTCAAATAATCTAATTGATATGAAAAAATAAAGGATTTCGGTTGCTTGTCAAAAGAAAAATAATAATCCAAACCTCTGTACAAATTGCATTTTAATATGGGAAAATCTTTGGTGGCATATTTCTGTCATCGAGTTACATAATAGTTAAGGTTGAATTAAGGTAACTTGACTTTGACCAGGTAGTTATGTCGGCAAGTCGAGTTATGACATGACTTGTTGAATTATTCAGTTTTAATACGATATATCAACATAATCTATATTGAAAAGTTGAGTTGCACTATCGCAACTGACTATCATGGATCTCGTCGTAATAAGGTAAGTAAATTTTCCAGTATAAAAGTCGATTTCAAATGATGTAAGTCGACTTGCCGACATAAATATCTCTTCAAGTCATGTTATAACTCGACTGGTCGTCATAACTATCTCGGCAAAGTTACGCTACATAACTCGACCTAAAATAACACGATGGCAGAAATATGTCACCATATGTTTATGCTCGGGTGTGACACCGACTTGTCAGTTATTGATGTCAACATCTTAACAAACGATGGCCGTTCTTTCATGACGCACTGTGTATATGCAGCAAGGCGCCATACAGCAGAGATCGACGTTGATTTTGTTAATTCAGGTAAGTTTTTATTTCTTTGATTTAAAAATTAAAAATTGTGATCCTGCACATCCTGGCTAGCTGTTAGTCCCAGCGTAGAAAGTTAGAGTGCATTCCATCCTCTTGGCTATAATTATTTATTAATATATTGATTTAAACATATTTTATTTGCACTTTATATACAAATTGGATTAGACACAAGTTGTTGACTTATAATCCGTCTTCTACCGTAAAAAATAATGAAGATATATACATATATAACAGGTCAGAGAAATTACTATATTTGGAAGTAAACACACACTCATGTGATCACTAGTTACCAACAATACAATTCCATACTTATTTCGGCCAATGGCATGAGTGAGGTATAAGCACATGACTTTTTTTTTTACTACGTTTGACTACAAAGAACGCGTGTTTTGTACCATTATGGGGAAAATCCCCTGCGGATCGTGGTTTCATTTCCACTATTTGAAATTGCTAAGCAATACTATCATATCATTGTTTAATTTCCATATTCTTTCCAAACAAATAGTGAAGATTCCGCGTAGCCCACTTAGCTGTTTGGGAATCTGATACACATACTAGGGAAATGATGTGCATGCACGGGCTTATGTGCTTACATGGCAGCTGAATCATTTGTATGGAAAGAATTTGGAAATTAAACAATGATATGATAGTATTGCTTAGCAATTTCAAATGGTGGAAATGAAACCACGATCCGCGGGGGATTTTCCCCATAATAGTACAAAACACGTGTTCTTTGTAGTCAAACGTAGTAAAACAAGTCACGTGATTATACCTCATTCATGCCATTGGCCGAAATATTATGGGGGTAACCAGTGATCACATGAGTATGTGTTAACTTCCAAATATAGTGATTTCTCTGACCTGGTATTTAGTATATATAATTTGGCGTTTTGACGAAGATCTTATTTTCTCTGTGTTATATGTATCTGTTCTGAATCCTAAAGCAGGTAATTATATCTATCAATATAAATTTAGAATTCTACGTAATTTTCCGGGAGTAGCCGATCTTCGCTGATCCTAGATTAGACGGTTTGACCTATTGAATTGGTCAATTCGCATAATACCATTTATTTACAAAACGTGAAAATGGCAGTTTTATTACTCATTTCAGTTCTTTTTTTATAGTAAAACAGTACATATGTGCAAGTCAAAATGATATGCATCCAATATTATTAACATTTTGGAGTCTAAATGATTTCAAATAAATCATTTTTTCCGAAGAAATGGCAAGCAAACTATCACCATATTTGGAAGTAAACACACAATCACGTGATCACTAGTTACCCATAATACCATTGTATATTCCGGCCAATGGCATGAATGAGGTATAAGCATGTGACATTTTTTTACTACGTTTGACTACAAAGAACGCGTGTTTTTACTACAAAAAATAGATGCAGATGTATCCCGAGATTGGAGTTTAAAACCGCGTCCCGCGGGAGAATTTTTAGCTTCAAGGTTGAATCTGGCCATTAAGACCGTGACAAAAATTCGTTGTGCCTTTATGTAAGTGTATCGAGGGATGTAAATATTTATGTACATGTATATATATACATGTATATGGACAGGTATGGGCAAGCTTACAAGTAAAGCTGGTTTCCCAATGTGTATTGAGTACCTGCACTGAGACCTTTATGGCTTTTAAATTTTATACGTAAATGGTATTTTTCGTGATTCGCTAGAAAATAAAACATGAAAAAATCATTGTTTTGCATTTTTCATTTTTCATTCATTCTTTTAATATAGTATAGTCCGGTATGTACCACATGGACTTGGTACGAATGCTGATCCACAAAATACACAAACAGTTTTTTAACGAATTTTCAACCCTCGGTTTTATATATTAATAAATGATTATGGCCAAGAGGATGGAAATTCGTTGTACAAAGCAGAGTCCTTTTGCACTGTAACTTCCTCAGCTCGGACTAACAGCTACGTACACGCAGGCTACAGCTGCGTGACCGGGATGTGCAGGATCACAATTTTTAATTTTGAAATAAAATAAATAAAAACCTGAATTAACAAAATCAACGTCGATCTCTGCTGTATGGTGCCTTGTTGCATATACACAGTGCTTTTTATAGGGTGGCATTTGATTTCCACTTTCAAGACCAGATGTCGACATCTTTTAGTTTAGATATCGACATCAATTACTGACAAGTTGGTGTCACACCCGAGCATAAACACGATTAATCGCCGAGTTACCGACTTTCTACATAATTATCTTGGAATCATTATGTGGGCAGGCACATGTGGTGAGTCGACATATTCTTCTGTTTATGTCGACATCTTCCTATTTGATGTCGACATAATGCCTTAATTTTGTCGAAATCATGAAGTCGTAAGTCGGCAACTCGATGGCAGAAATGTGCTACCATACAAAGTACATTTTCCAAATATTACCATTTATATATCAGATGTGAAATATGAGTATCAACAACTTCATATTTTGATATTATTTTTTTGATTAGAAAACGGTCGAAACGGGCCGATATGCACCATACCTCTTTTTAGTTATTCCGTAAAATGGCATTGCCGTTTGAATGACCGTGTAATACGAACATCTATAATCGCTGAGCATGCCCGCTTCAATGGCTGAAAAACCTTGTTTCACGATCGAAATTTTAACACAATGACCACCGAATCACTTGCGTAATATAAATCTTTTATTCCAACTCCTTGCTACTAAGTGTAAAGGGAGGCAACTCATTATTTGTGCCGTGTCGTCCAGTTGGTCGATCAATTGTAGTGTTATACAAGGGGAATTGTTGTCTCTGTACTTTGTTAAAGTTGTATATGGTCTATAACTTTCTCTCTTTTTGTCATAGTGAAAACTGTTAAAGTGTTATACATAATTTTCTCCGTCTGTCTGAGCTTTAAAATTTCTAATTTTACCATGTTTTATAAAGTTGCAGTACTGGAAGTATGTTTAATCATAAAAGTAAAAAATCTATTTAACGTGTACACGTAAAAAATGGGTTCGAAAGATGCCAAATCATTCCGAATTCTTCCGAACATCGTCGCGACAATCTCGAGAGTTGTGAAACCAAGAGAAAACGTCAACAAGTTTTCATAAACAAAACATGTGGTTGACCTCAGCAGACTGGATCTACAAAGAAATAATGCTCGCACATTAGAATATTTGATATACACAATATTTTACGGCAATGTGTGAATTGGATGTTTCAAATACTCATTCTGTGGACATATACCAGCATGATTTACTCATATTAGCCAGCAGGAAAACGTAAACAAACACGTGTGCGCTTACACTAGTTACCTGGCTCACCACGCGCAGGCCAGGTCGAACGTCAGTCACGTGATACGATTCGGAATCCGACAAAACCCGAAGTCACTGTACATGGCGGTGATAATATAAGATCCCTAGATTTCTGCTCTCTTATATGCCGACATATGCTTTTGGGGATCGTAATCTTCAAGTTACATGTCAATGTTCAAATATCAAATATTTAAGCGACATATCGTTACAGTGAAATTCGCACGCAATATAACTTTAAAGGTACAATATACGTAACGTTTCAGTTTGTTTTGTAAACACAAACATTTACAAGAAAATCATCACGTTCTCTCTGCATAAAATGTTTGTTGACTAAAGCCAGGTAAGATGTTACTGAGACCAACTATGAAGTTTCAACAAAAATATAAAAGAAAATACAAATATTTTATGTAGTCCACAATAAACACAAATTTATTAGGCCTCTTTGACACACAAGTTCTGAAAAAAGATCATCCCAGGGATTCACCCAACAGGGGAACCACTTCCTGTATGTCACTTCCTGTTTGTCACATCTTTCATATTCTTTTGGCCCCTCTCTTTTTTGGCAGCCGCTTTTCCAGTTTGGAATTATATCCACCTCCATCAAGTTCAGGGGCAGTCCTATACTGCTTATAAGCAACAAAAAATGTGTCTGGTGTTGTACACCACATTTTTATTTGCATTTTAGGTGAAATCAACATCTGATTGGCAGCTCAGCGTTCATTTCAATTTTGAGCAACTGGCACCGTCAGGGTTGTCAATTTCATAGAGTGTTGTTGATTTCGGTTAGGGACATATTGCTACCTTATATTGATTTTTATTGAACTTTATTTTGATATTACTTGTTTTATTTACAATAAATAGTATTGTTCCAATTCTGCTCTCCATCTCCATTACTATAGGCTAGGGGCATTTGGGCTTTTTTTCAATGATGTACATCCTCACAGTGTTTGTGGCTTTTTTGTCACGTTTGTTTGGCATTCAGAACTTGTTTGCTGTGTAGTAATTGGAATAAACATGATTGGACATAGTATTTTCTTTGCTCTAAAAAGCAGGTAAGGTGAAAAATAAGGGTAATTGCTCTGTATTTGCCTTTTGGGCTACATAGCCCTCTTCCAAGGTAAGTTCCTCCAAATTTGCGAGTATTACCTCTGTTTCCAACATTTGACTTTCAGGATTTGTAGTTATTGGTTCAGAGAGTTCCTCTCTCCTCTCCTTTGTAGTGGGGAGTTTGGTTCCATCTGCTCCCAATGGCTCTATAGGGTATAGCCCCTTGGGTTGCAATTCGGACCATTCCTTCCCATGCGCCATCTCTTATTAATCTAACTTGCCTCCTGGGCCCGGTCTTTCGGCTCCTGTTAGCGTGGCCAGGCGCCCCGTGTATTTCATGGTGCCGGCGTAAATGAGTGGTCATGCATGTTTGTGGTATTACCGCAGTAGGTCAACGTCTGTTTACATGTTTTACTAACACTGTGTTTCCTGGCCTTTGTGAATCCAAATAATTTCCATACTTGACTTTTGAAAGACGCTGGGGTGTCAAAGAAAGATGGTTGCTTCTGTGCCCTCTTTTGGCTGTAAATCTCTCAGCTGGGTCGCCATTTTTGTTTGTATGAGGAGGTAATTCAGAAATTATAGGGCGCACACTACTATTGTTAGACATATCGCGATACAGTCTAACTGACGATACGATCGTATCGTGAAATTTCAGATCGATTATATCGATGTATCGATGAATCGTTACAGCCCTGGGGGTGTGGGGGGTGTGTGTGCAGGTTTTCTGCCATTTGTGTTGACGTCATGGCTACATCATCAGTGACTTCCAGTGCTTCTAGTAGTTCTGTGCTTGTGTCCTGTTACCCCCAGTGATGCCTCTCATGAACCATCATGGTTAGCCATTCGTTGAAACCGTTATTGATGTTTTTTCTAAACGACTGGTCATAGTTCACGAACCATCTTCTCTGGAGTTTACCAATCATTTGATGACTGTCTCGGCAGCTGGCCTACCAGTTTCAGTGGAGACTTGGTCGGGAGTCTGTTGTGGAAAATAGGTTCAGAGTGGGATTCATTCATCCCTCTGCCATAGGCGGTGATGGACTCTTTAATGGATACTGGAATCCAGTGTTCTAACTGGAGTTCTTCTGTCCTAACTACCTCATACAGCCCAGTCACTCTGTATACTGGTGCCTCATCAACAGAAAAAGGGGGGAGGGGGTGTGTCATATTATAAGACTCCTTCTTATCCACTTATAAAAGAGTATTTGTCTTTCATACCTCAACGTTTTATTGCAATTTTACAACTCTAATTTCCAACCATTTTGAAATGAATTGAAGAAATCAACGACTGAAGGTCAATTTTCCATACATGAAGAATAACGTGATATTTTCAACATAAATTCTGTTGTAAGCATCTTTTACAGTAAAACCAATCAAGTTTGTGAAAAAATGTTATAATTTTACAGAGGAAATAGACATTTTGTTGACGCCGTGACGTCACGAGGCTTTATTGCATGGGTAGCCAGGCAATACAGCCTCTGGCGCCATAAGTGTATTGCCCTAGATCAGCCAGTATTACACGTGTAGGTATGAAAGAAATACCTGTCTGGGTGGACTCTGTTGAGGGAGTGGTCCTATACACAGAGGTCTCATCATTGGGCTAGAGCTGGAGAAGGTTCTTCTATCCCTGGACGGCTTTCAATCCTCTAACCAGGATCAGGACTGAGGTGATTTGCCTTGTTAAAGACTTGCACAGCTGTGACTTTCCTTTAACAACTGAGTGAAACAAGGTCACAGCTCCTTTGAGATCTATCAATAAAAGTCCTTTTGTTTTTACAGTATCCTTTATAGATTTTGTCTGCCGGCCATCCTTCCAACAAAGTGAACTGCATTTGTAGCTAGCTGTGTATGCCATGTCTCAGGACTGGTTAGGAAATCTAGCTTATGAGCTCCTTCAATTCAATGTGGTGGGCCCATTTGTCTTCTACTATCGCAAGGAATCTTGTTCTCTGCTACTATGACCCTCAGAGGCCTTGTCAACCATGGTTTCCTCATCTGCTCCAGCTACTGGTGTAGACACCTATTATAAGGTTACCATGTGTCTGAGAACTTCACAGTCAGCTAAGGTCTTGTCAGCTTTATCCTTCACTTGAAAGACTACACTTCCTCACATCGAGGCTACCACCTTGCAGCTCAACCAGGAAAGCTGGCCTGGAGAGATTGCCTTGCGCATCGCCAGGGCAATATGATATTTGTCCCGCTGTGATCGACTCCCGACAGGGTATCTTTTGTGTTTGGTGTGTCAGTAAAGAAGCTGATCCTATTTCAGCCACATTCTTTGATTGCACTTACTTCTCACTGCATTTTTCAAGGATGAGGTCTTATCTCCAGGTAACATTGAAGGTTATAGGTCGTTATTGCCAATATTTTGGCCTTGATTGGCTTTAAGATATGAGCATTTGCTCCACACTGTCACATATTCTGCAGTTTTGCTCTGAGGCGTCTTCATCATTATTCTTTGTTCCTCGGAGGAATCTCACCTTGATCATCCTGTCTGGATCTCATTTATCATACAAGCCTAAATTGTGGGTTGAGTTACGATTAAAAATTGCTATCATTCAACATTTGCTTCAGGCTGTTGAGGAGTGAGATTCAACATTTTAACTAAGAGTTAAGTGTCCATTTTTCTCAGACAAAGTACACATTCCTTTCCTTAGTTATTTAAGTCTTCAAGAGTCAGTGCTTTGTTTTATCTGTGCCCTTCTGTACTCATAGACAAAACGTGATATACGGAATTCTCAGTAAGGCGTCACAGATATCTCAGCGGCTACCATTTTATGATGTATCTGTCAGTCTATCTAGGCAGCCTTTGATGGCTCTGACGATGAAGTAATGAGACAATGTAATGTGTACGGTCATGAAGGTTGTGCCTTATGATCTAAGAGGGTCTTGCTTGTCTGCTTTTTTGACGTGGCCATTCCATTTGTTTTGGATTATTATGTCCTTATCTGTTGAGGACTTATTAAATCTTGACCGTAAGTGGCAGTCCATTTTGTGGTTTGCCCATTTTGGTGCCTTTTGTCTGCCTATAACTAGAGGATGATTCTTGTGAATGTTGGTGATGTCTTATAAGCCTCACTATTATCCCATGGGCGTTCTGCTATGATCTCTTTGGTTACTGTTTGCGAGAGACACCTCTACGGTAAGACGAATTCGCTATTGCAATTGGCCAGGTAAGGTTTTTTTCTGAAGGTAAATTGAGGTTTTTCTTCTAAAACCAATTTTACTAAGGAAAAAACTTACCTGGCCAATGTTATTTCCCTCCCTCCCCCCATTTGTCTCCATTTGTTCTGGCTTCGGTCATAGAAATATGAAAGAATGTGACAAACAGGATGTGGCACACAGGAAGTGACATACAGGAAGTGGTTCCCTTGTTGGAGGAATTCCTGGAATAACGTAGCAGTGTTATAGGTCTAGGTACATAACTAATTTATGTGTGTGTGTTTTTTTTATGTATTTTGTATTTTTTTCCCAAAAAGCATAAAGGGCCTAAAATGATGTTCTCTAACAAAACGTTGGGTATGTGGCAAGGGGCCCCTGGTGTCCACCTTTTGAACCTATTTTTAATTATTTAATTATTTTTGTTAATAAAAGATACATCATTCATTATCTTATACCCATTGATAATGATATATATTAATTATTTTTTACTGAAAATTTATTCTAAAGCAAAAAATAGAAGAAAAAAAAAAAAAAAAAAAAATTGGCAAGACAAAATTGAGGATATCGGTTTTGGTCGAAATATTTGGCATGCTTTTTCAAATTTTTTGTCCATTCAATAGGCATATAAAAAGGGTTCCTTTCACAGAATGACTCTCGCACCAATTTCCATATTTTAATTTATTATTTTCAACCTTTCGTCACTTTCACATTCATTTCAGATATATTCATAATTTACACGTTATTTCTTCTCATCAATTCATATTCTTTCAAAATAAATTGATATATAATTATTTCAAATAGTGTATTTGATTAATTTCCAGTAAACGTGTCAGGGAAGACAACTCTCATATAAATTAAGTAAAAGGGAGACTACTCATGGTCAGTTCCACATATTCAGTTACACAAAAGTTACAAAAATTACTAAGAAAAGAAAAGAAAAAAGTAAAATACAGTGTATTTCCCATTCGCAGAAGGGCTTTCACTCCAGTTTCTCAAACTTACATCATATTTGGCATTTTATCGATTTTATCCACACGTTTAAACTATTTCAAAAACATGTTATAGGTATAATATTATAACAGATACTTTTACAAAAAAATGGAAACCCGGGAAAATAGCATTTCATAGGCTGAAATATAGCCAGGAGAATTAAAAAAATCAAAATTTGCCCTAGATGACTGTAAATGTACAGACTTAAAATGTCACGAGAGTCTTTTTAATGTGGGGTAAAATTGTGGACAAAATCCGTAACAGGGTGAAATGAGATGACAAAATGCAATGTTTTGTTTTCGTTTTTTTCCCAAAAGTGTTAAGTTTTCGTACAAGTTATTATTTGAAAACAAAACTTTCCGTTAAAAATAAAAAAAAGAAGAGATAACTAAATATAAAGTATTATCTACTCAAATGAATTATGAAAAAACTCCACGGAAATGAATGTGTCACCTGCACAGCATCACAAAAATAGGTATTTACAGTTGAAAATATTGTTAATAATTAGGTGAAGTTATCAAGTCCCGTAACTCTTGCAAATATTGATGGATTTTGAACAGTATCAAACTACTTCGAAATCTTATTTCTTATAACTAAATTTGTTTGCAAATGGACAATAAATACTAAAGTTATCGCACGGAAACCATTTCCCGGCCACCGACACCGACGCCGCCGACATAGTGATATCTATGTGTCTCCTTTGCTTTGCAGGCGACATGAAAATATAGAATATTTAACAAAGGCTAACCTATTTTGGCATGTTTGTGCACGATGTTTGAATGAAAATGAATACGACGAATTCAGGCCCGTTGGGCCTTTTTTTAAACCACAAACGGAAATTGTCATTTTCGATATGCAAAGATTCAAGAAAATTGGGCTGTGGACAGTTTCTATGAGATTTTTAACATTAGCTTGAACACCAACTTTTTAGTGGAAATATTTGATCCAGGCAACAAAAAGGAAAATTCTAATTAATCTGCAGTAGTACATTTGTATATCGTACTCATATATTAGTTAATTTGTTTAATTTGCTATAAAGTATATCGGAATTATTCTCAACTATCTTGAAGACATAACAAGGCGCCTCCATACTGATACAGTTAACACCCTTCCTCAGACTGATCATGGTGATTATCTGTGGGATCGCATAAAATTCAAAACTTCCATGGGATTGTGACAGTATACACAGACAGAACACACGATGGAGTTCAAACACAAGTGAAATGTATTCAATAAAGGATTTGCCCGTTTATGGACTTATCGTGGTCACTTGGCAGGTCATCACACGGTACTGAGGGAGGAATGCGAAACCTGTGGCTTAAAACACCAATATAGAAATAAATCTACAACAGCACATGCGTAATGCTCACGGCGATGCCACAATAAAATGTCGTATTTGTGATTAGATCCTCAGACCTCTCCAGTGTAGACAGTAAAAGAGAACACGTGGCCGTCATCAACAAGGGCAGATCCGTTCCTTTTCAATATTGTGGCATCATCTGAAAGATTGCCGCTCGTAGCGTAGAGAGGTCGCAGGTAGATCTTTTGAAGAACAGAATTCGCACATTGTTTATATCACCCAAACAAACTCCCAATTGATCAACAATTCGAACAAGACTAGCCACACAAACAACAATCTGGTTAAGATATGATTTATGCTACTAATTGCATATGAGTATTTGTTTTGCATCTGCTGAGTGGTACATATCTTTTTCAGTTTCTCTAATGTCATTTGCTTGCCAACACGTAATGACCTCAGATCTTTAATCCTTTCATTCATGATGTGTGTTACGGATCGTCCTGAATCTGTAATCTGAATCGGAGGGATGCTCAGGAATGTCCTGTAGCACGGTAATACCTCTAAAGTCAGTCTGTTTAAACACATTCTCCAAACGGCGAATCCTTTCAATATCCGCGCTTAATTTCTGTTTATTTGTGTCCAATGATGGAGGGCCTTCATATCTCCATAAACTGATATCACACATTGCTTGATTTCTCCAACATTTATTTTCTTTCCGTCTGCACAGAACTTGTATGTTTTTTTCAGCTATTGACAGATTCTGAAAACACTCTTCGAATGTATCATGTTCATCATAATTGATGTCCGTCTGATCGAGTGAATGTAGGAAATCGTGGATTCGGACAGACGTTTCCTGCATTGTGAATCAATTTCGTCTTCTTCAGATTCTTTAAACACATTTTCGTCGGTTAATGTTCTAATTGGAGTCGAATATTACCTACTTTTTTTTGGAAATTTGAAAAGGTGAAGTAGTTTATGATCTTTGAGAAATTCCAATTTTCTTGGATTTCAAAAGTATGACAAGTTTGTATTTATCAAGCAAAATTTGTGTTTTTTTTCTTCTTAAAGTAATGGCCTGAAATGTAGATTTTCCCGCGGAAATTATTCTTCTTTGTGAGAATAATTCCTCATCTGGATGTTGTTTGATGCAGTGGTCAACGATAAATCGGATGTCTCGTATAAGTTAATGGTAATGCAAATACTTGTAGTCTTCAAGAACGTTAACTGCCTACAAAAAAGCCAGTGCAAATATTATAGCGGCTACCTATACTGTCGTTTATGATTGAACTGTCTCCACCTATACAATTCAATTGGGTTTACAATTTCTTATATTTAGCAGAGTTAACAGCATCGGTGAAAGTTCTATTTAATATATATTTGTTGCGGACATATTTTTCCTATAATAAGGTCTAAAACTACTTCAAAACTTTGAAATTTCCGTTCACGATTGACAAGAATATCCACCGATGTTGTCTGCCCTTAGTGTTTTTCTAGTACTCTTGCTTTGAATATCTAGATGATGAAACGTTTCTCGCAAATAAGTTTACCAATAAAATCATTTGGTAAAAATGCCTAATACACTTACCATGGTTAATACATCAGGAATTATACGGAACGACACCAAAATGCTAAAATTAGTCGTGGTCGATCCATTCCACAAATAACGCTAGGCTTCGAAGAACTAAGCTTCCCCTGGCTATACAGATCGTGCTTACTTCCGTTTCCACACTGATTTATGTTTATGTGGTAAATAAAAAACTAGGAAAAAAACTTGAAACTTGATCAACTGATTTACTTTCGGACAACTAAATTCATATATATATTAATATATTGCATCAGACATAATTAACCATATGTCTCATTTATATAATATTGTGACGATATTTGGGTTTGGTCTACAGGGACCCCTATACAATTTTATTATCCTAAAACGACATAAATAAATAAATAGAAATAACACTATACGCTGAGAATTATAGCGCGCGACCTGAGTAAGGGAGATAATTCAGTGCCCTTGGTTATCTTACGGAGGACCCCAAATGACCACTTCCAAATTAAACATAGAACAGAATACACACACTCATTATTTTCTGTATTTTTTACAGGTAAGGATCCAATGTTTGTCCCCTTCCTATAAAACATATTTATGGTAAAAGAGTCTGAGAATATATTATCATTATTGAATATGTCTATTTTCATGCTTAATTATTTTTATTAGGTGAACTGTAGTTTGAAGCGAAGTTGTAGATTCCTACCATGTGTGTAATATGCCGCAAGGTGCACAGAATTCAGATATGTGTTTGAACTTTGTAAATAGTTATTTGCAAGCGTTTGTTCGTTTATTTTAACGTCCTATTACAGCCAGTGTCATGTAAGGACGACCTCCCATGTATGCAGTGTGTAGCGTGTGTGAAGTGCGAAGTTCGTGTTTTGGGAGAATGCGGTATGTTCGTGTTGTGCCTTCTTGTATAGTTGAACTGTTGCCTTTTTATTGTGCTATATCATTGAAGCATGCCGCCGAAGACATCAAGCAACATACCACATTCAGTCACATTATACTTACAACGGGCGAATCAGTCGTCCCACTCCCTGTTTGCTGAGCGCTAAGCAAGAGCAGAATCTACCACTATTATTAGACAGTGGTGTGTCTCGGCCAGGGGGCAAAACCAAGAGCCTTCCTCACAGGGGCGAACGCTCAACTCAAGGCCAAAAGTGAGGCGGCGCCAAGAAGGTATTAGGAAACAAAGTCAGTTAGTAAGAAGAGAAAAGATAATATCCTAAATTTAGTCGCCTTTTACGATCATGCAATGGGGGCAGCAGGTACAATTCTAACGACCTACCTGCAAGTGGAATTCATGTTGAAATATCAGATCAATTTATTTTATCAATGGTATATGGTTTATTCTGTAAACAGATAGTACGACTTCCTCGTATTTTTGTACCGTCGCCATGTTGGACACGGGTAGCTGCAGTTACCATAATGCGGTTCCACTCTGTGACAGAGACCAATTCGACCGTAGCGCTCTCCTCAGAAGAGAAGACTTCCAAAACGAGCATCCAGAAACATAAGAGTTAAAATCGAGTTACCTTCTGAACGCTGGGTACAACGCTATCGTCATCGAGACAGGCTTGTAGACGACAAGGTATTAGACATTCAGAGACGACGAAATGGCTACAAACATTACATTCAAGGTTAATCAGTCGTTACAGACATTCACGTGATAATCTCGTTAAAGTTTGCTTTTAGCTAACGGAAGTCCCTGATGCTCCACAAACTAGTGTTTTCCTAAAAACGCCGAAGTGTCCCATGTCAATAAGTTTCTAATAGACCCTGACTACCACCGGAACACGGGCACGCGACTAGATTCATAGTAACAGGAATTTCCGTGAGCTTTTAGCTGTGCCGTCTATGATCGATGTACATCGACTCTATTTCATTGCAATGTCGTAATTCACGGAAGTGTTAAGCGCTCCTGATGACTGCGAGAGAAGCGTTTATGTGACTTGGACATGCCATGACATGGTGCGGATTCGTCAATCAGTATTATTAAGAAACAATCAGAGGAAAAATAATTGAAAAAAAGAGAGGAACTAATGTCGGGAAAGAAAACAGCAACACGTCCACGAAACGTAACGGGGCCTAAGTGCACATCAATTATGAAAAAGCGCACATGTATTGTTATTACACATGTTGCTACAGCAAGGTTTAATTCGCTAAGTTTGGTGGTCGTACATAGTGAAAGTTACCGTGGTGAGAAAACCCAATTGAAAGCAATTTTGTGTCGGTTTTGGTGAAACGTGCAGGCTAATATATAAAGATCGAACAATGTTTTCATTTTGTTTTGAGGTAGTATGAACGCATTCAAAACACTGTTCAATCTGTACAGTTACATGTGAATCTCCATCTACTGCATGCTTCCAACCTCTCACAAAGGAAAACTGTGGCCAATAAATTTAGTGCAACCACGGTTGAGTCCATACATACTCTCTTTTCATGGTCAATCAGGATTATTACATGACCATGAAAGGGGCTGGACATTTGTGCATGGTAGCAAATGCTGTAAAAGAGGGGAGATAATCATTAGTCACCTTGTTATAGTCATTAGATTAATTAAAAGACCGACTAAACAATGTTAACAAGATTTTTAGAAATACAATGCAATAAGAAAATCACATTTATTTTAATGCACATCAAAAACTTCATTAGTTATTATTTCCATGAATTTATTATATAATAGCAACTTCGTATTGTAAGGAACATTCAACAAATGATGCCTTAGTATTAATATATATGCATTTTATCAATTGAAAGCACAGATGGAAATAATTTTAAATACAATTTACTTACATTTAAAATTTTAGACAATTTCCTTTTTCATTTACTTATTTTTCTTGCAATCGGTGAACAGAGCTCGATAATAATCTAATTGTTTCATACTAAACATATCTCCCAAAACATTTTTATGCAGCATGCTGCAGAATCAAAGTTTTTATCTCTACACATGGCAAAACTCCTTACGATGGACAATGACCAACTTAAACTTTTCACATTTTGAACTTCTTCTCAAGTTCTACCAGTGCGATTAAGCTGAAACTTGCACGGAATGATCCTGACATCGTCCCGACCAAGTGTTGTTATTTTTCGGGTCGATCCGAAATCCACGATGGCCGCCACAGTCGCCATCTTGAAAACACATTTTGAACCTCTTCTCAAGTTTTACCGGTGCGATTTAGCAGAAACTTGCATAAAATGATCCCGAGATGGTCCCAACAAAATGTTGTTATATTTCGGGTCGATCCGAAATCCAAGATGGCCGTCACAACCGCCATCTTGAAAACACATTTTGCACTTCTTATCAAATTCTACCAGTGCGATTTAGCTGAAACTTGCATGAACTGATCCTGACATGGTCCCAACAAAGTGTTGTTATTTTTCGGGTCGATTTGAAATCCAAGATGGCCGCCACAGCAGCCATCTTGAAAACACATTTTGAATTTCTTCTTTAGTTCTTTTTGGTTGAAACTTGCATGAAATGATCCTGACATGGTCCCGACAAAATGTTGTTACATCCCTTGATGATCACAAATCGAAGATGGCTACCATGACACAATATCTAATTAATTCCCTATACGATTATTGCCAAGGTAATCAGATGACCGTTAAGGCCCTTGGGCCTCTTGTGAAATCAACCTGTCTTTTTGTTCGAGGTTAAGAAGCATGCAGTAGGTCAGTTATTGCATGATTTCTCGTCACTCGGGACTTATTACCCCTCTCTTCGCTCATAATGTACATAAGGTATCATCACTTTCTGAACAATTTTATTAAAATAAATAAAACGGTAATTTTCATAACGTGGGTCGTCTTATGTTTCCCGACGTCGTCCTAGATACCGCGCGGTAGTTGACCATCACTGCACCAGACGGCAAAACAGTAAAACGAATCTCCACAGTTATATATTACACAGGAAATCTTGCATATGTTTGGTGTTGTTACCTAATCTTAGGCCATCGATATGTATTTTCTTATGTTATTAATGTTTTTAAGAAACCTTTATATCTTGTTTCGGAAAGGCAGTGGGCCTTTAACCTGGATTTACCTGTCTTTTTGACTACCAGTATAATATAAAAACATGTAGATACATTAAGAATATTTGTAATATCATAAAAAGATAACAATTTGTTAATTAATTCAATGAAAATCAAGGACTAGGATCACTTATAAATCCTTGATCAACACAGACTTCCTTCCATAACAATGGATTGAATGCATATGTACAAATATATATGATTATTCCAAGAACAGATATGTAGGCGATAAACCTGGGCCCAGTTTCAAGAACATTCAATAATTTTACAAAAATATTTTATGCTTATATTTAATTATACAGTTGACATTTATGCCTATTCTCGTTAAAAATTCCCTTTTAATAATTCTGCTTAAATACACCCTATATGTAGTTAAATGAAATTAAAAAATAAATCAGCAAACCATTGAACAGTTTACCACAATAATGGAAACCTGATGATTATCATTATATACCGAAGTTTAAACAGGCTTACTCAACAAAAATTCTACCTACAGGTACCTTTCACCTGCTATTTAGAAGGCTTCTTCAGCCCTTATGACAGGGGACATATGGGACCCAACAGAAGATGGATCGCTGTGGTATTCAGCCATCCGTTAACGGAGTGGTCTTTACGTCTCTCCCACATATGTTGATGAACAGTTAGCCCATGGTATTTTGTATATAGCCCCTGACTTGTTCATGGCGGCGGTTTTGTCTTTGGGTGCATCCCCCGAATGGCATTATTGGGTTTGGTGTGCACTGTTACTCCCTCTTTGCGGATAACATTTTCCCGATGTTTTGTATGATAATGTTTCCCTTGGCTTGTTGGCGCTGGTGTGCCCGTTCAGTGTTCTTGGTCCTGCTACTGGGGAAGTCCCAAGCCCACTTACTATAGCCCGAAAGACTGAGAAGTTTCTTCAGGTGATCTTCTTTCTGCGATTTGGCCTGATGCTTGGAGCATATGGAGTTGACTCTATGGGTAAGAGTTGATGGCTGTCGAATTGGAGATATTGGTCGGTGGGTATGGGTTTACGGTACACACTGAACACAAGGGATCCAGTACCGGGATAGAGTTGTCTTTCATCCTCTCGATGGTGAACTTTGTGGCTGGGTGATAGTTGTTAAGATGGTCAGTGAAATTGTCTACCACATTGTTACATATGATGGCCAAGGTATCATCCGCGTATCTCCCCCAATACCTTGGGATGTCCTGGAAGATTCCACGAACTGTTCCATGAAGAGGTTGGCTACGACCGGGCAGACTGGTAGCCCATAGCCGAACCTTCGGTTGCTAAAATTTACAAACAACTACGAAGTAAGTGGTACTTAGGCAAACTTCTAGGAGGTCCGTGATCTGTATGGGGGATAGTATTGTTCGTTCGGCGAGTGTCTGATACGTACGCTCTCCTGTACGGTTACACTGGTGAACAGGGCAGTCGCATCGTCTGACACTAAACACCCAAATGGGCTCAGGTTATACTGTGATAGTGTTTTCACCAGTTCAGTACTGTTCTTGATGTGGTGAGCTGTACGGTATACCAATGAAGATAGGATTTTTGCCAGGAACATAGCTGTGTTATAAGTGTTCGAGCCTCTAGACGCTCTAAGGTAGACCATAGAACTTAGGGACATCGTGGATGTAGGATGTAGGTACCCATACTAGTCAATAGTCAGAAGTCCTTTGTCCTTACATGTAAGAGACCTAAGAAGCTGTACTAGTATGGTGGTATTTCTCGGGCATATAGTTCATCCCCTGGTATCTTAGACTTAGGGAGTTTTTTAAGATCTTAACGCAGTCTGTACGTTAGTCTGTACTGATGATTATCATTGTTTTTTACTCATGGTAAAGTGCTCACATAGCATTTGCATTCTCTCAAAGAATTTTCAATGTGTAGAAGTTTATCTTCTGTAGAAATACATGGGTTTTATAGTGTAATGAAAGTGAATTGATAAAGGATCCATCATGAGTTACCTATCATATAAGATTTATGATACAAGTTTAGAATTTTTCAGTTTTTGTAAGCCTTTGGTGAACAATAATGAAAATTTTGAAACGAGTATCGTAAATGCCATGCTTAGTCCATAATACTTCGTAGTCTGTATCCACGTGTTTCTCTGTTTAGAGTCACGGGCAGAAAGAGAGAGAGCGCGAGCCGGTCACACTACGCACAGGTTAATACACCTGTATAATAGCAACAACCAATGGAATCGAACTCTATATATGTGTGTGTATACTTAAGCATTGATGTCACTATTTTTTAATTTTATCGGGGTATGAAAAAAAATTGTTTGCAAACTGTGTGAATAAAAAATAGTGACATCAATACTTATAATTAATTTTATACTCTATTTGATAAAATGAAGTATGTTTAAGTGTAACATTACAGTGGTTTTTCAAGGGACTCTTTTTTCCGAATCAATACGCAACGTCAATGTCACTATTGTGACGTCACGATAACATCGGGGTTTCGCGCCATTCTCGGATTTTTTTTTTCATAGTGGTATGCAAAAAAATATTGGCCAATCAGAAAGCCAGATTTGGTATGAAAACAAAGTAAAATTAATTATAGATGTATATGAAACATTTAAACAAAAAGATATCTAATTGTAAAAATCCAAATATCAAATTTTGATTTGAGATACCAGGTATATTTAATTAATAAATAACTTATCATTTTATGGATGAATATTTAAGGTAAAATTGCGAAAATATCATCTCCGCATAAATAAATGGAATTTTCTCAATATCTGCCATACAAATGTAATTTTTTTTGACTTTCTAGTCACTGTAGAGTTTTGAGATTTCGGAACAGTTTGGTATTTATATGATATGATTAAATGTATACATGTGTATTTACATACATGATCTTTATGTAATTTAACAGGACCAAGATGCAATTATTCTCTGTAAAGCTTCATAAATACACATGCTGACTTTAAGGATATTGTCTTCATTGGATTCCTGTAATAATAGGAAATTTTAGTAATTATGATAGTGTATTAATTATCTTGTAAATATTATGCAGCTTACGGGTAACTGCAGTTTGTTAAGATACCATAAGATCTTTTTAGATATTTCTCCTAAAACTTGGACGTGATTTTGTTTTTTATTCTTATTAGTATATTTTTGTTTACTATGCTATCTAAATCTCTGATCCGTTGCCGAAATTTCTTGAAATAAGATGTGGAAAATAAACACCTCCCTTTGTATTTACCAGACTTGGTGTTCGGGGAGTGAGTCCAGTCATCTATGCATACCGAATGTAGTGTTAAGAATACAAGTGCAGTTGAGTATTATAAAGCAGAACTGGAAAACATTAAAAATCAACCAAGGTCAATTGTAATTGACCACATACGAAAAATAAAACAATGTCCCAGATTTAGAAATGATCAGAACTGACCTTTATAAAAAAGCCGTTTCTCGTGAAAGTCGGCTTTTTAAGAAGACGGATCGAAACGCGAAAGTTGGGTCAATGGTTCAAGCGTCACTACAGAAAAAACTGTCAAAAGATTGTTTTACCTTGTCAAGTGCGTGTAACGCCGAATTTTCTGGTGACATTTGCGGAAGTCGTACCGACAGGGAAGCAACGCTGGGGTAGTGTGCTTGTCACTAATTCAAAATCACAATCACAACTCAACGATGTTTCGGAAGTACAGATATTGACGGAAACAGTGACAATGATTCAACGCGAGATTCTTTCGATGGAAAAGTACTTACACAGAACAGATAGATGAACTTAAACTGACAAAATCATAAAAGAAAAAAGAAAGTGCACTAACAGGAGCTAAAAAGTTTCAGGATAAAGATAATAAAACACAAACTAGAAAATGTGTGAAAAAAAAGAAACTGTTAAACGAAAACTAGAAGAAATGGAAAATGACGCACACCAGAAAATCGAGAAATTAATCAAGGAAAACGACATGTTTGTTTGTTTGATTGATTAATTAACGTCCTATTAACAGCCAGGGTCATGTAAGGACGGCCTCCCATGTATGCGGTGTGTTGCGTGCATGTTGTGCGAGGTGCGTGTTTGGGGAGACTGCGGTATATTCATGTAGTGTCTTCTTGTATAGTGGAACTTTTGCCCTTTTTATAGTGCTATATCACTGAAGCATGCCGCCGAAGACACCAAGCAACACACCCCACCCGGTCACATTATACTGACAACGGGCGAACCAGTCGTCCCACTCCCTGTATGCTGAGCGCTAAGCAGGAGCAGAAACTACCACTTTTATAGACTGTGGTGTGTCTCGGCCAGGAGACAGAACACAGAGCCTCCTCACAAAGGCGAACGCTCAACTCAAGCCAAAAGTGAGGCGGTGCCAAGGGAGGCATAAGGAAAGATAAAGTCAGTTAGGAAAAAGAGAAAAGAAAAGATTCTAAATTTAGTCGCCTTTTACAATCGTGCAATAGGGGCAGCAGGCACAATTCTAACGCCCTACCTGCAGGGCAAGCTCGAGATAAACTTGAAAAACAATAAGGAAGATATTTACGGCGGCGTATTAGGGCCACTACAAAATTTTATTTATTTTGTACGTACAAGTTAGTATCTTGTACGTACAAGTTAGTATCTTGTACGTACAAGATAGTAACTTGTACGTACAAGATACTATCTTGTACGTACAAGATACTATCTTGTATGTACAAGATACTAAGTTGTACGTACAAGATACTAACTTCGTACAAGATACTAAGTTGTACGTACAAGATACTATCTTGTACGTACAAGATACTAAGTTGTACGTACAAGATAATAACTTGTACGTACAAGATACTAACTTGTACGTACAAGATACTAACTTATACGTACAAGATACTAACTTGTACGTACAAGATAAATTAAATTATATAGTGGCCCTAATACGCCGCCGTAGATACTAATGAACGAAAAAATGCAATAAAAACTCAGTGTCTATACCGAGAAGAAACTTAACGTGGTAAAGTTGGGCATTTCTGAGACTAAGGAGACGATATTAGACTGTCTAAACGTCGCACAAAGATACGATAACGAACAACAAGACGGTGTGTTAAGTCTCATATACACATATAAGGCTCACAAATCAGAAAATGAAGCAAGGTGAAACGGAGTACAGATTCCTTGACCAAGCAATGGAAAAGTTGAAATCATCTTCTACGTCGACTCTACATAAACAACAAACTGATCTCAAAAACATGGTTCTAAAGAACCACAAAGAAGTTCAACATACACATACAACAGACGATAAAACGATTGAAACTGTATTAAGTAAACCGATATTAATCATATCATATAGATTACAAGCGTTACACAACACAAAAAAACGACGAGATAGAAAGCAAGACCGTAGAAACGACAAACAAGCGAACAAACGAGGAGTTAAACCCATACAAGCTTACTATTGTTCATGTCCATTGTTTCATGGAAAGTCTACAGTTTCCAATATCAAAGTGATTCAAGATGAAAAACTGAACCTATTCAGGTCCATTGTCTTTCGTCGGTATGTAACAGCCAGTTAATTTCAATTTTCAACAAAGCCACTTCGTCTGAGAAACTGATAAGACATGGATCTCAAACGGAAAAATGTGGAAGTTACAAGTCTTTGATATTTTGAAAGAGATTACAAATGAACAGCAGCGGTCCTTCTGGCCAGAAGGCATATAGGCAGAATCTGCAAAAATGTTATCTATATTCTAATTTTTGATTAATTAGGACTTAAATAATTAAAATGTAAATTTTCAACGTTTGACCTTTGACCTATGAAATTACCATGAGCGCAGAAAAAATCGGATATTCTGAATGGCATACAATATGCAGCTGGCCCTAATGTATCTACATTTAAAATATTTTACTTATCACTGAGTGGCCGTAAAACGGCCCAAAGTGATACCCCTCCTTTCCACTATTATTTCAGGAGAAACTCCACTTTGTATCCAACACCTTCCTTTTTCGCTGTGATGTGGCCGCCATCTTGAAGTGTCCACTCCATATCGGGTACACCACAGTGAAGATGGTTACCCCTGTTACTAATGCATACGTTGTAACAGGTAATAGTAACATCATCAATGGAACTGAACAAGACCATCGAATGACAAGGACACTAAATAGCAGCACTTTTATAAAATATTTAATTTTTCAACAATGAGAAACAAAATCCTTAATACTTCATCAATAAGTGACAAAATCTTTAATACTTCAACATTGAGTAACAAAATCTTTAATACTTCGACATTGAGTGACAAAATCTTTAATACTTCAACATTGAGTAACAAAATCTTTAATACATATACAATGACTGTCAACATCGTTAATACTTCAACTGACAAAATCTTCAATTCTTCAACAATGAGTGACAAAATCTTCAATACTTCAACAATGAGTGACAAAATCCTTAATACTTCAATAATGAGTGACAAAATCTTCAATACTTCAACAATGAGTGACAAAATCCTTAATACTTCATCAATAAGTGACAAAATCCTTAATACTTCAACAATGAGTGATAAAATCTTTTATACTTCAACATTGAGTAATAAAATCTTTAATACTTCGACATTGAGTGACAAAATCTTTAATACTTCGACATTGAGTAACAAAATCTTTAATACTTCGACATTGAGTGACAAAATCTTTAATACTTATACAATGACTGTCAACATCGTTAATACTTCCACTGACAAAATCTTCAATTCTTCAGCAATGCATTTTAGAATGTTTAGAATAATATGTACACCATAACTAGAAGTATGATTTTCGTTGAAGGGGGAAGCATCTTAGAAAAATAATACAATATCTAGTGAGATTGCATCCGAATACTAAATTAACGACTGTCATTGAGACATAATTATACATAAGTATCAATTTTTTAGACAGAACTAGTATTCGTTATGCATTTGAAAAAAAAAGATTAATTACAAACGTAACCCACACAGACAGTCGGGAACACCGATTACACACTGATTAAAATTCTCAATCGAAAATCGACATTACTACCAATGTGCTTTCAATCTTTGTGAAAGTATCGCCTTTGAAGAGTAGTTACACCCTGCTGTCTGCTGGATACACGCATGTGCAAATCAAGTCCATCAATCCGTAACTGTTAAAGCATGCATTACTTCGGCATGTCTCTAATGGGATTTGTTATCATGTCGCGTTTGCCGGAACGCCAGAAAAGACTGATCTCTATATGGCTGATATTTCAAATGTGTTAGCTTTTACAATTTGAAAAATGAAAGAAGACCATCCAATTTTTTTACAATATTACATCATTAGTTATACTTGATTTTATTCTAAGCCTTTCTGATAATGGAGGCGTGAAGCGCACGTTGATAACGCTCGCCTAGAACGTGACCAAAGACCGCCATGTTCATGTGCTGTATCACTATACATGTGATATCAAGATATAAAAATATTACCATCCCAAAAAGTGAAGTAAACTACGCAGAAGTTTAAATCTTTCATGGAAAAGTTTGGAAATTGAACAATGCTATGATGGTATTGCTTAGAAATTCGAAATGTTTTATTAGAAGCCATTAGAAGGCTTGTGTAGTACAAGGTAGTCAAACATACAGACATACAGAATAACGAATATTTGTGTTGAGTGTTGTTGATTGTTTCTTTTCGAGTCGTTGGTATGATAAAATTTGCAGGAGAAAGAACGAAGAATTCAATTGGCATGTTCTAAATATTGTATTTGGTTCTCATATATCAAACATTGTGGCACATTACATCAAATTAAAATTAAAGTTGATGATCCGATATAAATGTTGTCTGTAAATTGCGGTCCAGTAAAGAAGTCCACAATTGAATAATGTTCACACGCACAGTTCACTATTTGGTAATCCAAGAAGTGTTGTCAAATATTCGTACTGGACGCTTTGAATCCAACTGATTTTTTAGTACCAGGAATGGGTTTATTATGAAAATACCATTGTCCAATATGAAAGGTAAACATGGAAGTAATTAAGATTAATTGCATAAAGGATTCTATCACATTTAAAAGACTTGACAATATACATTTTATCGTACGCTTTGGTATGACATACATCTACTCAATCTTATCAAGGACACAATTGCCACAGGAAAGTATGAACACATTGACATGTGGCAAAAAATAAGACCATATACTGAAGGACAAATTTCAACTATAAACATATCTTCACGTCAATACATACATTTAAATAACAACAAAGAACATCTCAATCTTCTCTCACATCACAGACGAACACAATTTTGTTAACAAAAGGCCTAATGGGACTTGTGACATTACTCTGCATATATCCTCCCAAGCTTCAGATATCATAGGAGAATAGGCACTGGCCTATAATTGTCGGAAGTAAAAGTTCGGGAATATAGATTAAAAGCCTTTAAACGTGTTTTACAGTATAAATTCGAAGCAAATGTTTACCTGTGTAACGAAAACCTACTCCCCGTGGCAGAACATTGTTGTTTAATACAATAAAATAACCATAACCGATACCGGTTGCTCATATAAAATCATTGGTGGTTTTCTTCAGTGAGATAGCACTGTAAAATGAATAACACGAACATACCACAGCCTCCCAAAATATACAGACATTCAAACATACACATCATATAGTGAGGTCGTCCTTAAATAATCCAAGCTGAATAGGACGTAAAAAACCAACCAACCAGCCAAACCAACGATCAGCAATTGACCGATCGCCAGGTGTAATATAGGTACACCTCGAACTCGCAATGCACGTGTACCTATTCAATGTCGGAGCAAACATCGTAGCAAACACAACACAAAATATAGAGTCACGTATATGTTTCAGATATATATTTTTTTGCTTTTAAATTGTGTGACTCCATATTTCTGTAGGTGATGTAAATTTAATTGGTATTAGCCCTAAACAAATCATTGTTTTAGATTTTCTTAACACTTGTTGAATCAAAATGCAAAGATAAATAAAAAAAATAATGACCAGAAACATGAAAAGTGTGATGTATAAAAACTGAAATATATAATCAAAAGAAGTATTTAATTATAGGATATAGATCTATAATTAATACTTTCCTATTGTTTTGACTGTTTTAGTACTTTTTATGTAAAATTCATGTCCACAATATAGATTGGTATTTAAAGTTAATCATTTTGAAAAAGTTGATTCAATTAAGAGACCAACTTTCATGTGTGACCTAGTTTTCAGTCTCTATTAAAATTCTAAAATTCATGTTAAGATCATACGCTATTAAAATACTAAAATTCACTTGAAGATGATTAATCTATTAAAAATAAAAATTCATGTTAAGATCATAAAGCTATTAATATACCTAAATTCACGTGAAGATGATAAATCTATTAAAATTATGAAATTTCCGTAAAGATCATGTAACTTTTAAAATACTAAAATTCACGTTAAGATCATACGCTATTAAAATACTAAAATTCACGTGAAGATGATTAATCTATTAAAAACTAAATCCACGTTAAGATCATAAAGCTATTAAAATACTAAAATTCACGTTAACATGAAATAAGAGCACTATGGATGTAACAAACATATTAGGGATTCGGCGCCGACGAGTATCGCCAATTGAATTTGATAGGTGTTATTTCAGAAGATTCTTCCGAATTAACGCTCGAGATTCCTGACGTTGATGTGCATTAAAATCGTGTGACAAAACACCAAAACGATTAGTGATATATATGGATTTTAGGAATAGCTAAAAGGAACTCGTTTTCTCATAATACAATCTTCATATGAAAACAAAGATGATCTTGAAACAAAACTGACTTTCCATTAAAGGAAATAATTGGTTTTGTAAAATAATCCTGTTTTTCTCTGTCTGAAAATATCTTAAATAGGATTCCAACAAAACATCACTGTTTCCCCCCTACCCCCTCACCTACCAGAATTTTACCCTACTGAAATCACATAGAAGTAACCATTATATGGTGATGGAGAGTGCTTTATATACAGTAGTCACATTGCCTATATTTTGCATTATTACAAAATATTGAAATATGTCAGTAAAACCTCCCATAAATCAAAACATGTTTTAAACAACATACTACTAGTATTAATGCTGCCGGTAGCTATCCAGCGATTTAATGTATTATGTTATATCAAACGTTTTTAGCACTTTGTCCTTGACTATACCTTGTCAATTAAGACTACAATGATTTTCATATATTTGGAAAAATCACAAAATCTATGGTAGATAAAATCAATGCAAAAACACGTGGTATTTTACAATACTTATGTTATGTGAAGTTGAGAATTTTGCATATGTATTTTAGTACCTTCTACTGCGTAATTAATAATAAACAATAATTTTAATTTTGAAATTAAATCATGTTTACAGATTGATCCTAAATTCATAACTGAAAACCGCTTATGGCCTATCTACTTATGACATTTCGGGAAAACCTTCCTCTGTAACAGCTAGGGTATTTTTTTTATACTTTAAACTTCAAAATCAAACATGAGTGCGTGTATGTCATATTGACGTAAGAGCAGTCATAATGATACAATTGGGATAACTAGGGAACAACTAGAATTTACAAAAGTAATTTGAAAAAAAAAATCTTCCATATTTTCTTAGAAATGTAGAAAACATTTGTTTTTATAAAACCAGAGGTCATCGCCACCCAGCTATATGCAGGTTGTATTTGGATTTAGAGATAAAACCTAAATTTATTGTTTACTTTCCGTGATCATGATAAAGACAGTTCTAACATAGATAATTTGGCATAGAAATATCATTTACATTAAATGACCGTTATCTTATTGTTTCATTCTTATGGTAACTTTACTTTAAATGATTCTGGGGGAAGCGTTACAATAACACTGAACACGGAAGATAGAGCAGGAACAGTTCAATGGGGTTGGTTTTCCCGACGTATATTTTGTTACAAGCCCGTGTTCTTACTCGTGTCAGGCAGGGAGGACAAGTCCATGTTTCTACTCGTGCCAGACAGGGAGGACAAGTCCATGTTTCTACTCGTGTCAGGCAGGGAGGACAAGTCCATGTTTCTACTCGTGTCAGGCAGGGAGGACAAGCCCGTGTTCCTACTCGTGCCAGGCAGGGATAACAAGCCTGTGTTCCTACTCGTGCCAGACAGGGAGGACAAGTCCATGTTTCTACTCGTGTCAGGCAGGGAGGACAAGTCCATGTTTCTACTCGTGCCAGGCAGGGAGGACACGCCCGTGTTCCTACTCGTGCCAGGCAGGGATGACAAGCCTGTGTTCCTACTCGTGCCAGGCAGGGAGGACAAGTCCATGTTCCTACTCGTGCCAGGCAGGGATGACAGACCCGTTTCCTTTTCGTGCCAGTCAGGGAGGACAAGTCCATATTCCTACTCGTGCCAGGCAGGGATGACAAGTCCATGTTCCTACTTGTGCCAGACAGGGAGGACAAGCCTGTGTTCCTACTCGTGCCAGGCAGGGAGGACAAGTCCATGTTCCTACTCGTGCCAGGCAGGGATGACAGGCCTGTTTCCTTTTCGTGCCAGTCAGGGAGGACAAGTCCATATTCCTACTCGTGCCAGGCAGGGATGACAAGCCTGTGTTCCTACTCGTGCCAGGCAGGGAGGACAAGTCCATGTTCCTACTCGTGCCAGGCAGGGAGGACTAGCCTGTGTTCCTACTCGTGCCAGGCAAGGAGGACAAGCCCGTGTTCCTACTCGTGCCAGGCAGGCAGGACAAGTCCATGTTTCTACTCGTGCCAGGCAGGGAGGACAAGTCCATGTTTCTACTCGTGCCAGTCAGGGAGGACAAGCCTGTGTTCCTACTGGTGCCAGGCAGGGAGGACAAGTCCATGTTCCTACTCGTGCTAGGCACGGAGGACAGGCCCGTTTCCTTTTCGTGCCAGTCAGGGAGGACAAGTCCATGTTCCTACTCGTGCCAGACAGGGAGGACAAGTCCGTGTTCTTACTCGTGTCAGGCAGGGAGGACAAGCCCGTGTTCCTACTCGTGCCAGTCAGGGAGGACAAGTCCATTTTCCTACTCGTGCCAGGCAGGGATGACAAACCTGTGTTCCTACTCGTGTCAGGCAGGGAAAACAAGCTGGCACATTTTCAGAGCTATCGTGCTGCTCGGGGTTCTATGTGAACATCTAACGAATGCTGGAAACGCCGAAAAAACTATCGATGTTTATCATTGAAAACCATAAAAGTTGCCGGGAAATATATTTTGTGACGAGATATGCTAAAAGTCTCTGTTGATAAATTAGTTTGATCTTGCTAGCCTAAATAAGAAAAATCAATATCTTCAATTTGACATACAGCCATGCAACACGTAAGCAACTGAACACGTAGTTGCAACGGTAAACCGACACTTGTAAATAGACGAACAGAGAAAAAAACAATCGGGATGGAATACGGAACGGTAAAAAGGAAACGAAATACAGAGCAGAACAGAGAATCAGTAAAATGAGAGGGGAAAGATAAAAAACAACAATTTGATTTTGGAACTTGGAAGGATTTGTTACAAATAGTCATGGGAAGGGAAATGAAGCATTACTAAACAACGGGGAAGAATCAAAATAAGGGCTATACTGTATATAGGGAAGGATGATATTACAAGACTCTTTCATATATGGCAAGAAAGGGAATGGAGCGGACGCCAACTAGCGAAACCCCCACAAAAATCTATATAGTTTTTTTCCATCAGCTGAATATTGCCTTTGGTGTGTAATCAGATGCAGGTGGGTGTAGAGTTCAGACCATAAAGCATTTTGAAATATTCAAAATAGCGTCCAAGATGGCCGCCGAGTTCGCCGACTATTGAAATAAATAGTTCCTTCAGAAATCTCATAAAACCAATATCATATTCATGATACATAGGGTAAATGCCACTGTTTGTACAATGATACCAGTCAGGTCACAGTTGTTCCAAAACGATCAACTTAATCTCATGATAATTGATTTTTTCATTTATTAGATGATTTAACTTTCACTAAAATAGACGAATAGGTACATAATAACATACTGCAGACGTATAAAATGTGTTAAGGTAGTGATGATCGACATATCTGTTCTTAGGTTGTGTTCACGTTGTTTGGGCGAGTATTCATGAGGACATGTTCTCACTCTTCCCTCGGACATGGAAAAAAAGTTGTCGACCAATGACACCCAGAGAGTTTTCATGGAGAAGGGAGAAAGGATGTGTTCAAAAGTAAATGGAAAAAAAAAGAAAAAAAAAACAGAAAAAAATGGATTCATTAATCAATTCAATTTATTTTTAACAAACTGGATTTCCTTTGATTTAATATGATGATTGGAAAACACAAGTATGTAGTATGTATGTTTTTATAACAATATAGACATTATTCCACCACAAGCTATTCAATATACTGTTCATGTAAACGTGTTTTCATTGCTGGTGAATTTCAATCTTTATGTAACTGAGTTATACAGTATATCCTGATGCAAATGGCACGTGAATGTCAAAGAACGGTGCCATGTTCCCGAACGCCTAATAACGGTGTCATGCTCCCGAACATCTAAGAACAATATCATGTTCCCAAACCTCTAAACATAGTGCCGTGTTCCTGAACGTCTAAGAAAAGTATCATGTACCTGAAGGTCTAAGAACGGTGAAATGTTCCCGAACGCCTAATAACGGTGTCATGCTCCCGAACGTCTAAGAACAATATCATGTTCCCAAACCTCTAAACATAGTGCCGTGTTCCCGAACGTCTAAGAAAGGTATCATGTACCTGAACGTCTAAGAACGGTGAAATGTTCCCGAACGCCTAATAACGGTGCCATGTTTCCGAAAGTTTAAGAACGGTGCCATGTTCCCTAACGTCTAAGAAAGGTATCATGTACCTGAAGGTCTAAGAACGGTGAAATGTTCCCGAACGTTTAAGATCGGTGCCATGTTCCCGAACGCCTAATAACGGTGCCATGTTCCCGAACGTCTAAGAAAGGTGAAATGTTCCCGAACGTTTAAGAACGGTGCCATATTTTTCATTTCAACCAATTTTATTGAATAATTCAAAAGGATAGGGCAACAGGCTAGGCCTATAGAGCCCTTTCCTAAACGGTGCCATATTACCAAACGTCTAAGAACGGTGAAATGTTCCCGAACATCTAAGAACGGTGCCATATTCGCGAACGTCTAAGAACGGTGCCACGTTTTTCATTTCAACCAATTTTATTAAATAATTCAAAAGGATATGGCAACAGGCTAGGCCTATAGAGCCCTTTCCTAAACGGTGCCATATTACCAAACGTCTAAGAACGGTGAAATGTTCCCGAACATCTAAGAACGGTGCCATATTCGCGAACGTTTAAGAACGGTGCCACGTTTTTCATTTTCACCAATTTTATTGAATAATTCAAAAGGATTAAGCAACAGGCTAGGCCTATAGAGCCCTTTCCTAAACGGTGCCATATTACCAAACGTCTAAGAACGGTGAAATGTTCCCTAACGGCTAAGAAAGGTATCATGTTCCCGAACGCCTAATAACGGTGCCATGTTCCTGAACGTCTAAGAAAGGTGAAATGTTCCCGAACGTTTAAGAACGGTGGAAACCTTGCCATGTTTTTCATTTCAACCAATTTTATTGAATAATTCAAAAGGATAGGGCAACAGGCAAGGCCTATAGAGCCCTTTCCTAAACGGTGCCATATTACCAAACGTCTGAGAACGGTGAAATGTTCCCGAACATCTAAGAACGATGCCATATTCGCGAACATCTAAGAACGGTGCCACGTTTTTCATTTCAACCAATTTTATTGAATAGTTCAAAAGGATATGGCAACAGGCTAGGCCTATAGAGCCCTTTCCTAAACGGTGCCATATTACCAAACGTCTAAGAACGATGAAATGTTCCCGAACATCTAAGAACGGTGCCATATTCGCGAACGTCTAAGAACGGTGCCACGTTTTTCATTTTCACCAATTTTATTGAATAATTCAAAAGGATTAAGCAACAGGCTAGGCCTATAGAGCCCTTTCCTAAACGGTGTCATGTTCCCGAACGTCTAAGAACGCTGATATGTTCCCGTATCTCTGAGTAAGGTGTCATGATCCCGAACGTCTAAGAATGGTGCAATGTTCCCGAACGTCTATGAACGGTGATATGTTCCAGAACCTCTTAGAACATTTCCATGTTCCCAAACTTTTCAGAACGGTTTTACATCGTTGATTTTTTCCCCGAGCCATTTATTTTATTTATTTTAGAAATAACGTACCTCGGTGCCATATTACTTAATATTTGAAACCTTACATCAATATCATTTTCCAGAACCTCTAAGAACGGCCGTACATCTGGGCCATTTTCCAGAACATCTAAGAACGGCCATACGTCTGTGCCATTTTCCAGAACATCTAAGAACGGCCGTACGTCGGTTCCATGTTCATGACCTCTAAAGGAACGGCAGTACGTCGGTACCTCCAAGAACGGTCGTACGTCGGTGCCATGTTCTTGAACCTTTGAATATCACGACTCCATGTTTCCTATAGGAACGTTAGACTACTGTCTCTGTGCCATCTTTGCTGTGTTTGCCGAAGATGAGTCATACTTACCGACTCCGCCCACATGTATAGAACAGGCACCGAGAAAACGTTCGTCGATAAACTTTCAATACAGCGTCCATTTATATATGTCAGAAAGTCAATAAGGAGACCGATAACGGGAGTACGGCGTAAGTCTGCTGGTGAGGGGGTGTCGCGACAGAGACACGCTAGGCTGAGAGGTGGAGTGTTCACTGATGAGAAAGATCAATAACACGCGATCAGGGAAACAGATGAGAGGAATGTTGTAGAAGTCCTCATGGACGAATAAGATAAAAATAAACATGACTGGTATAAATATGTTGACAGACGAGTAAAAAGACGTGATCTAGCGGGGACGGGAGAAATATTTCAAAACTGTCATTTGTATTAATATTTCCAGCTGGTTTTAATAAAAAATAAAAAGCATGTAAATATGTATTTTTAAACTATATGATTAACAAATCGAAACAAGGGAGTTAAACATGACCAATTATTAAAAAACAAACAAACAAACAAACAAACAAACAAACAAAGATGTGTATATGCCGCATAAATAATTGATTTTTAGCGAATATTTTATCGATTATGCCACCACTCCATCCGAATGGAAATCGTCATTGACGATTAAATTCTCTTAGGATTATTGTGATTATAAACCCAGTTACTCTGTATAAATCTTTTGTGTTTAATTGTTTGTATTTATTACCGGGCATATTGGTGTAAATCCATGATTATACTAATCAAACACACTAATAATCTGCGAATGCGTGGGTAGAAGTTATTGCACATTTAAGAAAATGACATTTTGGGTTTTAATCTGTGATGAAATTAATGTCGCACTACGTCATTCTGACGCTATCCGTACGTTCCATTTGCGGATTCGTACCAGTTGTACTAAATTGATACGGCACCGCCAAATGGAACGCGTTTGGATTTTTCCATGATGGCGGCACCCATATGAAAGATACGCTTCGAATAATAAAGCCAAGTATTTTCGGTATTAACATTAAACTGGATATAAAAGTAAAACATAAATACTTTCGGAATAAATTGAAATAAATAATACATGTAGTTTTATAGGATGTAAATATTATCTGCTTTGTTCTCAACAAAGAAAACATTCCGATCACTAATGAAAATTCTCGGGTCCGCCATCTTAGTGATTTCCAAGATTCTATTTGAGATACAACAGATTCGTATCGATACAACTGGTACGAGTCTGCAAATGGAACGCACGGTATAACAAAACTCCTGAACGCTAGGTGTTGCGTGCTGTCGTGCCCATATCGCAACTAATGTTCGCGTGATGCACATAGACGTTTTCCTTATCTATTTGAATATTTGTCTGTTTTTTGTTTGTCTTCCTGACAGTAGGAGATACATATGCATGTCTAAATAAATTGAATCTCTCTGTAATCTTGCGTTTGCGTGAAATAGCCTTCCATATCGCATAGAATAGTAAGCGTCACTGATTGGTGGGGTAGGTAAAGGACTGGTCGGAACAGAGTACGTTATCGAACCATTAACATTGAGGAGCGGGGATGCCATCTAAAGGATGACAATGTCATGTTTCAGAGGCGATGTAAAAGACAGTCACGCTACCTAAGAAACCCTATCCATACAGTGTCACGCCATTACGAAACTGTGGATTTAATTAAATGGAAAGTGTGTGTCCATTCATTCTGATCTCCACGGTTAAGTTAATACATAACTCGCATTAAATATGTATTAAGTACACAATTGCCGTTAAACACACACATATACAAAAATCATATTTAGACGAAATTTTATAACGTTTACAGGGCAAATAATTAGAAAAATCATGACTAAATCACTACAATGCATCATTTCTGGCACCGGATGACAGTTTTCTTTTCGTTTACGGTGTTTGCCCAGCCAGCACCACATTATATCACGAATCTCTTGTTAACCTCCTAACTCTGATTTAGACTTTTGTGCTCAAGATCTGTTTCCTGTTTCCTGTCATTAAACGATATTGAACACTTATATATTTTTCAGACGCAACAGTTTTTCGCACTCATGGGACACGGTTGTGAAAGGGCCTTAATTACGTGAAAAACCCAGTAGATGAACTATCATGAGACATAGAGAAATCAGTGGGTCGGGGGATAACATCAGTGGGTTGGGGATACTATCTGTGGGTTGGGGATAATATCTGTGGGTTGGGGATAATATCGGTGGGTTGGGGACAATATCAGTGGGTCGGGGATAATATAGGTGGGTCGGGGATAATATCTGTGGGTTGGGATACCATCAGTGGGTTGGGGACAATATCAGTGGGTCGGGGATAATATTGGTGGGTCGGGAATAATATCTGTGGGTTGGGATACTATCAGTGGGTTGGGGACAATATCAGTTGGTTGGGGATTATATCTGCGGGTTGGGATACTACCAGTGGGTTGGGGACAATATCAGTGGGTCGGGGCTAATATCGGTGGGTCAGGGATAACATCGGTGGGTTGGGAATAATATCGGTTGGTTGGGGATTATATCGGTGGAAATTGGAACTAGGAACCAGACCCGAGTTCCGTATATCTTAATTGGATCTAGGAACCAGACCCGAGTGCCGTATAACTTAATTGGATCTAGGAACCAGACCCGATTGCCGTATAACTTAATTGGATCTAGGAACCAGACCCGAGTGCCGTATAACTTAATTGGATCTAGGAACCAGACCCGATTGCCGTATAACTTAATTGGATCTAGGAACCAGACCCGAGTTCCGTATAACTTAATTGGATCTAGGAACCGCATTTAAAAGTGTGCCATGGTACAGAAAAGTGCATTTTTTACTCTTTGCAAGGCCGCTTTCGGTTAACGCGACATACTATGTAATTATTTTACAGAATCGAGTGAAAAATACCTCGTTTGTGTACTGTGTAAAAGTGATTGCGGTCCGTATTTGAGTAAAAAATTGCTTTGATTGTGTACCACACAAAAGTATACCATGGTACACAAACGACTGAAAAATCTCTCAAATTTGTCCGGCCACTTTCGGCCATCGTAGAATATAGGAGCTGAGTTTGAATTATCTTTAATGGCTTGTTAGATTGTTGTAATAGTATGAATGTAACTCATTGTTTTTCTTTTGTACTTTTGAAATAAAAAATAAAAAACTATTGCAAACGTACGTTTTATTTAAGCGGTAGGTTATTTTAGCAGTAGTTTTATCTTAGCGGTAGGTTGTTTTAGTGGTAGTTTTATTTTAGCGGTAGTTTTATTTTAGCCGTAGTATTAAATTAGTGGTAGGTTGTTTTAGCGATAGTTTTATTTAGCGGTAGGTTATTTTAGCGGTAGTTTTATTTTAGCACTAGTTTTATTTTAGCGGTACTTTTATTTAAGCAGTACTTTAATTTTAGTGCTTTTCGCGCTGTCTGTAAAGCGCTAATTCATGTACAGCGCTAAATTTTATAAAAGTGTATTTTTCCGTTATCAAACCACCGAATTACGCTAATCTATATCTGCGTTTATAAATTATTATTATTTACATTAGTATGCATATAATATTTATACTATGGGGGTTCACTAGTCAGTAGAGTTGCAATCCTTTTTCTTTTAGATGGATTCTTAATTTTCAAATGTTTTATGGGTCTCGATACCATATCTGTTGTAGAGGGGACAGGGAATCTACCCCACCTGTGTTCCTAATAGAGATAATAAAAGGTGTCGCCAATACGGGGATAGTACACAAATATTTGTTTGTTTGTTTGATTAATTAACGTGCTAATAACAGCCAGGGCCATGTTATGACGGCCTCGCATGTTTGCAGTGTGTAATGTGTGTGAAGTTCGAGGTGAGTGTTTTGGGAGACTGCGATATCTTCTTGTATACTGAAACTGTTGCCCTTTTTATAATGCTATATCACTGAAGCATGCCGTCGAAGCCCCCAAGCGACACATCCCACCCGGTCACATTATACTGACAACGGTCTATAGACTTTGATGTGTCTCGGCTAGGGTTATCAAAATACATGTAACACTTTCCATGTTGTAGAGTAATCGTGGAAGATAAACTTTTATAAGAGCATAAACACGTAGAAACTGACTTACGATCAACATATGGTTTATAGGCGCTTGCTCTGGTTTAAATACTTTAAAGATGCTCAACCGCCGACGAACGATATTTTTTCTCTATCAAAAACAGGAGCAAAAGATTTAGTATTTTTCTTCAGTTACAAAAAAGTACTTTCTTTACACCGTTACCACATTTGAAAAGTTTGAGCTTCTTATCTATTTCAAGATAGAAATATTAAATATCATTAATTGCATCCCGAAAAAATGACCTGTATGAAATAAACTACTGATTGCGCAAGCACCAAAAGCAAATTAAATTATTTCACATTACTTTTTGTGTTAGTTAGACATCTATGTCCACGATTAAACACAAATTATTGTTCAAATGATGAACATCGTTTATGCTCTCTCGGCGATGGAGCATCTTTAAGTTAATTTGTCTTAAAGACGATAATGCAAATTTAAATATTCGTTTTGAGATAACAAAATATCACATTAATTTATAGTTTTCATTTAAAACATCATATCTAAGTTTGATATATTAGATTTTATTTTATTAAAATGCTTCAAACTGGTTTTGACCAAGAAAATGAATAAGCAATTTTAAAATGGTATTCAAAGCGGGAGTGTATTTTCTACGATCAATATATTGATAATGTTTTCCCATAGAAAAAAGACACTAATAGTAATAAAAAACAAAAGAATTAAAAACAATTGAAACAGATGCTTCTACACTATCTTACAATTATTTAAGTTGTTTGAATAACTTTGTTATTTAAGGAGTAGATAAAAGTAGAAAGAACAAATTTCAGCAATGAATGAAGATTGCATAAATCAAATGGGAAGTTTAATGAAATAGATAAATACATGCTTGGTATTTTATTTCAACAGACTATTGTGTAAAATGTTTTGTTACAATTCATAGTTCTGATATTTACATTCAGATGGAGTTGACCTTCTTCTAAAATAAACAGCGGTTACATAATCTCATGAGTCTCGTTTTGGATAAATACAGCCTCATTCTGAAATGTTGACATAATGCAGCCTCGCTTTCATTTATGATGAGGTAAGGAAGTACAACGGTTTGACCCAGACGTCTAGCGACCTCGGTGATCTATAGATGTTTGTCCATAAATGACCTCGATACGGCATTGGAGTCTGGAAATTTCCAGAAAAAAAATGACGAGACCATATTCTATCCGGTAACATGACATTCTAATGGCTATAAACGAGGTTTTCGTCTGGGAGTGGCGGCAAGATATTGGATATATCAACAATGACATTTACATGTAGCCATGGTTTCTCAAGACGTATATAGTACAACAGACCTTTTCCATGTTGCCATGTCACCAGGCAGCAGTAGAGCTCGAATAGCATCAACTCTATCATTGGATTTAATTTCTTTTCTTTAAGACTATACTGTAAACTAGTAGCCATTAAGTTAAATGTTTAACTATACCATTCCCATCAAGTATAATAGCAATTCAGTTAAAGTTTGACTATGTACAGTATTCTCGCTAAGTATGGTAGCAATTCAGTTCAAGTTTGACTATGTACAGTATTCTCGCTAAGTATGGTAGCAATTCAGTTCAAGTTTGACTACACCATTCCCGTCAAGTGTAGTAGCAATTCAGTTTAAGTTTAGCTACACCATTCCTACCAAGTGTAGTAGCAATTCAGTTAAAGTTTAGCTACACCATTCCTACCAAGTGTAGTAGCAATTCAGTTAAAGTTTAGCTACACTATTCCTACCAAGTGTTGTAGCAATTCAGTTAAAGTTTGACTACACCATTTCTACCAAGTGTTGTAGCAATTCAGTTAAAGTTTGACTACACTATTCCTACCAAGTGTTGTAGCAATTCAGTTAAAGTTTAACTACACCATTCCTACCAAGTACACTATTCCTACCAAGTATAGTAGCAATTCAGTTAAAATTTAACTACACTATTCCTACCAAGTATAGTAGCAATTCAGTTAAAATTTAACTACACTTTTCCCGTCAAGTATAGTAGCAATTCCGTTAAAGTTTAACTACACCATTCCTTTCAAGTGTAGTAGCAATTCAGTTAAAAGGGAAGGATTATTATGCGGTATTCAAAATGGATTTTTTCAGAATTTTTTTTTATATAGGAAGAGGATGTATGCAAGGTGACCTGGTCTCTCCATACCTTTTCATTCTTTGTGCCGAAATTCTTGTTATTATGGTCATGAATAATGTCAACATTAAATGGATACTTATTAAGGACAAAGAAACAAAGTTATTACAGTTTGCTGACGATACAACTTTCCTTTTAGAATAATCGGATAGTTCCCTTAGGTCAGTTATTAATTTACCTGGAAGATATGCTAAATATTCGGGTCTAACACCAATCATTGAAAAACCCAATGTAATGTGGATTGGAAGTAAGATTAATTCCACTGAAGATCTATGCTGACTTCAAGTTAAATTGGACAGATGAACCAATGAAGGTCCTAGGAATTATTTTATACTAATATGGAGGATATGATTAAACTCAACTACGAGGCAAAAATAAATGAATAGAGACCTTTCTTCAAAACTGGTCAAAAAGAAGATTATCACTCATTAGCTTTATCTAAGCTTGCCTATCTGTTTATAAGTCTTCCTAGCCCAGATGCCATTTATTTAAAGAGACTGAATAATGTTATCTACTCCTACCTTTGGGGAAGCTCAACAGATAGAGTTGCTTGAAAACAGATTATACAATCCAAGGAGGAGGGAGGGCTTAGCATGATAAATCTAGAGTACTTCATGTAATCTCTTTATCTCAGTTGGATGAAGAGGCTAACAAATGATATTTTGGCTTTTTAGGTACACATATCACTTGAAGTCGCTAAAACTACATATAAAGGTGATTTAGAAATTGATATTTAAAATTATGAGTGCTACAAAAAACTCTATAAAACCACCAAAAATAAATTTTAGAAAAAAAAGAGATTTTTTAATGATGTATGAATTTAAAAAATGGTTTCTCCCCACGGAGTTTTTGTGTTGTCTGAACCATTATGGTATTATTCTTGTTTCTCCGTTACTAGGGAATATGTCTTCTATAAGGAATGGTATGACCTTAGTATTTTTAATGTGAGAGATTTGTTGGATGCTGATGGTAAATTGTATTGTATACATAAAGTTTTGCAATTTTTATAACTTTCATCATCCACCATTAACATTATATGAGGTTTTGAAAAAGGCAATAATTACAGTTTTTCCTGTCCTTGTAGAAGGTTTACATGCACCTAATAACATATTGTATCCAAAGTTTATTGATATGATATTGAAAGATAGACCTGGTAATAGAACTATATACCAAATTTGGATAAGCTCATGTAAGCCTTCTATAACAAATAAATATATTTTAGATCATTCAAGGTCTTTGACCTTGAGAAAGATGATATATGGTGGAGGAAAATAAATAAGGATTACTTTTAGGTCACACAAGTTACAATGGCTGCAGTACAGAATTCAACATCATATATTGCCGACTAATGTATTTGTGAATATATTTAGATTCTGCTATGTGCACTTTCAGCAGAGAAGAGAAAGAAACTTTATTTCATGTTTTTTATGAGTGTCCTCGAGTAAAAGTATACCATGAGTTAGAATCCTGGATACAAGAAAAAACTCCTCTAACAGTCAATTTGTCTCCAATTTCAATTCTACTTGGGCTGCCAGGTAAACAGTATATTGCTTTAATCATGGTTCTACTTCTTTTTAAACAATATGTATACAAAGTAGACTAAATAAAATGTATGTAAACACAGATGTTTTAAAATCCCATATCATTTGTTATTTAAGGTGAAAAAAGTATATGTACAATGAAAGAAATAATTACTCTGCCTTTCTTCATAGATGGGGTGGGTGGCATGAACTGATGGATGATACACAAGTAACTAAAGAATAAGCTTTTTTCCAAACACTTTAATGATAATTCTTGTACATGCATAAGTACACTGAAAATAGTAATGGTCCATGTTGTGTTTTTTTCTGTATCTGTATATTGTAATGCTGTTCCTGTGGTAACATGCCTAGATTCATAAATACATTAAAAGGTTTAAATTGTTTTTTTAATCATTTGCTCAGTAGCCCAAGACATAAGCAATATTACGGTAATTAATGATTGTATTTTCCTGATACATTGACACAAATAGTTGATCTTAGACCCAATTTAATCTTTACTTATTCCTGCCATACTTACAAGTATGTAAATTCCAATGTACCAATAAGATGTGTCCACTATATGTGCTGTTCTCATTGTTATTGTACTATAAATTGTATTGTTATGGTGAAAACTAAAAAAAAAATCAGGAGAAAAAAAGATAGGAGTGATGGTTAAACCATAAAATATAGTTATATATCAGCAGGGGGTTCTATTAAAACAAAATAGCAATACCACCTTACTTGACAGAGTATTTGATACTTCAGATGAATTACAGTGATTTGTAGATATTCCTACTGTAATCGATAGAATGTCAAGCGTTACAGCGACTTGGGTATGCCGTCCCTCTATACACCGATCACTGGGAAATCTCAAAGGAGTGGCATACTTCCCGACTCCTGCTCACACGGCTGAAGTATAGAAACTAGATCGATATCATCGGCTCTCATGATTCTCCAGACACTTTAGCCGCCAGCAGACTTTCTAATATATTTTTATGCCGGGTTTGGACACAGACGGTATCGATCTTATATTAGGCTTTTCTCAGTACTTCCAGCTAGAGCAGACATCCGCCAGTATCGATTATATATGTCCAGTGACCATCTGATGTCTGTACTGGTGGTGGTATTGTCAGTGACCATCTGATGACTGTACTGGTGGTGGTATTGTCAGTGACCATCTGATGTCTGTACTGGTGATGGTATTGTCAGTGACCATCTGATGTCTGTACTGGTGGTGGTATTGTCAGTGACCATCTGATGTCTGTACTGTTGGTGGTATTGTCTTTGACCATCTGGTGTCTGTTCTGGTGGTGGTATTGTCAGTGCCCATCTGATGTCTGTACTGGTGGTGGTATTGTCAGTGCCCATCTGATGTCTGTACTGGTGGTGGTATTGTCAGTGACCATCTGATGACTGTACTGGTGGTGGTATTGTCAGTGACCATCTGATGTCTGTACTGGTTGTGGAATTGTCAGTGACCATCTGATGTCTGTACTGGTGGTGGTATTGTCAGTGACCATCTGATGTCTGTACTGGTGGTGGTATTGTCAGTAACCATCTGATGTCTGTACTGGTGGTGGTATTGTCAGTGACCATCTGATGTCTGTACTGGTGGTGGTATTGTCAGTAACCATCTGATGTCTACTGGTGGTGGTATTGTCAGTGATCATCTGATGTCTGTACTGGTGGTGGTATTGTCAGTGACCATCTGATGTCTGTACTGGTGGTGGTATTGTCAGTGACCATCTGATGTCTGTACTGGTGGTGGTATTGTCAGTGACCATCTGATGTCTGTACTGGTAGTGATATTGTCAGTGACCATCTGATGTCTGTACTGGTGGTGTTATTGTCAGTGACCATCTGATGTCTGTACTAGTGGTGTTATTGTCAGTGACCATCTGATGTCTGTACTAGTGGTGGTATTGTCAGTGCCCATCTGATGTCTGTACTGGTGGTGGTATTGTCAGTGACCATCTGATGTCTGTACTGGTGGTGGTATTGTCAGTGACCATTTGATAATTGTAATAGTGGTGGTATTGTTTTTTAGTATTGGGGTGTGGTGTTTTGTGATCATGTAGGTTTTTTTTAATAAAACAGTGCTAATATCTTTAATCTGTTATGGTATACATTGTTTTTAGAAAAATATTTTGAAAATGAATCTCAAGTAAACACACTGGCCGGAAAGAGTACACAAACCAGAGTTATACCATTATACCTAAAACCACTACTGAATGCAGTCAGTCGGAGCACTCCTTATATTACTATATATTAGTATTTTCGAATATTCAATATGCTATGATAGCCACTCGGTCACATTGAAAAAGAGAAGCAAAAGATAGAAAGATTACAAAATAAAATAAATAAAAAGTGCATAACCAGACTAAAAGATGCTAATCTGATTCTGTTCTATAGTCTAGTTGATCAGTATTAAGTTGTCAATGATAAGCACCTGAGACCTTCCCTAAAACGTACCATTAAAGTTGGAGATACGCTCGGGTGTGGCGTGTCGTACCGTAAAGGTGTATTTCTACCGATATATTGTACTGGTTTACTGAACCAATCCAATCCAATATACATTATATTTGTTATCTTTGCCATTAATGTATAATTTTGAAGTAGTTTTGTTTTACCTTCGGCTTATTATTGCCGACAACAAATATGAAGTTTGTAGTTTCTGCGAAAATTCAAAATTGTTTTTTGACTGCGTTAATTTCTACTTTGGTTACTCTGGCTAGAGATTCAGTTTATATACATCAAATAATTATGATTGTTTTCTCGTCGTAAACATCTAACATTCATCAAGATACTTTTAAGACGAAACATATATAGGAATTTTAAAGAATTGACATTCAACTTCAGTAGTTTTATGGATATCGTGCATACGGTTACGTGTGATCAAGCAACATGTTGTATATTACTGCTGAAGGGCCGTTGCCATGGATATCCGAAAAAAATCAAATAACGTATCGATTGCGTCGAATCTAAACATGAACTATTTTTGTCACAGGCGAGCATTGGATGAAATTTATTGGTTGAAACGATTGCATTTTCATCAATGAGATGAATACTATAAAAAGATACTTCAAGCATAAATTTAGTACCTTTATTGCAAAATGTATTATATACCACTGAACACCAGCCTACACATTATCTATTATATACCACTCCACACCAGCTCACACAATATCTATTATACACCATTCCACACCAACTCACACAATATCTATTATACACCATTCCACACCAGCTCACACAATATCTATTATATACCACTTCACACCAGCTCATACAATATCTAATATATACGACTTCACACCAGCTCACACATCATCTATTATATACCATTCCACACCAGCTCACACAATATCTATTAAATACCACTCCACACCAGCTCACACAATATCTATTATATACCATTCCACACAAGCTCACACAATATCTATTATACACCATTCCACACCAGCTCACACAATATCTATTATATACCACTCCACACCAGCTCATACAATATCTATTATATACCACTCCACACCAGCTCATACAATATCTATTATATACCACTCCACACCAGCTCACACAATATCTAATATATACGACTTCACACCAGCTCACACAATATCTATTATATACCACTCCACACCAGCTCACACAATATCTATTATATACCACTCCACACCAGCTCATACAATATCTATTATATACCACTTCACACCAGCTCACACAATATCTATTATATATACCATTCCGCACCAGCTCACACAATATCTTTTATACACCATTCCACACCAGCTCACACAATATCTATTATACACCATTCCACACCAGCTCACACAATATCTATTATATACCACTCCACACCAGCTCACACAATATCTATTATATTCCACTCCATACCAGCTCACACAATATCTATTATATACCACTCCACACCAGCTCACACAATATCTATTATATACCACTCCACACCAGCTCACACAATATCTATTATATACCACTCCACACCAGCTCACACAATATCTATTATATACCACTCCACACCAGCTCACACAATATCTATTATATACCACTCCACACCAGCTCACACAATATCTATCATATACCACTCCACACCAGCTCACACAATATCTATTATATACCACTCCACACCAGCTCACACAATATCTATTATATACCACTCCACACCAGCTCACACAATATCTATTATATACCACTCCACACCAGCTCACACAATATCTATTATATACCACTCCACACCAGCTCACACAATATCTATTATATACCATTCCACACCAGCTCACACAATATCTATTATATACCACTCCACACCAGCTCACACAATATCTATTATATACCACTCCACACCAGCTCACACAATATCTATTATATACCATTCCACACCAGCTCACACAATATCTATTATACACCATTCCACACCAGCTCACACAATATCTATTATACACCATTCCACACCAGCTCACACAACATCTATTATATACCACTCCACACCAGCTCATACAATATCTATTATATACCACTCCACACCAGCTCACACAATATCTAATATATACGACTTCACACCAGCTCACACAATATCTATTATATACCACTCCACACCAGCTCACACAATATCTATTATATACCACTTCCACACCAGCTCACACAATATCTATTATATACCACTCCACACCAGCTCACACAATATCTATTATATACCACTTCACACCAGCTCACACAATATCTATTATACACCACATTCCACACCAGCTCACACAATATCTTTTATACACCACACACACATCACACACCAGCTCACACAATATCTATTATACACCATTCCACACCAGCTCACACAATATCTATTATATACCACTCCATACCAGCTCATACAATATCTATTATATACCACTCCACACCAGCTCACACAATATCTATTATATACCACTCCACACCAGCTCACACAATATCTATTATATACCATTCCACACCAGCTCACACAATATCTATTATACACCATTCCACACCAGCTCACACAATATCTATTATATACCATTCCACACCAGCTCACACAATATCTATTATACACCATTCCACACCAGCTCACACAATATCTATTATATACCACTCCACACCAGCTCACACAATATCTATTATATACCACTCCACACCAGCTCACACAATATCTATTATATACCACTCCACACCAGCTCACACAATATCTATTATATACCATTCCACACCAGCTCACACAATACCTATTATACACCATTCCACACCAGCTCACACAATATCTATTATATACCACTCCACACCAGCTCACACAATATCTATTATATACCATTCCACACCAGCTCACACAATATCTATTATATACCATTCCACACCAGCTCACACAATATCTATTATACACCATTCCACACCAGCTCACAAAATATCTATTATATACCACTCCACACCAGCTCACACAATATCTATTATATACCACTCCACACCAGCTCACAAAATATCAATTATATACCACTCCACACCAGCTCACACAATATCTTTTATACACCATTCCACACCAGCTCACACAATATCTATTATATACCACTCCACACCAGCTCACACAATATCTTTTATACACCATTCCACACCAGCTCACACAATATCTATCATATACCACTCCACACCAGCTCACACAATATCTATCATATACCACTCCACACCAGCTCACAAAATATCAATTATATACCACTCCACACCAGCTCACACAATATCTTTTATACACCATTCCACACCAGCCTACACAATATCTATTATATACCACTCCACACCAGCTGACACACCATCTTTTATACACCATTCCACACCAGCTCACACAATATCTATCATTTACCACTCCACACCAGCTCATACAATATCTATTATATACCACTCCACACCAGCTCATACAATATCTATTATATACCACTCCACACCAGCTCACACAATATCTTTTATACACCATTCCACACCAGCTCACACAATATCTATCATATACCACTCCACACCAGCTCACACAATATCTATTATATACCACTCCACACCAGCTCACACAATATCTATTATATACCACTCCACACCAGCTCACACAATATCTTTTATACACCATTCCACACCAGCTCACACAATATCTATTATATACCATTCCACACCAGCTGACACAATATCTATTATATACCACTCCACACCAGCTCACACAATATCTATCATATACCACTCCACACCAGCTCACACAATATCTATTATATACCACTCCACACCAGCTCACACAATATCTATCATATACCACTCCACACCAGCTCACACAATATCTATTATACACCACTCCACACCAGCTCACACAATATCTTTTATACACCATTCCACACCAGCTCACACAATATCTATCATATACCATTCCACACCAGCTCACACAATATCTATCATATACCATTCCACACCAGCTCACACAATATCTATCATATACCACTCCACACCAGCTCACACAATATCTATTATATACCACTCCACACCAGCTCACACAATATCTATTATATACCATTCCACACCAGCTCACACAATATCTATTATATACCATTCCACACCAGCTCACACAATATCTATTATATACCACTCCACACCAGCTCACACAATATCTATTATATACCACTCCACACCAGCTCACACAATATCTATTATATACCACTCCACACCAGCTCATACAATATCTATTATATACCACTCCACACCAGCTCACACAATATCTATTATATACCATTCCACACCAGCTCACACAATACCTATTATACACCATTCCACACCAGCTCACACAATATCTATTATATACCATTCCACACCAGCTCACACAATATCTATTATATACCATTCCACACCAGCTCACACAATATCTATTATACACCATTCCACACCAGCTCACAAAATATCTATTATATACCACTCCACACCAGCTCACACAATATCTATTATATACCACTCCACACCAGCTCACAAAATATCAATTATATACCACTCCACACCAGCTCACACAATATCTTTTATACACCATTCCACACCAGCCTACACAATATCTATTATATACCACTCCACACCAGCTGACACACATCTTTTATACACCATTCCCCACCAGTTCACACAATATCTATCATATACCACTCCACACCAGCTCACACAATATCTATCATATACCACTCCACACCAGCTCACACAATATCTATTATATACCACTCCACACCAGCTCACACAATATCTTTTATACACCACACCATTCCACACCAGCTCACACAATATCTATTATATACCACTCCACACCAGCTCACACAATATCTATTATACACCATTCCACACCAGCTCACACAATATCTATTATATACCACTCCACACCAGCTCACACAATATCTATTATATACCACTCCACACCAGCTCATACAATATCTATTATATACCACTCCACACCAGCTCACACAATATCTATTATATACCACTCCACACCAGCTCACACAATATCTATTATACACCACTCCACACCAGCTCACACAATATCTATTATATACCATTCCACACCAGCTCACACAATATCTATTATATACCACTCCACACCAGCTCACACAATATCTATTATATACCACTCCACACCAGCTCACACAATATCTATTATATACCATTCCACACCAGCTCACACAATATCTATTATATACCACTCCACACCAGCTCACACAATATCTATCATATACCACTCCACACCAGCTCACACAATATCTATTATATACCACTCCACACCAGCTCACACAATATCTATATATACACCCACACCAGCTCACACAATATCTATTATATACCACACCAGCTCACACAATATCTTTTATACACCATTCCACACCAGCTCACACAATATCTATCATATACCATTCCACACCAGCTCACACAATATCTATCATATACCACTCCACACCAGCTCACACAATATCTATTATATACCACTCCACACCAGCTCACACAATATCTTTTATACACCATTCCACACCAGCTCACACAATATCTATCATATACCACTCCACACCAGCTCACACAATATCTATCATATACCACTCCACACCAGCTCACACAATATCTAATATATACCACTCCACACCAGCTGACACACCATCTTTTATACACCATTCCACACCAGCTCACACAATATCTATTATATACCACTCCACACCAGCTCACACAATATCTATTATATACCACTCCACACCAGCTCACACAATATCTATTATATACCACTCCACACCAGCCTACACAATATCTATTATACACCATTCCACACCAGCTCACACAATATCTATTATATACCACTCCACACCAGCTCACACAATATCTATTATATACCACTCCACACCAGCTCACACAATATCTATTATATACCACTCCACACCAGCTCACACAAATATCTATTATATACCACCACTCCACACCAGCTCACACAATATCTATTATATACCACTCCACACCAGCTCACACAATATCTATTATATACCACTCCACACCAGCTCACACAATATCTATTATACACCATTCCACACCAGCTCACACATCATCTATTATACACCATTCCACACCAGCTCACACAATATCTATTATATACCACTCCACACCAGCTCACACAATATCTATTATATACCACTCCACACCAGCTGACACACCATCTTTTATACACCATTCCACACCAGCTCACACAATATCTATTATATACCACTCCACACCAGCCTACACAATATCTATTATACACCATTCCACACCAGCTCACACAATATCTATTATTTACCACTCCACACCAGCTCACACAATATCTATCATATACCACTCCACACCAGCTCACACAATATCTTTTATACACCATTCCACACCAGCTCACACAATATCTATTATACACCATTCCACACCAGCTCACACAATATCTATTATATACCACTCCACACCAGCTCACACAATATCTATTATATACCACTCCACACCAGCTCACACAATATCTATCATATACCACTCCACACCAGCTCACACAATATCTATCATATACCACTCCACACTAGCCCAAATAGTATATATTATTTACCAGCATATCAAGTTTATTTTTGTAGTAAATAATTTGAGGTACGCTGTTATGAAATTATTAAGTATGAAGTGTGAAATTATAACCTATCGGATTTTAATTTTTACATATTAGTTAAAGTTAAAGTCATTTGATTTGGATTGAAATGCTAAAAAAACAAATTAAAAAAAATAGAAACGGAAGAAAAATCAAGCACACTAACCCCCCTATTTTATGATGGCTTTAGAAAAAAAAACCTTTTTTTTCTTTTGAATTGCAAATAAAAAAAAAATAGTCATCAGAACTTATTGAGTGAAGCATTGAATCCGTGAAAAATTGTAAAAAAAACAAACAAGATATTTTCATCTTCAAAATTAAGGCGGTAGGGGTAACATAGTTGTTCTGAGCATATGAAATGAGTATCATACAACCCAATGTTTTCATCAGGATCATTGTAATACTATTGAGTTATAGTATTACCATTTTACTGAAGAAGACATTGGGTTTGTCAAATTTGCGAATATTCAACTGATTTGCACGATATTGCTCTAAAATTAGTTGGTTGTGCTTAAAACAGCTAAATTCCGGTAAAATCACAATTTGTGTCGAAATGACTATCCTTGATTCATAATACATTTCTTCTTCTTCTTAATACTCATACAGGTAGTGGAACGACTTCTTTACCCGCTGTCAGTATGTAATCGTGTGCTCGCTTTTATTCTTTGTTGGCAGCACGCGTCTGTAATTGAAACCACAACTGCCAATGTATTAATGTAAGCTGGTTATGTTAAATATATTGGAGTTTATTGCACTGGATCACTACGGCGAATTGACCTTTCAAAATCACCTGTCATCATCCGTACATAAGAATTAACAGTTGGAGAAGTTAAGATGGAAATATCTTCGGAGACATATTCCTCATTTGTAAGATTATTACTATGCGGCCTAATCGTCCTCCAACCCCTTTGGTTTTTACACTTGGATGGGCTCCAGTTTGAAATTTGGATTTAGAGGGCACTCTCTTTTCCTAACGTTACGGGAAGATTTGCTAGTGGTTAAACCAGCATTATTACTCATTTGTCACACGAAATTGATTTTTTTGTCATATTGATTGATGGAAAATTGATCTATTGGGAAAATCACATCAAAGATATATTAGTCTTTGAACTATTTCATTCATATTTCTGGCATTTCTTTGAGTTTTTTGCGACTTTTGAACACTGTTTTTTATTGTTTCACTCACTACAATAGCGTTACCTCTTTTCAGGGTATCCAATAAATCGGGGTATTTTTGTTTAACATGTGCATGCACACAGCGTACCAGTTACGTCATACTTCTTAGGTTATTTACGTCTTTAAGTTGCCGAAGATAAAATCGGAAAATGACGTTGATTTAAGCAAATATATTTGACCAATCACCGAGCAGAGGTATCAGCAAAATTTCATACATACGGAAACCTTGACCAACACCAAGGTTTCCAATAAATGTTAGTTAAGAAATTAAACTGTACTTATTTTACTTGAATATGTTTAAAACATGTTTTCAATACTTATTCTATCTTTATTCACTTTTAGGTCTTATCCGCAACAAAACGAAATATTTACAGAAGCTATTTGTCATCAGCTCCGGTAATGATGTTCTCACTAAAAACCCTGTCCGTATATAAATCCGCCAAGATCTATTCAGTCCAAGAGTAGACTTAACGTGACAGAGATTGTGGCCAAATTCCACTTGAAACTGTAAGATCTGGTCCAGGACTAATTCTTCCTTCCATGCCACGCCTCCAAGTGGCTCCCGAAATCACGTGACCACATACTCCGACAACGAATGTAAACGATGGCGGCCGTGGTTTCAAGCACTGTTTCCTTTACGGAAATTCCTGAAAAAGGTCTGCCCAAGGGTAGTATTTATATTAAGTTATATCCACAATATAAAACTGTCAAAAATGAACCTGAACATAGTGTATTAGCCCTATGTTACTGCAGTATGGGGGAAGGAGAAAAAACATATCTTCTCAATCTGTGTATTTGTTCGTCGTCCGAGCGGTGCATCAAGGTCTCATATTTTGTTCTTGTACTGCTGGGTTAATATCTAGCATGTTCATTTGTTGTTGTTTCTGTTTCAACAAGAGAGTATGCTTCATTAGCTTATCTTGTTGTCATTACAATTTATAATTAACGTCCTATTAACAGCTATGGTCATGTAAGGACGGCCTCCCATGTATGCGTTGTGTTACGAGTATGTTGTGCGAGGTGCGTGTTTGGGGAGACTGCGGTATATTCGTGTTATGTCGTCTTGAATAGTGACATTATAACAAAACTGTACAGACATACAGTAGGCTACAGTACATTGGGAGTTTGAAGACTCCTCATGTCATACTTATCTCAAGACCTTCGATCTATACAGGAAAATCCATACCCCTGGACCTCCTCAATTACACAAAGAAACTTAGACCTAATCATGAGTCACTTGATATTTCATTAATTGCAGATGTCCACACACAGAAGTTAAAAGGTTTACATACTTTTAAAAACTGTTTGTTTTCTTCTGTCTATTCATATTATACAATTCACATGTGTATACCTCTTCTTCTTAAAATTACATATTTTTTATGTAAAATGATGACAACAAACTAACACAACATCATGCAGATAAAGAACTTGACACTTTATTAGTGGACAGGTGCTCTAAAGTAGAACCTATCAGCATGGATAAACATGGTGATACCTGCTTTTCTCAAGTGCAACTGTTCAACTTACAAATCTGCTCAACAGTTTGATCACAGTTTCTATTTGTTGTATTATTTTTTTTGCTAAAACTAAAGCTTATATTCTATATTTTCATTTCCTACATTGTAATAAATAACAAAAAGTCTGTATATAATAATGCACCATGCTATAATGAAATTACCGCACCTACATTAACTATTCATGAAATATTACGTGATAAGAAAAATTGACAATATCCCATGTACAGTTATGTAAAATTTCTGAAGTCATTTAATACCATATGATCACTAGTATATCTATACCTAGATCAACTGAATTGTATAATCGTATAGCTAACATCAAGTCTATTTCTGTCAACCAGGTAGTGGTTTTAAACCCCGAAGAAAATGATAAGAAATCGCCCATCATTCCACAAGTTGTCAAATCCGACAGGTACAAGTCCAGTCATTCCTATCTGTTTCACTCTGAATTCCGAATATAGTACTATTAATCTTTAAGTGACAAAGTGTACCACCACTGTGAATTAGCTGCATAGCATTATGTTCAAAGTCGTAATCATTTTAATGTAAACTTCCTTCTATTTGCACTTCATTTATACCAGGAATATGTTAAAATGATGTGATCTTGAAAAATACAATATTATAACCATTAATACAGTTTTTGAACCGAACAAACAAATGCTGAAATGTGTAAAGGGTGCACCAGTATCAAAACTGAATTTAGAAGCAAAACCTGCAACCCTGTCCCTATGTTACTTGGATCAGTACTGTTTTACCAGGTAAGTACCATGTATAGTATGTTCATTTCCTTATTATGACTTTTTACCGTATCAATTAAACAAATCGTACTGCTAAAACGTCACGGATCTTCATATTATTCTGGAGAAATTTACTAAACAGTTATAAATGTCCTTTCTGTTTCTATGATTAAGACCGTACATGGAATTTAATCATCCTTTGTTTGCAACCCCAATAACGTATTTCTTAATTAATTTCAACACTTAATTTAGACATTAGTAATCAATGATTTTTAAAAGCGGAGAATGGCATATTTTTTACAGTGAAATCACTAGGAGTATGATGTAAATTACACAAGGTATTTTTTTTTTTTTGTAAAATCAGATCGCCGATAATTCGAAAACATATCATGTAAGATGATAGATAAGGCCAATATGTATCAATAACAATTATGCTTGCACGTGCGTTGCGTATTCATACGCGACACACTAACCCCGAGCGACACTTAGAAAATCAATTTCACTATTTTCCTTCACTGACTGATCCTATGGACATGGAGCCTAGTGCCCGCTCCATGAACTCTAGATGGGAACAGCACAAACATGTTTTCTATAAAAAAATCAAACAGCTATCATTGCGTTGGTGCGACACGTGTGGTATTTATTCTACGTGATATTACATGTATGTGACTGTCGCGTAGGGGCTGTCGCGTGGGTTTCAACGAAGATTTAAATGTCAATTATTCTATTATTACACATGCTCTACCTACTGTATACAAAATGACATTAAGCTATGGAACAGAATCTTCATCTAGTTTATCAATACTTTTGTAACGGCTCTTTATGATGACTGTAGTCTAGAAAAGCACACAATTGCAAACATATTGAAACGAAAATAGGTTCCGAATCGAATAAACAGTATTTGTAAGATAATTATTGAAAATTTTCAGAAAGTAAACGAGAATTAAAAAGAGGTAAGCATTTCACTTTATAGCAAGCTACAAATTAATGTAAAATGACCAAAATGATGAAACAGTCAAAAGGTTATAATACGTGAAAAGACACGGAATAGACAAAGAACATGTGTAATGTATATGTGATATAAAAAAAAATATGATTCAGTAATTTCTGTAAGATGAGCGAATCCTGTTTCAATATTCCTGTCAACACGAAAATGATGTCAAATAATTAAAAAAATATTTTTTTTTTATAAAATTCTGAAAACAAGATAGAGAGATGGATATTTCGGAGAAAATCACGAAGAATATATTTCGTTGAAAATGGCGCATAACAAGGTCAAATTCAATCGATTTATAAAATACTTTTTTCTTTATGTTTAAAAGTTACAAAACTGATGTTTAACACGGCATATTAGAAGTGGCACTCTAATAAAGCCCAGTGGGTCATAAATATTCTTATTCAACATTAACCTGTGTATGCTACTATAGATTATCATTAGAATGCTGAGCCCACTCCTTCATTGACTGACAGTAGAGCTCAGTAGACGCCGCTAAATTGGACATAATGCAGACGTCTGGCCGGAAGGCGAGGTCAGATCGAGGCCTAACCAGGGACCGAGAACATTCCAGAAAGCTTGGCGCTGAGGAATAAATCGATACCAGCACAATCCCATGTATGAAAAGTTAATTTGACTGCCTTTTAGTTTAGTTGGTATCTATATATTATAGAGCATCGCTGTTATTATATTAAAATGCGATTGATATTGATTATCGTACTTCATTTGCTTTTGCGTACCAATTAAATAAAAAAAATTCTACGTTTGCAGGGCATTCCAACTTAGAATTGTGAGCAATTGCAACATATGATTCTTTTTCGTCAATATTGATGAACATTGATGAGATTTTTCTTCATTTCTTCATCAATGCTGATGACGTTTGACGTCAATAACTTCAATGGGCAGTATGTTCTCTTCATAACAAATTTAATCGTCCTGATTTCGTATTTGTATGGTAAAGCTGTCATGAATACCAGAGTAACTTCTGATTTCTAACTTCTTGTATTAAAGTTGTCGGCGACTGATATTTCAAAACGCTGCACAACTTTAAATTGGAAGAATTCCTTGATCAAGCGAACTGTAAATATGAAACAAGATTTCATGACGTATGTCATCATTCCCGGCTTACGTATACTTGTACAATGTGTGACGTATGTCATCATTCCCAACTGACGTAAACTTGTTCAATGTATGACGTATGTCATCATTCCCACATGACGTAAACTTGTACAATGTATGACGTATGTCATCATTCCAAACTGACGTAGACTTGTACAATGTATGACGTATGTCATCATTCCCGACTGACGCAAACTTGTACAATGTATGACGTATGTCATCATACCCAACTAAAGTAAACTTGTACAATGTATGACGTATGTCATCATTCCCAACTAAAGTAAACTGTACAATGTATGACATATGTCATCATTCCAACTGAAGTAAACTTGTACAATGTATGACGTATGTCATCATTCCCAACTGACGTAAACTTGTACAATGTATGACGTATGTCATCATTCCCAACTGACGTAAACTTGTACAATGTATGACGTATGTCATCATTCCCAACTGACGTAAACGTGTACAATGTATGACATATGTCATCATTTCCAACTAACGTAAATTGTACAATGTATGACGTATGTCATCATTCCCAACTAAAGTAAACTTGTACAATGTATGACGTATGTCATCATTTCCAACTGACGTAAACTTGTACAATGTATGACGTATGTCATCATTCCCAACTGACGTAAACTTGTACAATATATGACATATGCCATCTTCCCAACTGACGTAAACTTGTACAATGTATACGTATGTCATCATTCCCAACTGACGTAAACTTGTACAATGTATGACTATGTCATCATTCCCAACTGACGTAAACTTGTACAATGTATGACGTATGTCATCATTCCAATGACGTAAACTTGTACAATGTTGACGTATATCATCATTCCCAACTGACGTAAACTTGTACAATGTATGACGTATGTCATCATTCCCAACTGACGTAAACGTGTACAATGTATGACGTATGTCATCATTCCCAACTGACGTAAACTTGTACAATGTATGACGTATGTCATCATTCCAACTGACGTAGACTTGTACAATGCATGACGTATGTCATCATTCGCAACTGACGTAAACTTGTACAATGCATGCGTATGTCATCATTACAACTGACGTAGACTTGTACAATGCATGACGTATGTCATCATTCCCAACTGACGTAAACTTGTACAATGTATGACGTATGTCATCATTCCCACATGACGTAAACTTGTACAATGTATGACGTATGTCATCATTCCCACATGACGTAAACTTGTACAATGTATGACGTATGTCATCATTCCCACATGACGTAAACTTGTACAATGTATGACGTATGTCATCATTCCCACATGACGTAAACTTGTACAATGTATGACGTATGTCATCATTCCCAACTGACGTAAACTTGTACAATGTATGACATAGGTCATCATTTCCAACTGACGTAAACTTGTACAATGTATGACGTATGTCATCATTTCCAAGTGACGTAAACTTGTACAATGTGTGACGTATATCATCATTCCCAACTGACGTAAACTTGTAAAATGTATGACATATGTCTTGACTCAGGATGACCTAGACGTAAATAACGGTTGTTGTGACCCCGAGCTCATAAGATGAAATTCTGTCCCCGAGCTGACCTAGTTTCCGGACTAACCTAGATTCGTGCGACTATATCCCGACTCCAGACTAGCCTGAATTTGTACAATTAAATCCCGACTCCACACTAGCCTAGATTTGTACAATTATATTCCGACTACAGACTAGCCTAGATTTGTACAATTATTTTCTGACTCTAGACTAGCCTAGATTTGTTCAATTATATCCCGACTCCAGAGTAGCCTAGATTTGTAGAATTATATTCTGGATGCAGACTAGCCTAAATTTGTACACTTACATCCCGACTCCAGAATAGCCTAGATTTGTACAATTATATCCCGATTCCAGACTAGACTAGATTTGTACAATTATATCCCGACTCCAGACTAGACTAGATTTGTACAATTATATCCCGACTCCAGACTAGCCTAGATTTGTACAATTATTTCCCGACTCTAGACTATCCTAGTTTTGCACAATTATATCCCGAATACCGACCAGCCTAGATTTTTACATGTACAATCAAATCCCGACTCCAGACTAGACTAGATTTGTATGGCCATATTTCTATCCCGATGGGACCTATATTTGAAATTTCGGTTCGAGTTGCATAAAATATATTATATAATGAAATAAAAACATAAAATCTACTTCTTACTACCTGCCGAAACAGTCTATGTTTTCAGGAACTTGTGTCAAAATTCCAGCTGAGGCAGCCTGATTATTGCACAGTCCTTAAATCCGGAAGTTACGTCACGTCGTCATGCAATGCATATAATAACGTCACCATGGATTTCCGGTCAGATACAGCCAATGAAAACTGATATATGCCATCTAACAATAATGGAATATAAAAAGAAACAAAAAAGAGACCATCTTCACTTTTTTAACAGTTTAATGATAAACGAATTACAAAGACATGAATAAAACACCAATAAAAGCTTTTTTATAAACTAGAATTTGAAAAATGAAACGAAGAATTTTGAAATTATTTTGATAGTAAAGATCCAATATATGTGGTGTTTTTGTGTTTGCCATTAAAATTTTACCCATTTTACCCAAAAGGGATCTGCGAAATTGTAACAAAAGCATTTGTACCAGGAAAACTTGAGAAAGTTAAATATCTGTATCTATGGTAACTGAACACTCCTCAAAACATTAGAGAAAATATTGATTTGTATGACGTTTGATGGTAAGGCTGAAGACGTCAAACTGTATCCTTGCATAAGCAACACTTGTTTGATAAGTGGTGTATCATGCGAGCTTTTACAATGTCCCTTTAAAAATACTTCTTCATAAATATTTGTTTCGAGGCAAGGGTGAGGGTGAGAAGGAAGGAACTTTACAAGAACAGCATATAGTGTAATTAAAAAAATAGCACTAATAGCCGCACAGAGGTTCCAGCTGATGAAAAAAACCAACATCATATATCTGTAAAGACTAAATCTGATCTTCCTTTACCGAAATAGATTAAAATCTGTTTTCTTCCGAGCGATTGGTTTGTTTTAAGCTGAAAATGCAAGCCAGCATTCAGTATTTGACATGGTGTTTCCCTGACAGTATATATTACAATTATCTAAACTATTATTTTGAAGTATCATATTCTTTTACGTATTAAAACAATAATTTCACTAAGAGTCTGAACATTTCCGTGTTAGTTGTATTTTGCCACATCGGTTTTGCTATCGACACAATTGTCCAGGCTTGAAATAAATATATTGAAATAAATATATTGAAATAAATTTCACAGATAACTTTACCGCTGATCTATTGCACACTTTACAGAAAGTTATATAACAGTGACATATGTTCGTAAGGATAAAAGTGGAATTTCGCTTTCAATTCATACTTTTATAATTGAAGTATATTCACGTATTTTGTTCTTGATTCACTGAGATGATACCATTTATATATTACGAAACTAATTAGCGTTTTGAAGTGTAAAGCTTTGCCATTAAAAGGGATAAAAGAAATTCCCTAAACTATTTTTTTTATTTCATTGAAGTTTTTATTTACTCTGGTATCGAACTCTGTTTTATAAAATGCAGTAAGTAGATCCAAATAAATATGGATGGTTCCAAAAAAATGTAAATTTTGGAAATATGCTGAGAAATATAAGCAGAAGAAGCATGTTTGTGCATTTTCCTTCTGAACTTGGTACTTGTAAGGCCATATTATTCTACAAAGAGTAATATAAACAGCAAATTTTTCAGTATAACTCTCGATCGCTAGGTAACAAGATATATTTTCATAAAAAGAGACAACGAAAATGAGTTAATTCCTTATACATCTGTAGCTGAGATTTTAACGTATACATTTAAATCAAACTCAAACTAGATATTTCGTACAGTTTGATAGACCTACCAGAGATATACATGTATAACATTGTAAAGAAAATAATAGGAGCATACTCAAAACAGCTTTGTACTTCACATATCAAAAACATATCTTATTTATCTACAGAAATGTAAGTTACTCGGAAATGTAAGGCGAGGATGGTGTTGTTTCTCTATTTTAACACCATTATATAATGTGATAGCTTGACCTTACGTGCAGGGCTGAGTAAGCACTATGGAAGTTCGGCTTGGACAATGGATCGATATTTCCGTCTAAAGCGTTTTACAATCAATGACCTCAGTTCGCGGCGTCTGGTAACCATAGTAACGTTGTTGAGCTGTATTTCTGAGGGATCAATATCTCTTTCCTCCGCGACACTCTCCAAGGTCGTCAATTGGTGACCTTTTCTGCACACCACTCCAGTCATTGATCTGTCTGAACCCCTCATCGAAGTGTCGTCTACTCGGTTGGTCATTTCCGGTGTAGAGAAAAAAAAACCCATACGTACATTTTTGTTTCGTTTAAATAAACAATAACGTTTTTATCAGGATATTAAAGTTTGACATCATGTTTTTTTCATAGTACGGAAATTCTCATAAGAATTGTTTGAGAATTAAAAAAAAAAACATTTTTTTTTTTAATTTGCGATTTCTTTGATTTATCGAGTGATTGTTTCCTGTGCGAGTGGGCATTTTCGGAGTAGAGAACTTTTTCGCGCCATTCACTTATTTTGTTCTCACAGGTAGGGGGAAATCAAGCCATAAAGATGTAGCGTTTAACACAAAAACAACAACCTGCAATATTGTAGCTCAAAAGACTTTTAGACAGAAAATGGTGTCGTCTTTAGAGCTACAATTGGTGCCTATTACTGCTAATGGAGCAAAGTAATGATTATGCAAACCATTATAAAACGTTTATTTGCATTTCATCTTACTTGTTCGATATCGCTTACTTACTAGGTAATAAAACTGAACCACATAGATTATCAAATTCCCACCGAGGCATTATTTTTTTACGTAATACATATTAAGGTCTTTCTGAAGGGGATTTTTACGGCAAGTCCAGAAATTGTGAATATGACGTCGTGTGAGCGGTACGGTAGTTATTAAGAATTGTAGCTATGTTTATTTTGAACAAAAATAATATGTAAATGCATGTGTACGCATTAAATATTTGGAAATCTACAAAAAAGTATAAAAAAAACTGTGCCCGAGTGATTTTCGGAGGCAGCGCTCTACTACGACACATAGGGACCAATTCGTACTCGGCCGAAAGGTATAGCAGGCCGGGTACGTATATTCGTTCTAAAAAACAACGAAAACATAAGTAATTATTAAAGTTTGTTAATGTTTTATATGATATCAATGGGCAAAACACTTGACATTCTGTTTTTTTTCTTCGGTAATGTATTGAAAACAATAAGGGTTGATTAATTAAGCTGTAGACAGACAGGCATGTATTTATGTTGACCTGAACATTACTTATAACACAGAATTTATGCACTGTGAAAGTTTTTGTTTTTATTCATAATGCAGGTTAAGATGAAAATATCCCTGTCCGTGAGATTATTAATAACACAGTAGAAATATAAAATGAAATTGTAGACAACTTAGCTTCGTAATTTGACCATATTTACAAAAAATAATGAGTTTTGGAAGGGTGTGTTCTTGTTTCTCCCACTTTTTTATAATAACATAAGGGCAGTTATGTAGTGACAGCAGTTATAGTCTGCTTCACATATCCCTTACCTGGATTTTACCTGTGTTCTCCCACATTACCTGGATTTTATCTGTGTTCTCCCACATTACCTGGATTTTACCTGTGTTCTCCCACATTACCTGGATTTTACCTGTGTTCTCCCACATTACCTGGATTATACCAGTGTTCTTCCACATTACTTGGTTTTTACACAATGTTTAAAGTTATCTAATTTCATCATTATTTAAACAACATTTACATATCATATACAATTTTCATCAGCTAAGCCTATAAAAGACAGTTATGATATATATATGCTCTTATACGTACATGTAAAATTAAACCCTATGCATTGTAAGTATTGTAATTCTCAAAATAATGCCGTCTTTTGATAATGAATAACATATTAAAATATCTTCTTGATTCAAATGGCAATAACAACACATATAATTTTATTATATTAATATTTTCGATTTCTCTTAAAATATACGCTTCTTGATGGAGAATTCTTGATAGAATGCCATAATCTCAACCCGGTTAAAATTTAATATGAAAACTAACATTGTAATGCAGTTCAGATTATGAAATGACAAGAAAAGTATAGATAAAAGGATTAAATCATGGGACAACAAAATACTCATTAAAAAGAGTAAGACATTTCCTTGACGGGCAAGCAATGTGTCCTTCATCAAAATATGCCAGTCATATCTAGGCCATTCATAGTTATGATCATGAAAATGATATTGTACCCCAATACGTTTTAATAACGGTACTATTTTTATACGGATTAAAAATATCTTACTCACAGTATTTTACACTTTAGAAAAGTATTTTAGAAAAAAACCCGATTTACTTGCAAAAATACCCATTGTCTTTTTTACGATTTGAATTGGTTTTCTCCCAAAGTATTAATTTTCTTGCATTGCATTAAAGTAAATGTTTACTTGTTTATCCAAATGACAGATCTTTCCGCATTGAAATCTTTTTGTTAGCAAATGTGACTGACGGATTAAATCCGTACGGACGGCATATTGTCATAGTCGATGCCGTTTGTTCCCAACGGAATATGGATGTCCATTTCAAATGATCTCGTCAGAGATTGTATAAACTAAGCGTGCCTGTCACCTCACATTTCCCAACCTGATTACTAGTTGCCGATTCCTGAGCTATATGTAGATTTCTGTCTTGTTTCAGGACACGCGACCCTACGGTCCTGGGGTACCGAAGGGGTAAGTTATAACTGAGGTTCTAGAGAGTAATTTCACGGTCCTACTCAAACCCAATGTATCAGGAGCTCTCAAGAAAGAGAAGGCGACGCACGCAAGGTAAAAAGACAGCATATGTCTTCTCCAGTTAAAATTGACTGGATCTATAAATGTAAGCTGATCATAGCAGCAAACATAGGAAACAAATGTAATGTCAATCACCAAGCTAGAAGCCATTAGTTATTTTGTTATAGATTTCTCAATAAAAATTTCTGAAAATGTCAACTAGTTTACAATTCATGTTTCTTTGTAATATTTCAAAAGAAGATATCGGTATTTTTTTTTTAAATTTTGCAGGTTAATTATCTAAATGTCATATCAAGAAAAGTCAACGGATTGAGCAACCTTTACAGCCGGAACTAGTTAAAAATAAAAAAGGAACCTGCATAAGAAAATTGAAGAATTTATTGTGCAATAGTTTGTTCGGTAAATTAAGATATGATAGGCTATAGATCCAACGTCTTTTTATCGAGAACATGTGCTTTTATACAACAATGATTTAAAAAATATCTTTTATGCATTGAACGTCAGTCAAAACAGATTTATATATTTTTTTTCTAGAATTCAAAAATTAACAAATATTTGTCAATGATATGATGAAAGTGATATGTACTTAATATTACTTGCAGGAGTAGAATACTACGAAGGAAATAATGTTTATTTTAGACAAAGAATATCTCATGTTTCGTACTCTTTGTCCTCCACCAACCCTTCAGCGACCAGCATCTTCAGGATATTGTACCCCTTGGCCACCTCATTTAGTTACAGTATTCGTATACACATAATTATTTTCTAGTACACGTACTTTAATCTGAATAAGATAGAACGAATTTATAGTTGACAAAGCATTAATCGAAACAGAATGCATGGACAAAACATGCCAGTTGGTCCGAAGCCCATCAAAGACTTGTCAGCGTGTACCATAATTTTATTTTGCAATATTATATATGTGACCTCAAGATACTGATTAAAATCTATACCACAACGCCCTTTCTCTATTAAACCCACAGTAAAAATGTACTGTTGCGAGAAGATCAAAGCTACGTGGCACCATAATGATCTCATAGTCACGTGGTTAGCTTGGGAACAACAAAAGGTCACGAGATCTTAGGCTCAGTTTTCTTATCTTAAAAAAATGAGAGCATGATCAGAAAATGGAAAACTGAGTTTTTGATGTTATAAATTGTCAAAATTTCCCAAATAGATTACTAACGTTGTGATATATCAATTTTCAGCCGAAGGTAATTTGCTCAGAAGGAAAAAATATACACATGTATATTGTGATACTGAGAAATGCATTTGGATGGAAGTGAATAGACATTTCGAAAAAAATGATTTGGTTAAAAGACAGCAGTCAGATAAGAATCAGCTCAAAGATCCAGTTGTACCTACAAGGGCCAGATTCACGAAGCAATAACGCCCTTTAGTAAACAATAGGGGCAAACCGAGCGTGTGATACACCACAAATGTAAACGTTATTCGTTTACTATTAGAGATGTCATGTTATAATTTTCAAACTGTTGCCTGGAAAAATAAAGCCAAGAAAAAATAATGTACTCAATGGACGGTATATATACACCATCAAATATGATAGCTCTCGTACATTTGTTTCAGAAATCCTTATTTGAATATACTGTATGACTTGAAATATTCGTGAGTACTTACTTTTATACCTAGAACTAGCCGTGCTTGGTCAAATAAATACTGATTCCAATACAGATTAAAACAAACTCGGTGTGTTTACATCACACACGAAAACAACGAATGTTTGTACACAACATTTTATTTTATAAAATGGTCTTAAACATAATTATCAAGTATTGTTAATATTGATGTCACTATGTTTTATTTTCATCAAATTAAAAATTTTGTTTACAAAACTACACAAATTCATAACGTTGGCAAACAAAACTTCTTTTATACCCGATAAAATTAAAACAATAGTGACAACAATGATTAAATGTAACTTCAAATATTGTGATCAATGAATCTAATAGTTAAAATTAATAAAAAAATCTTCTTTTTTTGTACATTTCAAAAAAAAATTTTGTGTGAATATTACGTAATTTTGTACTTAAAAGGCAACTATATGTCCATTCACAATGAAGCTATATGATGTTATAACATGACAACATTTTGTTCTCCATGCGATATGTATTCTACATTTAAATAGGTAAAATAATGTAAAATAAATAAAGACTACATTATGAGCATGGATACATGGTATTAACGGAATAGCGTCAACACAGTTTTTACAATGGCGATATGTATCAACAATAGCTTACATAGTGTTTAAAGCCGGATATCATTTTACTTATATAAATAATCGTTTGATGACATGGACGGCATCAAACAACCGGAATCAGACTAGACTAATGTCGTTTAGTTCATGGGAAGGAGATCTCAATATTATTTCAAATTATACGTAATATATCGTGTATCTCTGTATAACATCATTTGTTTTAAAGATGCTCCACCGCCGACAGAGCATAAATGATATTCATCATTGAACAATAATTGGTGTTAAATCGTGTATATATATACCTAATTAACACAAAAAATAATAAAGAATAATATATTTCGCCTTTGGTGCATGCGCAATCAGTACTTTATTCTATATATGATATAGTGTCAGGGATTTTTTTCGGAATGCAATTAATTATTTTTCATATTTTTAACTTTAAGTAAAATTAAAAGCTCTAACTTTTCAATGGTGGTAATGGTGTAAAGAAAGCAACTTTAGTAACTGAAGAAAAATACTTAATCATCTGCTGCTCCTGTTTCTGATAGTGAAAAAAATACCATTTGTCAGCGGTGGAGCATCTTGAAGGCACGTTTGATTTGTTAAAAAGCGGACAAACCGCAGACGGATGTACGCTTTGTAAAAAACATATAGTGACTAATTACACAGATAAATAAACATATATATGTATGTGACAATAGTGTACCTGGAGGTATACACTCACATTGATGAACAGATACTTTCATTTTCATTCCAAGAAAAAATATACGATTATATTACATTAGAAAAGGGAGAGGAAAAGGCAGAGACATGGATTGTTAGGAAAGAGCAGAAAAAACCCAGAAAGGGAAACAAAACGGAGAATGATATAGAGAACAATTTCATTACCTATCCTTTCCATTTTGATCTGATTTATAAACGAAAAACATTGATTCTGGAGTGATTGGTACCGCTGAAATATTTCAACTACAGAACATGCCCAGAAAAGGTGGGTAAGTATCAGTCTTTCTAAAGAACATACCACATGCTGAGCATTATCGTTTGGGCAACAAAGCTAATAATTAATAATTGAAATTTCGATAAGCTGTGACATATTTTTCTTTTTAAGGAATCAAATTCGAAACCTTTTATTGTTGCACGTACATAAGAATACTCATGACCACTCATTTCATATATAACGCTCGTTCCCTGAATTTGTAATAAATATGCACAAGCTCGACAAAATACTCCATTTTGTGTTTGTATGACTACAGTAAGTTGTATAAAATTCTTCACATGTTCAACATTGACTCGAGATTTACAGTTCATGTATCAAAACAAAAAATGAATAAGTATATGTAATATATCATTCAACAAATTTGATACTACTTTGATCAACAATTACGATTTTATTCATACATACACATGTATGTATATGACGAAACATCAACAAACAGAACGTTATGGGAACGTTATATCACATAAAGTTTCCTGTAAGTAATCCAAGGCTTACTTTCAAGTGCGGCATATTTTTAAAGCCGGCATATTTTCAAGATACATTTGACTGCAAGAAGTCCAAGACTTACTTTCAAGATAGGCTTGTTTTTGATTCAGGCTTATTATCGAGATTTTAGGGTATATTATTAACACACATATGCTGCTTCATAGACAATCACAAGAGTTTGTTATACAAATTACTAAAAATACATTCGTATTTCCTATTAGGACTCGTGTTGTTTATCTTCTAAACTATATTTACTTGTTTGACGGAGAAAATCTATTTCATATTGCATAGGTAGTTTCAAACATCATGATTTTGATATAATAAAGTAGCAAACAAATCGGAGTTATAGTCTGGAAACAAAACGAAACAGTAAATTGATATTTTGATTAGTTTCCATGGTAACGGGAAAAATACTCAAAATGGAAGATCTGCAGTAGCAGATGGCACAACTAGGACGTTTGTCTGATGTCTACAGAAAGTTTCATGGTGCTGTGTTGAATGGTTATTGAGTTATAGTCCGGAAAAGGATCTCGGACGAACGAACGGACATCGCGGGGGATAAATAAAATATTAAAGATAAATACATTGTAAATGTACGAGATAACGTCGATATAAAGTCGAAATTATCAACATAGATCGCTGCACATCAGAGCTGGTTGTCTTTCTACGATCTTATACATACTGTACAGTCCTGTTAACGGTCAATGTATTCGATGTATTAAGGGGAGTGCAGATGTGTTTTGGTAGACCCCGGTAGTATAGATTATGTCCCATGTGATAGCGAAAACCTTGGCTTACTTAATATATGTCACTAAAGCATACTTGACAAAGAGTGACCTCATTAAAAGTGAACCAACGCCAACCGATATAGTTCTTCTTGTTAAGAAACATGTAAACATAATGTAGAGTATAGAAATATGTGAGAAAGGTGAAAAACGTTTTAAAATATTATCTAGAATTTACTTTATTATTCCCAGATGCTCAACCGCCGACAGAGCATAAACAATACTCATCATTTGAACAATAAATGTTGTTTTTTTTATTATATATATATATGTATAATTAACAAAACAAAAAATAATATAAATAATTTATTTTACTTCAGTACTTCATTCCATATAGGATATAGTACCGTGGATTTTTTGGGGGGCGCAATTTTTTTTTTTTAATTTGAAGTAAAATAAGAAGCTCAAAATTTTCATTGGTGGTAATGGCGTAAAATAAGAAACTTTTGTAACTGAAGAAAAAAACCCAATTCGTCTTCTGCTTTTAATCGGGAAAAAATACCATTTGTCAGCGGTGGAGCGTCTTTAATATTGTAACAGTACAGGTACTTTGTATGGTATTTACGTCTCAAGTACAATGATTGGTTTAATATTAAGCAAGAAATCCACTCCGTAAATACACATCTCAAGCATTCCATGTAAGGATAGGGTTACGTTGCATTATTTCGTTATACTACCGAACCATTACACGATATTATCAGGCAACATACAATAAATACTGACTAACTCCGGAGACAACACAAACAATAATTTGAGAACACTTCATTTGTTGTTACGTTCTAAGGGAGAGAACTGCAATTTAGATGCAGCACAAACGTAGGAATTCGCCTTTGTGAAAAGTATTAGCAGGGATTAAATAAGCAGAGCCAATCTGAGTGAATTTTACCACGCAACTCACTATTTCTGTTTTCTACTTATAGAAATTGAAACTGAAAACGTTGCCATTATTCACAATACACAGCCAGGGTTTGTGAGGGTACATCGTAGAAATGGCCAGACAGCAAAGGTGTAAAAATGTAAGAGTTTTTTTTAAATAAGCTGTGACAGACTTTCCAACAATAAAAATCAGCTTACAATCGCTTTAGCACAACCAGGTCATACTTACAATCTTGTTGATATACATTTGCACAACAATCAAGTAAGAAGGTTATATTTAAAAACTCTGGAATAAGGTTACAGCAGATATAATTAAATTATATTGTAAAATATTATAGCTTACATACATCTTAAATGAGAATATTTACATTTGGTTATCACTTCTACTATATAAACTGACCGAGGCAAAGCGAAGTATATGACGGCATAACTAACACTCAAAACGTATCCATTATGACGTCACTATTGTTGACGTGGTGACGCCAACTGATCACCGTCAAAATGGCTGTTCCATCTTGTGGATTAAATCGTCGTTGATAAACGACTTTGGTATTGTTATACTAAATTTGGTAAAAATCCGTCGATAAATAAAGCCATTGTTCTCAGGAGAAAAAAAGTCTAAACCTTGGAGCAAACAATCGCGTCGCCATTTTTCCGTCGAGCCGATCTTCTGGAGCGCGAAAATGACGTTGCAGAATAGTTAGATGACGTCATCGCTATTATTAAACTGTCGAATTTCAGAGAGCCTTTGGCACTCAACGGTAGTATCATAGAGCCTATATATAGGCTCTGTGGCACTCTAGGGGTTAAATAGTGTTAATGCAAAGACCCCAAAAAGAGTTGATAATGTAAATACGCATTAAACTATCTTCATATGGCATCTATGGTCTATACAGATGCCAGAGCTTTGCAGACAATCATCTCATAATGCGCTAGCGCGCATTACGGAGATTGTCTGCAAAGCTTGGGCATCTATATAGACCATAAATGCCATAGAAAGATAGTTTAATGCTTAAATAAAATACTTTCTGAGAAATACTACAGGAAGTAGCAGAATTGTTTTAGATTAACCAGGACTTATTTACCCGTGAACATGATTTTAATGGGTATAAAGAGCATACACGATTGTGTGTGAGAAAGCACTCGTTTACAGACAGAGTCGTAAATACATTGAATAGTCTGTTCACTCTAAGACAATTCAACAATTTGAATATGACCTTGATTCACATTGGAAAAATTAGCCACAAAAGTATTCTTATTCAGAAAAAAAAATAATTATGTAAATTTCTAAGAGCTGACTATCATAGGATTAAAAATCCTGGACATTATATGTATCCATGTATCTATGCATGAGCAAATAGGAACGTCAATGTACATCCACTAGGGGTTGGATGTCATATTTTAGGCATAACTTGTCTCGACTTGGTAAGCTCTAACTGGACATATTGTCATATGGACGTATTTACATAATATCACAACCTGTCGTATTAATTGCTAGATGCCAAGGTAAAAACGGTTCTTTACGCGGAGCAAAACACTCAAAAATTAATTTTAGCGATCCTATTTGCTTGCGATCTAGCTTTCAATGTAAACATATTTCAATATTTTCTCAATATTATCTAGGTCAAATTAACGTAATCATAACAATGTCCGACAAAATTGCCCGGCTACACGGTCATATTTCACAGGCTACACGGTCAAATTTCACCGGCTACACGGTCATATTTCACAGAGGCTTCACGGCCATATTTCACCGGTTACACGGTCATATTTCACAGGCTTCACGGCCATATTTCACCGGCTACACGGTCATATTTCACCGGCTACACGGCCATATTTCACCGGCTACACGGTCATATTTCACAGGCTTCACGACCATATTTCACCGGCTACACGGTCATATTTCACAGGCTTCACGGCCATATTTCACCGGTTACACGGTCATATTTCACCGGCTACACGGTCATATTTCACCGTTAACACGGTCATATTTCACCAGTTACACGGTCGTATTTCACCGGCTACACGGTCATATTTCACAGGCTTCACGGCCATATTTCACCGGTTGCACGGTCGTATTTCACCGGTTACACGGTCATATTTCACCGGCTACACGGTCATATTTCACAGGCTTCACGGCCATATTTCACCGGTTACACGGTCATATTTCACCGGCTTCACGGCCATATTTCACCGGTTACACGGTCATATTTCACAGGCTTCACGGTCATATTTCACCGACTACACTGTCATATTTCACCGGCTACACGGTCATATTTCACCGGTTACACGGTCATATTTCACCGGCTTCACGGCCATATTTTACCGGTTACACGGTCATATTTCACAGGCTACACGGTCATATTTCACCGGTTACATCGTCATATTTCACCAGTTACACGGTCGTATTTCACAGGCTACACGGTCATATTTCACAGGCTACACGATCATATTTCACCGGTTACACGGTCATATTTCAACGGCTACACGGTCATATTTCACCGGTTACACGGTCATATTTCACAGGCTTCACGGCCATATTTCACCGGTTACACGGTCATATTTCATCGGCTACACGGTCATATTTCACCGGCTACACGGTCATATTACACCGGTTACACGGCCATATTTCACCGGTTACATCGTCATATTTCACCAGTTACACGGTCGTATTTCACAGGCTACACGGTCATATTTCACCGGTTACACGGTCATATTTCACCGGCTACACGGTCATATTTCACAGGCTTCACGGCCATGTTTCACCGTTAACACGGTCATATTTCACCGGTTACACGGCCATATTTCACCGGCTACACGGTCATATTTCACCGGCTACACGGTCATATTTCACCGGTTACACGGCCATATTTCACCGGTTACACGGTCATATTTCACCGACTACACTGTCATATTTCACCGGCTTCACGGCCATATTTCACCGGTTACACGGTCATATTTCACAGGCTACACGGTCATATTTCACCGGTTACATCGTCATATTTCACCAGTTACACGGTCGTATTTCACAGGCTACACGGTCATATTTCACAGGCTACACGGTCATATTTCACCGGCTACACGATCATATTTCACCGGTTACACGGTCATATTTCAACGGCTACACGGTCATATTTCACAGGCTACACGGTCATATTTCACCGGCTACACGGTCATATTTCACAGGTTACACGGTCATATTTCACCGGCTACACGGTCATATTTCACCGACTACACTGTCATATTTCACCGGCTTCACGGCCATATTTCACCGGTTACACGGTCATATTTCACAGGCTACACGGTCATATTTCACCGGTTACATCGTCATATTTCACCAGTTACACGGTCGTATTTCACAGGCTACACGGTCATATTTCACAGGCTACACGGTCATATTTCACCGGCTACACGATCATATTTCACCGGTTACACGGTCATATTTCAACGGCTACACGGTCATATTTCACAGGCTACACGGTCATATTTCACCGGCTACACGATCATATTTCACCAGTTACACAGTCATATTTCAACGGCTACACGGTTATATTTAACCGGCTACACTAGTACTGTCATATTTCACCGTCTTCACGGTCATATCACACCGGTTACACGGTCATATTACACCGGCTTCACGGTCATATTTCACAGGCTTCACGGCCATGTTTCACCGGTAACACGGTCATATTACACCGGTTACACGGTCGTATTTCACAGGCAACACGGTCATATTTCACCGGTTACAAGGTCATATTTCTCTGGCTACACGGCCATATTTCACATTTATAAAAAATAACAAGAAAGTTATTGAATCAATGATATAAGACTCTTTCATATGTGGATATGAAGGATAGGGATATTCTACCCGAGGGTAACAAAATGTAGTAAAACCCGAGGCTTACCGAGGGTTTTGCAACATTTTGTGATTCCGAGGGTTCTCTGCCATTTTGAAATAAATTCAGAAAAAAACTGCAAGTCAGTTCTCCATACATGAAAATTGCATGATATTTTCAACGCAAATTCCGTTATTTGTATCTCTTAAAGTTAATCAGTTTCTAAGGAAAATGTAAAAATTGTACCTAGAAAATAGTAATTTTGTTGACGCTATGACGTCACGAGGCTTCATTGCATAGGTGGCCATACAATGCAGGTTCAAGCGACATGAGTATATTGCCATAGACCAGTCAGTATTACACGTGTAGGTATGAGAGAATAGTAATTATTGTAGTAGGTCATGTCATGTTGTATGCCATATTGAGTATTATGCTCGTAATATAAAATTACCCTGCAAACAGTTACGTTGTACATTAGCTTCGAAGTCCTGGGAATCTTATTCAAGAGTTAGAGGAGTGATGAATGTCAGCTTTAACTTTGCTCATAGGATCATTCAGTGAGGATGTGTTGTTGGTGGCTTTTGATACTGTTCTGGGTATGACTGTCTCTCGGTTTGATGAATAGTTCAGCCAGATCAGGCTAAAATTCAAGCATACCAATCCTGTTGATGAACATCCATCCTCGGTCCTGTTGAGTCGATCCTACACAGTTACAAGAGAGCCTAACCACGTGTTTTCTGCAGCAATTCTGAAAAGGGAATCCTCGGTATTTGGTATTCTTCAAGTCATACCATACATATCTACAGACTCTGCTACACGTGTTAACATGTATCTAGCTATATCATTTTCATTAAGTAACCGAAGTATAGTAAGGTGAAATATAAACTTATTATAACAAAGATACATGATACATAGTGTGCCACATGTAGTTAACCTTCGACCAGATCACGCAATTTCGCTCTCACACTATCGTAAAAACATATTGGGTATAGATATAGGTAACGAATGGTTCAAGTTATTCCGGCCTTGTGATTGGTCAAGACTATACCTTGGAATGAACAAATTTTTTTTTTTAAATGTAACGTTATAATCGACCGATATCATACTGCAGTGCTCTGACCGCCAATCGATGTATGATTTTAAAACTAGATATGCTACGATGTCAGAATCTATATCGTGATCCTATTTGTATAAAATCGAATAAAACTCTGTTTCTGTTCTGTGTCTTATCGATGGCTAATCAGATAAAGTTCAACAATGAGAAGTTTATTGCTCAAGCAGCTATCGATTGATTCAAAGAAGTTTATCATATTGTTACTCTAAATGAAACATAGTTAAAAGAATTTATCAGAAATTATAACTTTTTGACATCACAGGGCAAGTTTTGGTTATGAAAACATCTTTCATTTTTGTATATGTCGGAAAGCAGCAGTTTATATTACTCTGATCACATAAGGATAAAAATTCATGTAATTTTTACAGAAACAGGTCATATGACTTGTGGCGGTGGAATATTGAATTCATTTCACACTGACAAGGTTTGTTATGATAGACACAAAAAACTCGTATGTTTGTAACTTTAAAAACGGATTTCTTTGAATATCAATTCAACTTAGAAATACTTATCTGAACATGATGTCTCCTAAATTACTCGTATGACCAAATGCTAGGCCAAATGGGTTTTTTTCAGAATTCGACTAAACTTACCAATTAATCTTCTCCAATCGAGCTGGCGACATTCCTGAAAAGCCAAAACGATTCTTACTACATTTGCACCGTCCGTCTCTCGTTTTAGCCAATCCGACAGCAATCTTTCCTTCGCTTTCATCACATTTCCAGGGTGGTCAATTTCTGCTTCCTCGATAGATTCATTGGACATATCTAATTCGATAAAGAAAATAACATACATCTTTCCCACGAGTCGAACTATTTCTGGAATTTCTGATGTCTCTAGACAACGTTGTGGAACCTATTTATCCGCTATCAATCCAGCTGAAAGAATAAGAAGAAGTCTAGTCAGTTATTTTGAGACAAAACACATCCTGTGATTTCCGTAGCTACATGTCAAACAAAACACAACCGACAATACTATATAGAATTTACAAAAATTACAAATCAGAAATTTCTGCAAACACCCCCCCCAAAAAAAAAAAAACACACAATTGGTATGTCTCAAGATGTTAAAGGATGTCCATTTATCCCGGAAAAGTAATCAATGTCAAGTATCTAGAGTAAAAATGGTAATAAGTATGAGAAAACAAGTAGATAGTGTACGGAAGCCTACAGCTACTTGTAAATTGCAAAATTCTTAGACGATATTTACTTGTAGGGGAACTTTTAGTGATACTGATTACCAACATAAGGTAGTCACACCTGAGTGATGGACTAGAAGGTCTTGTTTAAAGGTTTAGTGCAGTATCACTAGGCCTCTATACCATAAGAAATCTAAAATCTTCTGTTACACTAGATATTTCGTCTATGAGACTAACTTATACCCTGTCCCCTGCTTTCGTAGGGTCATCACTCTAAAAGTGGGGTTGTCAAGATGTAGACCATGCTCATCTATATTGTATAAGGGTTATTGCTAGCAGGTCTAGTTAAAATCCTTCCAGTAATTGAAGAGTAGATGTTTGATAATTTTGTAAGAAAGGGAAATAACTTTAAAAAGGTGAGGTAATCAGTATAGATTACTCACTTATACACTGTATCAGGATTATTGCCACAAGATTTCGTTGAAATCCGTTGAGTAGTTTAGAATGAGTAGTCGATCAACCAATGTGTCTAGACAGACAGTAAACGAATGGGCGGACTGACGGACATATAGACAACCTGTCCAGTAAGCCCCTTCTAACTTCGTTGCGAGGGTTACCGAGGTATAGCTACACCTAGCAACTTTTGTAGTATGCGTTTAGACACGTAGTTTAAGATACTTCGTCCTAGTCTACAGTACTTTTGGCAAAATATCGCTTCATGGACATCCTGATTGAACATATTGATATAAATAATAATTATTCATAATAAAGGTGAAACTACCAAAAGATTGTTTTACTTAATCGTACCTTCAAATCATCTTTACCTCTTCTTAAATTGTATTAGTTCAGAAATTATTTGTTCTATGGTGGTTTAACATTGATGGTGTTCCAATTGGTGAAACAGGTTCGCTAAAATAACACAGTCTCATTTGACCGTATAGCCGCTTGAGAAAGATGTTCGAGTTCAACAAAATGTTTCTGGTCGTGTAAGAGTACGACAAAGATAAGAGGACGCTGGTTTAATGAGTCTTGTTGGATAATGCATGTTTAGAATGTAGAATGTGATTGGTTCATCATGTATTGTACTCATTTCAGGTTTGCAGATAATGTGTTAAAAACAATTAACAGTTAATTTTCCTGGTCTCTATAAGTGTCTCTATATAGTTTAATGCGTAAATCATGGATTGTTGAGTGTACTACAATCACATCCACCATATAGCCCTTAAGGCAGCAAACAGGTAAACACAAGAAAAATGTTCCGTATGATTCTGACAAAGATATAAGCATTGTCGGGTGTCCAAAAGACACATGTGGCACGAATCAGGAAGGCGACTATACATCAGTCTTTAAACGTTTGAATTTCTTAACGACAGCGAGAAAATAAAGAGAAAAAAGAAATCGGTCTTACCAACAATCCCTGCGTCTTCCATAAATGATTTAGGTTTGAGTTCAGATTTCAGGATATCTGTTCCTAAGGACACGAATGCCATTGCGTCTAGAATCCTTTCCATTGTCGTTTGATGATCGGTGGTGGGATCGTTGTACCATCGAATCAGTATCCTGGTCACTAATGACCGAAAATCTAATCCAGCGTTATCATGTCGTAGCTGGTTGATGGTCGTGTCATCCAGGCCGAGTTCTATGAAGAACATTTGATACACGTTGGCACTGATGTGTCTTGCTACTCTGCTCAACTGTTTCAAATTGAGCCCTTCATGAGCATCCGAAGTGTGTCCTTCGACTTCTAGTTCTAAAACGGTTAAAATGACACTCATTAGGATGAGTGAAGTTACATAGCAGATCTCCGCTAGATTACATACTTCAATGGAAAGCAGTTTAAAGTGGATATACAAAATATAGTAACTTGTAAAAATCAAAAAAATAATTTCACTTGGACAAAGTAAATGAATTAATAAAACTATTTTATAAAATAATTTAGGTCTTTTGATTTTTAGATACACTTTGCTGGTAACCCTAAGAAATACTGGGTGAACCATCCCTCGGTGATCCAGACATATATAATTCTCAATCCCAAACTGTCTGACATTTCAGAAATCATTATAACTGTTGGTGTAAGATAATCACAATTAGAAAATTATTTTATTATATTTTCTCAGTGAAACATGAAGTTTTATGATGAAAAATATATGTGGTATTTTCCATCCAATATTGACCAACCGGAAAACATCATTTACAGTGAAAATATCGTTTTGACGTGTTTTTTTAGCCCCCCCCCCCCCCCCCCCCAAAAAAAAAAAAAAAAAAAAAAATATGTGCACATTTTACGTAAATTTTCTCTGAAGTTTGCACCCCATTTGTGGAACTAAATCAGTCAGCAACGGGGAATGGTTAGCGGGAAATAACTAAAGGGGTGAGGGACGGGTGTAGATATCGTGGCAGATTTGAATACATGTACTAGCATCAGTAGGTCTAGTTTAGACCTAGGACTCATGAGACGTACACTGTAATAAATAAAATATTAATTTTTCTTTGTGAATAAAAGTTATATTCCATCTTGTGAGGAGGGAACTTTTGATATATCCTCTTAATGGTTTATCACAACATATTATAATAACACGAGTCTATAAATGTGACACCATTGTTACTGATCTCTACTATTAGGGATCTCAAATAGGGCATACTTAATCTGCAATAAAAACTTCCTTATCATTATTATTAGTAGTATTAATTGTTTTAATGATGTCGTAAAAGTCATCACTTTTAAGAAATTATTTTTCCTGTCATTTCACAATTGAAAAGAAAAAAGCAATACACACCTTTTGGTTGTCGCTGTGAGACCTAAATGGAACAATGAATTAAACAACATTAAGAAAGTGTGTATTGATATATAGTTTTGTCTTAGGAAACGTTTACTGAATTACAAATAAACGTTACAATTTTGGTCTCATATCGATTTTGTGGAGGATCTGTGAGACCTAAATGGAACAATGAATTAAACAACATTAAGACCGTGTGTATTGATATATAGTTTTGTCTTAGGAAACGTTTACTGAATTACAAATACACGTTACAATTTTGGTCTCATATCGATTTTGTGGAGGACAAAAAGGCACTTGACATAATTGTTTTTACCTCATTGCCATTACAGGAAAAAAAATCAAAGAACAATAGTTTATACATATCAATAATCATTGAATAACTGACCTGTAAGTCATACCACGATATTACATTTACTGATGGCAACATCGTGCCTAAGATATATTTATATTAATAATTAATGGCATTCAAGGCGTACTTGGTTTTCAACAATTCAAAGTAATATCTTATTCGTTTGAAGACGTAATCGATTACTTCATGAATAAAATATCATAATATATCATCACTTCCTTAATAACTATGTATGGTTTAGGCACTTGTTGGTTACCCCGATATCCATCCAAATGATAACTTGAAGTGTTTGGTAATTACTTAGTTGCAATTGACATATTCATTACATCCCTAACTCGTTTATATTTATGCTATTATACTATTGCAACTCTGTTTTTCATGAAAACCTTTCGAAATATGCATTGATTAATAACTTCGATCAGTTATGGAAAATTATTTATCGTTATTCTTTAAGAAGCAACGAATTGCAATCATGAACAGACTTAATTTATGGGAAATACAAAGTTTTACTAAATTATAAATTCATGTAAAATGGTCTGTAAGACAAATGTGTCACATTAAGGAGGTTTTAAATAACAACTATACCTGAAACATAACTTTCATACGATTTGTACCAGGAATGTAGTTTATATTTCAATTACAACAAACAGATAAATATTTTGAAAGATCTATGGCACAAAACACATATGTTGTTAAAAATTACCTTGTGATCGCCAAACCAGAAATCTGTTGCTTCGCTTGTGGTAATGACTTTTGATCCTGAAATACCGAAATCCCTCTCTAGATGTGTACTGTACTTCAAGTGACCTTGGTCATTTCGTTGCAAAGTGGACATCAACAAACGTTCGAGAACAGTCCTAATCTGGACAGCCTGTCGTTTAGCTGACCCTAACTTGTTTTCTGAGAATAGGGCGACTTTGATCATATTATCTTTGCCCTGGACAGCCATGTTTATATCAGCTGTCAACACGAAACACGCAAGTCCACGTTGTAGCACAAGTTCTCCTTTGTCACTGTAAACTACTGCAAATCGGTATAGTAGGGAAGCCATAAACTTATCGAAAATTGCGTCTGGTATGAACTTGTTCTCAAAAGCTATACAGAGTGTTGATGACATTTGGTTCCTGCGTTTCTTGATGTAAGGTTCCACGACACCAGTTTGGTCTTGTAGCATTGACGGAACAATGTAAGTATCAACTTCATCGTCTGTCTCATTGTCTCTTGGGAGTGGCTTCACAATCAACTCAGACCTCTCGATATAGTAGAGCAGAGTACTGGTGTTGTCTGAAAACTTTTCAGATTCTTCTTTCTTCCAAACATGATCAATGAAAGCACGTTTCAACCGACGTGTTTGTCGATACTCTTCCAGAAGCGGGTCTGCGTTTCCCAGATTTTTGATGTGGTATTTTATTTCTGTGACGATGAGACGAAATGCCTTTATCATCCATTCCGGATCTAAAATAACCTTCAAATGGAGAGGCATATGCTGGTGGGAGTCCATCGGAAAAGTTAGAATACTTCTCGCTGAATGAAGATACCTAAAGTTGATAAATTGTGTGTTAGTTAATTATATAAAATAAAAGTTGGAGAGATATTTGACTGGGATAGTATCGGAAAATCTGACAGTCGACATTCAATACGCCCTTCTTGGTATATGACCAGTTTAATTTTGGTTATTTTGGCGCTATCTAGTATGACATCTTCATGTAACATGACTCAGTTTTGAGGAACTTTTGTGTGATGACCACGTCGATGAAGCGGAGAACGGTTAATCTCTGTAGCCTCTGGTTTCATTTTCAATGAATATTTTTCTTTGCTTTGTCTAATTGTGGATACTCCTTATTCATTTTCAAATAGCAGTATCTAAAAATGAAGTTGCGGTGAGGTGTTTCTTATAAAAATATCATTGTAGACTTCGCCAACTGAGGGGAAATCAGTTCGCCAGCTAAACTATTACAGTAACGCTAAAAGTATTATGTATATATTTAAACAAGATATCAAATTTATAAAACAGCCTGTTGATTTGAAAGTCCTAAGCATCGAAATATTTATAATGGGACCTATTGGCACTGTCAACGAAGGATATTTAGATCTTTATCTAAAACAAGAGTTTAATAACTACGGAATCATGAGGCACGACATAAAGCCAAGTGCCTTTGGGTTCTAAATTAATTATCCAAGAAACAATATTGCAAAAAAAAAAAACAAAAAAAAAACAAACAACGTGAGGCATGAAATTCAGTCACCACGAAAATAAGCTGTTTACCAGAATATTGTAAATGAGCACAACACAAAAGTAAAATAAGCTGGTTACCAGAATATTGTAAATGAGCACAACACAATAGTAAAATAAGCTGGTTACCAGAATATTGTAAATGAGCACAACACAATAGTAAAATAAGCTGGTTACCAGAATATTGTAAATGAGCACAACACAATAGTAAAATAAGCTGGTTACCAGAATATTGTAAATGAGCACAACACAATAGTAAAATAAGCTGGTTACCAGAATATTGTAAATGAGCACAACACAATAGTAAAATAAGCTGGTTACCAGAATATTGTAAATGAGCACACACACAATAGTATAATAAGCTGGTTACCAGAATATTGTAAATGAGCACAACACAATAGTAAAATAAGCTGGTTACCAGAATATTGTAAATGAGCACAACACAATAGTAAAATAAGCTGGTTACCAGAATATTGTAAATGAGCACAACACAATAGTAAAATAAGCTGGTTACCAGAATATTGTAAATGAGCACAACACAAAAGTAAAATAAGCTGGTTACCAGAATATTGTAAATGAGCACAACACAATAGTAAAATAAGCTGGTTACCAGAATATTGTAAATGAGCACAACACAATAGTAAAATAAGCTGGTTACCAGAATATTGTAAATGAGCACAACACAATAGTAAAATAAGCTGGTTAAAGGGACTAAATCATCAGATTTACATAGATTTCTTAGGGGTTTTGACTTCCTGCAAATGTTCTTATACCTGAAATTAGAAGTTTTCAAAATTACGACATTTCATTTGAAATATTGGCAATATTTATCAACGTTAAAATATCGCCAAACACAACAAGAAACTGTATCTGTCGGCATTGGCTGTTTATAACGGAATGAATCGAGTGTAGCATTGAGTTCAAAATCAGGATTTCAGAAAATCTCATCCGGCTAATAGATATAGATGTAATAACACCACTATAACAGGCCACTTATATTTTATCAGTTATATTGGCCTGATTCAGTGTAATAGCCGATACATACATTGACAAGTGAAGTATGTGATGGAAATCTGACAAGAAGTGAGAGGTATTTTCATCCGTTAATTATGTATATATTATACATGTATACAGGTGTACATGTACTTTATTAAGCAAACATATACATTTTACATGGGTCTACAATGTATATGTAAGGTATATTTTTGTTTGAATACATACAAATACACATACAATTTAGATATATAGTTAGGTTGTTTTTTTCAAAGATGCTCCATCGCTGACAAATGGTATTTTTCACTATCAAAAACAGGAGCAGACGATTTAGTGTTTTTCTTCAACTTTACACTATTACAACCATTGAAAAGTTTGAGCTTCTAGTTTTACTTCAAGTTAAAAATATGAAAAATAAATAATTGCATCCCGAAAAAAATATCCTATATTGAATTAAGTACTGATTGCGCATGCACCAAAGGCAAAGCAAATTATTTTATACTATTTTTTTTGGTGTTAAATAGATATATGTACACGATTAAACACCAATTATTGTTCAAATGATGAATATAATTTACGCTCTGTCGGCGGTGGAGCATCTTAAGTAAATCAGATGGAAAAGGGTTATACATGTTTAACTAGTGACATGTAGGGGAATGTCCATTATGCGGATAAACATTATAACTAGGGATATATATAGGGAATGTCCATTAGACGGATAGGCATTATAATAGGTATACTTATTACATAATTTGTTTACACAAATATAGTATTTTCAACTATTATTCCGACTGTTCAATAAAACCTTTTGTTATATGACTGTGAGTTTGCCGTTTTCTGATTGGTCTAGACCGCTCGGTCAGGCCTTGACAAAATGCAACGTCAACCTGAGACCGATTAACACCTGTTAAGAGATTGACATTGCAAATCCGATAACCTGGCTATAAATAGACACAGGGAATTCCCTGTCTCTTCCACATTTTTGACCAATCAAAATAGAGCATTGCCGATCATCGGGCAACAGCCAAATCCAACATGGCAGACAACAGTGAGGTAGGATTAGGAAAGAAATTTTAACACATTTTAAATGTAGCTATATGTTCGAAAGTTACATTGTGAAGAATTACAGCAGAAGTACATATACTAAAGGTACCTACTGAGGATACATGGATGAAGATTTTTTTTAAATTTTTGTTTAATTAGCCATTGCTCTGTCCTTGCTTCAAAATTGTTCCAAGTGACAAATTTTTATCATTGTAACTTGTTATCGTTTCATATAACAAAACAATTATTGACTTTTTGTAGGTTAATACGAGGAATTGTTAAACCCTTGAAATGTGATATTCATTCATATTATAAAGGGAATATCACCTTTCTCAGGTTTAACAATTCCTCGTATTAACCTACAAAAAGTCAATATTTGTATAGTTATATTGCACAGTTCGAAGTTATATTGCACGCTTTCATGGAAACGTTATATTGCACGGTTCGAGATGTTATATTGCACGGCTTTAGGAACACCTCGCTGTTGTTGTCTAGTTTTGTAGAAAACTTCCGAGGAATCGCGCGTAACAGTGAGTTACGTTATTATGACGTCACAAAGGTTCACGCTCAATTTCGCGCTAGCTTTATAGATCTCGAATCAAGCACGTCATGTAGACGTTTATCGAGTAGAGGACGGACACGGCGAATGTATTAGATTAAAAGGCTGCATGCAGGTCTAATAATGTTAAAGAAGACAATAAGACATTCAAACCGGAGTTACAACGTGACGTACGTTGGTAATACATCGATCTTCAATAGGATTTAAAGCTTCTCTGTACGATACGGTGCTGGTGATTTTGTTAAGTGATTGTCGAATTCGTTTTATAAAATATTCAACTAAAAAAAATTAGTGATTATGTAATAAAAAATAATATTTGTTGATTATCACCACCGAGGGGTAAATATTACGAAGTAGAGCACAGTAACCCATGAAATATTTGATTTCCATTAGACGGATAGAGACTATAACTAGGTATTTATAAGGAATGTCCATAAGACGGATAGACATTATAACTAGGGATATACATAGGGAATGTCCATTAGACGGATAGACATTATAACTAACGATATATAGGGAATGTCAAATATTGATAAAATTAGAAAAGAAATACATGTACCTCATTAGTCCGCTAAACATGCCTATATTATTAGTTTTTGTTTCCATTTTTTCTTTATTATAAAGTCTATATATTAGGCCATTTAAAAAAAAAACCTAATAATATTGGCAGGTTTAGCGGACTAGTACCTTATATCATGACAAATGAAAATAAAATAATGGTAGAAGCAAGTATAAAACCATATAATATAATGAAAACTATTCTTTATAGCTGCATAAACCTGTACAATATATGAATATTTACACTTAAAAACTCTTCACAAAACTTCTGCATACGATTCAACGTTATATTAAATTTAACACAAGAATCAGGAACTTGTAGTCGATAAATTGGTGTTTTCAGTCGATAGTCTATTAGACAGATGAGATTTCCTTCGGTGAAATTACCCACATCGCGCATGCACACAGGGACTGTTTACCTCGCCGAAAGATAATAATATGAAATAGTGACTAGGTCGTTTCTATTTATTTTCAGTTTATTCTCCATTTTGAACAAAATTATTATACAAACTTTTGCATTTTGTTATTAACACAAAGTACACAACTTTTACAATTAATTTCAGTTCTTTAATTTGCTTGATCTTTTATTACATGATTTTTAACGATTTAGTCCCTTTAACAGAATGTTGTAAATTATATGAGCACAACACAATAGTATCCAAAATGAAATTTCGCCTACCGTAAAAATGCTTCAACTTCAGTCACAGACGAGATTTCTGCTCGCTTCCTGATCTCCTCTAAAGTTAGCACTTTGACTCCTCTACTTTTCATTGTCATTAGATCGTGCTCCAATGATATCCAGGCGCCTGGCAGGAGCTGGCCCCACTGCGCCTGATAGGGCGCATATTTCATAATGGTTTTCCACAACTTTTCGTATACTTCATCCCGGGGGTTGAGATTGCTGACTGCGATGAAATCCACCACATGTTGCTCATAAATCGTTGCAATATCAGGATTTTCCATTGATTTAAACATGGCCAAAATTGTTTCCAAACTTTTCTGTTTTTTGTTCTGTATAGTAAAACATAAATATATAACCTAATTATCTTGTATCTTGTGTTCATATGCAGAATATTTAACCTACTAGATCCATTTCAATTTGCGGAAGAAGCTTTGTACGAGAAATCAATGTAGATAATATCAAATTGATTGTGCAGGTTGCTAGAACGGAGAAATAAAGTAAATAAATGGAAATCATCATTTTAGTGGAAATCTTAATGTTTCAGTATTTTGTCAGCCGATAAAATTTGAAGATTCTTCTATTTTGAGAATACAATAAGCCTGTTTATTGCTTGTTAATTATATCGATCGCTCCAGTCATGAAATAAAGCCTCAGAAAAAACAAAAAAACACATCATCACACATAACGCGGACATTTTGTATAAATGAGTGCCGACTATTTATCATTAGAATTTTGTCCAGGTGAGTGTGTACTACTTACCGCGGGTATTTTGTTCAGGTGAGTGCCGAGTGCCGACCGACTACTTACCGCGGGTATTTCCAGGTGAGTGCCAACTCAAGGTGTCCAGTGCCGACTACTTACCGAAGGTATATATCTGTCCAGGTGAGTGCCAGCTACTTACCGCAGGTATTTTTGTCCTGGTGAGTGTCGACTACTTACCGCGGGTATTTTGTCCAGGTGAGTGCCGACTACTTACCGCGGGTATTTTTTCAAAGTGAGTGCCGACTACTTACCGCGGGTATTTTGTCAATGTGAGTGCCGACTACTTACCGCGGGTATTTTGTCCAGGTGAGTGCCGACCAGGATAACAGGAGGCTTGTACTTTCCTATGGAGTACGTCGACATAAACTTCAGCCAAAAATAGACGGTGTCTGGGGAGAAATATTGATAATGAAAATGTCATTTTTCTATTCTGAAGATGTTTTTGTAGTCCGCTACTAATGATGATGAAGTCTCGAACATTTTTCTTAATGGCTTATAATGTAACATAATTATGAGCACATGTTGGTGAGAATACTAAGCATTAATTAAAGCGTTTAACACTTTAATGTAGGGGTGCATGAATTTCAGGAATTCTATTTTTTGTGCCAAATTGAAAATGCAATAAATGCAAATGATAACTAAAATGATTAATCTAGCATTGTGTACTATAAATATAAAGTGTTGCTAAAGGCTCATCATCATTGACACCTTTGCTTGAAACGGTTTAAGGTATTTAAACGAAATTGAATAGGAAAAGTGAAGTATATATAAAAATGACACAACGTCTATTTCCTGCAACATTTGACAATGATTGTATTACAATGCGTCGATATTAAGAATATTATGTGATGGTAACCAATAAAAGGAAGCAATACCATACCACGACATTTCAACTCAATTTCAGCACATCTTTAAATATCAATATTCGTCTAGTAAATTCAGGTGTCCATTTCGAGTTCTCGTGTATTTCAATGAAATGTTAAAATGAAAATTACAATGAAGTTAGGATAATGCATAGACGTTGGAAATACAAACCAACTGGACATGAATGACGTTATTTCATCACTAACTGACATTGAATCCACTTTACATGGAAATTAATGTTTGAAATGTCTTAAAATATAAGAATTGGATTTGGTAAAGGTTGTCTTAAGAAGAATAATCAAATTACCTAGTCCCGATGATTGTTTCTGCAGACATTCGTCCAAACGGAATGTCAATATCATAACTGCATCAGCATTCAGAAAAATGTGCTGAAAGTTACTGAACATGATTTCCCCACCAAAATCAAATACGTTCACATACGCCATATCACCGCTGTAACTTCGTTTCCCTTTCTCCGATGTTTCTGAAATTGACAACTGTACGTGAGCTGAATTGTCTAATGTCTGACCCGTACAAAAACATAGGACAAACACCCGAGTTCACCACACTCCCTTTTTGGAATTCCGTCGTAAGCGAATTAATTTATTTCATTACGGAAGGAAAATCATATAATTAGCTAAATTTTGTTCATTCACAAGATATTATCTCATCAATGTAGTTTAACTGAACATGTCTCCATTTCAGTGATATCTGTATTACAAATGTAACTTTCTCATTTTTTAAGCATCCATATGAACATTCTAGTTCCTTGTGGCCACAAATGAACTGTTTTTGGTACTGATAAATTTAAATACGTGCATATTTCCATTGATTTCTAGGCTCGTAGAAGATTGCCTGATATAATTTACATTCTGCTATTTAAGAAGAAACCACAGTCTAATCGAGCTACAAGTCAAGAGAAGACGTATGAAACAGGGGCTGGGATTCGATCTTTGTTGATAGGGAGAGACGCTATCAAATACGATATAAACACGATATAATGGTGTAAAGACAAGATTTTCTGGATTACATAACAAAGTCATACTAGACTATCTATTTACTCATGCTCTCTTAACAATACTTATAATCACGTTTCAAGACCTTACCTGTTTTTTTGTTCTCGGATATTGACAAGCCCCCTAGCATGTCCCGGAGACGCTGGAGACTCGAGGATTTCTCAATGTCATCTCCACGAAGGAAAATCCTTTCACCTGACTTTTGGTTTATCATTAGACGATTCAGTGTGACATCCATAGTGTTTGTAGAACTGATACCTTCCCTTGGTACAGGTAATTCTAGGAGATTGTAGGTCATGGTAGTCTTCCCAACACCCTGCGGACCAAGAAATATAACACGAATGTTTGCTGATGTTTCAGTTCTTTCTTTTAACGCAGCTTCATACCGCCTTGCAAACCCGTCATCCATGAAGGCGAAAGTCCGCAGGTATTTCATAATGACATCATTGTCGGGGGTCCTCTGATTTTCCAACACCGTATCCGGTAGACCTTTGAAAATAAAATTTTGATTAACTTTTTATGCTTCTTCACGTATTCACGTTTACAATATTGCTGTTTAAATTAACGAATATTGTTTTAATTATGATAATCAAATCCCCTACTGAAAAATTAAGACCAAAATAGGACATATCACATATACAAACAAACTGCATGGAAAATTTACTCATAACTTAAAGTAATATGTGCCGTAGTTTTCACACTCACAAATAAACAAGAGTTTTTAATATTTTATTGACCACCACAAGATACCAATGAATACCACGAAGCCAGGTTGTGGTCTACGATTTCATCTATTATTTTCACAGTGTTAAATTGAAAAGTGATTTCTTCAAGTTTCATTAATGTTTCCATGTAAACATACCTGAAGCATAAAAAACATAATATTTGAACTGCATAAAATCTGTGTGGAAACTAATGTTTATAAGACATCACACATGTTTATATATGTCCACTTTAATGGTTTTCGTAGGTTTATTCATAAAACCCAATAGGTTTATTTGATAACTGATGAAAAAATAGCATGTCAAAATTTTCTCCCAATTATGGCACATATAACTTCAATATACGCGCAATTACCCGAGTATAACGAAGTCCGCAGAGAAAGGAAGATCACTTAAAATTATCCAAATTTCAATATAACCAAGAGGAAACACAATTGAAATGTGTAAACTGGGATTAGAATTCATTTCAAATTAAGCAGTACTTCAATTTAACTGATTTCAAATTAGTGTGTTTCAATGTAATACTATACACATTAATTATATATGACAAATTCTTGCCTGCATACGGAAGTTAGCAATAATTAAGCAGATTACCGCATTAGATGCATTTGAAATAGGAGATAGACAGGAACGGTATGCATTGATAAATTTTAATTAAATCATTGGTATTTTGAAGAGACGCGAAGAAAGCAATGAGCAGTGAGCGCTGAAAAGTATGAAGAGGTCTATATAAGCAGTAGTAGTCTGTATGTGTTGAAAATAAGCGTAGACCGTTTAAATGTCCGTCTTTGCATTTTATAAGTAACAGATTGTACCTTCCTTTCGGGAAGGTATTGATTGTGACGTCTTTATTTTGTGAGCGAAATTCACGTTATTTTTTTGTAAAGTTTGCCGTTTCTCTCGCAAACACATGGCGTCACAATCAATACATGCACATTAGGGCAGATAACTCTGTAATATGCAAATACAGAATATAGATTTGCTTTGAGTTTTGCAGACAATCTTCATAGTGCACACTATGAAGATTGTGTCTGCAAATCTCTGGTATCTATAAACGATGATTTCATCCACAAGATGGAACAGCCATTTTGACGGTGATCAGTTGACGTCACCACGTCAACATTAGTGACGCCATAATAGTCACGTTTTGGGTGTATTCAACAGTAGTCCACTAAATCTGCCTATATTATAAGGTTTTGGTTTTTTTTTGTTGTTGTTGTTTTTTTAGTCTATGTATCAGTGCGCTAAACCTGTGTATATTATTAGGTGTTTTTATTAGGAAATAAACTACAAAAAATGATAACATAGGCTGATGTAGCGGAATAACACAAGAGTTGCAAGTGACTGTAAATATCTTTTTTAATAGAACATGTGGATTTTATTAACCTACCACTTGGGTGTAGTTTACGCCATTGTAAGAAGTTGTGGACATTTCTGTCATGCGTTTTATCTTTACAAGCGTTTCCTTGGTCATCTCGCTGGAGGAGATCTCCTCCTAGTCGTACAAACTTCTCGATGATGCGGATGTCTGGTGGATTCGGGGAACACGCCATTAGAAGCGGTGTAGTCCCATCAGTTGTGACGTCATTGATAATGTCGACAACCTCTGGATGGTTCCGTGTCACGTGACAGAGCAGCGCATAACTACGATATAGCCCAATATAATGAAGGATGTTCCAGTTTTCAATATTTCTGCTCAGGATGTTTGCGCCATCTTTAATACATTTATCGAATGTTTTGATGTCGTTGTTCCGAGATGAGTTCAGGAGCTGATCTGACAGGCGTTCGTCTTTCGACAATGAATCTTCATCCATTGTTGATTATATGTGCAAAAATCTGGAAAAGTCATTAGATATTCGCAACAATCTTATATTGTAGATGAAAATAAATCATTCTATAGATTTTAAATGATTTTTTCGTACCATGTGAAAAACCATATTACCACAAGTACATGTATCCAACCTACATTATGATCAATATGAAACTCTAATAATACATTGTGATAGGGTAAGCGAACGTATATATGGACTGGTTAAATTATACATTATTATGGAAACTAAGTTGTTATTTTTATTTCAATTCATGCCATTGCATAGATTTCCTTATTTATATAAAAAACATAATGTAAACAACGAATAAGTAATCCATCTACACAGCATTCAGTTCACTTATGGCAATGTTAGATACATACAAATCGAAAGTACGACTCCAAATTGATTAATTTTCATTAGATTCGGAAATAAGATGTTTTATTAATGAAAGACAAAGATCACTTTATCATGTTAAGATAAACATGTCGTATTTAAAAGGATTAACCATCTGTACATACTGGACAATTTCATACTAACCAATTAGATTCCGGGTTAATCTACACATCCTGTTATCAGAGACCAGCACGGATAACGTATATATGTACTCCATTTTGACATCAAGTTAGACATTACGTTGGTTGTGTGCATACGGATACCCTACCGATATCTTGATCCCAGAATGAAAATAATTAATATTGCATCAACAGCACATGTCGTCTGAATAACACATACCTCACACACGTACAGTGAAAGTGGTAGTAACCGGAAACTAATTATAAATAGGGCGTGGTTCAGGGTTCAGTTGCGTCACAGTTTAAGATCCGCCTTGATGAGCTGATGACACTACCGATACATATATAATGTACCTGACTGTGTGACCTGGGTAGATGGTTCATAGGTACTGACAAAATATGCATATACATCTTCTTTTGTCAGCGAGCCAAGTAACTATGGATGGTTATATCCACCATTCAAACGTAAACGCTATATTGACAAAAAACCAATACAGTGGAGAGCCTAAGGTCGATTTTTCGGCTAAATCGTTTAAAGTTTGACGAAAGCATGAAACTTTGCACATGGCTTCTTCGGGACATAAGGTTTCAGGAAAAAAGGACCCCCAAAAAAATGACGGCTTCAAGCGGCTGCCATATTGGTTTTCAAAATGATAGCCAAAAACCATCTTCTGTGACCCATAACCCACCTTCTATACCAGATATTATTGATACTAAGGAACATTCTGGTAGTGTTACACTATTTCAAGATGGCCGCCAACTTTGCGAGCTATATCTTTATATAAAACGCATTTAAATGGCTAAACTGACTTTAAGCAAATAAAGTGAGATTAGTTATGTTTTTGTAGTGTTTGATACATAAAATTATTTATTCTTATTTTAGTTTCAACATGACCGCCATTTTGAAATCTGAGATGGCCGTTTAGATTAAAGTTGTTTCCGTATTTCACTCTTTAGGTGATCGAGCAAAGAATTAAGTTGCCACTCTGAAAATGTTGATATATGACATTCCTTGAATTTCAACTCTGCAGGCGTCATCAGAGGATTATCTTTCATGGGCTTTATAGAATGCTCAACTGGAACATCCTCAAAGTCGCAAGACAACAGTGATTGACCAAATCACCGCCCATTTGGTGATAACACCAAACTCCAGCCTTGTCACTTCTACTGCGATCAAAAGGGCAACTTCTGTTCTGTTTTTAACAGTTGATTTCTTGTCACTGCCTATTACTTTCAATGTTTGCAATAGCTTTTAAGTTGAACATGCAGGAAACAGAAACACCTCTTCACCCATTCCAACATTCTAGGGTATTGGTATCTTCTACCAAACCTTAATACTTCGTCTTCCTCCTTTCAAATCCTTCCTCATAGCGTAACTCCTATGGAACTGTCAAGTCATCCATAACCACTGGAGAACATCTAGACACACATTTCACCTTAAGGTGTCTGAGAACACAATCCACCTTATTTCTCATCTGTATGTTTAAATTCCTTCTTCAGATCATACAGACTTTTAGTGGCTAGGGCTTCTTTGGGTTTGGGTTTTTTCTCTTTTTAAGATATCTGCGAATTTACTTAGCACATTCTCATGGCAAACGCTATACTTTCTTTAAGGAGCTGGGATTGTAGAAAGCGCAAGAGTTCTTGGTGGCTTAATCAGTAGCCTGCACTATCGGTCCCACTTTTTGTCATATATAGACGTCAACCAGAACTAAATTCGGCAAGGTTCCAAATGACCAATATCTGACTAAGTTAGTTTGCTGTCTGTGTTGTCCTTCATATTGTTTATACACTCATCATATCCATTGTTTGCACTTAGATTGAAGGCTTATTGTTCTTCTTTTCTCCATCACTGCAATATATTTTCACTCAGTCCTTGGTGCCGTATGCATGCTTTTACTGACGGTGGCTATGCGTTTAAGGTGGATTTAGTTTGCATATACTGCACTGCTAGCATAGCGCTTCATATCTGTTCTTAATTCAACACCATCATCTGTCTTGCCTTCGCCACCTTCGTCTCCAGTAATGAGATTAGGAGTTCTAGCTCGGAGGTTCAGCTGACATTTGTTTGACGTAGAGTTACTTATGCATATCTTCGCAAGGACTTGTTTGTGGTTGATTCTAGTGCCACTACTTTCAAATTAATAGACTTACCACAAGGGGTTATGTCAGAGGCGGTAGACATCCAAGCTATATAGATATAGGTACATGCAGTAAATTTGGCGGCCATCTTGGAATTCAAAATGGCGGTCTACATGAAGTTAAACACTACTAGAATGATCCTAATTATCAATAACAATTAGTATCAAAAATAAGAAATGTAGAACAATACATTTATGCCATAATTTGCTTCCTGGTAATGTAAAAGAATTAGCCTGAGTGAATTGTCCCTTTAAGAATGTTAACTTTATTTTTTGCTCGGTCACTTACAGAGAGAAATTCGGAAACAACTTTAATTTAAACGGCCATCTGGAATTTCAAAATGGCGGTCATTTTGTAATTAAAATAAGAATTAAGATATTCATGTAACAAGCACTACTAAAGTATAAATACTGTCATTATTTTTGCAGGTTTATCAGCTTGGTCAATAGATGTATCATTTAAGGATTAAAGTCTCTTCCTGGTGGTTTTATCGAAGGATAAAGTTGAATAGGGTATCGGTATTTGGAATGGACCGCGAAGCGGTCCATGAAGCAAATATGGATACCCTACTCGACTTTATCCTTCGATAGAACTACCAGAAAGAGACTTTAATCCTTATATTTACATTCTGAACTATTATTTTCATAGCTCAAAATTTACCCTTTTTAGTGTTTATGGCATTTATAAGACTAAAATTGAATTATATCATTTGGCTACGACAGGCGTTTGAAACAGCTACTCGAAATGGCGGAAATTCCCGCCAATTTATAGATGATCATATAAATAAAAAAGAGTTCCGTCTGCTGAAGCATATATCTGTTTTTTTCCCCGATATAAAACTATAAATCGTTTTATTTATCTGTTGTTAAAACCTCGATGGTGCAAATCAGTTTGATTTTAATCTTTTGCTTCGTATGATTACACGTGCTTACACAATTCATAACGTGGCAGGATATTTAACTTACTCTACGTTAACATGATATAATACAAGAGCTAAGAAAACAAACCACACATGTATATGATAACCCCAAACAAAAATTTATACTAAAGCAAGACTATGTTTATCCCGTACTACTAAAATGAAATGTCCAGCACTAGACTGTTGATCCCATACATGTAAATATAATAACCCCAAACAAAAACTTATACTAAAATGAAATGTCCAGCACTAGACTGTTGATCCCATACATGTATATATGATAAACCTCCAACAAAAACTTATACTAAAAAATGTCATCCCGTACATGTTTATATGAAAAACCTCAAACAAAAACTTATACTAGAATGAAATGTCCAGCACTAAACTGTTTATCCCGTACATGTATATATGAAAAGCATCCAACAAAAACTAAAATGAAATGTCCAGCACTAGACTATGTTTATCCTATAGAATTGTCCAACATCACAAATCTAATTTTGGAGTCTGGCAACCTTCCTCGTGAGTTGGGATGTTGAGATGTCCCCAGTGCTGTAACTCCTCCATATGGCGAAGATCTCTCGTTATGCATCCCTGGTCCTCTTACGCTGGTATCTGGCAAGCTTCCCCTCGCTTACCATCTTGCAGTTCAGAGGGATGGCACTAGCTTTTCTGTACAGTTCCTGAATCAGAAGGTAGAAAGAAACAGGTCCTATGATGTTCACTCTGCTGTTGAGCCGGTTGTGCCATCCCTCGACGTCGTTGTTAGTACGCACCGAAGACATCTACACGGACCAAGAGCGGATTGGGAATGTCCTGAAAGAAATAAAGACGAAACTAATACAATTTCTTTTGTCATTCTTTTTCTTCTTATTATGATATATTACAATGCATAATCAGAAATAGGTCTGTTACATACTGATAATAAATAGCAAACTATCTAACTATAACAAAAAATATGACATGATATGCAAATCATAGTTATATTTAGCTTACCTGCTACTGATCCATGTACGCTCGATGTAGTCCATTGGATGTTCAACAGCTGGTGAGGTCACCCTTCGGTTGAGGTACATGAAAGTATCTGCAATCTGCTCCTCTGGAAGAATGGCAGTGTCATCAACTGGCGCACAAAGTTTAAATTATCAAATTATCATCTTAATTATTTTAATACAATGATAATTTATCAACATGATTGTTTTTACTATACCGAGCAATCAACATATTTGAAGGCCAAGTTCTTGGACCTTTCTGAAGACAGCTTGTGCCCGGTGGAAAATACATCCCTGAATCTTGCAGCCTGGGTATCGTTGTTGAATTTCCAGACATGAAGCAGAATGCCAGTGGTATTTGCTTCATGCTGGACCCTGATCTTACAAAGCCATGGATGCTGAAGAGCTGTGTGAAGGCTACAAAATAGATATCTAGATATGAGAATCATGTATTGAAAACATATCTTTTCAGCATATACAAGTCATGAAAACGTTTTTGTCAACACTTAGATATCTTCACTATTACCCGTTTTAATCAATCATTACATTACTGCTACTTTACTGATAAAATGTTAAATGTTGATTTAAATTATCTCACTTGAAAATCGATTTTTATTTGTGTCATATCTGGAAATTAAATCTGTCGGGGTCTTTCGGTCGCATGGACTGTCGCATTCTGTTGATGAATCTAATGATGTTCTGGACTTTCGGTCTGCTATGTTCCGGCTGAATAGTGTCCGCAAGATCCTGGATAACGTGGGAAGCGATTCGGGGTGCCGATACGGTGAATACGTTCTCCTTGGCTTTGGAAATAGCCTGAAATAACTGAAGTTAAAATACCAGGTTCACCAGGATAAATTTGTTGTTTCTTTCCCTCTGAGTAGATGTTCCCTTGCTGAATGATTGTGACTGGACAATTCAGTTGTTTACCCCTTTTGATGCAACGCCAAAATACCATAGTGTTGGTACTTCTGGATTTCTACAGCAAAAAATATATTATGTATCGTAACTAAATTTTGATGTATAAAGATGATTTTTATTTTTATATCATTATTAATATATTATTATTACTATAAATATCAGGTGTAAAAATTGACACCAAACCGTCTTTTGTTTAGGCGTGTTAAAAATAAAAAAATGGATACATACATGATTAAGTTGTTTATTGATCCAATTGTTTTTATCCATTGAATTATACATTATGTAACTTACCAAGACAGTGTAGCTAAATCCTTTGCTATGAACTAGTTTGAGGTTTCCACGCTTCGTCCCTTGGCTTACCTCATGGTAAGTAGAGGACAGCTCATCTTCTGAATCCACAGCATCTAATTAAGGATGTGTCCAGTGGTAAGGAATCGTCCTAGAGTGGTTCAAAATCATAACGTCATTGTCCTATAGCCATCTCTAGAAACTCATAAAAATTAAGGAAATAGGGAAAAAATTAAAATCTCTGTGTATGCGATAATTTTTCTCTATTGTAAAATTAAAACAGCTTTATAAAGTACAATGATTAAACTTCTAAATATATTAGGAAAAATAGAATTATTATGTTTCAATGCGTCTCTAGTTCTAACATATGATCTCTCTCGATCTCTTTTTCTCTTAACTCTCTTTCTTTGTCTTTTTCTTTTACTCTCAACGCCATCTCTTTCATTTCTTTCTCTTTGTCTATTTCCATTTGTCTTAGTTTCATTTCATGTTCAAGTTCCATTTGTCTAATTTGAATTTCTGAGCTGACTGTTTCATCTATACTATCTAATAAATGCAGTAGAGTCGAATTTGCCATTGTCAACAAAATATCTTATAAATTAAATTCCTAATTTCAGCTTTCCTCAAATTAGTTTTGATAGTTAGGCTTAAATGTTTACCCAATAAAAGTAAATCCTTCTTACTAACTAGAAAAGAACATCCAGGGATGGTGCTTTAACAAACTGTTCTACCTGCATAGTAGTCATGTTTATCTAGCTGTTGGTTTCAAATGTGTCCGCGTGTCGTAGCCATATTTTATGGTGATCTAGACTGATATATACATAATGTAGTTATCATTTTATTTTTTTATTAGTAGTTTTTAACTTAATTTCTTTATTATATATGTGTCTTGTGTTTATTGTTTTTATTCAATTGTGTATATTTTCAGTCCCATGCAGTGTCCGCGTGTCGGAGCCATATTTTATGGTGATCTAGACTGATACATGCATAATATAGTAATCAATTTATATTTAGTAGTTTTAACTTTATTTCTTAATTACAGATGTGCCATACATGTACATCATATGGTAATCAAATTATTAGTTGTAACTTCGTTTTTAATAATTAATGCATTGCGTGTTGTTACAAAAATTATATAAATTCATGTTTTATGTATCATATTTGATAGATTTCAAATTTTTTTTTTTAAATATTTAGTATATACAAGGACGTTTATCTCATTATATGACGATGTACACGTATCAATTTTGATATAAGTTTAATTAAGCATTTAATTAATAATATCAAATTTTCAAATTTGTTATGTTATGATAATGATATATTAAAATCTATACTGAATTAATGTCATAACAGCTGTTCTCTGATCAATCTGATTAAAATACAGATCCCCAATAAACACTACGTTACACTACGTTGTGTATAACGGGGATCTGTATTTTAATCAGATTGTTCTCTGATGTTCTGTAATTTTTTTGTTTGAGGTAGTCCTTCGTCTGTAGCATAGTTACTACTCTTTGAATATCAAATGGGTAAAGTACATAAACGTTGATAAGTCCCACAATCCGGTGATTATAACGTTCATCATTTGATGTGAATTTCATAACGTCATAATCAACAGAAGGTGGAACTGATCGACGGTAAGTCTCAAATTAAAGGGAGGTAACCGCTATATTGCAAACTAGTACGTTCCGGCTTTTCTTTTCTTTGATTATCAAAAAATCTTTTTAGACTCCGCAAATGTTACTCACTTTATGAGAAGTTATATAAATATTTTGGGTAAGTTTTGGCTAGTTTTGGGTGGTTTTCGGTAGTTTTGGGTAAATCGTTACGCCCAGTACGTGTGGCCCTACGTAACATACAATCATAGGGCATGATTGTACATAAAGTTCTAGTTTAGCGATGCTATAATGTTGTCTTGTTTATAGGGTATTTGTAAGAAAATTGCTTTGACAACGCCTTATCTTATATGTCGATAGGGATTTTTTTTAAATTGTCATTTCGTTTCGTATACATACTTTGTATACAGATTTTAATTTTATAAAAACCCTACTTTCACTTCAATTACAAAATGGCTGCGCCCACACGAAAGACTGTTGAGCTATTTTACGATGTTGTGTCACCGTACTCCTGGATTGCTTTTGAGGTAAAAAATGCATTAGGTACATCATTAATGTTAATCTAATTTACACCAGTTTGTACTGAGTAACAAGTTCATGTCTCCGCATCTAGCCAGCCCCGAGTCCGACCTTTGACACTTTCAGAATGTGATATCTTTTCCGCTACAACAGTATATATACGTAGCTACCCGCACTCGAGCGTGACACTTTACGATTTTTCAAAATTATTTGAAATCTATGTTTTTTACAAGAATTGTTGTAATTCAAAAAGCAAGTAAACAAACTGATGTACTTATCATGGATTTCAGTAAAGCCTTTGATAAGGTTAGTCACCATCTCCTGGTCCATAAGCTACATGTACATCAGTATGGTATCCAAGGTAAGACCAATACATGGATCAAAAACTTCCTTATTGGCAGATCACAAACTGTTGTACTAGATGGTGAATCATCTGGCACTGTACTTGTTAAGTCTGGTGTACCTCAAGGGTCAGTCCTAGGACCCAGCCTATTTTTATTCTACATAAATGATATTGCTGATGGTATCTCCTCCTCTGTCAGGCTTTTTGCAGACAATACGATAGTGTATTTAACAGTTACATCCACTAGTGATGCCATCGTTCTGCAAAAAGACCTAGACATTCTCGCCAGTTGGGAAAGCAGATGGAGAATGGCGTTTCATCCTGATAATTGCCAAGTTCTGTCCATACATAAATCCCGCAATCCCATACTGCATCATTACCAGCTTCATGGCCAGGTACTAAAGCATGTAGACCAGGCTAAGTACTTGGGTGTCACAACTACCTCATACCTGAAGTGGGGGGGCACATGTTCGTAACATTACTAACTGTGCGAACAGTTCCGGCGTAACTTGAAAATCTCCTCCACCAAGATCAAGGAAAAGGCCTCCTCCGCCCTGGTCCGTCCAAAGCTGAAATCCGCCAGTTCAGTATGGGACCCACATGTGAAAAACAACATAGATCAGATTGAGATGGTACAGCTCCGGGCCGCCAGATTTGTAACCAGTCGCCACAGGAATACATCCAGTGTTGGCAACATGCTGGACCATTTGCAATGGCGCAGCCTGGTGGACCGAAGCTGGGATTCTCGTCTGAAAACCATGTTTAAAATATTTCATAAACAGACTCTCTTTCCAAACTCTCTCCTGTAAAACCCCCACACGTAAAGAATCTTTTTTCCCACGCATCATATACAACTGGAATTCTCTCTCTTCCGAATTTGCAACAAGTGCTACCCTCTCCTCCTTCAAGACTGGACCATCAAAATACAAATATAATTAATCTTCACACACAAGCCTTGCCACACCGAACTTGCACAATCTTCATTCTGTTGAAGTAGGCAAGAATACGGTAGAATAGAATAGAACATAGCTACATTTGTAAAACGAGCTAAGGGTAGACAACTCTCCGATTTTCAAGAAATATACATAACACAAAGTGCTGTCGTTGTGTAGGCCTAGAACAACGAAAATAACCAGAGCTAAGGCTTGGGTTTAAAAGCTCGGTGTATTCAGATTTGGCTATATATAAAGTAGTCAAATCTAGCTACAGTATATAGCCAGATTTAGCGTTGCTACCGGACCTGTTATAGGGCTGTTTCATATCATAACTGTCAATAGACATTACACATTATGACATATTAGATGGTGTCGTGTATAATAACTTATCAAAACTTGCACATAAGGAATATACATTCTCAAATATCGTATATTGGTTACATTTTTGTAATTAATGTACACAAATGAAAATATATGTACTTAGAACATACATGTACAATTCAGTGGTTTCATTATCTTTTAGGAGAGGCGGTATGGTTGCAATTTCAGGAGGTATATTTCTATGCTATCTGAATGCTATCTAATGTAATTTTGCCAAATCAGGCGGTAACACAGCTAGGTTTGCAATGGCAATATAATTGCAAACTATAAGAAACATAATCCATACTTTTTGACAATATAGCGATGTATATGGCAAGCCAAAGTGAAAAAAACCCAACTATAATTGAAAAAAACCCACCTATAATCTTAGTGAGTTTTTCCTTTCTTGCACCAATTGCTACACTGCAGCTATAGAGCACAGTTAATGGTTTCTGTATAAGTCACAGTATAATTATTTTAATGTAAAACAACTTTAACTTGTTCAGTATGTGTTGTATGATGATGATGACGATGAGGAGGAGGGGGAGGATGTGGACAACGAGTGTGATGATGATGAGGAGGAGGAGGAGGAGGAGGGGGAGGATGTGTACAATGAGTGTGATGATGATGATGATGATGATGATGATGATGAGGAGGAGGAGGAGGAGGAGGAGGAGGAGGAGGAGGAAGAGATGATGTGTAAATGAGTGTGTGATGATGATGATGATGATGATGATGATGATGATGATGATGATGAAGTTGATGATGATGATGATGATGATGATGATGATGATGATGATGATGATGACAGTGATGATGATGATGATGATGATGATGATGAGGAGAGAGGAGGAGGAGGAGGAGGAGGAGGAGGAGGAGGAGAGAGGACGGTACAATGAGTGTGTGATGATGATGAAGTGGATGATGATGATGTTGATGATGACGATGATGGTGATGGTGACAGTGATGATGATGATGATGATGATGGTAATGGTGACAGTGATGATGATGATGATGATGGTAATGGTGACAGTGATGATGATGATGGTGACAGTGATGATGATGATGACGATGATGATGATGGTGACAGTGATGATGATGATGATGATGATGTGATGATTATGATGATGATGGTGACAGTGATGATGATGCTGATGATGATGATGATGGTGACAGTGATGATGATGCTGATGATGATGGTAATGGTGACAGTGATGATGATGATGATGATGATGATGGTAATGGTGACAGTGATGATGATGATGGTGACAGTGATGATGATGATGACGATGATGATGATGGTGACAGTGATGATGATGATGATGATGATGATGATGATGATGATGGTGACAGTGATGATGATGCTGATGATGATGATGGTGACAGTGATGATGATGATGCTGATGATGATGATGATGATGATGGTGACAGTGATGATGATGATGATGATGGTGATGGTGACAGTGATGATATGATGATGATGATGATGATGGTAATGGTGACAGTGGTGATGATGATGATGATGATGGTGGTAATGGTGACAGTGATGATGATGATGATGATGATGATGATGATGATGATGATGATGATGATGATGTGACAGTGATGATGATGATGATGATGATGGTGACAGTGATGATGATGATGATGATGATGATGATGATGATGATGATGATGATGGTGACAGTGATGATGATGATGATGATGATGATGATGATGATGATGATGATGATGAGATGATGATGATGATGATGATGATGATGATGATGATGATGATGATGTGATGGTGACAGTGATGATGATGAGGAGGAGGAGAAGGAGGAGGAAGAGGATATGTACAATGAGTGTGTGATGACGATGACAACATTGATGGTTATGATGATGATGTTTATTATGACGACAGTGATGATGGGGCTGATGTTGATGATGAGGATGAGGAGATGGATAATAAAAAACAATAACATTTAAAGTAGACATTAAATGTACAATAAATTTCATTGCTTTGACTTTCTGTTTCAGGTTATGTGTCGTTACAAAACCAAATGGAATATTGACCTGAAGTTAAAACCTTTCTTTCTGGGTGGAATAATGGCTGGGGCAGGTAAATGTAATATTGGTCAAAGATGTACTGTGAATTGTTTGAACAGATATTAGATAATCAGAGTTCAATGTGTCTTAATCAATAATTAGAAGTGACCTTGAAAACAGACCTTGATGAGAAAAAATGAATTATGTTGAAAAAATGAATGGATAAAATCATGTCAATTAAAATATTTTTCATTAAACCTTGAGAAGTGACAGTCATCTTCATACATGACGAAAGGATTTTATCACATGCGGTATTATAATTACTTCACAATTTTTGATTCATAGTTATATTATATAAATTACTCATGAAACTAAATGCAGCAAACATTAAATATGATTTAAGTTCTGTGTTAATTTGTTATTTGATTGTTTAGATAACAAACCTCCTGGCTTAGTCCCTGCCAAAGCTAAATATATGCTGTCACATGATCTCTGTCGGGTTGGCGACTACTACAACATTCCAATTATTCCTCCTGCTGTAAGTATGTATGACGAGATTGCTGTGAGATTTCATACTTTAAGGCTATAAGTGAGGACTATGCGTGATATTTTTGTTGACTGGTAAATCATTTTTCTTGGTTCAAATACAAGAGAAAAAACCCATTAAAAAGTCCTTAAAATCATGTTCATTTCAGCTGAAAACTTGACAGAATTTTCTTAATCATCTGACAAAAAAGTTCCTAGATGACACTTTTGTGCAGGAAAATAAACAAATAATTTTTCCTCTTTCATATTTAACAAGAGTTTTTTATTATGACAATATTGGTACAAACTGGGGAATAAGTATTTTACCCCTAAATATTCACACCCAAATGAATTGAAAGTGCTAGTTACTGTAATAGTATAGGCACCTGAAATGGAAAATCTTAGAAATGGACTTGTCTCAATACTATTCCGTCTTTCATGCGTATTACAGAGTTAGCTCCCTTGCAGGTAGGTATTGATTGTTACGTCATTATTTTGTGAGCGCAAGTAACGTCGTTTTCTCCGAAACGTATGACGTTACGCTCTCAAACACATGACATCACAATCAATACCTATCCACAAGTACAGATAACTCTGTAATATGCAGATTCGGAATAGCTTTAGCAGAAGAAAGCAGATAAAAGTGCAGAAATAAGATTAGATGATGCGTACCTACCCCATCACACATTAACCACAAGGCCCAGTTTCATGAAAATTCCTTGACTTTAAGGAATTCATTAACTTTAAATTCTACATAGGAAAGCATTACAAAAGTTAAGGAAAAATGTTCAGTTAAGGATTTCTTTAAAGTTAAGGAATGTTCATGAAACTGGACCCAGAAAAGATTTATTTTACTCACATCACATCATTCACCTCCAACGTTTTGCTTTATATTACTTTTCCCAGAATCCTGCAGAAGTGATGTTTATTAAGGGAACATTGATGCCACAGCGTTTTCTAACAGCTGTCGACATAAAGCGACCAGACTTAGTAGAAGATTTATCTAGACAGTTTTGGATAAGAGCGTGGAATAAGGTAACAGATCATTAGCTTTGAATTCATTCATCAACAATAACCGTGACTTGTAAGAGTATTTTTTCTTTGTTTTCGTGATAAATCCAACTTAATAATTGGCAAATTCTTTTTCTTGATACTATGATGAAGGGAAAAAAAAATCTGAGAATGCCGCAAAAACCTGATGTTATTGTGACGTCACAATTATTTTATCAAGTAGTGTGAAAAATTAATTACATATATATATGTATAAGCATCGATCAAGTGAATTCTCACAATATTTTGCAAACAAAATTTATTTCATATACTGATAAAATTAAAAAAAATAATGTCATCAATGCTACATTTATTGAAGGAGTTTCTTTTGATCAAGCTCTGACATTTTGAACTGTAGGGCCTTATCAAGTTTCACATGTAGGTTCCTCTAGGACATCTTGTTGTGCACATTGCATTTTGGGACCAATCGGCCAACAAGATGGCTGATAAACCACCATCTTGGATTTTGACAATCGAAGTTTGTTACCGCTATTACTCAGAAAATTACAATGAAGGAATCTGTCTCAAATTTCATGTGCAGGTTCCCATAGGTACCTAGTTGTGCATATTACATTTTTGGACTGATCAGTGAACAAGATGGCTGACAGGACGCCATTTTAGATTTTGACAATTGATGTTTGTTACAGTTATATAGATGTATCTAAGAAAATACTAAAATGATCTTTCTCAAATTTCATATGATGTATTGTCTAGTAAAAGTTTGAAATGCAAAGAAAAGATCCATCTTTCCATTGTTAGACGTAGATCATTCTTTGGTGGGCACCAAGATTCCTTGGGATCTCTTGTTTGACTACTAAAGTTTTAAAAAAAGCAGAGAAAAGATCCCTCTTTCCATTGCCAGATATACCGTAGATCAATATTTGGTGGCCACTAACATCCATCTGTGATCTCTCGCTGAATTTTTCTGATAACAGAAACTACCATTATGTAATTTTGGAGGCTGAGAATAAAAGACAGAATTTCTTAAATACCAGTATTTCATGCATTTGTTTGATATATATATATATACTTTTATGTAGTTATATCATTTGAGTATCAAAGTAAGTTTTCATTCTTTGCTAAATTATTATCATCTTTCAGCTTGTCTTTCCATCCATCTATCTGGCCATAGACAAAAAATTTCAGGATAATTCATAAACTACTGAAGCAATTTAATTACTGGTAACCAATATTAGAAACTCTGTGTTGATGTGGATGCAGGTTTTCAATGGTCAAAAGTTCGGTTGCCATGATTACCAGTTCACTACACAGGTTTTGTAAAATGGCCTATAACACAATAGCATTTTGTTTAAACTTGGTAAAATGTTGTAACACATTAATGTCTATAATTTGACACATTATCTGCTTCAATAATAGTTATCATGGGACTTTGTATCACTTGTCCTACAAATCTTCTTACCTCTAGCCAAAGTCTAAAATCATTTTCAGATTTTCCTTATTTCTGACCAGTTCTTAATTCACCTTTACTTTAGAACTGTCTTAATAAAATAACGATGTAACTGTAATTTCTACACTCCTCATAAAAGTAAAAGTCTTAAAAAGAAACAATTTGATAATTACGATTGCACAATATTTCAGGACCAAGGGATTTCTGATGAGGAGGGCATCAGAGAGGTATGTTGAAATTGCTAATGTTATATTACTTGTGTCACTATGTCATAAATTATATTGGTGGTGATTGGTGTTAATGCCTAATGTAATACAAAAATCCACGAATCTGAATTAAATTATGTGTGCTGGGTGAAAATTTTGACCTATACTCATCATGCACCGTCCGTCATTGTGCGCCGTTCGTAAACGTTTAATTCAAATGACTTCTTCTCTATATCCAAAAGGCCCATCGCACTGATATTTGGCCAGTAGCAAGCTGGGATGAAGGGCTACCAAGTATTTTCAAATGAATGATCTTAACCTTCATTCGAGGTCACATGGGTCAAAAAGGCTAAAATCTTTAAACAAGTTCTTTTCAAGAACCGAAAGCCCAGGGTACTCATATTGGGCCTGTGGCATGCTTAGATAAAGGGCTAACAAGTTTGTTCAAATGAATGATCTTCATCTTTATTCAAGGTCACAGCGGTCAAAAAGGCTAAAATCTTTACACAACGTCTTGTGATTAACTAAGAGGCCTATAGAGACCTAATATTGAGCCTGTAGCATGCTGGGATAAAGGGCTAACAAGTTTGTTTAAATGACCTTGACTACTGCCATTCAAGGTCACAGGGGCTAAATAGGCTAAAATCTATAATTTTCTTCTTGTGAATAACGAAGAGGTCTAGAGTCCTGATATTTAGCCTGTGACATGCTGGGATGAAGGGCTACCAAGTTTGTTCAAATGAATGACCTTAACCTTTATTCAAGGTCACAGTGGTTAAAATTGCTAAAATCTTTAAACAATTTCTTCTGAATAACTAAGAGGCATAGAGACCTGATATTAGGTCTGTGACATGTTGGGATGAAGGGCTACCAAGTATGTTCAAATGAATGACCTTGACCTTCATTCAAGGTTACATGGGTCACTTAGGCTGAAATCTTTAAATGATTTCTTGTAAATAATTAACAGGCCTAGAGACCTGATATTGGACCTGTGACATGTTGTGATGAAGAGCTACAAAGTCTATTCAAATGAATGACCTTGACCACCATTTAAGGTCACAGGAGTTAAATAGGCTAAAATCCTTAAAACGACTTCTTGTTAGCTCACCTTGTCATGGCGCACGTCCGTCAACTGTCGTCTGTCATCCATCATCCGTTAAATTTTCACAAAAATCCCTACTTGTCATAAACAGCTGAATGAATTTTCACCAAATTTGGTCTGAAGCTTCCTTGGATGAATGGAAATCAGTCTTGTATAAACGGTAGGTCTGGTCCCTCAGGGGCCTGAGGGGCAGGGCCAAATAGGGAAAATATAGCAAATATTTTAAAATTCTTCTTTTTCTGTAGGAATGAAGGGATTTAGTTCTAATTTGGTCTGAAGCTTTTTAGCTCACCTGGCCCGAAGGGCCGGTGAGCTTATGTCATGGCGCAGCGCCTGTCGTCTGTCTGTTCGTCAACATTTCTTTTAAAACACTACTAGTCCTAGAGTTCTGCATGGATTGTAACCAAATTTGGCCAGAAGTATCATTGGGGGAAGGGGAACAGCGCTTGTATTAATTTTGGCTCTGACCCCCAGGGGCAGGAGGGACATTGCCCAATAGGGGAAATCGAGGTTAATCTTTAAATCACTACTAGTCCTAGAGTTCTGCATGGATTGTAACCAAATTTGGCCAGAAACATCATTAGTGGAAGGGGTATAGAGTTTGTATAAATTCTGGCTCTGACCCCCTAGGGACAGGAGGGGCGGGGCCCAATAGGGGAAATAGAGATAAATCATTTGAATCACTACTAGTCATTGATTTCAGCATGGATTGTAATCAAATTTGGTAAATCCTTTAAATGGCCACTAGTTTGAGTGACGGGGAACCAATTTTGTATAAATGATGGGTCTGGTCTCCCAGGGGTCTGGAGCGCGAGGCTCAATAGGGGAAATATAGCAAATTCCTTAAAATCCGACTGTAGAAATAAAAAAATGAATAGATTCAGTTTAATTCTAAAGTCTTCAAGTTGGTAGCGCTAGCTTGTGTTCTTAGCTTGAAACAAGAGAACGCTACAGGCCCAATGGGCTTTTTTGTAAAGCTATGAGACCTAGAGACCCGATATTGGACTTGTGGCATGTAGGGCTAACATGTACATTGTATATTAAAATGAGTGACCTTGACTTTCATTCAAGGTCAAATTCGTCAAATATATCAGAAACTGAACTTCTATTACAGATTTCTTTTTGTTGCCTTAATTGTTTGCCACTTCTATTCAGATCACCGTTAAGGCCCATGGGCCTCTTGTTTTCAGTAATCTATTGAAAACTATAAAGTGTGTTGAATTAAACTCTAAAAATCATTCAAATGCATGAACAAACATGAATGATGTCATGGAAACTTTAGTTACGACAGAAAATTTATGCACTGTAAAAGTCCTAGTTTTTTATTAGCCCACCATCATCACCGCTTTGCGGCTCATTGTTGAAGTTTGTTACCGCTACATGTATTTCTCAGAAGTACTGAAGCGATCTGTCTCATATTTTATATGTAGTATGTTTGAAAAAGTTTGAAAAGCAGAGAAAAGATCCCTCTTTCCATTGTCAGATGTAGATCATTCTTTGGTGGGCGCAAATATCCCTCTGGGATCTCTTGTTCTTTATGCATGCATGTTTAGTTAAATTAGTCAAAAATATATCTGCAGAAGACACAATTAATAACAATTAATAATAAGTCTGTAAAATATCTTAATTCCCAAACTTTTGCCAGATCTATACACCCGATATATTTATGACATCAAATTTAATAACATTTTGTATACCTACATTATTGTAGTACACAAAGTCAAATTTTTAGAGTTAATTGGTTTCTGTTTGTTTTGACATAATTTATGTTTAGATATATAACATAAATTGATATTTTAAAATCACAAGTATATTTTGTTTTTGCCTTTGTAGACTTGTAAAGATATTAACTTCCCTACCAACCTCATGGAGGAATGTCTACAGAAGACAAAGGACCAGACGGTGAAAGATAGACTGAAACAATACACTACAGAGGCCTTGGAGTTAGGGGTAGGTTATAATCATATATCCTTGCGACCGCCAGCAGGATTTGAACCTACCTCAATTATGATACTAGGTTATAACAGATGGCATAATTCATGAAAACAGTTTGCATCTAGATTTCCGTTTGATGCTCTTTTCACGATAACAACCAAACCTTCTTACCGTCTTCAATAGCTTTTGTAAGGTGATTTAAATCAAGATCACATCTGTTTACATGTATTATGGTTCTAATTTAACGAAAAGGAATCTTTATCATTTCGTTATCATGTCACGTTAGTACTTGCAACACTATTTACTTTCACTTCTCACATCTACTATATCAACTAACCAAGCCTGATTTCTAAGATTTTGTATTTGAAGGTCTCATTTACTTTATCACCTAACCAGGTCTGATTTCTAAGAATTTATATTGGAAGGTCTCTTTGGTTTGTATAACTTTGTAATGCTGTGTTCTTATAATTACAGGCTTTTGGATCCCCTATTATTGTCGCTCATGTCAACAACAAACCAGAAATGATCTTTGGATCGGACAGATTCCCAATCTTAGCCAAAATATTAAGTAAGTTAAACCTTTTCTATTCATGATAATTTCTATTGCAATAAATATTAAATAGATATTGCAGCTGTCGATTTTGTGTAAAACTCTGTACGCATTCTGTCTGTGATCTCTTTCCTCGCCACTTTACCGATGCCATTAAGGAGCGGATGACGTCATATTGATGTGTTCTGACCGTCATCTAAAAGCGGGAATAAGTCGTGCAATATGCATATTTGTATATGGCTCAACAATAAGTAGTTAATCGTTATCATTGTTCAAGCAGCAATTGAAATTTAAATTAAAAAATACATTAAATAAGTGAAAAATATCCTATAGTTTCTTCTAATTAAGATAGTTTTACATCAACAATATCTTTATAAGATTATGGAGAAAGGAATTCTACACCTTATATATTGACTCTTTCATATGTGGATATGAAGGATAGGGATATTCTACCCGAGGGTCACAAAATGTAGTAAAACCCGAGGCTTGCTGAGGGTTTTGCAACATTTTGTGATCCTGAGGGTAGAATATCCCTATCCATCATATCCAGTTATGAAAGAGTATTTTTCTTTCATACCTCGACGTTTTATTGCAATTTTTCAACTATAATATCCAGCCATTTTGAAATAAATTCGAAGAAATCCACGACTGGAAGTCAATTTTCTATACATGAAAAATTACGTGATACTTTCAACACAAATTCCTTTGTTTGCATCTTTTATAGTAAAACCAGTCATATTGGTGTAAAAAATGTTAAAATTTTACCGAGAAAATAGAGATTTTGTTGACGCCGTGGCGTCACGAGGATTCATTGCATAGCTAGGTGGCCATGCAATACAGCCTCAGGCGACATGAGTGTATTGCCCTGGACCAGCCAGTATTACACATGTATAGGTATGAAAGAAATATACATATGTTGGCAAATCTGAACCTGATTAGCTGATGTAATTGTGCTAGAAACTGATCAAATGACTCATAGTTTTCGAATATAGAATTTATACCACAATCGTAAGTTATTTTAAGGCTTTAGCGTAAAATATGTACCTACAGTGCGGCAAAGCCTTATGCTATGAAAGAGACCCTATCATTGCGATTGGTTCAATTATTCTAACAAGTTACTAACACCACCTGGTGAACAAATGATTCAACATAATAGATATTATTTGATATGATTTTTTGTGAATATTTGAATTATTACAATCCAAACAGGACCATAGCTCAATTGTGCATTAAAATTACACACAATCAAATTCTTTACTGATTAAATAATATATTGTACGCATAGCATTAAATGTTAAATCATTTGAAAACAAATATTTAAACCTCTGGCATCTAATATCCTAAGACATATCACAATAAGTTTAATAATATTGTGTTATATTTTAATTCAAAATATTATCTGGGCGATTACGTATAACAAAACTTTCATCATTTTCATAATTGGAAAGAAATTGTAAATTAAATCAGCATCTTGTCGAGCTCTACTAATGGAATTTTCAATCAACATTACATCACCAAATGACGAGTACTCGGCTATAGCGTATTCATTCGTTTGGAATAAATTCCATATCCACGAACCACTCGTTATATAACTTCTCTCTCTCTCTCTATATATATATATATAGTTTATCTTTTGATTAACAATCCCTTAAGTATACTACAGTATTTAGTGATGGCAACAGCATAATGTGCAGATAACTATAATTTCATGTATGAAAAAAAGGTTAAAACTACTTCCATCTAGCTTCTAACCGTGTCATTATCGACATTTCGTTAATATTACTTATACTTACGTCAGTATTAGCAGGGCACTACATATATGATGTTTGTTTTATTTCAGACGAAGAGTGGATGGGCCCGCTCACAGAGCTGTCAAAAGCTAAGTTATAGCTGGATATATATAGAGTTATATATAGTAATATAGAGTTATATAAAGTGATATAGAGTAATATAGAGTTATTTTGCGCGTAGGTATCTGTTATGACATCATTACTTTCTGAGCTAACCCGTATCGTTTTCACAGAAAAATATGACGTTTTGCTCTCAAACCCAAAACATCACAATTCCAACCTACCCGGAAGCGTATATAACTCTGTTGTTTTCAGTGCGACATTATGATAAATTGTTAATGATTGAAATTATATATATATTGCAAGAAATAGTGTTGTATTGAATGACGTGTGATTGTGGAATGATTCAATTACAATGTAATAGATAGGAGTTTGATGTATTATTTAACATGATTATTGATACTCACTTACACATTGATGTTTATTCCTGACAAAACGTCTAAGCCTTCATCTTAATCTTGTTTAATTTTGCAAAAATCTATTCAAATACTATGATTGAATATAACTATAATGACAATGGAAGATTATCTCACTATTGAGATCTTAATCCATCTATAATGAAGACAGAATCATCGAAATTTATAGAATATCTTAATATACCTACATTTGTATTCACTAACTGTCATTGAAGACATATGGGTTTTTTTTATCTATAAGCAGATATACTATGGAATTGTGATTCATTAAAACATTTTTTGTGAGAAATCTGTTTGAATGTTTATTGTTATTGTATTGACGTGATTAAATCATTGATGTGCATTGAATATGAATATTTATTTTTCATTTTTTAATAAAACAACTTTGAAAATTAACTTGTAGTTTTTACATTTAAAGTACTTCATTTATTTAAATTTATATTGACGATTCCGGTATTTGCATTTCAACTCTGTAGAATTTTTCGATGTATCGTGTTTAAAGGTTAAAGATTTTAGACCCTGTTTAAATTATTTTATACCTATATATCACTTCTAAGGTGTACATAAACAAAACTTTGTTGGTAAACCGTGTATGCATCTGAAAAAAATTTAAATATTACCGTTGATTCGTAGATTGCTCAGTTGTTCATAAATTTTGGCAAAATATGCAACAAATATATATTTCAATTTAGTTAGTCCACTGGGTTTGGTTCATATTTCCGTCAATACATGACCATGCCATTAGTATATTAATAATTGTCAATAGCATGACCTTTAAGCATCGAATCCGTTTCGACATTGTCATACAAATGGCGGCTATAGATTTATAATAAGCAAATATGGCATATATGGAGACGTTCCAATCGATACCAGTTTACATATTTATCTATATATTTATATATATAATGTCATCTGAACATAGTGACGATACTCTTTTATGAAAAAAAATTATGAGTTAAGTCCATTAAACAAATCTGCATGTTATGCCCCAAATAAAGCGGTTGAATATTTTTTCTCAAATCTAGTCTCCATTTCATGTTCAATGTTCCTCAAACTATGTAATAGTTTTGAGTTGATTGAAATGCCTTCCTAAATGCCATATTTGCATCATATAACCTAAAACCTCGCCATTTTAATGACGAGGTATGACGAGTATTTATATATAATACAAAACAGCAAATATATATTTTAATAGTTTATTAGGACACAAATCATTCACAAGGCGATGGTTCAATATAACATGGCTCGCTGTCTTAAGTCCATTAAAGAAATCTGCATGTTATGCCCCAAATAAAGCGGTTGAATATTTTTTCTCAAATCTAGTCTCCATTTCATGTTCAATGTTCCTCAAACTATGTAATAGTTTTGAGTTGATTGAAATGCCTTCCTAAATGCCATATTTGCATCATATAACCTAAAACCGCCATTTTAATGACGAGGTATGACGAGTATTATATATAATATAAAACAGCAAATATATATTTTAATAGTTTATTAGGACACAAATCATTCACAAGGCGATGGTTCAATATAACATGGCTCGCTGTCTATTAGTCAATATGGCATAACATTCTTTGATTAGATAATTGATGGCTTGGTGTGTCACATTGATGTATGAATATCAGATTATTTGATAAAATATTATATCTAGATTAATTGTATACGATTCAATATACTCGCACCTCTTTTATCACTCCCGAAAGGATTATGTGTTTATTAACATGATGAATGATAACTGTTAAACGTGACGACTTTAATGAGACTATGTCCCTATTAGTATACTATCCTTATCACTTCATTAGTTACAAATGTACTTGACATGCAGTATTCGCCGTTCTTGTCGGCATGTTTTTGCTACGCGGATTCACACAGTTTGCAAACAAAATTTCTTTCACACCTCGATGAAGTTAAAAATAGTGACACAAATGCTTAAATGATGAACAACATGTAAATAAATTAGCAAATGTAGTAAAATGACAAATTATATTTTATTACAATGAGATGGTAGTTAGGTCACCAAGAATGGTGTATATTACACTGAATCTATAGTATTTTATAAGTTCGAAGGCTCTAACGAAAATGAATTCCAAAACGTAATGGAAAATTTGCAATGTTAAATATAATAAAAGCATGAAAATTCATTGTTTCGTTTTATATCAATAATATACTTACATTCTATTATGCATTTTTCGATTCATGATTAAATACATGCATTCTCATGCATATTACACAAGCTCTATAGTGGAAATAATAAGATGAAATTGAAGTACATGGCATCAACGGAGAAGCACGTTGAATTGGGTCAAACTCCATCAAAGCTCATGGTTTGTCTAAATTTTCTCACTTCTTCTTAAAGACTGCTCTAGCAAGATTACAAAATGGCTTCTCGAACACAACGGCCACTACGAAGGCAATGGCGAACGACATCACAGTGTGTCCAAGGAACAGATATGTCTGCAAGGAAAATGGATAGTGTATCACTATTTAATATCCGTCTTAAAGTTTGTCAGAAAATATTTAAAATGTCAATATTACGTCTTTAAACTGCATATTTTTCTTCTTATTGCAAACTGTTCAGTAATTCTTTGAACTTACAAGGAGATCGATCAGTTAAAATTTAACAATTTCTATGTTGAGATATGCTATAGTTTCGGAGACTATTTACCATGTTTTAGTATCGGGGGAGTTGCTCTTTTCTACTTTCTTATATTATCTGAGGAGATAATTATAACTTACCATATACTATGACCTCATAGTATATACTTACCATGCTATAGTCTCGAAGGAGATAAATAAGACTTCGGTCCGTGTACATATAAAACACCATCCAGATAGGATGGACAAGGTACACGGAGAACGTCAAACGAGATAAGGGTAGAAACCCACGCCAGGAAAGGAAGGCATCGATCAACCCTGAAGACAATCAAAATATTAATTTTATCCGATTCATACATATTGTTATTCAATCAAAAATAATATTACAGCATGTGATATATCAATACATGCCCAATTATGTGATTATACAGTTATTTCTATATATGAAGTGACCTACTGACATTTCTACTGTATTTATACAAACATACAAAAATGTGGAAGTCTTCAGGCAAAACTTTGTACTTAATTTCTAATTAATTACATCAATATTAAAGTGTCAATTGTTTCTGATATTTTTTCTCTATTTTTGAATAAGAAATGAATTCAGCATTATTAGAATGTATTAGTATGATATATATCTTGCTTATAAGGAATACTCCAATTGGCTTTATAATGAAGTCGACTTAATTTTGTTATGATGCTTTTAACTGTTTATTACAGCGGTGTTTTATTGTTATATTACAGAGAATGGATTCAATCCATCACTGCAGACTGACTCGATCAGTGTTTGTTATGGAGCTGTATAACGCCTACATCAAATTAACTGCATGACGATTTATTTAATGAACTCTCCGATTTTTTGTAGTATATCTATATCATATATGTATAAAAGGATAACTGTGAATTGCAACACCATGTTCTAGATAGATATAAAACCACAAGCTTACCACCCCGGCCGGTATAGCAGGCGTATATGACCCAGGCTACACTGATACACCAGAGAGGACGTCCAAGAGCTTCATAAGCTGCCTCCATATCTCTGGTCCACTCCTCTAGCTCGGGTTGGTACTTGGTGTAGTTTACGTACACAACAAAGACCCCGATCACAATAGCGCTCACCCAGCCGATAATTGCACCCCACTAATTGAAAAATATAAAAATCAAATTTGAACTGTTTGTTTTAACTAATCAAAAAGAAAGAATGCAGTATGAAATCGAAATCAGTTTATGGTGATTTTTTTTGTAAAAATAAATAACAACGCTGGCAATAATTATCTTAATGTACATGGATTTCAACTATCTATTAGTACAATTATGTAGTATTCAAAGGGTATTTCTACATCGTAATATAATGTTAACGATAAAACATTGAGCTGGCCACCTGATAGATGTACCTAAAGTGGACTCCTTCAATTGGACAAAAAGGCATTGCTTTATAAAACAAATTGAAAATTGCATACCAACGGCAGCTTTCTTTTTCTTTCTTTGAACTTGAGTAGGGCTAGACCCAGCATCATTCCTATACAGTATGACGAGACTCGACACCAGGGGGCGATAAATACGTTATTCCAGTAGTCTCCGTTATCGTCGATCATCCTGGAAGGAAAGCAATCAGACTTCTGAAAATACTACATTCACTTTAAGTCATTCCGACATCGTACTTTACTATGTGGTGCTTCAATAACAAAGATTAAAAGATAAGCATTTATGTTTAAGCCCACATGATATCTGACAATGCTAGTACTATACGGATTCGGTGTGGTACTTCAGTAACTCACAACAAAACATCCCCTCAACATCTGCTAGTTTCACAACAAAACATCCCCTCAACATCTGCTAGTTTCGGTGTGGTAATTCAGTAACTCACAACACAACATCCCTTCAACATCTGCTAGTTTCGGTGTGGTAATTCAGTAACTCACAACACAACATCCCCTCAACATCTGCTAGTTTCGGTGTGGTAATTCAGTAACTCACAACACAACATCCCCTAAACATCTGCTAGTTTCGGTGTGGTACATGCACTTCAGTAACTCACAATAGATATCGTTTTGGTTCTGTAAAATATGACAACTTCCATATTCGCTTCCATATTTATACTTTAGTGACTTACCATAGTCTATCCACTCACTACATAAGCATTTTCAGTATCTTATACTATCTTTTCTATATCCAGGTCTTCTTAGTAATTAGATGTAGCAAAAAAAACATGCATATCCACTCCATTTTCTTACTCCTCCATATTCATATTTCAGGTACTTACAATAAAGATCCCGCGATACTCTTGTTAGAGTTACATGTACTTATAATAAAGATTCCCTCCTAAATCGTTTTTCAGTTACTTATGATATTTAAAGATTATCTTTATATAATTATTTCAGTTACCTACAATAAAGACACCTTCATATTCTTGTTTTACCTACAATAAAGATCCCTCCATATTCTTGTTTTAATTACGATAAAGATCCCCTCCATATTCTTGTTTTAATTACAATTACGATCCCCTTCTTACTTTTGATAAATGTCCCCACCATATTCTTGTTTTAATTACAATAACGATCCCCTTCTTACTTTTGATAAATGTCCCCTCCATATTCTTGTTTTAATTACAATAACGATCCCCTTCTTACTTTTGATAAATGTCCCCTCCATATTCTTGTTTTAATTACAATAACGATCCCCTTCTTACTTTTGATAAATGTCCCCTCCATATTCTTGTTTTAATTACAATTACGATCCCCTTCTTACTTTTGATAAATGTCCCCTCCATATTCTTGTTTTAATTACAATAACGATCCCCTTCTTACTTTTGATAAATGTCCCCTCCATATTCTTGTATTAATTACAATTACGATCCCCTTCTTACTTTTGATAAATGTCCCCTCCATATTCTTGTTTTAATTACAATAACGATCCCCTTCTTACTTTTGATAAATGTCCCCTCCATATTCTTGTTTTAATTACAATTACGATCCCCTTCTTACTTTTGATAAATGTCCCCTCCATATTCTTGTTTTAATTACAATAACGATCCCCTTCTTACTTTTGATAAATGTCCCCACCATATTCTTGTTTTAATTACAATAACGATCCCCTTCTTACTTTTGATAAATGTCCCCTCCATATTCTTGTTTTAATTACAATTACGATCGCCTTCTTACTTTTGATAAATGTCCCTCCATATTCTTGTTTTAATTACAATTACGATCCCCTTCTTACTTTTGATAAATGTCCCCTCCATATTCTTGTTTTAATTACAATTACGATCCCCTTCTTACTTTTGATAAATGTCCCCTCCATATTCTTGTTTTAATTACAATTACGATCCCCTTCTTACTTTTGATAAATGTCCCCTCCATATTCTTGTTTTAATTACAATAACGATCCCCTTCTTACTTTTGATAAATGTCCCCTCCATATTCTTGCTGTACTTACGATAAAAGATCCCCTCCATATTCTTGTTTTTCTTACGATAAAAGGTCCCCTCCATATTCTTGTTTTACTTACGATAAAAGATCCCCTCCATATTCATATTCTTTCACTCCCGCGGAGGTGATACCAGCTGCCATTAACAGGATCAAAACTGTCCCGGCCAGGCGAAACGAACTGTACATCAAGTTGTTTTTTATTTAAACTTTAAAATCAGTCAACGTTAGTACATATATATGGAAATGTATGTGATATACCTAAATTGAGCATAATTTGTCTTTTTTTTTTACATGTAATTTCCCTTCTGGTCGCATTTTGGTGTGTATAAAGACACTTACAAAATTATTAACGACATGAAAACGAAATTATGAACGAAATAAAATGTATAACTTGATTTGTTTGTTTAACTTGAAAACAACAAAGAGGTTAAGTATTCCAGAGGAATTACTATGACACCCGCCGTAAACCCACTAGGTAAAATATTTACTAAACTAAATCGTATCAATTACATCGCTGTACTTACAAAGTTGCCATGAGAAGTAATATTGGTGTTATCAAGTAAAACTGCATTAGTAAGGCTAGGAAAAAGGACCAAGTCATGCACTGAAATACACAATAATAAAATGAGCATTATAGAGATAAAGGTTTACAATAAGACACTATAAACACTTACAGCAATTTGACGTGTTACCATTTGCTGTAACGTTATGATCTGCTATCGTTAGCCGCCGGTCGTTTGCATTGATAGAAATATTCATATCTTTTATAAGAGAGCACTAACAACTAACTGGGCTTTTTTAAATATCATATATAAAAGTTATAAAAAAGTATCTTAGATTCGTGTGGGCTTTTTAAAAATTTGTCTCTAATTTTCTTTGTTTTTAAACCAAATCTCGTAAGATTACACTTATCTTAATCGTTTCATTAAAGGTCTCTATTCCAGACGCTATATATGTAGATAATTTTAAATATAGAACAGGACACCTGTGATCAAATTCAACAGATTAATACCGAATCAATTGTTATTGTAATGCTATTTTATATTACCATTAAAATCATTATAAGAGCAACGTTTTTGACATAATACAAAGCTTGATATACATGTAGTTACAATAATAAACAAAATATTGTTTACATCATCCTACCTGATGGAAGGCGTCGTTTCCATGGACACCAACAAGGTTATTGATGTAAAGAAGATGGTGCCACCAGTCTGTTCGGCACTTCTCGGCAACCATGATTTTGTCAGGCCAGCTGGGTCCTGTACCGAGATAACGGTACCAATACACAAAGATGACTAGTACCATAATGTAGGCTGGCGTCAATCTGCAACAAAACGCCATTTGATTATATCATAAAAGGATATGTTAAAGACCATGACCTAGACCATAACTTTAAGTAGTTTTCTTTCCTGTTGTGTTTTGGATAAAGACACGAAAACAAATACTGAGAAACTAATTTATTTAAGTATTTAAGTAAACTTTATTTATCATTAATTTATCACCTGAGATAATCATACAATTGCATTTTTATCAACTTGCTTCTATTTGAAATTTTATCATGCGTAATTAGAGTACCAATAAGGAACAATCAATTTATACTTTAGAATCCTTAAATATTTACACTATCAACAACAAAGTAATGATGTCATAGTATAGCACCGACCAGTAAATTAAGATGTTTAGTGACTACCTGATGTATCGCTGAAATACGATACTTAGCAAAGTTTTCCACTTGAATTTTCCGAACTTGGCGAATCTTGACATCATACTGTATGTGATGAGACACCCGCTGGAAACAAACAGAGGATATAGTGGTCTGTAGTCAAACGTACTGTCATTCTTATGCGCATACATTTAAGCACTAAACGTTGTTTTTTCAGTTGGCATTCAAAAAGAGCATATGAATGACATCTGAACAGAGACAAATTCAACATTAGGCGCGTTAGGGCTCCATGTTGAATATGGTTCTGTTCAGTTGGCATTCATATTGGCTATAAATGACAACTGAAAGACGTTCAATGCTTATATTTATATTTGGTTACTATTTTATAATGAATTCCAAAAGGGTTTTGCATCTATAATGAATACATCTTTCGTTATCACAAGAACGGAACCGTGATTGCTGGTACGACAATTATGACGTCACAATAATAATGACGTCATGATAAGCGGCGGTGGTTCATAGGCTTTATGAATGCAAACTGCGCTTAGTAAGGTTACATAGTTGGACTGCAATGAAAATGTAAATATTTACATGTGTTCGCTATTTTGGGTTTTTTATTAATTAAAATAAAAACTACAAATGTGCATTTTTGTTCATATTTCAGCAATTCAATATTGTGAAGGTTTAAAACATATAATTCATCTTATTCATCTCAGACTTAAAATCATTTTGCTTAATGAATCTTAATTGAGCAAAATAATTAGTACTCGCTGTTATCTGCTAGAATTCTGCCATCATTGTTTAAAGTCTATTACAATAAAGCGCACATCTACATCTGTAGACGGGATCAGTTTATGGTCTACCTGATCATGAGGAAGGTATCCACACCGTAATGTGCGCCCATGACAGCTTGGAAGGTGAACCTTTTCATGATATCCAAAGTGTCAAGCATATCCACTGAAACACATCAGAATTCTGTAAAACTGTGGTTTGGACAGATATTTATGCTTTTATAAGTTCTCGAAATAGGTTCGTTGGTGATAGACGATTATGTACGTAATCTAGAGGAGACATTGATATCATCGTCAAATATATTGTAGGATGTAACAGTTAAAAAAGTTACCTGTCAAAGAACTGTCTTTGACGGTTACAATATTTACCCGCCAAAGGACGGCCTTTGACGATTAAAATATTTACCCGCCAAAGGACTGTCTTTGCCGGTTACAATATTTACCCGTCAAAGGACGGCCTTTGACGTTACCCGTCAAAGGACGGCCTTTGACGGTTACATTACTTACAAGCCAGAGGATGGCCTTTGACAGTTACAATATTTACCCGCCAGAGGACGGCCTTTGACGGTTACATCACTTACCAGCCAGAGGATGGCCTTTGACGGTTACACATATTACCCGCCAGAGACGACCTTTGACGGTTACATTACTTACCCGCCAGAGGACGGCCTTTGACGGTTACATTACTTACCCGCCAAAGGACGATCTTTGACGGTTACATTACTTACCGCCTGAGGACGGCCTTTGACGGTTACATTACTTACCCGCCAGAGGACTGTCTTTGACGGTTACATTACTTACCCGCCAGAGGACGGCCTTTGACGGTTACATTACTTACCCGCCAGAGGACGGCCTTTGACGATTACATTACTTACCCGCCAGAGGGCTGTCAGTGATGGGTAGAATATTGTAGATATAGGTGTTGCCCAACATGATCCACAAGATACTTAAAGTACGGATACCGTGTATACAATCAATAGCGTCGGACTGACGTCTGTACGTCATTAGCTGTCTGATACTCTGTATTGCAGAGAAACTCAACACGATTCGCTTGCCGAGATCTGTCAATCAAACATATATTATACAGATCATGCATAGTGTTTTTTCTTGCTCAAAATCGATATATTGATTAATCCTAAAACATTATACATAAATATCTTCTTAAAGTTTCATTCAACAGCTAAATTAATTTCTATCAGAATCCCATTTTATATCTAGTTGAAACCTTTGTAATAAAATTGTGCTACAGGTCTCCATATCTTTGACGTGCTATATGTAACGTAGGTAATCACACTTCTCGATTATCATTGATGACTATATCACCATCTGATATTACAACATTTTAATATATATGTGCAATGATTATTCCAAATAGTAAGTGCAGTGGCAATGTCGCTTCGCCTAAGTTATTACTTTCATCCTCCTAGCACAAGAGACGATTATGAAAAATTATAATATACACGGCATTGCAGCCTCACATTCACCCATACATTTAGGTCTGCGTTTCGTTTTAAGGTCCAAAAGAAAATAGACAGAAAATACATAAGTTTTCTGAACAAGCAAAATCATTGCACTTTTCTTCTAAATTGAATACTACCAATCGGATATTAGTTTACCTGGTTTCTTCTCAAATTTTGGGTTGCTAACGTCATCGAATCTGTTAGACTTAGAAATCCCATTTCCTAACGATTCTGGCGTAGCCTTAATGTTGGATGATTCAGAAACCAGGCCTTTTGTGGAACCATTGCTGAAGGATGTAGTCGTCGTGGTGCTTGTTGCTGTCGCCTTTGAGTCTGTTTCTGAGTCGGCAGGATCTGGCAGCGACTCATAAGCGTCAACAAATCCCGCATTGTGGTAGTCCTCATAATTATGTGGCCCGCTCATGTGGTCACGTGACTCTCGTCGACCCCATTTACAGATATGTGTAACGGATGCTATGATGACGAGCAGTATTATGGCTGCTGTAATCGCTCTGCGAAAATTAAAAGACAAAATTCCTCTGTGATTTTGACAGGCAAGAATCATTCTGTGGCGATAAATAACAGATGTTGGTTTTATTTTCATTAACCAAACACAGCTGACGATACTGCAAAAGGCTTAATGAATTGTGTAACTTAAAATAGCAATAAAACAATATCGATAGTACAATGTTCTTTCATCATTCTGAAATATTGAATCAGTATATCGACAAAATTATTCTATTAATATGGAATTTAATCAATCGTCAAATACGACTCATCAATCAATTTATTGACATCTTTCAAAAATAATCTCAAAAAAAAAATGCTTACAAAACTAGTATGGCGTCTTGATCGCTGGCGAGATCTAGTGATTCGTCACATGTTACACTCAAGGGGGTTAACCCGAGTCCTGCTGCTACACCTGTAAGTATGTACCGCACAATGAGGGTTCCCACTTTTGGATGAACTATTTATCGTATAAGTCCTGTTTACTACATGTAGTATACATTACTGTACTACATCTACTCTTATTGATATTGGTACTAAGTCCATATTACATATGTTTAGTCCTGCAGAACTCCAAAATAACGGCTAGAATAATCTCATGTTAGCAATAAGTGATATTATGATAAAAAAAAAAAAAAAAAACTACGTACCAGTTTCGAAGAAATCTACGACATCTCCTGAGGAACAGCTGTCGGGCAGACAGACGCCCAGACTCAAAGTAGTTTTCATGCCGTACAGTTTCTGGTGTAATAGCAAGTATATCAATATTAATCAAAAACTCGCTTTCTCTTTAGCAATATTATGGAATTATGTATGAGAACAAAATTTAATAATAAACACGAAATGTTTGGAGCTAAAACAAAATTTACATTTTAGTACATGTAACTGATGCACTGTACAATGCACTTTACTTGACATATATTACATACAAAGAATACATATAATAGTGTTATTAATATCACTGCATATGGATGTTATCTTAACTAGTTATCGATTGTGTGGGTGTTTATAGAACTATATTATATTAATTAGTCTTAGAGCATGTTCATCTACAAAATTCAGCTTCATTTTTACATTGGGGATGCCTTAAAATTAACAAAGAATCAAAATAAGATAATAACATTAATTCATCGATATGTTATTTTTAACAGTTAACAAATACTTCTGAATTGAGGATAGACATATTTGTTTGTTTGTTTTTGTTAAATGGCCCGTCGAAAGCCATGGTCATTTAGATCCGAACTTTGATATAAAAAATGGTTACTTTTAAAACACACTTTATGGTAAAAAGTATACAAGTGTGTATACAAATAATAGTAAAATAACGATCATATTACACAAGGTAAGACGAAAACAAAGATGATATAATACTAAAATGCATAGCTTATGATATAAGCCTATTTAATTTAGATAAATAAAGATATAATCGAATTCCCCACCATGAAAAAGAGTTAGAATGTCGCACACATGGAAGTATTTATCTCTGATGACTTTAAAATTCACACAGTGCAATAAAAGGTGTTCTATTGTGCATGACCAGTTTAGAGTTGAGATAGGACATCTTCCTCTACGATCTTTCCGCCTGGAAAATGAAGTCTATGTGTTTTTTTAAGTTTATTGTTTGTTTCCAGACCATTCAATTGAAATACTCACGTTAATCAGGTTGAAAATTGATAAAATATATCGTGCTTTACGTCTATGTGCCACATTCCCTGTATCTAACATTTACCTGATTCTCCAGACTTGGTACCAAGGACACCAGAAGTGACTTGGGTAAATCAAAAGCCACTCGGCAGTAGCGGCCCCCAAAAGTACGTGTCGTATTATCTTCTGTAAAGAGGTTGGCTTTAATGGCCACACACTCGTCATAATTCCCCATCATATGTAGACTTCCCTTCAGTAGTCCAGGCGTTGGTTTACCTGCGGCGTCCAACACTGAAAAAACCAAGTTACCGTGCGTAAATTGTTTTCTCCTGTCCTGTTTACCAACATCATCCAGCTGTTCAAAGGTACGTCACAGTGATTGTAGAACCCGAGATCCCGCGAGACTTGTATTACTATGTTGGTTGTTTGGTTGCTGAGATTAACGTCATATCAACAAGCCAGTGTCATTTAAGGACGGCCTCCCATGTATGCGGTGTGTTGCGTGTATATAGTGTGTGCGTGTTTTGGGAGACAGCGGTATGTTTGTGTTGTGACTTTGTAATCGTGGAGCTCTTGTTCTTTTTTGTAGTGTTTTCTCACTGAAGCATGCTACCAGAGACACAGACCAAACACAAGTCACTCGGCCATGTAAAGTATCTGGTGATGACAATAATAAGCACCCGGCACCAAAAAATAGAGACTATAAGATAATTATAATCCAACTCTTTGGTAACCACAAACGATTAAATATACGTAAATAGAAACAGAATTTCGATTCCAACGAAGACAAATTGACGAGGAGCATAAGATGCGTGCTTGTCCTCGACATATAGATTCTAACATGAGTCATGCTTGGAAACGAGGCTCTGAATCTAGGTATAACAATATAATCACCATGGATTTTTAGAAGCACCGAGGGAGCCTGACATAGTACAACAAAGCGAACAGCATTTCATTTCTTTAACGCCGTTAATAATTGAAAAAACAACACAACAACCCCCCCAATCTGTATATCTTTTCAATGTCTTATCTAACAGTCGACACCTCACATGAAAAGCATGGCAGCTTGTTAAACGAGATTAGATCAAATATGTAGACACCATAAGTTAGTGAATCCATGGTAGTTTCTATTTAGAAAAGGAAATTCTATTTGAAATGATCAATACTACAATAGGTTATCTTTAAAAAAACGTATGGTGCCATATCAAAGTCGGTGGTTTCATTAAAAGTCGTTAACTTTAAATAAGGGAAAATATCGAATTAGTACCATGATGCAAGGTTCAGGAAAGTACCCTGATATCAATATATTTATATATGAAATGTTCCAGCAATGATAAGCTTGTTTTCGTAAACTTTCTTTCTTTATTTAATTTTATTCTTTTGGAACTTTAAATTGAAGCATGTATAATGCTTTTTAATGATTGAGCACTTGGTTCACACGCTTGTAAAGGTGACCTTCTGCAGAATTACATAACATTGACGGAGTACCTGTGCCTCGGTACAACTCAACCCCTGATAACATACAGATACCAAAATATATTGCCTTTAAATCTTACCTCATCGCAAGCAACCTAGCTAGCAATCCTTTTGTTAGTTTTGATAAAATTAAGACACATTTTTAAAAATTCCAATAAAAATTTCACCAACGTTTGTATATCTGGAAGCCCTTGTTACCAAAATATGTTGTCAACAAAAAAGTGATTGATGCTATATCAGAAACATTCTTTTAAAAGGGTCTCCGTGCAAGGTTTTTAATAGAGTTCATTTCCCATCAGTAAATAAATTTTGGATGCGGTTTTTGTACAAATTCAAATCTTGACGACGCCTATTAAATTTGGAGATTTAATTACTGTTAGGTAATTCGTCGCTATCAGATATTTTTCTTAAATTGTAAATTCTCTTAGGCTTGTATGTACTATGTAATACATACGGAATGAAATATCGTTGGCATTCGACAATTGTTGGCAATTTGTTGTTCTTGGTTTTTAGAAAAAATATTTTGGAATCAGCAAAGTTTGTCATTCATCAAATAAATTATGTCAATCTGTTTACATATTTCTGTATGTGGTGTCTTCTCGAAAAATGCAAACCTCATTTAGTTATTGATGAGAATCATATTAAATGTCTTCTGGCTCTTGCTTAAGGTTTTGTGTATAACGTCATAAGTGACTGTGATTCATCACATCCATAGGGCTTCAATATACCAAATCCGAGTATTTACATGTCTTTGTGGCTAAATAACGAACTTTTTCTATGAAGTTATTGGGCGCGACATAAGTCGTACTCATTTAATATATTGGAACACGCGACACAGCCAGAAAATCACTATTTAGATGTAACAGTTTAAAGCTACTTTTTCAATAGAGTGTGTCGTTTTCGGGTACCGAATTAACACTTTGGCAACCCAACGGGTAAACAACTTATAACATTCAATAATTCAATCAGACGTTTGCATAGGGCAGTGTGCTTTAACCTATCCTGGATAATGTAATCTCACCACAGGCCCACTGCTATCTTTGTTCAGTGGATAACAATCCAGATTGGTTTCTACATGTTACAATTGTGATACGTGGCACTTATGTTTAATTACTATAAAACAGTATATTTCATGGGTGTAGACTGTTGAGATATAATGGGTATTTGTCGAAGAAATAAACGTCAACATTCCTGTCCGTCTGTATCACTGTATTTCTGTAGACAATGCATAAGGTTTGTTTGTTTCCTATCTTCAAATGTCTCAAGGATGTCTAATGTTTACCCATTGTAGTTTCAAGTTCACCTAAGGTTGAAGGATACGCATCACGCCTTAATGCGCGTGATTGGAAATTTTTTAAAAAGATTTTTCATATTGTTCATATATCTGAGATTGAATGGATGTAGACTATTGGGATTTAATGGGTTGTTGTCGAAGAAATAAACGTCAACATTCCTGTCCGTCTGTATCACTGTATTTCTGCAGACAATGCATAAGATTTGTTTGTTTCCTATCTTCAAATGTCTCAAGGATGTTTAATGTTTGCCCATTGTTGTTTTAAGTTCACCTAAGGTTGAAGGATACGCATCACGCCTTAATGCGCGTGATTGGAAATGTTTTAACAGATGTTTCATATTGTTCAAACATCCGACACGAAAAGTTTAAATATATGCAATTATACCATGATTGTACCCTATTTTTCGCATATTTCGTCAAAATAAGCAAGCTACACAGCAATTAACGTGTCAACTGTAATACCTAATGTTAGCTCCGATGCATACACACTTTTATCAACATTGTCATGTTCATGTACACAACTAATACCTTAATCACAATTGATTTTCAACTTTGTTTTTCTTTGTAGCATCAGAACATTTGAATACAGATTACGAATAATATTTAACCAGTTCTGATATTTGGGTGGTAGAATTCAGAGTTTTGAAAAAAATGTGCTTTAAGTTAATAGATGTTAATCTTATTCTATTAATTTGACACACAGTTACTCTTTACATCACTCAGAAAAATATGTACAACTGTTTTACCTTGTTCTAGTATTTTTGTGGCTACAAATTTATGATTTTAGTGAAGTTGGATGATTCGTGTGGAAGTTAAATTTGATGAAGATGATTTTGCATCAATAAAGAAAATAGACAAAGGTGACGGAATTTTCTTACTAAGTTCAAGTGTTTTTGGTTTGAAATCTCATAAGATTGAATTTGGAGATTTAAGATAACAGTAAAAATGGCATTTTGGGTAAGGTACTTGGTGGCGGTCGATTTCACGGGAACAATGGTCAACAAGTAGTTTATCACACTACATCCGGAACTGCATGAAGTATTTGACTTATTTTCCTTCGTGTTACTTGTCAAACCAATATTTCTGCTTTGTTGTTCGTCGATGTTATCTTAAATGTTAAAGCTTATCAAACCAAACTGATAATAAACAATAGATTAATGTTATCGTGATAAACGATCTCGGTTTGACCCCTGTACAGGTACCGTTATTACATTCTCCGTTTAAACCAGTGTTCTATTTTCAATAATAAATCTTACACCGAAAACGTCATCAATCGAATTTGAGAAATCCATAGAAATGATTTTTGATTTTACTTCGAATTTAATTTGGCCTTTTATTTTGGATTATTAATATACTAGCTTTATACCGTTTTAATATCATTATGAGACTTATCGAGATGGTTTCATCGATATTGATTTTAACTACTTTTTAACAACAATTTTGATAGTTGATCATTTTTTGACATCTTGTATATAGAAGAGACATACTATTGTTGTTCATTGCTCAAATTGCTTCTATTGATTAAAACTGCTGATGAATCCAATACGTTGTATATTACAAGATTCTCTTATCATAAGAGTCAATAGATAAAATATCACTTTCTAGTAAAGTAATGTCTTGGTTTACAATATATGTTATCTGCTACATTTAATATGTAAACGATGAACAATAAAAGTAAGAATATGATGACTAGTGTGGTTCATGTGTTCGGCATACCAATCGGTATTGTTAGAATTATCCCTGGTTTAGTTATATGTAATGATTTCAGATCATTTATTTTCATCGCCAACCTGTTTAAGAGTTTACAGGGACCTGTTACAACTGTCTGTATGACTGATGTTGGCAGCTGACATTGATTTTACATAGATGACCGACCAATGCTATTTAGGTCCTAATCCTTCTATATCTAACAACCTATATTACTTGTAACAATGATTTTGGGAGAGTTCATGCTATTTGATTTCCACTGCAGATGAAATATCGATAAACAAATATGATAACTATCCTTGTCATACAGTGTAGCGAGGCTATCAGTTCATAACCGCTGATATCTTGTCATGATTTTAAACCAGGTCGAAATGATAATGGGAGTATTTATATCATATCATATCTAAACGACTTTTTAGTAACTGAACAACAATGTGAATATAGGTCAATTAATCTCCCTTAAAGTATCCTAAAACATAAATGGTATTTAGATATTTTCTTATTATCAAATGGGTGAAGCCTCATGGCCGAATGTCTTGTTTTTAATGAAAACATTCAATATTTGATTGAAAGTAAAACAATAAGAGCGTTTTAAAATCGAACTAGTATAACTATAGTTGTAGTATAACTAACCGTATATCTGTTTGTACTAATTTAGATATGATGTTTGATAAACCATATACTCAAATAGCGAAAAGGTTTCTTTTCAGTATCTATTTCAAAATGTTCAGTACTAGGGACATATCCAAACAAAATGGTCAATACTGGAGACACATTCAAACAAAATATTCAATACTGGGGATATATTCAAACAAAGTGTTCAATACTGGGGACAAATTCAAACAAAATGTTCAATACTGAGCACATATTCAAACAAAATGTTCAACACTGAGCACATATTCAAACAAAATGTTCAATACTGGGGACACATTCAAACAAAATGTTCAATACTGAGCACATATTCAAACAAAATGTTCAACACTGAGCACATATTCAAACAAAATGTTCAATATGGACACATTCAAACAAAATGTTCAATACTGAGCACATATTCAAACAAAATGTTCAATACTGGCGACACATTCAAACAAAATGTTCAATACTGGCGACACATTCAAACAAAATGTCCAATACTGAGCATATATTCAAACAAAATGTTCAATACTGGCGACACATTCAAACAAAATGTCCAATACTGAGCACATATTCAAATAAATCTTTATATGAATAATAAATAACATGGAAATAATAAATTAGATTATCAGTAATGTCACGTTGATGCCCTATATTGGACTGTTTAGATATATTACTTTTGTGTCTTTCTTCATTATGTATTCCTAAACTTATATGAGAAACCAGACCCCTGCAGGTCACATCGGCTGCATTTTATAATATGTGTTTGTTTATTTGTCTGTCTGTCTGTCTGTCTGTCTGTCTGTCTGACTATACGAATGTATATTTCCCGTTTCTCATACATGTTAATCGTAGATATCTTTAACAAGAGGTTGTCATGGTTGTTGGTTCAAGGTCATTGTTGCTATTTATAGAAAATCTTTGTCAGCGCTCTGAATGCTTCATTCATTTTATTAATTTTCATTGCAAAACTTGAAAAAGATTTCAAAGGATCTGAAGCTAGCCTGAGTTGTATTATTATCTAGTTAAAGCCACTGTAATATGTGACGAGGATCGATGATACTTTTGCTTTATCAATACCAATAGTGTCTTCTAGATAAATGTTTAAAAAATGGTCATTTTGATTCAAAAATATTGTGCATGAGAAACACGACTTTATTCAAGTCAAACATTCATTTGATTTCTAATTTCTGTTTGCTACTTTTTACTTTGTCTAATTGTTGCGCTTGTTCATACATACGACTAAGCGATGCAAATTATAATGAATTTGGTCTCAAATAGATAAAAAAAGTATATCTATTGTTTTTAATTGATCCTGACTGGAAAATTTCTTATAAAAGGTGTTGTTCTAGCAGATTCTTCCGTAACATAGCCCGCCTCCGCGCCTCCTATTCTGCTTCAATCAAAACTACATTTTTGGTGCAGATGCATCTCCGAGTGATCTCAATATTTTTATCTCTTAACCTATTTTATTTATGTTTATTTTCAAAAAAATATATTTCTATATGCTATTATCTGCTAGCGATATCAATGCATCGTTTGCCTCACTTTACCAGTGCTACACCACTGTCGAATGGTATTACATATTTAAAAAAAAAACATTAGCAGACTAATGGGTATTTTTCTGCAGTTACAAAAGTCATTTACATTACATCATTACCACCATTAAAAAGTTTCAGCTAGTGATTTTACTTCATAATAAAAAAATATTGAAATTAATGAATTGCGTCCCGAAAAAAAATCCATGACACTATGCCCTACTGATTTCGCATGTACCAAATGCAAATTGAATTATTTTACATGTATTCTTGAATTAATGAGATACATATATATATATATACACACGCACGATTAAACATCAGTTATTGTTCAAATGATGAGTATCGTTTAATTGAGCTGTCGGCGGTTCAGCATCTTTAAAATCAAATACATGTATGCTCCTGTAGCTGTCCAAGTTCCTTACAGGGAACATTCCGGACAGGTAACATTATGGACAGGTAACATACCGGACAGGTAAAATTCTGGACAGGTACAGGTAAGGTCTATCTTCTGTCGAATACCTAGTATTGTACGCGAACCACAATGTCCGTGTTTACAGCTATTAGTTAAGATTGGACACCATTCATTATTACAAAAGAAAACTTTACTTATATCGTTTTAATTCAATAGTAGTTGTTTTTAATAATTATGATAGATAAAATCTTACTTTTTAACGATGACCTGATGTCTTAGTACAGTTGCATGGTAGTAGTACTTACTTTCCATTGCCCATGTCTCGCTGATTGCATTCATCAGGAACTCGCGAGAATCAGGTCCACACATTGGAGGGAATTCTTGCACCTGGGTGCTTTTTAAGACAGCTTTTCTTAAGTTGTACTTTGGATTTGGACTAGGAGCAGTCACTGGTGGAAGAATCATCTTGATGACGTCACGCCATAACGTTTGAATATTTACTTGGCGAACAATATCCATGACTACAAATAATATATAAAAGGACATTTTATACGCCATATCAGATGCTGACGATTTTTTATTCCTTTTATTCTATGTGTAAAACTACTGTAATATTTACGCATTAATGGCAAAGAAATAATACTGTGAGCACTTGGTGTTATTCTAATATGTTATGAGTTATATAAAGTACTTGCATTTCAAAATATGTACTGTATATTTTTTTTGTATATACAGTGTAGTTTTAAAAAATATTTTGTTGGCAGTCTGGAATCGTTTCAAAAACTGAAAACTGTTGGCATCTCTAAACATGATATCATATTGGCTGTTATTTTCGCGGAGATGATATTTTTGCCCTAACGATGAACATACCGTTGATTGTGAAACGTTGCAATTGCGAATATTTTGACCCGCTTAAAAACCGGCTAGCGATATTAAAAAATATTAATAGAATTCATGTGTTTCTTGTTGGTATATATGACACTAAAAATCGTCTAGCAGATCACAATACATCATCAATACTGTTGAATGTCACCGAAGCACTTTGAAGTTCTATGAAAGACCGATTTGCTCAGCATTCTGAGAATCTGCAGCAGCTGTTTGGAAGGGTTAACGTTATTCTTAACTAATGTTGACATGTTTTACAAGGAAAATTTTCGATTTTTTTATAATAAGAATTATAGCACAAATAGAACTATCTGAAACCTTTCAGACATAATAGAGAAGGTTATACAAGGTTTTAACCATTATTGAGCTACGTTGACCGAAACTCATTTTAGTATTATCCACTATTTCTTCTTGAACTAGGGTCTATCGTTTTTTGTACCTGTGCTTTGTGAAATGTTTTATTTCTGGATCAAAGCAAGTATTGGACCATTGCAAGGTAGGCTACTGATATCATTACTATAGGAATTACCTGGTCGAACATAAATGCTAGTCTCAACTTGTTACACTACGGTTATTAATACCTGTTGTCGCCAAATTGGAAATTCTAATAACAAAATAAAAGATAACGTATAAGAGTAGGCTTTGATTGTTTGGTCTTTGGCTGTAAGTGAAACTCTGCTCTTTGAATAAATGTCTTTTGCCAATTACAATGAATATCGATAATTTAGCCATATTGTGTTGTTTAATACCTACCACTTGCGTTAGTTGGTATACTGGTAAAGTTAGCGTCTGCCAATGAGTCAGAGACGACCGTAAGTACATTAGGTAATACTCCGAGCACTGGCTGCATGATACGGGAAACCAATCCAGTGTCCAAGTTCTGTAGGGAGTTGAGATTTAGGAGTGAGAATAGCAGGTCCTTTTGTTCCCCGATTATATCGGCTAGTAGACTGCTCCAGGCAAGTCTACTCATAATTCCTCCAGCATATTCCTCTGGGTTGGACGGATTAAGTCCGGATGTATTTACTAGTTTTACCTCCTCCACAAATCTGCTAAATAGATCGTATGTCTCGTTCTTTAGGAATCCTATAACTCTCACTGATGTCCAGTCTAACAACATTAGAGCCGTAGCAGTATTTAACCCCATGACGTCATCCCACTCTAGTCCTTTCAGCTTGATAAATTCGTGAAGAATATTGGTTATATCAAGTTCTTTTACGATAACCACAAGTGGAGTTGTCCCATTAGGGGGATTCTGAACCAGAGTCACGTCTATCCTATTCAGGTCTTGTATGGTGAACTTTAAGATATTTGGGATATCCTTTGCGATGACCGGTGCCAAAACTTTCCCAATTATAGGATTTAAACCTACAAGGTCGAATACTGGTTTCCCGAACCTTTCTAAAAACTTTGTCAAAAATTCTCCCCAATCGAATTTCAGCAATAAATTGGCTAAAGTTGGTTTGTTGAATATGAAAAAGACCACATTTTTCCTTGATACTAGGTTCAATTCTTCCACAAACAGTTTCAATAACCCCTCTGAGTTATTGCGAACATACGTCAACACGACAGGTCCTAGTTTAGAAAGAAAAGTCGATTTTAAAATGTCCAGATAATTGATTGTCTTTAATAAATCCGGATCTGTTATATTCTTGTGGTACAAATCGGCCATAGCAGTAAGGTTTAGTTGGTTTATTTGTTGCAGGGTTAAATTGGCAATTTCTACAAATCCATTAATCACTTCCGGTAACAATGTATCTCCAAGTACGGGATCGAGACCTATAAGCCGGAAAGCACTATGAGCGATTCCCTTTATTGACGAAAGTTGGTAGAGTTTACCCAACATATCGCTGAAGTTTAGTCGATGTATCATCTCAGTAACTGCTGTAGCAGGATCCGCCTTTTCTAGTCCCGTTAGATTCATGGCATTTAGTTCGTCCACAAGAATCTTCGCTGCGGCAGGACCGTCGTGACTTAGGAATCCAGCAATGTTTTCGAGGACCCACGGTACAATCTTTGCCGCGATATGTGGCTCAAGACCAAAGGTCCCTTCTTCTAACAGAAAATCTCCAATGACATTGGTATAGTTGGTGCGAGCCACTATGCCGTACATCAATATGGTATAATTCCTGGTAGCCAATAAATCTGTAGTGTTCACTTCATTGATATTCTTTACTAAAGATTTTACTCCCTTCAAAAAGTGTGGATTGTTCAGCCACGTAGGCAAACTATCTAGGACCCACGGTACGAGAGCACTAGACACCGGTGGCTGCAACTTTGAGATCTCGCTCATTACAGGTCCAATAGAAAACGGAATGGGTTCAAGCTTGTGGAGCAATATCGGGTTCTGTAAGAGTGTGTCAGCTAACAGGAGAACAACCTGAGAATCGTTTAATGTCTTGAGTATATCCGGCGAAAGACCACCAACTTGGCCGGACACTGAGCTTCCATTCATAAGAAGCAAAGTCCCAAGGATGACAGTTAGTCCCACGGCGATCTTCATTGTATCATCGACATCAACCTTTAATACAAAACAAAATGTGTGGTAGAATAGTGAATGGGTTTACGTATTTTTTAACAAGAATGAGGGTCTTACTACATCGGAAAACATTTTCTGCAGGAGTGATATCGCCAACGTTAAAGATATTGCACAGTCACATATATTGTTTTCAGTGCGTTCTTATATACGTATGAATACTAACGTTACAGTAATTTTTTTTCCGTCGAATATCCCAGATTCTTAAAACATATCATTTTACAATAATCATTAACCCTATTGAATTCTTCATGATTCATTTATTAAGAGATTCTAATGTGTGTCATCCATCGCTAATATTTTGCGGCTTGTGCATACCTGTAGGATGCATTGTATAGAGTAAAGCATTGGTACATATGAGGTATAGGGTATGCCGAATAAGATAGTAATAGTTTGGAAACACTTTACTGTCATGATAACGAAATCAATGCCCTGATTGGTCAAAATAAAGCTTAATTGGAGCCTGTGGTGTTGTAATTCTGTTTAGTTTGAACATATTTTATTTGAAAATCAAATGTAATACTTTTTGTTTGTTTGTTTGTTTGATTTATTAACGTCCTATTAACAGCTATGGTCATGTAAGGACGGCCTCCCATGTATGCGGTGTGTTGCGTGTATGTTGTGCGAGGTGAGTGTACTGGGAGACTGCGGTATGTTCGTGTTGTCTTCTTGTATAGTGGAACTGTTGCCCTTTTTATAGTGCTATATCACTGAAGCATGCCGCCGAAGACACCAAGCAACACACCCCACCCGGTCACATCATACTGACAACGGGCGGAAAATGTAATACTGTATTGCTCTTTAATATAATTTAGTTCGATTTCAAATAGTTTTTATCTACATAAGAGAGAATTATATTCTCATTTCATCGCTTGAGTTTGAGAAGATAAAAAAACGTGTTTCTAACCAGTATTTGATGTAAGAAACTCGCCTTTCAAATGACCGCCAAATTAGTTTTTTTATTTTTTTTATTTTTTATTTGTGTGTATAAAATCTACAAACAAAAGAAGTCTAGTGTTTGTCATAGGTATTATTTGACAAATTGCTTCAAATAGCTCAGACAATTTGTAACTGGCCTTGACTGGTATCTAATATATTAAATAGATCACGCAAAATATAAATACATGTTTGTCAGGTCAAGCTTTGGAAGACAAAGTTTATCAATAAAAAATTGATAAAAATGAACTAATCTAAGTTCATGTATGAAACCTTGGTGACTTATATTAATCTCCTAACAGATATCACATAGATGGCATAAAACACACAAGAAAAAATCAATTATTTTAAGACCAAAGCATACATACAAGAAACCCCAATGCACATTGACAAATACGCGTGTGTTTATATTGAAAATTAAAATTAAAATTGAATTTAATTAAAATTAAAATTTTTTCTTTGGCCTTGTTATAAAATTACACGGCAAAACGCACCAGTGTTCAGATCAAACAACAATAACTTACATGATCCGATGTATTAACAGTCAATCCTGGTGACAATAGGAGAAACGAAACGCAAATGCATTTCCGTCCGGATTGTGAGTTTTCCGGACTATCGGCGTCCGGATTATCGGGGGTCCACTGTATTTAAATTTGTTGAATGTTTCATATAAATTATCTGACACGGAAGGATCAAAACTGTCGTCACAATATCATCTGTATAAAATCGCTTAGATAGAGAATAAATTACATGACATTATTTACACATTAAACAGGTGATTGGATCAAATTTTGTAATGTTACTCTGTCTCAATACTGCACATTTCTGCTTATCTTCATGGAAAGAAAACTATACCTAGGAGAAGTCAGAATATCAGCATCTTCATGTGAATTTTCTGAAAGTCTACGTGCGATGTATAATTACACAATATTAACATGGGTTGGGTGGGTCTCGACATTCTTGGACATTTTGTAAATTGTAGCAGAAAATATCCAATCAATAGACCATAGATCTTATCAGCGCGAGGCAATTCCACAAATTGCACATTATATACATGATACAGACACGATATAGCGGATTCCAAAAGTTTACAGATTTTTGAAATGTTGAAATTTTATGAAACATGATGAGAAACAATAACCTTACCTGTGTTACGTCACCAGTTCACTCCACGTGGTTAAGAGTCGGTGTCTGTATTAGGTATATCCCCCTGCTTATGATATGTGTGATATTTAACAGGTCCAGAGCACCTGTATCAGAAGCCAGATGATGACCTCTCGATGGATGTCCAAAGATGGATGTCCGTAGAGTAATACTTAAGTAGCGTGCTGTGTTGTGAGTATATGGCGCGATACGGCCCTGCCTATAATCGTATCTCAAACGTCACCAAACAAATAGATAACAACTTGAAACCCGTAGATACGACCAGGTAGCTATCGCAGCTAAATGTGTTCGCCTTTCTCACACTCCCATATTAATAAAAATGTTTTGAAGATTTGGTTTCGAATTCGGTCGCTTTGCATCATTCAAACTTATAACTTAACACAAACAGTAAGATGTGTGTCTGATGTGAAGTCTGATTCGTGTTTTGTTGTGATATTTTCTAACTTTTGATGTATTATTTTCAAAATATGAATAAATAATTATTGTCTGCAGAAAATTTTGAGAAATTTCTCCTTATTGTCACACAGTAACACTTCTGAACCAATTAATACCAGTTCTGCATTTATCTTTAGATTACTTTCTACATATAAACATATAAATGTCATAAACCTTAATAAAATAAATGTTACATTACAGCGTTAAAGTTGTATGGTCTGTGACTTGTTGTATTTTTGGCATATTTTTTCACACACTGTTATACATGATTTGTGAGAGTTTGTGATGGCGAAAATTACAAGAAATACAACTTTAATATGCATTCAAGCTAACAAATCTATATTAATACTTCACCCCAAGTCAGGTGATAGAAGAAATACATTTGATATCAATGTGAAATGCCTATCGTTACTGATACATGTGCTTAATCGGTCACCTGGACTTATTTCACACGACGTTTTCTCTATTTACAAATGTATCTTGACACCATTCACCGTATTTGTTAACAGAGCAGTGTTTGATAATATGTACCGTTTATCACGTGGTTTCACGATTACACGTGTATAAGTTCACCAACGAGTGACTGTTGTTTATAATGTTTATCAAATTCGAGTTATAGTTCATTTGTACATTTTGACACGAGTTTTAGTGCTCACGCTCATGTGCCTTATTAAACATGACAAATAACAGTCACTCGTTAAATACTATAACTTTTAATAATATCTTTATACCGAGTTGATTCTTGTGTATATATATATACAAGTTTACTGTCCTAATAGAGAGTCGAATCATCTACCTGTTTATGAATGTAATCTAAAGAAAATGCGCTAGGAATTATATCAAAAGGGGATGGAGATAGCCAAGGATAGACACAGTTGGTGTTTACACAGTGAGGTGGGTAAAAATAAAAAATAAAATTTTGATTTTTTTTTTTCGAAAAAAAAAGGTTTTATTTCAGAAGAAATTGTACAATATGTATATATTTAAGTGGAATAATTAGAAGAAATTGTACAACATGTATATAAGTGGTATATAGATACAAATTTTTTATAATCATCATATTTTCATCTATTTGTCACCAGTAATCCCCTTAAAAGATTATTGCTTATTAAACGTTTTTGTAATAAAGTTGAAGTATTTGAATATATAAAATAAAAATTTTAATCATTGAAATATCATGACGTTAAAAAAGTGATTTTGGATATTAAATCAAAGATTTTGAAGGAACACAACTTAGACAAATAATTTTATTAAGATTTTTTTTTTTTTTTTTTTTTCATTTTGAAACATGCATAGTTATGGGATAAATTGTTTTACACTTCAGGTCATTCGCCAGATTACTATAAACAGTTATTGTATTATCTTTACATATTTCACATACTAGGAACAATTCTAAATTTTTAGACAATATTTTTTATTAAAGAGAAATTGAACCTACTGGTAAATTGAAATAGCAAGAACTTTTAATGAAATGAAGACGAGGGAAAACACATATTACCATTCCTTTTATCATAACAAAAAACACAAAACTTCAATACATTTCCAGTATCGATCTGATCACAAATTCCAAATTATTTAAGTATGGTATTGCAGCTTGGCTTATTGCGTTTCTGTAATGTGGGAATATCAAAAAGTACAAAATTTGCAATTTTAATATAATCCTTTTATAGTAAACAAGCAATATTGATTTCTTGGTCTTATCAATAACAACATCAATGCATCAGGTGATAGTCTATAGTTTTAATCATTTAACGGTATATTTTACAGAATGTCCATAAAACATTGAATATCAACGCATTGATAAAGTATATAACCATACCATAACACTCATAGATACACACATATATATCAAACGGTCAAAATGCAATTTTGAAAACAAAATTTCAAAACAGATGAATGGCACCTTTTTTATTTAACTTGATGTGTGAACTCTTTTAATTATGCAATGATTTAAAAATGATAATATATTCAAATCCTGGCAGCCAAGTACATAACAATAAATACATTACAATAAATACATTACAATGGATACATTACAATAAATACATTACAATTTTTCTATCATGAAAACCTATATGTAATCCACACCCTATTATACAATCCGTTCTACTCTGTCCTTTCTAAATGGCAAATGTCTGAATGAATGTAGGTGTGTGAAGATTTCTGAATATTATGTGCCAATAATGAGAGATAACTCTTAGACAATGATTACTCCAAATTGGTGTTAAAATCATCATGTTTCCCATGTTGTGAGTAAATGTGTGGGTGTAAGTGGGGTGTGCACGTGTGTGAAGGTGAATCATGTTGTGTGATTTGGTACGTGTGCAACACTTTTGTGTTAGTAGTTACTATGCTGTCAGATGAATTTGATCATCAAACAACATTCAAATTTTAAATATATAATATATATATATATAAATCATAGCGTTTCCGTGTCTTGCATCAGTAGGTTTTTTAATTTTAATCATTCCGTTCTTCTGTCGTTTTGTTATCAATAACGACACTGTTTTGTAAATTAGAATCCAAAACATAGCAACCGTCCCTGATTAAACAGGACGCGTCGACAACGCTTCCTCAGAAGATAGTAGATAAAACCAACCGACTTGTTAGCTTTACCAGTTATTTTGTTATTAATCATAGTATGTTTTATACCGAATAATCCAGTTATCATGCATTTAGAACTGAAATCGTATGATTTTAAAAAGAAATCGAGTAATGGAAAGCAAATCCGAACGTCAGTTTTAGAGCCAGAATGAGATAAGCCTTTTGAAAAATAAAACAATGAAATCCAAACATTAGATACAACTGTGAATAATCTATGAATACGACAAATACTATTGATAGTAAGAAGATGTCCATATCAATCAATATGTACGATACAATAGATTTCATTTACATTGAGACAACACAAGTAAAACATGTGCCAAGTTGACGAAACCGAGGACAGATTTATGTCGATGTCCATAACTTTATCCGGTTGTTTATCGTCTCATAAAATCTCGTTCACGTATTCAAGTCCTGTGTAGGTCTGAACAGATCTACAATGTAACTACGTCACCCTTCGGCGATGTACTGGATTGCATTATCATCAACGGACACATTGACTAAACCTAAATACGTTTAATATGTTTTGTCAAAGTTTTGGTTGTTTTTCACTACTTCATTAATTTTTTTATTCAAATATATATTTTTTAACTTGCATTGTCAGCTTTAAGAGATATTTTGTGACAGAAAGTTCCTTTTTCTTTCTTCTTTTGATTACATGGTTTACGTAATATTAAAGATGCTCAACCGTCGACAGAGCATAAATGATATTCATCATTTGAACAATAATTGGTGTTTATTCATGTATATATATGTCTAATTAACACAAAAATAATATAAAATAATTGATTTTGCCTTTGATGCATTCGAAATCAGTACTTCATTCCATATAGGATATAGTGCCACGGATTTTTTTCGGTATGCAATTGCAATTAATTATTAATTATTATTGAAGTAAAATTAGAAGCTCAAACTCTTCAAAGGTGGTAACAGTGTAAAGTAAGTAACTTTTGTAACTGAAGAAAAATACTTATCCGTCTGCACTTTTTTTATTGAGTGAAAAATACTTTTTGTCAGCGATGGGGCATCTTTAACCTAAAATAAGTCAATAACTACTTTTATATGAAGCCATAATACACTACCAGATATTTCTTTTGCATTAATATCAAAGACACAAACATTTGCTGGTTACTACAGGTGAAGGTCCTTCTTTTTATTCCTGACATTTTGTTGGCCTTTTTATCACACTCAGCTGTATGCAAACCAATTTTTTCCATATGTCCTTCTTTCATCTTGTATAGGCTCTCTTGATTTCCAGGTCCAAAATGTAATGACTTGCATTTTGCAGCATTAAATTGTAGCTGCCAACTTTTGGACATTCTGAAAGATCAGTTAAATCACAATGGCATCACCTTCTGTATTGCCTTCTCCATAGATCTTGCTATCATCAGCAAATAGTTTGATGTTTGAAGAGACCTCCCCAGGTAAGTCATAAATATATATTAGAAAAAGTACCGGGTCCAGTATGCTGCCATGGGGAACTCCACTCTTGACCTTGACCCAATCGGAGGCCGATCCATTTAAGATTACCATTTGCTTTAAATTTCTGTCCGATAAGAAAGCTTTTATCCATTTCAGCAGTGTCCCACTGATACCAATATTTTCTACCTTTTTTAAAGTCTTTCGTGGGGAACACTATCGAACGCTTTTTGAAAGTCCAGGTAGATAACATATATACTATTACAGCCATACCGCTTATTATTTAGCAAAACTTGTATCGGTAAATAGTTTGGGTCCCTTTGGTCTCCAGGGTTTAAATCAGAGAAATTCCGATACGTGTGTTTTCGCGGAAAATTTTGAATATTAAAACGTATCGGAATATCTCTGACTAAACCCATTGAATGACATTGCAGGGGAAGTCACTCTAATCGCTCTTCACTAGGACGTTGCTTTCGATGTCACAAGTCATAATCGAGGTGGGGGTAAAAAATCCAATATGGCGACTGTCGTCCCTTTCTCTGTTTTATAGTAAATATCCCGATTTTTTAATAATTTTTCAAATCTCGTATTTTTTGAAAAAAATTTATAGTTGGCCCCCTGTGCCTTTGATCTCCCACAAAGCTCGGCGACGATTAGTTTGCAAAACGTTTCTGATTGGCTGACCAATCAGGGAACAGTCTCGGCGTGTGTGTAACACTGTGATTGACTAGAAGTTTTGCTAGTAGGCGGGGTCAATGCTTGCCGGTAAAAATCCTATAGTCTATTTCTTTATCAATTTGCTTTGCAATTGTTTAGATACTATCTAAATGTTCATATTCGCTAAACTCTGCGTTCAGTTTAAATGTGGAACTCTCAGAATATTCAAAAGTTGAACATGTTGGAATATTAACATTCTCTAACAGTTTTTTTTTTATATTTCGATAATAATGTTGCATGCCTGCCAATGATATTTCATGCAAAGCTTCAGAAATTCTTACTTTGAGATCACCTAAGAAAATGTTTATATACATTTACATATCGTTCCTGTTTGATTACAGATTTCAGTTTTCAAACGCATTGTCAAATGGATTAAAATCTAGGTTATATGTAGACAGAAATAAGAGAGGAAAAAAATCAGCAAATCAAATCATTCTTTTTTTCTGGTATCGTGCAATTATCTGCTTCTTTAGTACAAACTATGAAATGAACAAAAAAAAAAAAAAAAAAAAAAATAGCGACGAACAGTGGCCCCGCCTGCTTTCCAAACTAGTGGTCGATCAAACTGTTACATTCACACTGATACTGGACCCTGATTGGTCAGCCAATCTGAAACGTTTTGCAAACTGATCGTCGCCTAGCTTTGTGGGAGATCAAAGGGACCCAAACTATTTACCGATACAAGTTCTGCTAAATAATAAGCGGTATCGCTGTACCATGGTCCAGTACTTCTGTGATGTCATCCAGAACCTCTAAAAGTTGAAGGGCGGTTGATTTTCCTTTATAGTGTCATATGTAAATTTTGTCGAAAAGAAACTGATAACATTGCTAAGCACTTTCTGATGCAGTGTCTATTTTTATAGAAATCCAGGAATGTATTGTTAGAACATGTTGTAAATACGTTAAAGGTGAGTGACTATGTAAAATATGTCTTACTCTAAGATGATGATCAATATTTGTTTCTTCTGGGTAGTAGACTTTGCATGGAAATAGAAAATGACGAGTGGGAAAGCTGCATCATCGGAGTTGCCCGATACGTAGAGCTTATGCTTTATGAAGTTTATTTTCTTCTTATAAAGTTACGCTTTATCTGAAATGTCAACTAAACTGACAATTGACTATGTACATACCCTGCATTGTTTATCACAAAATATGTAACTTATGCACCAGTTACCATGTTATCTTTGATTCAATCGAGTTAATGTTATAAAATTTCATTCGTGTAAGACATGTAATCTCAATATTGAGGAAATAAAGAATCTGTCTGTCAGTGGATTAAAACAACAACTTAGACATTTACCAAACCAGCTTTCCTCAGTTCAAAGTACTTTTTACAAAGAGGTATAAATCCTGTAGAAATTGTAGATCATAAGAATACAAAAGTCTGATCAAATTTTTAAAATCTGTTAGATGTATGGTTAAGAACACCTTTATGTCTATTAATTATTAAAAGAAAATTGTTCTCACTGTAGAGTTAACGGAACACTTAAAAAAGAAGTGGGTTTCATCCTCAATGCCGTTACAAAATTTGCATTTATAACCGTAGAGAACGGGGAATCTTTCTTACCCTACCGGTCTCGATTTCTAAACTGTGGCTACTAATTCGCAGCTTTGCAAGCAATTTTCCTCATTCAAAATCCTTTATAGAAAATATGTATCTTCCTTAGTATTGTTTAAGTTTAGTTAAACAGATTTAAGTTTAGTTAAACAGATTAAAGTTTAGTTAAACAGAAAAAAATACTCTTGTTATCTGACTGGTTTATCTTGATTGTAAAAAATGGTGTCGAGCGTAATCAATGATCACTTTCACACTAGCTCATTATAACCTATTGCCCACGAGCTATACTTGTTTTCACCAGGGAAATGCGGATTATTTGTGGAAACCATTATCAAATTGGAAACATATACTGGCTATACGTATTTTATACACAGAAAATAGCAGGTATCTGGTTAAGGTACTCAAAGGTGTCAAAGTATTTTCACATCGGCTAATTATCTTGCATTTGAAACATATTTCAAGCAAATGATATACTATTGGTAAATTTACGTGTATTTGAATAAACCCTTATCCCATTTCTAAATAAAATTTAGCACATAGATTCTAGTGCTATTATGGCTATATACGATAAGCGGTATGCGTATAACAAAAGTTACGTGTACATTTATATTTTGTAGGGTATATTTAAGCAGAGACTATTTAGATCTCTATTTCTAAGGTTATTCTGTTCATAAACAGTTTATTGATTTTTGAATAATATTGTATACATATATACTGTACAGGTACGAGAATTGTTGATAAGAAAGTGGTGTGTAATAAAACAGTAACGGGTTGGTCGCCCCGGTTGCAATTCAGTTATTTGTTTGTGTTATCTGTTATAAGTAAGGGTTCGTTAGAGTTGTAGTAGAATACACGTGTACCTCCATTCCAAGGACGTTTGTTATACGCAAGAAATTAGGAGGGGGGATGGAGGAGGCATATGTAATCAATTGTATTCATCCACGCACTTAAATTTTCACTTTCACACTTTCTGGATTAGTATTTAATTTTATTCATCCATACACTTAAATGTAAACACATATAACATATTGTTACTTGCTAGACATGTATAGACGTGTACAGAGAGTAAATGGCATCACTATACAGTGATATACCAGAGAAGTATTTTTGTTAATAGTATTCAATGTATATAAAGTATTCATTAAAGGAAAGTGAGAAATTATGAGAGATAGAAAGAGAAAAAAATAATGTAAGATAACAGAATATATTTTTAGGAAAACAGAATATAAAGTAGACATTTAAATTCCACATTCCTCAGGGGAAGTAACTCGCGCTATTCTGAGGATTGTGTATGGAAGAGAGAAAACCGCATACATGGGAGGCGGTCCTTACAAGACCTTGGCTGTTATAGGACGAACAAACAAACATGTTTAGTATTTTCGTCCTTACAATGTACAATTAAAAACACATTTCTGGGTAATTTACTTCTTGTCTTTTTATGTGTATAAGAGAGTCCTGTTACTATATTGTCCAGGCATGTTCACGTCTACTTATAAAGAGGGTTTTCTGTGACGCTTCATCGTTCTCAATTTACTGTTTTAGCAAATTACTTTCCTAGAGTTTAACCATATGATAATTTTCTTCCTATTAACACTAGCTTTCATTCTAAAAAATAACACCATGACCTCTAGCATAAGAATGTAAAATGTGAAAACGAGAACGAGATTACCTTTACGTGTATTTATTTGCATTTCTCAGTAGGGGGCGACACAAAAACGCAGGTATGGTGCCATACCTATCCTCAATCTAAATACCCACAACCACCGTCCTATATAGGAGAACGGTATGCCTGAATGTGTAAAGTGTAGAGATAACGATTTATCCTGCAATTGTCCCACATACTGACGGATAACTACTGCCGGATAAACTTGTGCTTTATCCGTCAATACGAAATGCTTTATCCGTCAATACGATTACGTGAATTTGTTCCACATCTGACGGAACGTTTTCTAACTTGACCCCGATCTTTAACCTTACGGTGAATGAAACGTCATTCAGTCCCGCTAAAAAGTGATGCCACAATCACCGGAATGACGTCATTTTTACGATATCGAAAATCTCGTATGACGGTACCGTCTTTTTCTTGGTTCATAGTAAAGGTATGTACCGTATACTAACTCTTTGATGGGTAATTATTGTTTTTTTCAGTGTTGTCACATTATTTCAATGATATTACACACTGAATATAAATACTTATATTTACAGTTTACACTGACATGGACTCAATAACCATGCTTTCTAGTATTATCATTATCAGTGTATAATGATAACACAACACGCGCGACGATTCTATTGTTACGGGAATAGTCGATGGCTTAGCAACGTTGGGTCATGACCCCACTTTTGGTGGGCACATATGAATGATTCGATTCCAATCAGCTGTTCAATCGAATTCGTTGACGATGACTGGAAAGCAAAAAAATATGGGTATTTTAATAAAAGACATGCTACTGTCAGGAGAGTAAATAATATTCATTTACGTGAAAAACTGTAAATATAAGGAATATATTTTTTATTTTGTTGAGGTTATGAGGGTATAATGATAATGGAGCTCGTGTAAATTTTATGTAACCCCGGCAGCCGGGGTTACATAATTTACACGTGCTCTATTATCATCATACCCTCATAACCTCAACAAAATAAAAATATCTTCGTTAAGTAATGTTTGCGAATGCGCTTATATATTTCCTACGGTAGTAAAAAGTAGTACATAGTGAATGAATCTTTTCCCGCGCATCAAAGAAGCGTCTCGCTTCGAGCGAAACCAAGTAAATAACTGGCAATTTGCTTTCGTTTTGAATGTCATAATGGTTGCAGGATAAACAGTAAATGGCCAGATTCAACCTTTGGACTAAAAAATCCTCCTGGGACGCGGTTTTAGCTCCAAACTCGGGATAAATCTGCATCTATCTTTTTTGTAGTAAAAACGTAGTAAAAAAAAAGTCACGTGCTGATACCTCATTCATGCCATTGGCCGGAATATACAATTGTATTATGGGTAACTAGTGATCACGTGATTGTGTGTTTACTTCCAAATATGGTGATAGTTTGCTTGCCATTTCTTCGGAAAAAATGATTTATTTGAAAATATTTAGACTCCAAAATGTTATTAATATTGCATACATATTATTTTGACTTGCACATATGTACTATTTTAGTAAAAATATTGAACTGAAATGAGCTATAAAACTTATATTTCCACGTTTTGTAAATAAATGATATAATGCGAATTGACCAATTCAATAGGTCTAACCGTCTAATCTAGGATCAGCGAAGATCGGCTACTTCCGGCTAAATTCGAAGAATTCAAAGTTTATATTTATTTATATTATTACCTACTTTAGGTTTCAGAACAGATACATATAACACAGAGAAAATAAGATCTTCGTCAAAAGGCCAAATTATATATACTAAATACCAGGTCAGAGAAATCACTATATTTGGAAGTAAACACACACTCATGTGATCACTAGTTACCCATAATACAATTCCATATTTATTTCGGCCAATGGCATGAATGAGGTATAAGCACGTGACTTGTTTTACTATACGTTTGACTACAAAGAAGCGTGTTTTGTACCATTATGCGGAAAATCCCTCGCGGATCATGGTTTTCATTTCCACCACTTGAAATTGCTGCAATACTATCATATCATTGTTTTATTTCCAAATTCTTTCCAAACAAATGGTTAAGCTTCCGCGTAGCCACTTAGCTTTTTGGGAATCTAATACATGTACTAGTACACATAGTACTAGTACACATACTAAGGAAAATGATGTGCATGCATGGGTTTATGTGCTAAATTGGGACCTACATATATATAGATATATATATAGGTCCATATATGTAGGAACTAACTCATTATGCTTCGGTAGGTTCCGTAGGAAAATGCCTAGATACTACTGGTTATTAGTACAAAAAGTCCTTAGAATCATACAAATTCCCATTTATTTTGTAGCATGATATCAGAAAAAATATTCTTTTTAATACCATGAATAATTAAAAACAAAACTGATATAAAATAATTGAAATAAATGAAACATGAATATTTACAATAAATTAAATAATGCCATATACTTATGATCTTAATACCACGTGCACCTACCACACAAAATACATTGTTTGCTATAAAACTCACTGAGAACCACATTATTACTGAAATGATTTTTTGAGATTTGTTTAAATTAAAAGAAAATACATTTATTTTAAAATATTTTAATAAATGCATTATATTTATATGTGAAGGGTGAATGACAACTCATATTTTAAATCATAAAACCACATAATGTAACTACATATCCTCCTAAACCTGAGCTACTCTATTAAGAGACCACTCTCTAATAAGAGACCACTTTTCAATTTCCCTTGAGTGGTCGCTTAAGACAGATTCGACTGTATATCAATTTGTTCGTCAGAATTACTCTTCATAGATTGAAAAGTCTCAAGGTCCTCTACAAATTTCATGGCCCTGTGGTCTCGGGATTTTTCCCAGGGGAGATGGTCAAATTTACCATGGTTTATATAGGGAAACACATTTATGAGAATTATTTGCTCAATTTTCATAGGAAATGTAGCAAATGTAATGGAATCAACATGGTGGCAACAGTATTGTCCGTCTGACTGTGTTTTGAGCTACACAAGCGCATGGGCAGCAGTAGATAGGTAAGTCAAATAGCCAGACTAAATTGAATTCTTACAGATAAAATCACTTTGCTTTATAGATCAATTAATATGAGGAGCCATGAAAAATTAATTTATTGATAAAAATAAATTGTAAATACTGATCACTGATGCTAGGAGATGCGCATGTCAGTAAATGAGTTTATTTTTTATTTCAAATTCTTTAAAGCATTGTTGGTTTTTCCTAATTTGAACATTGAAATGGTGGAAGAAGGTTTTTTCATTTCCTTGACATTGCAGTCCTTACAAAGAAATGAGTCAACGCCGTTCTTCAAAGGGTATTAAGGTAATGAAATACAAGTAAAAACACATAACGTCAGCTGATGAAGCATGTGTAGTATGGAAAAGAAATTATATCTGTCTTATGACAGAATAGATCCAATAATTTGGGCTTTAAAGTTAATGAAAATATTTTTGTTTTAACATTTCAATTTAACTGCAAAACGGACGTTTTTAAAGTCATTGAATCAAAAAAAGCAACGATCATATTTCTTGCCATTCGGAATCCGGAATGAACACTTTTCATCTGGCTCTAATGTGTCAAAACTAACGTATTTCTCTACGCTAATACAGTTTACAATTTGTTCATATAAGTTGTCCCTGCTTTTGTACAGTGATGGACACTCAACTAAGAAATGTTTTACGTCATTGTCCACTCGTTTGTTGCACAGTTTGCAAATTGCATCGTTAAGCTCAACCCGGTACGAAAGTTTGACCAATTCACAGATTTTCCACGTATTTTTTGGAAATTTCAGTGTTAAATCCCATAAGGGATTTGGTCCGAGAAAATGGTGAACTGCCTTATAATATGATAAATTAGGACGATTTTTACATTTTTCCGACCATATATCAAAGTAAAAATTTGTCACTGCGTTTTTAATGAACGATTTCCACTGAAATTCTCTATAAAATTCACCGGAGATAACAAAGTCAAAGAAGAAGGCTTCAATGCTAAATTTCACCATTGTGTCGAGGATATCCACGATAAAGCTGACGTTTCTAAGTTTTTGTGGCGTAAACATAAATGTACATAAACGAATAATAAAGAGAGTTTTCCAAACAAAAGACGACTTACAATGTAGCACGACACAGCTTGTTCCATAGATACAGTTTCCTAACTTCCACATCCGACCATATATCGTCAGGTAGATCTATAGCCCTGGCAGTTATAGCTGAGGGTGATGTTTTCTCAAAGCTTTGGCATCTTCGCGCAGCGTACCGTATTGTTGTATTCAATTATACATCATTCGATTTTCAGCGTAGTATATCCGCCCAAAAGTCACATCCATAGAGCATTACTGTTTGATAATATGCCTTAATGAGATTTGCCAACTTTTTAGTGGGTTTAAACCCGCTCAGATAAATACCTACACTTATTAAATCTGTTGAGGTTCGTCTAAGACCTTGGTAAACGCGTTTACTATGCCACGTCAGCTTTAAGGTGCAGAACAATAGTTAATTCCCCGCGAACTTTCGAGTTGAGTCCATTCTAATTTATTGCCGCCTCCAACAAGTGAGCACAGCTGCTGTTGGGGTAACTGGCATTTTCGTTTCTTGTTGAGAAAATTGCATCAGCGAAGATTTGCTAAGAGTTATAGTTTAGCCTCCAGGTTTTGCATAAGACGTTAACGATATTAAGTTGAGCTTGTAGATTTGCAAATATACCCTGCCAAATACGAATGCGTGTTGGCGTTCGGCTAACAAAACACAAAGGAACGTGTAATGTCTCTGAATATGCTTGGCCAAATTTTGCGGTCATCAAGGTCACGCGCAAGATCATTTTATACATAACGAGAAACATCCCAGGCTGGACAAATGTTCTGCCCTTGACCAGACCCCTTTGCTTGACAGGATTATGGGTGTCGTCGCTCGTTTAACCGTCAAATTAATACGCGTGATGTTACGTTTTGAAAAGGAATTGTTTAATACTTCTCCAGAATTTTCCATTGAAACACTAAGTTGTACACTTTCGTGTAGTAAGAGCACCGTCTATCCATACACTATTAAATGCTTTGGCATTGTTCCAGGAAAAGCTGCGAATACGTTGGACCCATTTTCGATATGTAATGACAGATTGATTCCTTTACCGTGAATGCGGCCATGATACTGCCACATTCCTGTACTGTGAATCCTTGTTGTAATTTATGTGGAAAACTGAATTTCGGCACAACGAGCTGATATGCGTTGTTAAAGTGAAAGATTTTTTTCAAATAACTTCTGTAGAACCGCGCATGTTAATGTAATGTCTCTGTAGTTGTTTTTGTTCAGTTTATCTTTATTTCGCCTTTGAATAGTGTTTTATAACTATGCCTTTTTAAAAGATGTTCGGGATATTCCTCTTTGATTAGTATTTGGTTAAACAACATAACAATCGCTTCTAGTAGGCTTTTTGCCGCCATATACGGATAATGTTCGATTACTATGCCGTCGTGGCCTGCGGCTTTTACCATTTTGCATACTTCTGACTGCTGCTTTCAGCTTCTCTTAAAGTTATTGAGCGACCACAAATGCCATCTTCATTCTCATAGCTATTTACAACCATGTTCTGAATATCCATTTGTACCCTCCTGATCTTATGAAATATCATCAAAAGTCATTTTCCTCAGATGGTAGAGCTAGTTGCCTGTAATGCTCACACCACACATTCCCTCAGTTCATCGGAGTCACGAATAATTTTATCATTCAACTTTTAGTCCTGAACCTTTTTTATCTGAACATCTACGTGCGCGCACTCCGACCTTGTAGAATGTGCCGACATCGATTTCGGCCGCTCCTGTAGCTTATCGAGCTGCTGTTGTTCGTAAAGTTCTCTTGCTTCTTTTTAATGCGTTACGAAAATATTTTTTAGAATTACTTGTAGTCTTTGTACACTGTATGTGTTCCATACCGCTGGGACGACCATTCTCTATCCCAAGCTCTACGGAATTGCCTCATGTTCCTGTGATATTGTCTGACACTTCCAAAATTCCAGTAGGGTTTTAAGTATTTACGATATCGCTTAAACTGGCAGCGTTTTTCGATGCATCATTGATAACACAGACAATGTCCCGTGTACGGAAACTGTCAAGCTCATTACAGTTTTTCTCGTAATTATTGATAACCTTTTTGATCGACTGCGAGACTTTCTCAGTGTAAACGATTTTTCTGTTCTGAGTGATATTTTCCCCCAATGTATTGCCGTAGTCGAAGTGTTTTCGAGGCTTGTTTCGTATTGCGCATCGGAGTTCAAAGGACACAGGAAAGATGATCTGACGCGTTTAGAAAATGATCGTCGTGTATAACACATTGTGTTACATTGTCGATGTATTGTGCTTCTATTAAAATATGGTCAATCAGTGAACTATTCAATCCATCCCATGAAACGTACGTTACATTGCCGCCCCTTCGACCATTCTTGTGAGTTGACCGATACGAGATAATTCTCAGTGATGAAAGTTTCAATGAGTGCTCCTCTGTCGTTGGTTTCGCGCATATTCTTTTTACCGAAGCGTTCAGATATGTGTCCATTAAAGTCTCCAAGAATTATAACTTGCCCTTGTTCACTATATAACTGGTATAAACATCATTTTTAAAGTCTGAAGAGTTTCTCGATATAAAACCATCGATAAGTTAGTTGACGGCATCAAAACACCAAACACATATACAAACGATTTGTCCATCGAGTTGTATCGACGCGCCTATAAATGCGATCGTTTCCTTCATTAAGAAGAGGAGATACCTTCAAACATTTGTTCCACAGTATCGCAATTCCACCAAACCCTCGCGGATGCGTCCTCAGTTCCAATTCGATAGGAATTCGTGTATCGCTGCGTCCGAAAGATTCAAAATTACTGTCAATAGTATCGAGAAAGTGAGGCTGTTTCTGGAAGTAACCAGTGCTCGGTAATAACAGCAATGTCTGTATCTCTCAAAATATCAGCGAGCAATGGAGGCTCCATACATTACCCCACGAGGTGTTCCACGTAAGAAGCTTCACGGTGAGAGATAAATAAGAACCACACCAATGTAACAATACTTTATCTCACCATGAATATTGATTGTCAAATCGGCGATTTTTCCTTCTCGACCATTCACCTTCGCGGCTTCCATATCGGTTGTCGACACGATCCTCCCATTCGCGTACGAGAACGCCCTCGGGCCAAAAGTAAGGATCCAATGCCGTTTCAAAACTATCTTCGGATACATTTATACGTGCTGTATACGTTTGGATCGTCTGTGTTCCAAAACTTTATTACTCGCATCATAGTCACTTTAACCCCTCCTTCCGCCGCGTATGCCTTCACTGAATTCTCAACTTCATCTGTTGAGCCATCTGCAGTAATGCGTGACATTAAGAGTCGATTTGCTTCTAGCTTTACGACGCACGCCGCGAAACTCGTAAGCGGACTGTCTTTTTCTCCTCAGAAAGACTGATTCTGTTGGGCAATTGCGGTGTTCACTATCAACTTTTTTACATTGATTATCTCGGCTCTGTCTGATCACACCATTTTCACTATTACTGTTGCTCTTACTGTTACTATAGCGCGACGGTTCATCGGCTGAACTGCCTCTATTCAGACAAACTGACGGTTCTTTCGTTGGCGAATTTGTTCCATGTTGACTGATAGCCATAGTTGTGTTTCGATTTGGAGGCATCTGTCCTTACTTGTTTGTTTGCTGGCAGTGACCTCTGCGTACGTACCTTTATCGCCGTGTTCCATCTTTTTGGTCAATAGTATTTTGTACAAATTCCATCCTTCGTTCCAAAGCGTTTATCGTCCTTATCCTTAACCCTAATTGTCTCACGTAGACCACGTATTTCGTCGCGCAGCTCGCGTATGAGGTGTCGATTTGCATTGTCTATATTCACTGAGCTGATCCATTATTTCACCTCTCATGCCGACAATAATGTAAATTGCTAAATCAGCGAATGTCTGTATTCCATGTTCTGTTGTAATACTACTTTCTCCGTGTGTGTATTTGTGTATATCGTCGTTTACAACTTGCGCGTTCGGCGATTGACTCAATACTCCATCTACTGAGGTACTTACATTAAGTACAGAATCATGGTTTCACAAATTGAACGATGCCTGTCTTTTGTAGGTTAGTAAGTTACGAACTTCTCCTATTTCAAACAGTTCCGTCTAAATAGTTTGAACAACGTGTAGATATCTTCGAGATATTTTTCAACTGCTGAAGAATTTCCCCGCATTTGTCCTTTTAAAAGAGTGTACCTGAAGGTGTTTCAGGCTTCCTTACCAATGCCTTGTCGTATAACGATTTGTCTTACATAGGATAAGCTATCTGGCTGATTTTTATAAACAGATCGAACTTTTTCTTTGAATTTCTTTTTGTCGCGTCCTCCGGCTATTTCGGTTATCAAGGTGTGAACGTTTTTGTCGATTTGAGTTGACGTCATACTTGATTCGTCTAATTCTTCGTTGAAATCAGACAGATTTTGCAAAAAGTTCTTTATTCTTAGCCATATTAGAAAAGTACTACAGAGGTCCATAATATCTCTTGTATACACGATTTACCTGTACACTGACAGCGAGAGTACAGTTCAGTACGGTCGACAGGTTTAACGCTTCACTGGTCACTCTTCAATGTCTGTATATATACGTATCACTCACATTTTGTAAAGTCAAATTTCGCCTTTATACTATGCAAATAAAAGTCATTAGAACATCACATTTGCTTCATAATAACTTACTAATGCTACATGCAAATTTGTAACGATGATGCGCATCGAAAAATTCGAGAAATTACAGATTACACTGAGGAGAGTGGTACAACCGTGACCACTCACCTTGACCGCTTGTTTTCGCTGACCATTCAAATCAATATACTTGAGTAATAATATCTGTGTCTGGAGTATAGATGTTTTTATGGGTGCCGGGCCCTGTACTGCTACTCCAATATCACATAACTGACAACCGTCCACATTTTATTTTTACTCAAAAACTATGCCGTGTTTGCATCGTTATAGCAGAAGTTTGAAATAAAAACACGCATTATAGATATATTCATGCTTATTTTTGTGATTTTACTCGTAAAAAGATAGTGTTACATTATACTGTTTTTTATTACACAGAAATTTACATAATATTAATATTCTATCTAAATCTCAGTCCAGACTGATCCGAACATCATTTTGATATCGTTATCAAAGTGGACTGATTATCTAATCTAAAGTTAGATATATACTTGTTTGAATGTTTGAAATGGTGTAAATGGAATGTTTTGAAACTGAAAATATCTACATCATAAAGCTAGAATAACCATTTACTCGAAAAACTCAAATTGTAGATCTAACGTATACGTATATATGCTGTATAAATGTATAGTACTAGGCTTACCTTGTGTAGCCGCGGACTACTCTGACATCATAAGACCACGTGACCGCCTAGCTCATTATCTCTGAACCGTAGTCGACACTACCCGTAAATCACGACCAAAACCAACCGATAGCGCTAAAAGCTAGACGATTCGTTGGGTGGGACTTGATTTTTCATTCATCCAAAGCAATATCCTGACGTATTATCAAAAAAAAAATTTTGGCTGCACAAATCCTTTAACAAACTTGGCAGCCCTTAATCCCAACATGTCACAGGCCCAATATCAGGTTTTTAGTCCTCTTGGCAACAAGATGTTGTTTATAGATTTTAGCCAATTTGACCCCTGTGACCTTCATTCATTTGAACATACTTGGTAGCCTACTTATCCCAGCATGTCACAGGCCTAATATCAGGTCTTTAGGTCTCAAGGTTATTCACAAGAAGTCGTTTAAAGACTTTAGCCTATTTGACCCCTGTAAATTTCAATGAAGGTCAAGGTCATTCATTTGAACAAACATTGTAGTCCTTCATCCCAGCATGTCACAGGCCTAATGTCAGGTGTCTCTGCCTCTTTGTTGTTTTAAAAGATGATATTTACATTTCCCTTTTTTCTTTGCTATATAAGCTTACCAACTGGCATCCTCTATACTCCAGGGGTTCCGATCACTTACGATCTCTACACCCCTGGACTATCTCATAGTGAAATTGAAGGCAGCTCAGCTGAAAATATTTGACCAATCACAGACCAGCAAAGATTTCCTTTGAAGACTACAGAGAGAGCGACTCCCAACTTCAAAGCCACACAGTCAACCACAGTGTACCGTTATACGGCTCTTTTGATGTACATCAAAGGACTAAATTACCTGTTCTGTTCTGTTGCCTCCAGTTTTACGATGAGATAGTCCAGGGGTGTAGAGATCGTAAGTGATCGGAACCCCTAGAGTATCGAGGATGACCAACTGGGAAATCACTTGTGTAAACGCAGTCGTTGTCGTGCAAGAATTCATACACCAGAACACTGAATTCCACAAGTAGTGTTAATGCGCATCAGATTTGGCCTATATTGTTTATGTATTTGTAATTCTTCAATTAAACAATTTGAATGTAATTGATATCTTAAATTATATTTCAGAAAATAAAGTATTTGAGAAATATTGCATCAATAGAATTAAAAAGATACTCTGTTATAATGGAACTACATTTTGTGTTCTTTCTCAACTTGACAACATTTGCCGCCAAATTGGAGCCAGCTGTTCCTGGATTCCATCAATTGACTGGCTGTTATAGTATAGTATAATGTTGACAAAAAAAACATAGTTTTATTTTATTAGAACATTAAATTTAAAAGAAACAGTAGGTTGAAATGTAAATATAAGGAATGATTTATTATTTTTTGTTGTTTACTGGAGTGTAAACTGCATTTGTTGTACAGATATTTCAACACGTCGCTAGCACGCGTCATTTAAAATATCAGTCCAACCAATGAAATTTACACACCAGTAAACAACAAACAAGAGCTCCACGGATGTGGATGTGTTGCCTGCGCAGCAGTTTAAAACATAATAAAAATAGTGATTTACAGTTAAAAATATTGTTAATAACTAGGTGAAAGTATAAAGTCTGGTAACTTTTGCAAATATTGACGGATTTTGACCAGAACCAAACCCATCAAAGATCTCAGTGATATATAGCAGTATGTACATAATTTGGTTGAAATTGGACAATAAATACAAAAGTTATTGAGCGGAAAACTGATATTATTTGTTTTGACGATTTTAAGGTCCTGTAACTCTTGCAAATATTGACGGATTTTGATAAGTATCAAAGCAATCAGATATTTCATTGGTATAATGCAATATACAAAATTTTGTGGAAATCAGATAATAAATATTAGTTATCGCATGGAAACCAAGAAATTATCTGTTTCGCTATTTTAAAGTCCCGTAACTCTTGCAAATATTAACGGATTTTTACCAGTATCAAAGCAATCCGAGATCTAGATTCATTGATATAAAGCAATATTTACCAAATATGCGTTGCAGGCCACAGGGACTATGTTGACCGTAGGTTGTAACTGAGAAAGTCTGTTGTGTATACATGTGTACTAGGCCTATATATACTATATACAAGGACAAGGGAAAACAACGGCTCGCTTGGATCCCAGAGGTACATTATGGCCTACTTCTTGTTTACAAAAGTCGCCTACGGTATTCCGTCAAACATGGATAAATATGTACATATATTTAATACTAAATATATTCTTAAATAAATTTTCGATACGGAAAAACACAACTTTAGACATTGGTACAAAGAAATAATATATTAGTAACATACCTTTATTTCATCATATGAACGTGGAAAATGCAGTCAGATATCCTCACTGTCGTTATGCCTGTCCAGTGAAATCTAGGTCAAGGCACTCATATTCCCTTGTAACAAAATTTTGTATGCATTCATTTCACTTTCTGGTGATATTTTCCCATTGCAAATAACAAATAGGCTGTCTTCCGATAACGCTTTCATTAATCCAATCCAACAACTAAGCGAGAAATCACACTGTTTTTAGTATCCAGCACTCGACTCTTGTTCGTATAATCCGCCATAATTGTAATTGATGATGGGTACCATTTTTAGTGTACTCGCCCTTACCCGTCTACTGCACTGAAATTCTGTACCCAGACTCTGTATAAATTAAGTTTCATGGTTAAGGTTCTTAGAAGTACCTTTATTTGAAATTACACGTATCATTTTAATTGAAGAATCTAACTTAAGTCGAGACTCTAATCTTTACTTTACCGTTACCACATTAATATTGTAGCTTTTAGTATACAGGCACCGTGTATATATGGGGTTTCCAGTTCGGGTCCGGGTATGGGGTACACAATATCCACTCAAACGTGTTTTAACTAGATTTCAGTGGACAAGCAAAACGACAGCGAGGAAATCTGACTGCATTTTCCACGTTCATAGTGAAAATAAAGGTATGTTAATATATTATATCGTGATTGAAGTTGTGTTTTTCCATGTCGAAAATTTATTTCAGAATGTATTTGGTATTATATATGTAGTACATATTTATATGTTTGACGGAATACAGGCGACTTTGAGATAGATGGCAGGTGTACCTCTTCCAAGCGAGTCGTTGGTTCCCTTGTCCTTTTATATAGTATATAGTTCACACATGTATACACAACAGACTTTCTCACAACCTACGTTACAAGTCCCTGTGTTGCAGGCGACATAAAAGGTAAAATAAAATTGATCGCCCTTCATCCCAGCATGTAACAGGCCCAATATCGGGTCTTTAGGCCTCTTGGTAATTGACAAGAAGACATATAAGTATTTTAGCTTAATTGACTCCTGTGACCTTGAATGAACAAACTTTGTAGCTCTGAATTCATCCCAGCATGCTGTAATATCAGGTCTCCTACTTCTGGAGAAGAAGGTGTTTAAAGGGAAATGTTGATGCTAGATGGACAGACGACAACGCCGCACCACGGCATAAGCTCACTTTTACCCTACGGGCAGGTGAGCAAAAAACGTTGAGTTATCATGTTCCAAAACAGATTTAACGCACATCTACATACTGTATAAGGATGATTGGTACAAAGATTTTTGCTAAAATCCCTCCAATAGTATTTAGGAGTAGTACGGTTGATAATTTTTTATAATAAACAGGGCATTGACCCTAGAGAGGGCATAATTAGTAATGTTAGAGAGGACATAATTAGTAATGTTAGAGAGGACTTATAATTAGTAATGTTAGATATGGGGTCATAATTCAGTAAGGTTAGAGAGGGCATAATTCGTAGTAATGTTAGAGAAGACATAATTTAGTAATGTTAGAGAGGACATTATTTTAATTCAGTAGCATGGTAGCTTTAATTAAGGGAAGGACTCGAGAGGGCTTATAATTAGTAATGGTTAGAGAGGGCATATTCTTATAATGTTAGAGAGGGCATAATTAGTAATGTTAGAGAGGACCATAATTAGTAATGTTAGAGAGGGGACATAATTAGTAATCGTTAGAGAGGGAATTTTTAGTAACGTTAGAGAGGGCATTAATTAGTAATGTTAGAGAGGACATAATTAGTAATGTTAGAGAGGGTTATAATTAGTAATCGTTAGAGAGGGCATAATTAGTAATGTTAGAGAGGGATAATTAGTAATGTTAGAGAGGGCATAATTAGTAATGGTTGGAGAGGACATTATTAGTAATGTTAGAGGGAGGGACATAATTAGTAAACGTTAGAGAGTGGACATAATTTAGTAATGTTTGAGAGGACATTATTAGTAATGTTAGAGAGGACATAATTTAGTAATGTTAGAGAGGACATAATTAGTAATGTTAGAGAGGGCATAATTAGTTAATGTTAGAGAGGACATAATTAGTAATGTTAGAGAGGGCATAATTTAATTAGTAATGTTAGAGAGGGACATATAATTAGTAATTGTTAGAGAGGGTGTTAAATTAGTAATAATGTTAGAGAGGGCATTATTAGTAACGTTAGAAGAGAGGGCATTATTAGTAACAGTTAGACGTTAGAGAGGACATAGATTTAGTAATGTTAGAGAGGAGCTTAATTAGTAATGTTAGAGAGGGTAACTAATTAGTAATGTTAGAGAGGGCATAATTAGTAATGTTAGAGAGGGTATAATTATTAATGTTAGTAGTTAGAGAGGGTTTATAATTAGTAATCGTTAGAGAGGGTATAATTAGTAATGTTAGAGAGTGTGTATAATTAGTAATGTTAGAGAGGCATAATTATTAGTAATGTTAGAGAGGGTCTTCTAATTAGTAATGTTAGAGAGGGTACATAATTAGTAATGTTAGAGAGGGTTATAATTAGGCTAATGTTAGAGAGGTATTAATTAGTAATGTTTGAGTAGGAGCATAATTAGTAATTAGAGAGCATAAGGTAAGAGGAGGGCCACAGGACTTTATAATGTAGTAATGGTAGATAAAGGAAGAGGAGGGCCACAGACTTATTAAGTAGTAATGGTAGATAAAGGAAGAGGAGGCCCACAGACTTATAATTAGGTCATTGTAGATATAATTAGGAATGGTAGAGAAAGGAAGAGGAGACTGTACAGGGGGTGGGGGGGGGATACAGGGGGAGGAGGGACCACAGACATATAGGGGGGGGGGGGTAGGGGGGGGGGGGGGGGGGGGGGGGGGGGGGGGGGGGGGGGGGGGGGGGGAATGTAGTAATTGGTAAGGTGATACAGGAAAAGGAGGTCTCACAAACTTATAATTAGTAATGGTAGATACAGGTAGAGGGAGACCGCACACAGACTTATGATTTGTATATGGTTAGATAAAGTAAAGAGGAGGACCACAGACTTATGATTAGTAATGGTAGATAAAAGTAAGAGAGGACCAACGCAGTCTTATTATATTTGTAATGGTAAGATACATGTAAGAGGAGAAACACAGACATGCTTAATAATTAGTAATGGTAGAATGACCAGGAGAGGAGGGACACAGACTTTATAATTTAGTAATGGTAGATAAAGTAGAGGATGGTAACACAGGACTTATAATGTAAATGGTAGGAATAAGTAGAGGAGAACCACAAAACTATAATAGTTAATGGTAGATAATGGAAGAGCAGGAGGACCTGATAATTAGTAATGGTAGATACAGGAAGAGGAGGACCCACAGACTTAATAATTAGTAACATGGTAGATAGAGGAAGAAGAGGACCACAGACTTATAAATTAGTAATGGTAATACAGGAAGAGGAAGACCAACAGACTTATAATTAGTAATGGTAGATACAGGAAGTGGAGGACCACAGACTTATAATTAGTAATGGTAGATAAAGGAAGAGGAGGACCACAGACAGATACTAATAATATTAGATACAGGATGGGAGGGCCACAGACAATAATTAGTAAATGGATAAAGGACCACAGACTTATAATTAGTAATGGTAGATAAGGAAAGAGGAGGACCACAGACTTATAATTAGTAATGGTAGATAATAAGAAAGAGGAGGGACACACAGACTTATAATTAGTAATATCGTAGATAAAGGAAGAGGAGGACCACAGACTTATAATTAGTAATGGTAGATAAAGTAAGAGGAGGACCACAGACTTATAATTAGTAATGGTAGGATAATTGAGCTAAGGAAAGAGGGAGACCACAGACTTTATAATTAGTAATGGTAGATAAAGGAAGAGGAGGACCACAGACTTATAATTAGTAATGGTAGATAAAGGAAGAGGAGGACCACAGACTTATAATTAGTAATGGTAGATAAAGGAAGAGGAGGACCACAGACTTATAATTAGTAATGGTAGATAAAGGAAGAGGAGGACCACAGACTTATAATTAGTAATGGTAGATAAAGGAAGAGGAGGACCACAGACTTATAATTAGTAATAGTAGATACAGGAAGAGGAGGGCCACAGACTTATAATTAGTACCTTTAATGGTAGATACAGGAAGAGGAGGACCACAGACTTATAATTAGTAATGGTAGATACAGGAAGAGGAGGACCACAGACTTATAATTAGTAATAGTAGATACAGGAAGAGGAGGACCACAGACTTATAATTAGTAATGGTAGATAAAGGAAGAGGAGGGCCACAGACTTATAATTAGTAATGGTAGATAAAGGAAAAGGAGGACCACAGACTTATAATTAGTAATAGTAGATATAGGAAGAGGAGGACCACAGACTTATAATTAGTAATGGTAGATAAAGGAAGAGGAGGACCACAGACTTATAATTAGTAAATGGTAGATAAAGGAAGAGAAGGACCACAGACTTATAATTAGTAATGGGAGATAAATTAGGAAGAGGAGGACCTGACTTATAATTAGTAATGGTAGATAAAGGAAGAGGAGGACCACAGACTTATAATTAGTAATGGTAGATAAAGGAAGAGGAGGACCACAGACTTATAATTAGTAATGGTAGATAAAGGAAGAGGAGGACCACAGACTAATAATTAGTAATGGTAGATAAAGGAAGAGGAGGACCACAGACTTATAATTAGTAATGGTAGATAAAGGAAGAGGAGGAACGGCCACAGACTTATATAAATGGTAGTAAAGGAAGGTAGATAAAGGGAAATAATTAGTAATGGTAGATACACAAGAGGAGGACCTATAATTATAATAGTAATGGTAGATACAGGAAGAGGAGGACCACAGACTTATAATTAGTAATGGTAGATAAAGGAAGAGGAGGACCACAGACTTATAATTAGTAATGGTAGATAAAGGAAGAGGAGGACCACAGACTTATATAATTAGTAATGGTAGATAAGGAAGAGGAGGAGGACCACAGACTTATAATTAGTAATGGTAGATAAAGGAAAGAGGAGGGTTGCACCACAGACTTATAATTAGTAATGGTAGATACAGGAAGAGGAGGACCACAGACTTATAATTAGTAATGGTAGATGAAAGGAAAGTAGGAGGGACCACAGACTTATAATTATTAGTAATGGTAGATAAGATAGGAAGATGGTAGTACCGACCAGGACACATCAGGGACTTATAATTAGTAATGGTAGATACAGGAAGAAGGAGGACCACAGACTTATAATTAGTAATGGTAGATAAAGGAAGAGGAGGACCACAGACTTATAATTAGTAATGGTAGATAAAGGAAGAGGAGGACCACAGACTTATAATTAGTAATGGTAGATAAAGGAAGAGGGAGGACCACAGACTTATAATTAGTAATGGTAGATAAAGTATGGTAGACTAATAATTAGTAATGGTAAGGAAGAGGAGGACCACAGACTTATAATTAGTAATGGTAGATAAAGGAAGAGGAGGACCACAGACTTATAATTAGTAATGGTAGATAAGGAAGAGGAGGACCACAGACTTATAATTAGTAATAGTAGATACAGGAAGAGGAGGACCACAGACTTATAATTAGTAATGGTAGATACAGGAAGAGGAGGACCACAGACTTATAATTAGTAATGGTAGATAAAAGTAAAAGAGAGGACCACAGACTTATAATTAGTAATGGTAGATAAAGGAAGGAGGAGGACCACAGACTTATAATTAGTAATGGTAGATAAAGAAGACAGGACCACAGACTTATAATTCAGTAATGGTAGAATCCAGAAGAGGAGGACCACAGACTTATAATTAGTAATGGTAGATAAAGGAAGAGGGGCAGGACCACAGACTTATAATTAGTAATGGTAGATAAAGGAAGAGGAGGGCCCACAGACTTATAATTTAGTAATGGTAGATAGATACAGGAAGAGGAGGACCACAGACTTATAATTAGTAATGGTAGATAAAGGAAAGAGGAGGGACCACAGACTTATAATTTAGTAATGGTAGATAAAGGAAGAGGAGGACCACAGACTTATAATTAGTAATGGTAGATACAGGAAGAGGAGGACCACAGACTTATAATTAGTAATGGTAGATAAAGGAAGAGGAGGACCACAGACTTATAATTAGTAATGGTAGATAAAGGAAGAGGAGGACCACAGACTTATAATTAGTAATGGTAGATACAGGAAGTGGAGGACCACAGACTTATAATTAGTAATGGTAGATAAAGTAAGAGGAGGACCACAGACTTATAATTAGTAATGGTAGATAAAGGAAGAGGAGGACCACAGACTTATAATTAGTAATGGTAGATACAGGAAGAGGAGGACCACAGACTTATAATTAGTAATGGTAGATAAAGGAAGAGGAGGACCACAGACTTATAATTAGTAATGGTAGATAAAGGAAGAGGAGGACCACAGACTTATAATTAGTAATGGTAGATAAAGGAAGAGGAGGACCACAGACTTATAATTAGTAATGGTAGATAAAGGAAGAGGAGGACCACAGACTTATAATTAGTAATGGTAGATAAAGGAAGAGGAGGACCACAGACTTATAATTAGTAATGGTAGATAAAGGAAGAGGAGGACCACAGACTTATAATTAGTAATGGTAGATAAAGGAAGAGGAGGACCACAGACTTATAATTAGTAATGGTAGATAGATACAGGAGAAAGACAGGAGGACCACAGACTTATAATTAGTAATGGTAGATAAAGGAAGAGGAGGACCACAGACTTATAATTAGTAATGGTAGATAAGGGAAGAGGAGGACCACAGACTTATAATTAGTAATGGTAGATACAGGAAGAGGAGGACCACAGACTTATAATTAGTAATGGTAGATACAGGAAGAGGAGGACCACAGACTTATAATTAGTAATGGTAGATACAGGAAAAAGGAGGACCACAGACTTATAATTAGTAATGGTAGATAAAGGAAGAGGAGGACCACAGACTTATAATTAGTATATGGTAGATAAAGGAAAGAGGAGGACCACAGACTATTATAATTAGTAATGGTAGATACAGGAAGAGGAAGGCCACAGACTTATAATTAGTACCTTTAATGGTAGATACAGGAAGAGGGGGGCCACATACTTATAATTAGTAATGGTAGATAAAGGAAAAGGAGGACCACAGACTTATAATTAGTAATAGTAGATATAGGAAGAGGAGGACCACAGACTTATAATTAGTAATGGATAAAGTACAGAGTAAGTAATGAAGAGAGGAGGACCACAGACTTATAATTAGTAATGGTAGATAAAGGAAGAGGAGGACCACAGACTTATAATTAGTAATGGTAGATAAAGGAAGAGGAGGACCACAGACTTATAATTAGTAATGGTAGATAAAGGAAGAGGAGGACCACAGACTTATAATTAGTAATGGTAGATAAAGGAAGAGGAGGGCCACAGACTTATAATTAGTAATGGTAGATAAAGGAAGAGGAGGACCACAGACTTATAATTAGTAATGGTAGATACAGGAAGAGGAGGACCACAGACTTATAATTAGTAATGGTAGATAAAGGAAGAGGAGGACCACAGACTTATAATTAGTAATGGTAGATAAAGGAAGAGGAGGACCACAGACTTATAATTAGTAATGGTAGATAAAGGAAGAGGAGGACCACAGACTTATAATTAGTAATGGTAGATACAGGAAGAGGAGGACCACAGACTTATAATTAGTAATGGTAGATAAAGGAAGAGGAGGACCACAGACTTATAATTAGTAATGGTAGATAAAGGAAGAGGAGGACCACAGACTTATAATTAGTAATGGTAGATACAGGAAGAGGAGGACCACAGACTTATAATTAGTAATGGTAGATAAAGTAAGAGGAGGACCACAGACTTATAATTAGTAATGGTAGATAAAGGAAGAGGAGGACCACAGACTTATAATTAGTAATGGTAGATAAAGGAAGAGGAGGACCACAGACTTATAATTAGTAATGGTAGATAAAGGAAGAGGAGGACCACAGACTTATAATTAGTAATGGTAGATAAAGGAAGAATGGGATAGGAAGAGGAGGACCACAGACTTATAATTAGTAATGGTAGATAACAGGAAGAGGAGGACCACAGACTTATAATTAGTAATGGTAGATAAAGGAAGAGGAGGACCACAGACTTATAATTAGTAATGGTAGATAAAGGAAGAGGAGGACCACAGACTTATAATTAGTAATGGTAGATAAAGGAAGAGGAGGACCACAGACTTATAATTAGTAATGGTAGATAAAGGAAGAGGAGGACCACAGACTTATAATTAGTAATGGTAGATACAGGAAGAGGAGGACCACAGACTTATAATTAGTAATGGTAGATAAAGTAAGAGGAGGACCACAGACTTATAATTAGTAATGGTAGATAAAGGAAGAGGAGGACCACAGACTTATAATTAGTAATGGTAGATAAAGGAAGAGGAGGACCACAGACTTATAATTAGTAATGGTAAGATAAAGGAAGAGGAGGACCACAGACTTATAATTAGTAATGTAATGGTAGATAAAGTAAGGTAGATACAGGAAGAGGGGACCACAGACTTATAATTAGTAATGGTAGATAAAGGAAGAGGAGGACACAGACTTATAATTAGTAATGGTAGATAAAGGAAGAGGAGGACCACAGACTTATAATTAGTAATGGTAGATACAGGAAGAGGAGGACCACAGACTTATAATTAGTAATGGTAGATAAAGGAAGAGGAGGACCACAGACTTATAATTAGTAATGGTAGATAAAGGAAGAGGAGGACCACAGACTTATAATTAGTAATGGTAGATAAAGGAAGAGGAGGGACCACAGACTTATAATTAGTAATGGTAGATACAGGAAGAGGAGGAGGACCACAGACTTATAATTAGTAATGGTAGATACAGGAAGAGGAGGACCACAGACTTATAATTAGTAATGGTAGATAAAGGAAGAGGAGAGGACCACAGACTTATAATTAGTAATGGTAGATAAAGGAAGAGGAGGACCACAGACTTATAATTAGTAATGGTAGATAAAGGAAGAGGAGGACCACAGACTTATAATTAGTAATGGTAGATAAAGGAAGTGGAGGACCACAGACTTATAATTAGTAATGGTAGATAAAGGAAGAGGAGGACCACAGACTTATAATTAGTAATGGTAGATAAAGGAAGAGGAGGACCACAGACTTATAATTAGTAATTGTAGATAAAGGAAGAGGAGGGACCACAGACTTATAATTAGTAATGGTAGAGATAAAGGAAAAGGAGGACCACAGACTTATAATTAGTAATGGTAGATACAGGAAGAGGAGGACCACAGACTTATAATTAGTAATGGTAGATAAAGGAAGAGGAGGACCACAGACTTATAATTAGTAATGGTAGATAAAGGAAGAGGAGGACCACAGACTTATAATTAGTAATGGTAGATACAGGAAGAGGAGGACCACAGACTTATAATTAGTAATGGTAGATAAGGTAAGAGGAGGACCACAGACTTATAATTAGTAATGGTAGATAAAGGAAGAGGAGGACCACAAGACTTATAATTAGTAATGGTAGATAAGGAAGAGGAGGACCACAGACTTATAATTAGTAATGGGTAGTAGAAGAGGAAGGCCACCACAGACTTACAGGTAAGATGAGGAACCACAGACTTATAATTAGTAATGGTAGATAAAGGAAGAGGAGGACCACAGACTTATAATTTAGTAATGGTAGATACAGGAAAGAGGAGGACCACAGACTTATAATTAGTAATGGTAGATAAAGTAAGAGGAGGACCACAGACTTATAATTAGTAATGGTAGATACAGGAAGAGGAGGACCACAGACTTATAATTAGTAATGGTAGATAAAGTAAGAGGAGGACCACAGACTTATAATTAGTAATGGTAGATAAAGGAAGAGGAGGACCACAGACTTATAATTAGTAATGGTAGATACAGGAAGAGGAGGACCACAGACTTATAATTAGTAATGGTAGATAAAGGAAGAGGAGGACCACAGACTTATAATTTAGTAATGGTAGTACAGGAAGGTAGAGGAGGACCACAGACTTATAATTAGTAATGGTAGATAAAGGAAGAGGAGGACCACAGACTTATAATTAGTAATGGTAGATAAAGGAAGAGGAGGACCACAGACTTATAATTAGTAATGGTAGATACAGGAAGAGGAGGACCACAGACTTATAATTAGTAATGGTAGATAAAGTAAGAGGAGGACCACAGACTTATAATTAGTAATGGTAGATAAAGGAAGAGGAGGACCACAGACTTATAATTAGTAATGGTAGATAAAGGAAGAGGAGGACCACAGACTTATAATTAGTAATGGTAGATACAGGAAGAGGAGGACCACAGACTTATAATTAGTAATGGTAGATACAGGAAGAGGAGAGGACCACAGACTTATAATTAGTAATGGTAGATAAAGGAAAGAGGAGGACCCACAGACTTATAATTAGTAATGGTAGATAAAGGAAGAGGAGGACCACAGACTTATAATTAGTAATGGTAGATAAAGGAAGAGGAGGACCACAGACTTATAATTAGTAATGGTAGATAAAGTAAGAGGAGGACCACAGACTTATAATTAGTAATGGTAGATAAAGGAAGAGGAGGACCACAGACTTATAATTAGTAATGGTAGATAAAGGAAGAGGAGGACCACAGACTTATAATTAGTAATGGTAGATAAAGGAAGAGGAGAACCACAGACTAATAATTAGTAATGGTAGATAAAGGAAGAGGAGGACCACAGACTTATAATTAGTAATGGTAGATACAGGAAGAGGAGGACCACAGACTTATAATTAGTAATGGTAGATAAAGGAAGAGGAGGACCACAGACTTATAAATTAGTAATGGTAGATACAGGAAGAGGAGGACCACAGACTTATAATTAGTAATGGTAGATAAAGGAAGAGGAGGACCACAGACTTATAATTAGTAATGGTAGATAAAGGAAGAGGAGGACCACAGACTTACAATTATGTTAATAATTTGAAGAGGAGGACCCACAGACTTATATAGTAAGGAAAGGAAGGAGGACCACAGACTTATAATTAGTAATGGTAGATAAAGGAAGAGGAGGACCCACAGACTTATAATTAGTAATGGTAGATAAAGGAAGAGGAGGACCACAGACTTATAATTAGTAATGGTAGATAAAGGAAAGAGGAGGACCACAGACTTATAATTAGTAATGGTAGATAAAGGAAGAGGAGGACCACAGACAGACTTATAATTAGTAATGGTAGATAAAGGAAAGAGGAGGACCACAGACTTATAATTAGTAATGGTAGATAAAGGAAGAGGAGGAGGACCACAGACTTATAATTAGTAATGGTAAGATACAGGAAGAGGAGGGAGGACCACAGACTTATAATTAGTAATGGTAGATAAAGGAAGAGGAGGACCACAGACTTATAATTAGTAATGGTAGATAAAGTAAGAGGAGGACCACAGACTTATAATAATTAGTAATGGTAGATAAAGGAAGAGGAGGACCACAGACTTATAATTAGTAATGGTAGATAAAGGAAGAGGAGGACCACACAGACTTATAATTAGTAATGGTAGATAAAGTAAAGAGGGGAGGACCACAGACTTATAATTAGTAATGGTAGATAAAGGAAGAGGAGGGACCACAGACTTATAATTAGTAATGGTAGATAAAGGAAGAGGAGGACCACCAGACTTATTATAATTAGTAATGGTAAGGATACAATAATTAGTAATGGCAAGATAAAGGAAGAGGAGGACCACAGAACTTATAATTAGTAAATGGTAGATACAAGGAAGAGGAGGACCACAGACTTATAATTAGTAATGGTAGATAGAAGAGGAGGGACCACAGACTTATAATTAGTAATGGTATGATAAACAGAAAAGGAGAGGACACAGACTTATAATTAGTAATGGTAGATAAAGGAAGTGGAGGACCACAGACTTATAATTAGTAATGGTAGATACAGGAAGAGGAGGACCACAGACTTATAATTAGTAATGTTAGATAAGGAAGAGAGGAGGACCCCACAGACTTATAATTTCAGTAATGTAGATAAGGAAGAGGAGGACCACAGACTTATAATTAGTAATGGTAGATAAAGGAAAGAGGAGGACCACAGACTTATAATTAGTAATGGTAGATAAAGGAAGAGGAGGACACACAGACTTATAAATTAGTAGAGAGGAAGTGGGATAATTATAATATACAGGTAATACTGTTAAGAGAGGACATAATTAGTAATGGTTACATGGAGAGAGGGCATAATTAGTAATGTAGATAGAGAGGAGGGATCCACATAATATAGTAAATGTTAGAGGTACAGGAATTGGATTAATTAGTAATGTTAGAGAGGAGGACATAATTAGGTTTAACAGGACTTATTATTAGTAATGAGGAGCAAGGTATAATTAGTAATGTTAGAGAGGACATAATTAGTAATGTTAGAGAGGACATAATTAGTAATGTTAGAGAGGACATAATTAGTAATGTTAGAGAGGGCATAATTAGTAATGTTAGAGAGGACATAATTAGTAATGTTAGAGAGGACATAATTAGTAATGTTAGAGAGGACATAATTAGTAATGTTAGAGAGGACATAATTAGTAATGTTAGAGAGGACATAATTAGTAATGTTAGAGAGGGCATAATTAGATAATGTTTAGAGAGGGCATAATTAGTAATGTTAGAGAGGGCATAATTAGTAATGTTAGAGAGGGCATAATTAGTAATGTTAGAGAGGACATAATTAGTAATGTTAGAGAGGACATAATTAGTAATGTTAGAGAGGACATAATTAGTAATGTTAGAGAGGGCATAATTAGTAATGTTTGAAGCGCATAGAGAGAGAGACATAATTAGTAATGTTAATTAGTAAAGTTAGAGAGGACATAATTAGTAATGTTAGAGAGGCATAATTAGTAATGTTAGAGAGGCATAATTAGTAATGTATAGAGAGGCATAATTAGTAATGTAGAGAGGGCATAATAGTAAAGTTAGAGAGGGCATAATTAGTAATGTTAGAGAGGGCATAATTAGTAATGTTAGAGAGGGCATAATTAGTAATGTTAGAGAGGGCATAATTAGTAATGTTAGAGAGGACATAATTAGTAATGTTAGAGAGGGCATAATTAGTAATGTTAGAGAGGGCATAATTAGTAATGTTAGAGAGGACATAATTAGTAATGTTAGAGAGGGCATAATTAGTAATGTTAGAGAGGGCATAATTAGTAATGTTAGAGAGGGCATAATTAGTAATGTTAGAGAGGGCATAATTAGTAATGTTAGAGAGGGCATAATTAGTAATGTTAGAGAGGGCATAATTAGTAATGTTAGAGAGGGCATAATTAGTAATGTTAGAGAGGGCATAATTAGTAATGTTAGAGAGGACATAATTAGTAATGTTAGAGAGGGCATAATTAGTAATGTTAGAGAGGGCATAATTAGTAATGTTAGAGAGGACATAATTAGTAATGTTAGAGAGGACATAATTAGTAATGTTAGAGAGGACATAATTAGTAATGTTAGAGAGGACATAATTAGTAATGTTAGAGAGGGCATAATTAGTGAAACCTAAAGCATGTGTTTTTAAATTATATATAAATTTAGGATATTCTTCGTATTTTGACGGGAGTTGGGACGATCCTTGCTGATCCGTAGATTAGACGGTTAGACCTTTTGAATTGGTCAATTCGCATTATATAATTTTATTACAAAAACGTGAAAATGAGCAGTTTTTTAAATCCTTTTCAGTTCATAATTTTTAGTAAAAACAGTTACGTATGTGCAAGTCACTAAATGATATGCATGACCTATTTTTAATACATTTTGGAGTCTAAATATTTTCAAATAAACACAATTTTTCCGAAAGAAATGGCAAGCAAACTATCACCATATTTGGAAGTAAACACACAATCACGTGATCACTAGTTACCCATAATACAATTTGTATATTCCGACCACTGGCTCTGAATGAGGTTATAAGCACGTGACTTGTTTTAACTAGGTTTGACTACAAAGAACAACGTGTTTTTACTACAAAAAAAATAGATGCAGGGATGTATTCAGAGTTTGGAGTTTTAAAACCGCGTCCTGGGAGGATTTTTAGCCCAAAGCTTGAATCTGGCCATTAACGACCATAACAAAAATTCGTTGTGCCTTTATATACATGTAAGTTTATCGAAGGATGTAAATATTCATGTATACCCGTATATATGGACTGTGCAAGCTAACAAGTAAAGCTGGTTTCCCAATGTGTATTGTGTACCTGTACTGTGACCTTTGTGGCTTTTAAATTACATAACTTGTATTTTTCGTGATTCGCAAGAAAATAAATACATGAAAATCTTTTAAAATCATTGTTGGCATATTTCTGCCATCGTGTTATTTTAGTTCGAGTTATGTAAACGTAACTTTTAATTAGGTGTCCTGTTCATTCATTTGTTGACTAAATTAATATAGTAGTCGACTCACATACGGTATGTACCCACATGGACTTGGTACGAATGCCAATCCACAAAACACCAAGTCACACAGCTTTTAAACGAATTTTCAACCCGACATAACTAACGGTTATATCGGACCTATTGATAAATAATTAATGGTTTACGAATTGCCAAGAGGATGGAAATGCACTTTAAATCCAAGAGGATGGACTTCCTCAGCTCGGACTAACAGCTACGTACACGTAGGCTACAGCTGCATGGCTGGGGATGTTCAGGATCACAATTTTTAATTTTGAAATCAAATAAATAAAAACCTGAATTAACAAAATCAACGTCCGATCTCTCTGCTGAATGGTGCCTTGCTGGCAAATACAAAGGTGCTTTAATGGAAGGGTGCACCTTTGATTTTCCACTCTCCCAAGTCCAGATTGTCGACATCTTTTTTTTAGTTTAGATTCGAGACATCAATAACTGACAATTCGGTGTCACACCCGAGCATAAACACGATTAATCGCCGAGTTACCGATTTTCTACATAATTAATCTTGGAATCATTATGTGGGCATGTACATGTGGTAAGTCGACATCTTCTACTGTTTATGTCGACATTATCCTTTATGTTAACTTGTCGACATAATGCCTTAATTATGTCGACATCATTAAGTCGTAAGTCGGCAACTCAATGACAGAAATATGCCACTAATCATATTTTTTTGGCCTAAATATAAACAAAGCCCATAACTATCCAAAGTTGAAGCTTAGAACTGTCGTAATGCTAGGATTGTAAGATTGACAAGCTCTTTGTCCAAATTAGTATTGTTAATTATAACATTAGTTATTATTAAAAAAAGATTTCCTTTGATAATCATTTTGCAAGTGCATTCATCCATGAATTTTTTAAAAAAATTTCGTACATTAACTGCATTCATCCATGAAGTTTTTTTAAATTTAACCTTTATTTTGAACAGAGGCGTTTTTTGATACCGTTGAACAGAAGGATCTTTTTTCTGCTGGAACACTCTGGGGAAAACGCGAGACGTTAAAATTCGCATATGACTATATTTTATTCTAAAGTAGACCTTCGAACATACAAAAGTTAGAAATTGAACATAAAATGGCGTGCTGATTTTTGCACTTTAGTGAACCGAAGATTTACTATACCGAAATGTCACTGTTTTGACCATACACAAGACATGCTGAAGCAATATAGCAATATCTTGAATTCCTAAAATCAAATCTGTTGTCTGAAAATAGTAATGGGGATTAACCGGATGAAAATAGTGTTTGGTAGTGGGGTTTATAGTCTGGAAGTATATATGATTCGTGTATACAAGTATACAGACTGGTTACACGGAAAATGTGAATGGTAAAAGCAGGTCCTAAAACAAAATAGTTACACATTTCAATGAATACACGTAGGATATTACTCAGCAAAGCATCCGTTTTTCACATGCTTGACAGATTCAACCAAATTCACAAAGAATTGGATATCTCAAATAAACTACAGAAATATCAATATTCTGTCCATTGTGCATTTATTTGCATTGTTCAAACAGTTTTGTTTCTGTTAATTACTAATATTATGTTACAGCTTTTTAATGTAAAACCAAGGATTTTTTTAAGATGAAAAAAAAACTTAACTGTGATCTTACTTTTGACACCTGAACGAAATACTGCTTACGAATCTGTATCTCGGTTGACTCGCGTTTTAGTTACTGCATTATACAGGTAAAGAGATAAACGCAGCACGGTAAGTTCAAAAATTCCAATTTCCAAAAAGCGAACAAACACGAATCGTTCACTTTTCATTTACATATATGCAATAACAATTCTGTTTATCAATCATAACTTAATCGTTTTGTAGGACTTGTTATATATCTACATTGTAAATTGGTATACAATGAACCTAATTCTGTGCGAAAAAAAAAAATCGCCACTATACTATCACTTAAAAAAAAAAAATGGTATTTAGTTTGTAATTAGTTTTGGGGAAAAACCATAAAATTATTTCCACGTTTTTCCAACTTACAGGCGCTACAATTGACCATTATTTATACTTTGATAGGATGCAAATGATGTTTGACCATTCAACCCCTCAATAAGGAACTACGAGGTTGACTTAAATTTTAAATGTGTAATTTGCGAAAAAAAAAAATTAAAAAATAGGAGTTTAAAATTATTACCATTTACACGTGTTTTTATACCCTTGGGAACGTCGAGTTTATTAAATTTTAAATGTGTTTTTAGTATAGGAGTTGTTTCCCTTCCTCTGTATAGATCTTAGTTTTGAGAAGCGTTTTACTATAATGTTGATAGGGATTGACAGCATCTTGAAAGCTATATGGGAGATTGTAAAATCCACCATATCTACAATAGGAAGAGGGACCATCTATTGGCATTAAGTATTTACCAAACCACTTTTAATCTTAATTACATTGATGGTACAATACTTTAAATTACATTCCATGGCTTCGACCATCACAACATCCGGTAACAATACAGTAGAGTTCGCACTCTGTGCATAGGGATTATGGAAACATGTGTGAATCGGCGCAGACTGCCAAAAACATCAGTCGAAGCTGTTACTATATTGCGCGTTGCCACTGAAAGTGGTCTTGGCAGATGTTTAAACCATACTTGATAATCTTAAGTTTCACAGGTGATTTTCTGTGCACTGTCTGTGAGAATATATATAAACCTGATGGTCATGTTCAAGGCTATTGTGAAATCCGAATTAAAATAATTAATGATATGTGAACTGATGCACAAAATATTAAAACATTTCTTAGGAAAGCCTCCGGGTTGTAGTCCCGAGTCCAGCGATTCATTTTGTTGTTTATTACCGTTACAATGCTTGAACACATATTCTGTTTTGATTTGCTTTTGGTTTGATTAGTTTAACGTCCTATTAACAGCCAGGGTCATTTAAGGACGTGTCAGGTTTGTTGGTGGAGGAAAGCCGGAGTACCCGGAGAAAAACCATCGACCAGCGGTCAGTACCTGACAACTGCCCCACATAGGATTCAAACTCGCGACCCAGCGGTGGAGGGCATGTGGTTATATGTCGGTACATCTTAACCACTCGGCCACGTGATGTCAAATATATATTTAATTGGATCTAATAACAAATCTTTATGTTATCGTATGACGCAAAATCGTATCGAAGCGTGAACTAGAGGTAGTCCGATCTTGCATTGGGTTTGTATTCGTACGTCATTGCGATTACGCTAATTTGTACACAACTCCGCTCCCATTGACCTACATATATTTTGAGAAATAAGAAATACATTTCTTTAATTATTGCTAAACATGATATAAGTTTGATAATCTGGGATGTTCAGTCAAAGATATACATGTACATATGAAACTAAAATATTCGATTTAGACTTAGATGTAATTAATTTGTATGTTTACATAAAATCACAACGGAACAAATTAAAATAAAGAAATGCCCAGTCAGACACGTGCTGATAATGTGCATGATTCGCCGGGTATAGTATCCAGTTTATGCATGTACATAATGTAGAATGATTACATAAAACATGCCTAGCGAGACTGCTGAAGTTTGAAAATACTAGCACTTACATGTAGTTAGGACAATATCGGTGTCATTGTAAGCATATTTCAGCCCCTGAAAACTCATGGTTTGTGGAACATGTTGGGAAAAAGTCCTAAACGACACGAAGTTTCCAGAATTCTGGACGCTGACGTACAAAGCACGATGACAACATTAATTATTGTAACTTTACTGCTGTTTTGACCATGTTGTAGCGAGATTAATTTTAGACTTTACAACTAAAGATGGAGGGTACATTTGAAGGGAGTTTTAATTTTTGTGCATGTGAATACTTCGCGATAAATACAGAGTGAGGGTGAATTTGAAAATAAACGTGCCGGGCAGGGAATTATCGCAAAATTTGTAGTCTTACGTATATAAAGTATTATCTTGTTTTCGAGTCCTTGCTTCTAATGTTGATTTGTGTATTTGTATGCGTATCAGTGTTTACTTGAATAAAATATTGTGTAAAACTAAATAACGAAATTGCCGTTTATACTATAAGCCATTCCATTTATGTAAGAAATCCCAAACATTTGAAAATCTCAAGCGTAAATGATAAGCAAATAACATTTCATTGGGAATTTCCAAACGGACAGGAAATTAGAAAACTATTAATATCAATAGGACGAATGAAAAGTAGCACCACTACAAAAAGGATGATAAGTACACGAAACAGGAGAATGAGTAAAAATAAGCTTCTAATTACTCCAGTAGTGATTTTCAGAATTTATCTAACTACAAATTGAACTGTTAGTAAAATGTAATATTCATATATAATACTGATTTTATTCTAATTCGTTAGAGTTGTCTCCCTTAGTCCGTCCTTTTCCAATGTCTGCAATCGCTCTGACTACTCTGAGCTGAATATCAGTATTACCTCCCTTCAGTTTTCACGGAGGATGTGTGTTCTTTATAACGTTAATGTTCTTTTAAATAATTTAGTGATTTTGACTTTGATGGAAAGATTAATGAATAGGAAAATTATAACATCTATCATGTTGCAATAACGCGCGCCAATACATTTAAACTAGTCATTCTCGTTTTAAAGAGAAAATAGAAACATAAAATCGTATACATCTGCATACAGAAAATATCATTTGATGGAATAGACTTTGATTTAGCGAGTAAGAGTGGGTGTCAGTACTTCTGGTGTGTTGCCATGGACAACCGACTAAACAATAATGGTAGATGAAATAGTCCTATCGATATAAATAGATATACAAAGATAAATACAACACTTCAATCCATTTAATTTATTTAAAATAAAACATAAATTTTCTTGTTGATCAATCTTAAGAATATTTTATAGGGATAATTCTGTCTAAAATGTACACATATATCGGAAACAAACCAGTTCTAATGGACGTTTGCGTTGTTGGTATTAAATGTCAGAAACACTGTGGTGAAATGTGTGTGAAATACTGTTACTCGCTTGTTAATTGACGGCTATTACGCAATGTGGTCGGACGTTTTGTATGTCGAACCCTGACAACCGACATAACAGTGAAATAAGGAAACTTGGTGTTTGATAGCTGACTGAATTGAAGGTTTGATGTCAGTGTATGGCAGTTTCAAATCGGTTTGTGACAGGCGAAGAGCAGTCTTGGCTGTTTTATGGTTCTTCGCGTTCCCTTTTATGCCTATATGACTAAGGATCCAGATATATGTGATTTAAGTTTAAGATAATCGAAATGTTCGGATTTAAAGATCTTGAATTAATTTTGAGTGTTTCTAGGACTTCTCGATTTCAGAGCCTGAAGAACCGAAAGAGAGTCAGAACAAATGACTGTGGTCAAGAGCCAGACCGATACATGTAGCACATGCTTCCGCAGAGAAAATGGAGGCAACATTTGGAAGTCGGATAGAAGAACGGTGATTTAGATGTACAGCACAGTGGCGTAGGAAGATGAAACGTAATGGGGGGGGGGGGGGGGGGGGGGGGGGGTGGGGGGGGGCGGGGGTGGCAAAGGTCCTCAATATTTCGTTACACCCCCCCCCCCCCCCCCCCCCTTCGCGAGCCCCGCACCCACAGGATATATACTTGATATACGTTTTACGCATATATCATTACATATAATTTGCCCCCGTACACATCTATAAAGACAGTGGCGTCGTAAACAGAAAATTAATGAATACCGCATACGCAAATTAGCGTGCGAGGTTGGGGGTTCGGGGTCCTAGCTGGAAAAATATTTCGATTTAGAATGGCTGAGGTGAATTTTACGATGTATTTTGATGAATTTGCGAAGCGCCGCGAGATTTTGTTGTTTTGGGGGTCCGGGGGTTTCCCCCGAGAAAAAATATTAACGATTTGGAATGCCTGAGATGTATTTTACAATGTATTTTGATATTTTTAAAGCGTTCTTAACACTCTAATTTTTCGATTTAAAGTTACCTGCATTTAGAAATGATAATTGTGAGTGTCGTCATTAAAGGAATGATTGTTATTTTTTGTTGTTTACTGGTGTATAAACTGCATTTTTGTACAGATATTTTGAATGACGCGCGTCATTGTTGAAAATATCTGTACAAAAAAATGCAGTTTACACACCAGTAAACAAAACAACAAAAAATTAAAAACATTCCTTATATTTACATTTCGACCGACCAATTTCATTTAAATTTAGTGTTCCGGTGAAATAAACATTCGTTTTTTCAACGTTATACGATTGGTGGAACAGCTGAGTAATGAAACAGCTGGCTCAAATTTGGCGGGAAAATGTGTCAAGTTCCGGGAGTAAATAAAATAACGTTCCATAATAATTTTTAGCGTTTTTAATCCATTTATTCCATATGTTTTCATTTTTCTTATTTTTTAATATTAACACAATGCTTTCCATTGCATTCAAACTGATGTTGATATGGAACCTTTGTCATGGCATATATTTTGGCCTAACCGGATGCGCATTCACATAAGGGCGGAAGTCAGTGTTTCGGTTTGTGTTCTTGCGCAGCAGCCCCTCTGCGTTTACGCAAGTGTAAACGATTGCCCGGTTAGTAAGGTTATATGGGAAAGAGAAAACGGAAATGTAAATATACCCAACCCCGCTCGATCTGAACATACCGGATTCACACCATCGGCAAAATTTTGTGTAATTCAAAATAAAATGAATTGGTCTTGTTAAGACATATAAACAAATTAATCTTTTTAAGAAACATTTTTTGAAACAATATGATCCCTTGATAAACATTTTTATATAGTGTGTATTGATTTTTTAAAGATTTGACATTTCACGTCCCCGCGAAAAATTTTTCTAAAATGGGGAGGAGGACCCTTTTTTCTTTCAAATGTGCATTTTTGGAACATTTCACTCGGGGGGGGGGGGGGGGGGGGGGGGCAAAAAGACATGTTTTCCCCCCGCTTCCTACGCCCCTGCAGCATGCTGCTGCAACTTTATCACATTTTTTATAAGCCGTCGGTGTAGATCTGAACATGGTCGTGGGAAAGGCCCAATACACTCCCGAAAGGAGGATTTATGTACTTCGGGTAATGCACTGGACTTTGCCTTCTTATGTAGAGATACATTCATATCAGGTGCTTGAATGAGCCGTGGGAGTACGTCCGATACGTGTACTAACCACCAGGACGTTCTGTTTCACGTATAATTTGAATTGTTAGGACCCCAGCTGCAGTCTAATCTATGAAATCCGTTCTATCCATTTTAAGATTTTCTAGATTTTGAAATTTCTGGGAGAGATCCCCCGATCCCCCCCCCCCCCCCCTACAATTCTATACTTTTCGCCAGTTTTCACCTTAAATTTGGCCACACTATTCTTCATTTGAAATATGTTAACTAACACACCTTGGTTGCTGATATGCAGAGTACAAGGTTATGAAGCTGTCAAAGGATTACAAGTTCCATTACAACGATTAGTATCGAGCTTTATTGAATTTAAACCGTTATTGGACGGAGGAGCAGAATCCGCGTTGAATCTGAGTTGAACTGCAGCACCTACATTTTTTTAATAGATATTTTTATGAAATAGTTTGTTTCATCATTAAAAGTGTCCAAAAACCACCTAGAAGTGCATGTATCCAGAATATAAAAAAAGACCCCCACCCCTCTCGTGCTCTGCCTCCTCTCGTCCTGCGGTCACCGTGTGGGGGAGAGATCCCCCTTTTAAAGTTCCCCTGTATCCCCCACTTTATTAGACAACATTAATTTGGCCATAGCACAAGCCCCCTGAGAACTTTTAAAAAATAAACGTATTTAAAGAATTGGATCGAATGTTAGTACATGCCGCATTTAGTTTAAATAAAAATGGTTCATTGGCAAATTGTCATCGTTCGTGAAAGAGGAAAGTCCCCCTTTTATACCTTAGAAGGATTGTGAAAATGTTCGTTAAATACTGCTGCATTTTGGTGGAGAAGTTAAAAATGTTAAATTATTAACACGTCGCACGACGGACGACGACGTGACAAAGGTCGATAAGTCAACAATAGGTCATGAGACTTCGTTTTAACTCTGAGGATTTCAAATTTTCGCCATTTTTAGGATAAGCATATCGTACGAAGGTCATTGTCTGCGATCTTGTCAGGGCAGCACGGACAAGGAGGCAGGGAAGCATGATTACCTGACAAGACCAAACTCCGTGAGAGGTGGACTCATTGAGATAATGAAGTAGCAGTACGTAAGCCGTGCAGTGGATTGTAAAAGAAAAGACGGACAAGGAGAAACAACCATAAACCTGGTCAAATTGTCCCACGACGAGATTGCGCTTCGGCGCAAGGACGGTTCAAAGCGTTGGTGCACTGATTACAGAGCGCTCAATATTAATAGATGTTACTCCGTTAAGGACACGTTCCCATTATCATTATTAAGAATTGTTTGGATACACTAGTAGAAAGTTCGTGGTTCTCCCAAGTTCGATGCTAACAACGCATATTGCAAGATTAAAATTATAAGGACACGAATAGGGAAAAAAAAATTTTGAGCACGCCCGTATAGGTTTTGGTCTGACAAATATTCCAGCTACATTTTCTCGTGCAATGAATTTCATTTTACGCGATCGTACCTGGAGTTCTCGCGTGGACGACATACTGTTTGTTATCAGGGAACAGCTGGATAATCTGGGAGAGACGTTGGAATTAACAGTTTGCTATAATGGAATGAAACTTATTACCAGAAGTTCTATTTTTCTAAAAGGACGTTTAATAAATTAATTTTTCGGAAAGAAACAAATTGTGATGTCACAGACAGACACTAAAACAGTAGCTAACTGGCCTTTACAAAAGTCAGCTGTGGACATGGAGCGTTTTCTCGGATTGGTAAACTACCATCGCTCTTTTATTCAAGATTTCTCAGAGAGCGCGGAATCCTTGTATAGTCAGATTTAAAAAGAAGTTCTATTGGGATAAAGACCAACAGCAGACCTTTGACCTTTGGGATACAGACCAACAGCAGACCCTTGACCTTTGGGATACAGACCAACAGCTGACCTTTGACCTTTGGGATACAGACCAACAGCAGACCTTTGACCTTTGGGATACAAACCAACAGCAGGCCTTTGACCTTTGGGATACAGACCAACAGCAGACCCTTCACCTTTGGGATACAGACCAACCAGCAGAACCTTGACCTTTGGGATAATAGACCGACAGCAGACCCTTGACCTTTGGGATACAGACCAACAGCAGACCCTTGACCTTTGGGATACAGACCAACAGAAGACCCTTGACCTTTGGGATACAGACCAACAGCAGACCCTTGACCTTCTTGCTGTATAAAGGCATTGACGGAATCACCTGCTTCCCTTTGATACAGACGCCTCGGATACAGCTATCGCAGGTGTCCTAAGTCAAGTACAGGAGGGAGTTGAGGGGGTTATTGCTGTAAGTAGTTTCTCTCTTCCTTCGAAACAGAAAATGTATTAGGAAGGAATTACTAAGCATCGTGAGGTTCATGTAATGCTTATTAGGTAGGCAATTTTCCGTCTTTACTTCTGCTGGTATTTTCTCCGCCCATGATACCCGTCTTCCATAGGTTTTGTATTAGTTATTTTGCGCGAATAATGACTGGTCTAAGAATACATAAGGGGCCATATATTGACGCAGATTTTTTCAAATCTTTTCACTTCGTAGCCAACATGTTTTCAATTGGGACTGGATTCCATCTTATTCGAAGTAGTTTAACAACGCTGCCTTTGTCATGTACATCTGCCGCCTCGACTGCTTTCAATATTCACCAAGAGCGTATATTGAATCCAGCCTGTCCCAACAAATCTCTTGCGTCCTTGAAGAAGGTGTTTCTTGTATACATTATCCACAAATTATGTTACAATGTACGTTATCTACAGAAAGATTCCTTTGTAAAGCGTTAGACTGTTGCTGAGAAGTGTTGCATTCAACATGAATTAGAATATCTGCCTTGAATCTGAAAGAGATCGACGCACTATTAAGGTATGCTGAATTGCCTAACCAGATGAACCTTGTAGATGACGTACTTGACTCTCATTACCTCCAAGACTAGTTATTAAGTGTTATAAAGAAAGTTAGCCTTAGTAATGACCGTGATCTTCTTGTGTTATCCTAGTTTGGAATTAGAAGGCTAAAGTGTTGCGGATGATAAGGACAGACATGTGTGAACAATCAAACTGGTCACCATTCTCTTATTTCGAATACAAATATATACATATATGCTTATTGTTTGGAAAAATATGCCGTTTTGTATCAAACCCTGTCAAATACGTAAGTATATGATAAACATGTAACTATTATTAGACTTTCACTCGAATTTCCTTAAAAACTGTCTTGGAGACGCAACCACTATACTTTTGAACTTCTTTAGAACTTCTTTAGAAATTCTTTACAAACGTAGTCTATTAGTCTGTGTGATGACTGTTAAAGACGTTCCAGTGGCGCTGACAAATGGTATTTTTCATCTATCAAAAACAGCAGCAGACGATTGAGTATTTTTCTTCAGTTACAAAAGTTACCTACTTTACACCATTACTACCTACGTCAAGATAAAAATATCAAAAATAATTAATTGCCACCCGAAAAAATCCATGGCACAATGTCCTAATGGAATGAAATACTGATTGCGCATGCACCTAAAGCAAAATGCATAATTATATATTATATATTATATTTTGTGTTAATTAGACATATATATACACAATTAAACACCAATTACTGTTCAAATGACCTGTGTCATTTATGCCCTGTAGGCGGTGAAGCATCTTTAAACAAAGCGATCATATATTACCTTCATTAGCAACTTAAACAGTGTTTACGTAATTCTGATGAACAGTTTTGTTAATATTGTATGACATGTGTAAAACACAAAGACATCGATATATGCAGCTGTTAAGTTTTGACTCATTTCATGTAAACCTCACCAACAGTCCAAATTGTATAGCTAAGGCAAAAGTTGTTAATATCAAATGAATATGAATAATTTATCATGTAGTATAGCGAGTTGCATGCTGATCTTTAAGACACGTACATGTACATTGATACATTAGTCCGGTAAACGGTTTTAAAATATTGTTTGCGCGCGCATTGCATACATGTAACATAAAGAATGACGTGTCTTTGAAACTAAAGCTAGGTAAAAAGACTGAAGATTTTTGCGTTACATCTTCATTACATAAAAAAATATACTTAAGTTAATGTTTTATGCATCTTTTTAATTAGATGGTTATCAATATACCGTCGACTAATGACCATTGTCTCGTGTTCTTTTCTAAGTGTATGTATTATTTATTCGTCTTAGGGGTTTAACGTAACTGTATTTCCGGGTAGGAGTATCTCATTGTATATGTACATAATACATTATATGTATGACAGGAGACTATCTTTTATTATAATACATTTTGTCCGATCATTTTGACTTTTACAAATACAAACTCGAATGTGTTAGCTCCAGACTAGTGCACGTGGTTTGATACCCCAGTCCCCGGGCTTCACACGTATACCGGCCCATACCTAAACATAAGTTTCCCTCGACCCTAATATCATCTATGCAGGTGGAACGTTTTGAAATCCACTGTCCATCAGAAAACAATATCTAATTACCTAGCGCTGGGACCACGATACATTATTGTTTGGTGTAGAGGCATGCAAGTACAAGTATATATTCAACCACTGCAATCTGGTATAATGTATAATGTACACGCGCAGCGTGACTTCTACTACATGTGTGTAAGACTGTTACTTATCCTTTATAGATGTCCGCTACACATGTGTGTGTATATATAACGTTACTGTTTGACACATGTGCATATTTGTTCTTATCTACATCAACTGTAACATGTTAGTGTAACATATAAATAGTAATGTGAGCGGTCCGTTATAGTATTTTAAAGGTATCTATAATTGTTCCGTAGAAGCAATATTCTCCATATCCCATAGTATCGACTCATCTGTATTTCCTAGGACACATATGTCCATACTAGTACTGTATACAGGTACATTGAGCAGGTGCGTTGGAGAGCATGTGTGTACACCTCTTACAGTGATACCAGTCCGCAATACACACACCACCAGTGCTAGTTTGTTATATCTCGAATTATTCTTTGTCTGCAGCGGCAAAAGTAGCATGCATTATAATACTTCATCTGGATACTCTCTCTCTCTCTCGTTAAATAACACAACATCCCAGATAACTTATGTATTAATATCGATAAAACTACAATGTACATACATGTACAAAATGTATAGTACTATATAGTGACATATACATGTATACCTTACATATAAAAAATATACGCATATTCATAACTGAATTTGTATTATGTGTTATTAGTTCGGCATTAGGTTAGTACAAAGTATAAGCATATGTACTGTATAGTACAGCTAGTACACATATATAGTTCGGCAGGTAACCTCACCATCGTGTGTACATGTACACGTATACCTATACTATTCTGAATCATGTATCATAGCACCATGAACATCATATAACTGCAATTTTTTAAAGTTTCTTTACATTTTAACATATTTTATCAATGTCTAGTAGACCTAAGACCAGGTCACACATGCCCAGAGGTACCAGTTAAGGCTCTAGCTAGCAACACATGTCTTTTCTGGGGTTGGGGACAATGGCAGGATATTTAGATGACTATAATACTTGGGCCAGTCCATTATCAAAAAGTAGGGTGGGATTTTGTACTCAGTGGACACATTTACGTGGAACTTATTATTATATTCGCTTGTAAACAAATAGTTGACTCTATGTACGATTTCATATTTAATACAATATATATTTAGCATTTTAACATCCTTTTATATTTTATAAAGATATGTCAGGATTTCTTGTTTGACCTGTGCCCCCTTCATTGGCCGATTCCATGAAGTCAATTCCCCTACGTGCTGAAGAGAAGAAATGACCAGAGAAACCTTTTGAGGAGGAAATCGTGTAAAAAACGTCGATTTTACTTTAAGGTAAGTACATTTTACCATACAATGAACACTTTGATGATGTTTGATGGAATCCTAGCGAAATTTACCTGGAGACAGTGCTCTTTACATAATCTGTACTGTCCGGGTTCCATCTGCTCGTGGATACTTTATGGAATATAAGTCAGGAAAGGTAAGTCATCATTAAATTCTTATATAACATATATGTTTTCCTTATAATGTTCTATTTTGTCATTGTATGTAGTTTTAGAGACACGGCCATGTTATAGTAAACTATATTGATGTGTAAAGAGATGGACGTCTGTGTGTGTCAGCAGTCGACGGCTATTAGATCTAGTTTACCTCAACTTCATACTCTTATTTTGTTTATTTAGATATTGCTTTTCTTAAATCTATGCAGACCATTTATTAAATTAACTATCTCTGATTCCAACAGTACCATAATAATAGCTAAGTATGCTCCGTGGAGGTTTTTCTGATCGATATTTCTGAACGTCCTGCTTGTATGTACTGAGAATCTTTTCCACGAGAATACAATATGGCGGCCCGAAATCTCGACCGTGTTGCGACTGATAGGAGAGTAATTTACATACGAAATTCTGCAAAACCTAACGGCGTTTAGACATTAAATCCTAATCGTTAGTTAGCTTATATATTTTACCATGTATTGCCGTAATAATATGAGGTTAAAGTAAAGGCAGTGAGTTTGTTGAATGTGAAAGGAGGTAGTGTTTTGCTTCTCCCGTTACGGCGGAATAAACACAGATAAAAGGCCACTGCTATAGGTAAACTGTACAGCGCTATATAGGGCCTTGTGTTTGGACGCTGGGCGCACAACTCATTGTATAGATTAGGAAAATGGGCTAGCCCTACCAAGTATGACTGTTACAACAGCCTAGCAACTTGTGTAAAGATGGGAGGGTTTTAAATGATATCGGTCTGTAACGCACGTTGTAATACCTATTTATATACAAGTACATTAAATTGTTGTCTCCTTTGTTATAATTCTACATATTTTAACACCATACTAGGAAGGAAGTGCTCTGTACTCTCAACATTTTGAGGAATAAAGAATGATATGATGACCTAGCTACATAATTTATTATGCAAAATATTAATATTTGGAGCAAATATAGGACTTAAATGTCCTTGCAAAGGAACCTAAATATAGCATCATGACCATGATTTATTATTTTTTTACCAGATTATTCCCATTTAGGGGTGTTGTTATCATTTGATGTACAGTTTTATACTTCCCTGTGTTATATGTAGATTTTGTAATCTTTTCTCAATGTTTTCACAATTCCCTAATGCCGCAGATGATTTACCTGTGCTGTAAAGTGTATATTGATCTCGGAGTAGGTATTTTGAATCAATGAGTGATAGAGGTTTCTGATATTTACTTTTTATATATAATGTTACTCTTATTTATTCAAATTACCTTAGAAAAATCTATATAGAGTTACTTCCCTTTGAATAAAAAAAGACCACAATGTATGTAAAGAAAATTAATTGTTCTTGTTTATAAAGTATATTGTTACAATTAATTTTCTTTACGAAGATTTTTGAAAGTGTATTTATTTGGAGAAGCATTTTAATGTATTGGTCATCAGAAAAGTGTTGAAGCTTTCTAAATGAGATGATGTACGTCATACTAGAAATTTGTTATTTCACAATGTCATAATTAATGCCTAATTGCCTATCAGATATTACAACTTATTAAATGATGTAGGAATTAGATTTATCACATTTAAATGGCCTGTTCAGTAATGTCATATATTGACCATGTTAATGTATCCCTATTGTGATGTCACAAGAATTTATGACGTCATAATCACTAAATGGAACCTCACGATGTCACATGATTGCCTCAGTAGATGGACATACTAACGTCAGATCTATATATATAATTAAGCCAGATTTTGCCCGTCTTAAATGAAAGTAAAAGTTTTGCCTATATTCCAGTAAAACTAATAAAAAATATGTGATAAACTGAATCCAGTTGATTGTAAGAATTGTATTGATGCCGATTCGGGATAACAAGACTAAAAGACGATTTTACAAGAAGACACACAGCCAAATTTATTCCAAAATAATTGTGAATGGAAGTGTTCTAAAAAAGACTTCTTCTAAAAGGTTGATATTTTAAATTACTTTCCAATGTATTTGGTATTTTATTTTAACTCCCATTATCTTCTTGTAAGATTTTCTGGAGGCAAACCTCTCAAAAAAACAAGCAGATTTTGCCGAGACATCTTGTTTTTCAATACACTTATAGGCCTCATTATGATATCAAGAGACCTCGGATTTATTCATGTTACAATGCTGTACAATGTACACGCGCATGCACATTGAAAATGAAAGCTTATCATTCCTTTGTTGTATTTTTGAGAAACCGTTACAAAATACATTTATAAATTTAGCGAGAAACAATATAATTAAGGTCTAGGTCATAGTTGGTATCAGAATGTTTTACCCTTCCGATGGACAAGCATGATGTAAACTTTCACTCGTCCGATGGCCAAATCCACTCGTCTGGACGAGCAGACGACGTATATTTCCCCAGCCCTGGGTCTTGGGGTTTTCCCCTAGGGAAGGGGTAAAGTTTACTATAGTTTATATCAAGAAAGCAAATTTTTGAGCATTATTTGATCATTTGTAATAGGAAATTAATCAAACATTGTCAGAATTATCCCTATGAAATGGCTATTGAATCCTATCAGCAAATTTTCCATGAACGACCCCAAGGGGCCTTAGGGGCGGGGCCAAAAAGGGTCATATAGGCTAAAACTTCAAAAATCTTCTTCAGAAACTCTGGAACTGGTAGAATCAAACATTCTTCATAGATGGAAAGTTCTTAAGGTCCTTTACAAAAATTCTGAATTATATGAGTCTGGGGTGTCACGTTTCTGCCAGGGGAGGGGGTCAGTTTTACTATAGTTGATATAGGAATATTTAATCAAAACGCAAACACGGACAATTTCTCAATAATGATCTTTATTGCGTTGGAGTTGGTACTGATGCTAACTTGTAAAGGGAAGTAACTCTAAACCAATACTGCACTAGATGTATGTCATGGAGCCAATTTCATCGACTGTATTTTAATAAAATTTAGGAAGCAGTACTATCGCAATACTATTGCAATTGTAGACTGTAATAGTTCAACTATCGCAATAGTGTTTTAATTTCCTGATAGCAATAGTATTACAATAGTTAAGTCACCCCTAGCCTTATATGTCAAGGTCATTTGGTGATATGTGTATATGAAAAAAATAAGAAAGATGGAATCGACCTTTGTCAAGGTCATTTGGTGATTAGGTGAAGATAGAATCATCCATAATTTCATGTCTCTCAAATTAAAATTGAATATTATCGGTATATAATTGTTTCTCATACAATAACATTGGTTAAGGACAATTACAGAGTATTGAATATTTGATGACCATATGCTGATGGTAATCTTTGTCCTCAATATATTCTACCATTGATTGTTAGCGTGGACGTAAATTTACACATGTTAACTTGTCTGCTGTTGTAGGTGTATTGATCAACTGGAGTAGCTCTACGAACATTATGAAAACTCCTACATGTATCACAGTAAATGTACTAGTGTGGAATAATGTTCAGTGTAGTAATTCATCCACCAATGATATAGGAGATGTTTGATCATGTGAACAAAACATGGAATCAATTTATGAAACTTTAATTTCCAATCCAACCTTTCACACTTATAACTAGTTGTGTAGTTCTACCCCAGCCCTAACCTTCTAATTCCTGTAAAGTCGAATGCCTGTCACTTTTAGTGTTAATCATGATCCTCGCCATTACCATGGTAATATTTGAGCAGACGTCTGGTCTCCATGTCTCGGATACAGTTACCACATAATTCATGTTGACATTCTACAAGGCCACCAGCCCTTTAATTATCCCATGAAGATTCAGTTAACTTTTAATGTGTTTTAACCCTATAAAAAGCTAGGCGTCCTGTCCTGTACCATGGTGTCTGATGATTAAGTTATCTGACATTACCCCTTCAGCCCTCCTGTCCTGTACCATGGTGTCTGATGATTAAAGTGTCTGATATATCCCTTCAGCCCTCCTGTCCTGTACCATGGTGTCTGATGATTAAGGTGTCTGACATTACCCCTTCAGCCCTCCTGTCCTGTACCATGGTGTCTGATGATGAAGTGTCTGACATTACCCCTTCAGCCCTCCTGTCCTGTACCATGGTGTCTGATGATTAAAGTGTCTGATATATCCCTTCAGCCTCTCCTGTCCTGTACCATGGTGTCTGATGATTAAGGTGTCTGACATTATCCCTTCAGCTCTCCTGTCCTGTACCATGGTGTCTGATGATTAAGGTGTCTGACATTATCCCTTCAGCTCTCCTGTCCTGTACCATGGTGTCTGATGATTAAGGTGTCTGACATTATCCCTTCAGCTCTCCTGTCCTGTACCATGGTGTCTGATGATTAAGGTGTCTGACATTACCCCTTCAGCCCTCCTGTCCTGTACCATGGTGTCTGATGATTAAGGTGTCTGACATTATCCCTTCAGCTCTCCTGTCCTGTACCATGGTGTCTGATGATTAAGGTGTCTGACATTACCCCTTCAGCCCTCCTGTCCTGTACCATGGTGTCTGATGATTAAGGTGTCTGACATATCCCTTCAGCTCTCCTGTCCTGTACCATGGTGTCTGATGATTAAGTGTCTGACATTATCCCTTCAGCTCTCCTGTCCTGTACCATGGTGTCTGATGTGAAGGTGTCTGACATTACCCCTTCAGCCTCCTGTCCTGTACCATGGTGTCTGATGGTGAAGGTGTCTTACATTATCCCTTCAGCCTTCCTGTCCTGTACCATGGTGTCTGATGATTAAAGTGTCTGACATTATTCCTTCAGCCCTCCTGTCCTGTACCATGGTGTCTGATGATTAAGGTGTCTGACATTATCCCTTCAGCCCTCCTGTCCTGTACCATGGTGTCTGATGATTAAAGTGTCTGACACTATCCCTTCAGCCCTCCTGTCCTGTACCATGGTGTCTGATGATGAAGGTGTCTGACATATCCCTTCAGCCCTCCTGTCCTGTACCATGGTGTCTGATGATTAAGTGTCTGACATATCCCTTCAGCCCTCCTGTCCTGTACCATGGTGTCTGATGATTAAAGGTGTCTGACATTATCCCTTCAGTTCTCCTGTCCTGTACCATGGTGTCTGATGATTAAGGTGTCTGACATTATCCCTTCAGTCCTCCTGTCCTGTACCATGGTGTCTGATGATTAAGTGTCTGACATTACCCTTCAGCCTCCTGTCCTGTACCATGGTGTCTGATGATTAAGGTGTCTGACATTACCCTTCAGCCCTCCTGTCCTGTACCATGGTGTCTGATGATTAAGGTGTCTGACATTACCCCTTCAGCCCTCCTGTCCTGTACCATGGTGTCTGATGATGAAGGTGTCTGACATTACCCCTTCAGCCCTCTTGTCCTGTACCATGGTGTCTGATGATGAAAGTGTCTGACATTACCCCTTCAGCTCCTCCTGTCCTGTACCATGGTGTCTGATGATTAAGGTGTCTGACATTATCCCTTCAGCCCTCCTGTCCTGTACCATGGTGTCTGATGATTAAAGTGTCTGATATATCCCTTCAGCTCTCCTGTCCTGTACCATGGTGTCTGATGATTAAGGTGTCTGACATATCCCTTCAGCTCTCCTGTCCTGTACCATGGTGTCTGATGATTAAGGTGTCTGACATATCCCTTCAGCTCTCCTGTCCTGTACCATGGTGTCTGATGATTAAAGTGTCTGATATATCCCTTCAGCTCTCCTGTCCTGTACCATGGTGTCTGATGATTAAGGTGTCTGACATTACCCCTTCAGCCCTCCTGTCCTGTACCATGGTGTCTGATGATTAAGGTGTCTGACATATCCCTTCAGCTCTCCTGTCCTGTACCATGGTGTCTGATGATTAAGTGTCTGACATTATCCCTTCAGCCCTCCTGTCCTGTACCATGGTGTCTGATGATTAAAGTGTCTGACATTATCCCTTCAGCCCTCCTGTCCTGTACCATGGTGTCTGATGATGAAGGTGTCTGACATTATCCCTTCAGCCCTCCTGTCCTGTACCATGGTGTCTGATGATGAAAGTGTCTGACATTATCCCTTCAGCCCTCCTGTCCTGTACCATGGTGTCTGATGATGAAGGTGTCTGACATTACCCCTTCAGCCCTCCTGTCCTGTACCATGGTGTCTGATGATGAAGGTGTCTGACATTACCCCTTCAGCCCTCCTGTCCTGTACCATGGTGTCTGATGATGAAGTCTGACATTACCCCTTCAGCCCTCCTGTCCTGTACCATGGTGTCTGATGATTAAGGTGTCTGACATTATCCCTTCAGCCCTCCTGTCCTGTACCATGGTGTCTGATGATGAAGGTGTCTGACATTATCCCTTCAGCCCTCCTGTCCTGTACCATGGTGTCTGATGATTAAGGTGTCTGACATTATCCCTTCAGCCCTCCTGTCCTGTACCATGGTGTCTGATGATTAAGGTGTCTGACATATCCCTTCAGCCTCCTGTCCTGTACCATGGTGTCTGATGATGAAGTGTCTGACATTACCCCTTCAGCCTCCTGTCCTGTACCATGGTGTCTGATGATTAAGGTGTCTGACATTATCCCTTCAGTTCTCCTGTCCTGTACCATGGTGTCTGATGATGAAGGTGTCTGACATTATCCCTTCAGCCCTCCTGTCCTGTACCATGGTGTCTGATGATGAAGGTGTCTGACATTACCCCTTCAGCTCTCCTGTCCTGTACCATGGTGTCTGATGATGAAAGTGTCTGACATTATATCCCTTCAGCCCTCCTGTCCTGTACCATGGTGTCTGATGATGAAGGTGTCTGACATTATCCCTTCAGCTCTCCTGTCCTGTACCATGGTGTCTGATGATGAAGGTGTCTGACATTACCCTTTCAGCCCTCCTGTCCTGTACCATGGTGTCTGATGATGAAGGTGTCTGACATTACCCCTTCAGCCCTCCTGTCCTGTACCATGGTGTCTGATGATTAAGGTGTCTGACATTACCCCTTCAGCCCTCCTGTCCTGTACCATGGTGTCTGATGATGAAGGTGTCTGACATTACCCCTTCAGCCGCCCTGTCCTGTACGTATACCATGGTGTCTGATGATGAAGGTGTCTGACATTACCCCTTCAACCCTCCTGTCCTGTACCATGGTGTCTGATGATGAAGGTGTCTGACATTACCCCTTCAGCCCTCCTGTCCTGTACCATGGTGTCTGATGATTAAGGTGTCTGACATTACCCCTTCAGCCCTCCTGTCCTGTACCATGGTGTCTGATGATGAAGGTGTCTGACATTACCCCTTCAGCTCTCCTGTCCTGTACCATGGTGTCTGATGATGAAGGTGTCTGACATTATCCCTTCAGCCCTCCTGTCCTGTACCATGGTGTCTGATGATGAAAGTGTCTGACATTATCCCCTTCAGCTCTCCTGTCCTGTACCATGGTGTCTGATGATGAAGGTGTCTGACATTACCCTTCAGCCCTCCTGTCCTGTACCATGGTGTCTGATGATGAAGGTGTCTGACATTCCATCTTCAGCCCTCCTGTCCTGTACCATGGTGTCTGATGATGAAGGTGTCTGACATTATCCCTTCAGCCCTCCTTTCCTGTACCATGGTGTCTGATGATTAAGGTGTCTGACATATCCCTTCAGCTCTCCTGTCCTGTACCATGGTGTCTGATGATGAAGGTGTCTGACATTATCCCTTCAGCCCTCCTGTCCTGTACCATGGTGTCTGATGATGAAGGTGTCTGACATTACCCTTTCAGCCCTCCTGTCCTGTACCATGGTGTCTGATGATTAAGGTGTCTGACATTACCCCTTCAGCCTCCTGTCCTGTACCATGGTGTCTGATGATGAAGGTGTCTGACATTATCCCTTCAGCCCTCCTGTCCTGTACCATGGTGTCTGATGATTAAGGTGTCTGACATATCCCTTCAGCCTCCTGTCCTGTACCATGGTGTCTGATGATGAAGGTGTCTGACATTACCCTTCAGCTCTCCTGTCCTGTACCATGGTGTCTGATGATTAAGGTGTCTGACATTACCCTTCAGCCCTCCTGTCCTGTACCATGGTGTCTGATGATGAAGGTGTCTGACATTACCCTTCAGCCCTCCTGTCCTGTACCATGGTGTCTGATGATGAAGGTGTCTGACATTACCCTTCAGCCCTCCTGTCCTGTACCATGGTGTCTGATGATGAAGGTGTCTGACATTACATCTTCAGCCCTCCTGTCCTATACCATGGTGTCTGATGATGAAGGTGTCTGACATTACCCCTTCAGCCCTCCTGTCCTGTACCATGGTGTCTGATGATGAAGGTGTCTGACATTACATCCTTCAGCCCTCCTGTCCTGTACCATGGTGTCTGATGATGAAGGTGTCTGACATATCCCTTCAGCCCTCCTGTCCTGTACCATGGTGTCTGATGATGAAGGTGTCTGACATTACCCCTTCAGCCCTCCTGTCCTGTACCATGGTGTCTGATGATGAAGGTGTCTGACATTATCCCTTCAGCCCTCCTGTCCCTGTACCATGGGTGTCTGATGATTAAGGTGTCTGACATTATATCCCTTCAGCCCTCCTGTCCTGTACCATGGTGTCTGATGATGAAGGTGTCTGACATTATCCCTTCAGCCCTCCTGTCCTGTACCATGGTGTCTGATGATGAAAGTGTCTGACATTACCCCTTCAGCCCTCCTGTCCTGTACCATGGTGTCTGATGATGAAGGTGTCTGACATTACCCCTTCAGCCCTCCTGTCCTGTACCATGGTGTCTGATGATGAAGGTGTCTGACATTATCCCTTCAGCCCTCCTGTCCTGTACCATGGTGTCTGATGATGAAGGTGTCTGACATTATCCCTTCAGCCCTCCTGTCCTGTACCATGGTGTCTGATGATGAAGGTGTCTGACATTACCCCTTCAGCCCTCCTGTCCTGTACCATGGTGTCTGATGATGAAGGTGTCTGACATTATCCCTTCAGCCCTCCTGTCCTGTACCATGGTGTCTGATGATTAAGTTGTCTGACATTACCCCTTCAGCCCTCCTGTCCTGTACCATGGTGTCTGATGATGAAGTTGTCTGACATTACCCTTCAGCCCTCCTGTCCTGTACCATGGTGTCTGATGATTAAAGGTGTCTGACATTATCCCTTCAGCCCTCCTGTCCTGTACCATGGTGTCTGTGATGATGTGAAGGTGTCTGACATTATCCCTTCAGCCCTCCTGTCCTGTACCATGGTGTCTGATGATGAAAGTGTCTGACATTATATCCCTTCAGCCCTCCTGTCCTGTACCATGGTGTCTGATGATTAAGGTGTCTGACATATCCCTTCAGCTCTCCTGTCCTGTACCATGGTGTCTGATGATGAAGTTGTCTGACATTACCCCTTCAGCCCTCCTGTCCTGTACCATGGTGTCTGATGATGAAGGTGTCTGACATTACCCCTTCAGCCCTCCTGTCCTGTACCATGGTGTCTGATGATGAAGGTGTCTGACATTATCCCTTCAGCCCTCCTGTCCTGTACCATGGTGTCTGATGATGAAGGTGTCTGACATTACCCCTTCAGCCCTCCTGTCCTGTACCATGGTGTCTGATGATTAAAGTGTCTGACATATCCCTTCAGCCCTCCTGTCCTGTACCATGGTGTCTGATGATGAAGGTGTCTGACATTATCCCTTCAGCCCTCCTGTCCTGTACCATGGTGTCTGATGATGAAGGTGTCTGACATTATCCCTTCAGCCCTCCTGTCCTGTACCATGGTGTCTGATGATGAAGGTGTCTGACATTACCCCTTCAGCCCTCCTGTCCTGTACCATGGTGTCTGATGATGAAGGTGTCTGACATTATCCCTTCAGCCCTCCTGTCCTGTACCATGGTGTCTGATGATGAAGGTGTCTGACATTATCCCTTCAGCCCTCCTGTCCTGTACCATGGTGTCTGATGATGAAGGTGTCTGACTTTACCCCTTCAGCCGCCCTGTCCTGTACGTATACCATGGTGTCTGATGATGAAGGTGTCTGACATTACCCCTTCAACCCTCCTGTCCTGTACCATGGTGTCTGATGATGAAGGTGTCTGACATTACCCCTAAATCAGCTTCAGCTCTCCTGTCCTGTACCATGGTGTCTGATGATGAAGGTGTCTGACATTACATCTTCAGCCCTCCTGTCCTGTACCATGGTGTCTGATGATGAAGGTGTCTGACATTACCCCTTCAGCCCTCCTGTCCTGTACCATGGTGTCTGATGATGAAGGTGTCTGACATTACCCCTTCAGCCCTCCTGTCCTGTACCATGGTGTCTGATGATGAAGGTGTCTGACATAACATCTTCAGCCCTCTTGTTCTGAACCATGGTGTCTGATATGGTTAACATGTTTTGACATTCTGCCCTCCTGTTCTGCTGTCTGATTTCTGATAATTTTCTTGATAATTATTACCCAAGTACTTCTGAGGTATGACACATAATGTTATTTAATTGGCTTCAATGACTTTTAGACAATTATTTGAAATCTTACTCAACATAATAAATTCTAGCATTTTAGAAGAGCAATATAGAGCTCGTGAGGTCCTTTATAGTTAAGTTACCTTGGTGGTGCAGTCGGGAGATGTGAGACGCTGTATAAATCAATAGCACTATTATTGCATGGTGTCTGATGATGAATATAACTGTCAGGGACATCTACAGTAGAAAGGTCTGTCACTGAAAAATTCTGGGACTATTTAGGTCATCTGACCTGCACAGTCAATAAACTTTTCATATTTTAAACTTTGTCTGAAGTTCCACCTGTGGAATTGATCTGAAACTTGTCTGATATGATCCTGATATGAAAAACAAATTTTGAACTTCATCTGAAGTTCTACCAGGATAATTTTACGTGAAAATGATCCTGACATGATGCCGGCCAAGTTTTGGTATTTTTCGGGTCAATCTGAAATTGAAGATGGATGCCATCTTGAAAACACCTTTTGAACAACTTCTCAAAAATAATTAAGTTCTACCATATATATATCTTGCCAGATATGAGCCTGACATGTTATTTTTCGGGTCGATCCGAAATTCAAGATGGCAGCTATCTTGAAAACACATTTTGAACTTCTACATATACCAATGGGATTTAACTGATACACTTTCCTTTCCAAATGATTGTCTTTTTTCAGGGAGATACTGTATTTTTCCTAACATTAGGCGTGGATGATTGGCCAAGGGTGCGCCGCTATTTGAGACCATTTTTAGATGTTTTTTTCTTGAGACAAACTATAGTCATCTCGATTTTATTTTCATAGTTTTAGGTCATATCTGACCCGAAGGGTCAGTATGACCTAAAATCATCACGTTTCGTCCGTTGTCGTCCGCCATGTGTTAACTTTAAACATTTTGAACTTCTCAAGTTCTATCTATTCCTGATACGTCTACAGCTGGAATTAAATCCCCTCTTAACATCCAGGTATATGCAAAGTCATGTTTGATCGGAATTTATTTGGATAAGACACGATGGGTGATCGTACATGTACATTGGACCTGATTTGGTTTCCCACACCTTGCAGAAAAGTCAGTCAGAAGCAGGTGATATCTTTTTTGTACAACTTCTGACTGCATGACTTTCCCGCTACAACAGTAGCTATTTCCATACCTACTTCAGTAGCCCTGATTCAGAGTCTTTAATGAGGTAGACTCTAATTATGTCCCCCAAACGAAGTGGGGGGACATATTGTTTTTGCTCCGTTTCTTATTATTATTATTATTATTATTTTTATTCTTATTTCTTCTGGTTTCTTCCGCCGCGCGGGTTTCCGCAGCTTTTCTCAGAAACTACTGGGCCGATTATCACGAAACTTCACATACATATTCATTAGGGTGTGGGATTGTGCTTAAAGGTTTTTTTTTCCCCAACCGAAAGTCCAAGATGGCCGCCATGGCCCATTTCCTGTTTTCAGGTTTCGGTCTCCGATCTCGATGAAAATTGGTCTATGGGGGTTTTAAGGGATGGCGAACATCAAGAAAACATTTTCGTGAAGATTTTTGGTATTCCAAGATGGCTGCTGGCCCACTTCCTGTTTTCAGGTTTCGGTCTCCGATCTCAAAGAAAATTGGTATGTAGGGGTTTTAAGGATGGCGAACAACATGCAAACATTTTCGTAAAGATTTTAGTATTCCAAGATGGCCGCTGGCCCACTTCCTGTTTTAAGGTTTCGATCTCCGATCTCAATGGAAATTGGTCTATAGGGGTTTTAAGGGATGGCGAACATCATGATAACATTTTCGTGAAGATTTTTGGTATTCCAAGATGGCTGCTGGCCCACTTCCTGTTTTCAGGTTTCGGTCTCCGATCTCAAAGAAAATTGGTATGTAGGGGTTTTAAGGGATTGCAAACAACATGCAAACATTTTCGTAAAGATTTTAGTATTCCAAGATGGCTGCTGGCCCACTTCCTGTTTTCAGGTTTCGGTCTTCTATCTCAATGAAAATTGGTATATAGGGGTTTTAAGGGATGGCGAACAACATGCAAAGATTTTCATAAAGATTTTCGTATTCCAAGATGGCCGCTGGCTCATTTCCTGTTCTTCATGTTTCGATCTCCGATCTCAATGAAAATTGGTCTACAGGGGGTTTTAAGGGATGGCGAACAACATAAAAACATTTCCGTAAAGATTTTTGGTATTCCAAAATGGCCGCTGGGCTAACTTCTTGTTTTTATATTTTGGTCTCTGATTTCAATAAAAATTAGTATATAGGGGTATTAAGGGATGCTGATCAATATGATAAAAATTTAAAAGATTGTCGCTGGGCAAACTTCCTGTTTTCAATTTTTCGTCAGCAATTCATTGAAAATTGGTAAATGGGGGTTTTAACTTCAAATTTTAAGGGATGCCATACAGTCATGATAACTGCCAAATCAATTTCTCTGAAAACAGCCTTGTATTACCCTATTTTTGCGCGTTTAGTGCATTTTTTTTCAGATTTGTTGCAATTGGGGGTGCGTTTGGGGGACTATGTAATGGTGTCCATTACAATGAGTACTTGTTAAAATTTATTTGTGTAATCTTTTTTACATTACGAAGCTGACAATGCCAATCATCGTATGTATACTGCCTACAGAATACGTTTTGGATCTTCGTAGTCGACAAACGACGTTTCCTACTTTTTAGCTCTGCCCCTACAGTGAAATGACAGCAAATGAGAGCTGCGCTTACACATGTACAGCTTATTGAATGTCGTTGGCAAACTGACTAGCTTGAACGAAACTGTATACCCACTAGACTGGCCATCACATGTATCCATATTGTAATCGCGCTATTATATTGTAACAGACTAACAGTCACGATAAATGTCACTTTTCCATGCTTTTTAAACAAAACACAAACACTGACAATGTACTCGATCACGATCTTCATTGCGTTTGAGTTGGTACTGACGCTAGCAGGTAAAGGGAAGTAACTAAACCAATTCTGCACTAGATGTACATCATGGCGGCCAATTAATCGACCAGATTGTAATTGGATTCAGAGTGCAATAGTATCACAATACTATTGCAATGTAGTCTGCAATAGTTAAACTATTGCATTAGTGTTACCCTCGATAGCAATAGTATTGCAATAGTTAAAATTGTAGGCGATAGTCATGCACCCCTAATGAAGACTGTTCTGTATCTTGGCTAGAGCTTCTGATTATGTTATACCATGACCTTAAATTACTTATAATTATAATATAGGCAGTACATCACATGTACATGAGAAGGTCACCCTTAATTCACTGTATGCTAAAAGTAAACCAAGCAGCATTGAAGCATATAGGGGATGATTTGAATGAAAGTTGATACATAATGTTACGGTAAATACCCAAGTATATATGTTACACCTGGAGATTTGTACAAAAGATTTCTAAAATGTTGTGGGTACTTTTTTAATATTACCAGCACACTATATATATATATAGACAGTATATATTTAAATCAATAAAGAAGTATTATGTTGGTTGGTCTAACAGCTTGTGGCTGGTTTGGCATCTACATATTGTTACATTGCAGATCTGTAAGCAATTTAAGTTTGCCTATAAACCATTAAGTATTTTGGTATATATTCCCAGAGCATTATATATATGGCAGTTGAGATAAATTCAAGGGTATAGTTATGAAATTAAGTATTGTGATTAAAATTAAATTAATATTTAGAACACTTTTAACAAGTATGATATATACTAACTATTTATTAAAATGAATGTATGTATTAAAACTTATATGCCAATTATAATATTGTCCCTATTGTTTTATAATTATTACTTTCATCACTCAGCAAGATCATGCTTCAAGCTAAGGTTACTTTCATATTAAACCCATAAACTTTTCAATAGACTTTTCTTTTTTAAAAGTTTATAAAATGGCTTTGGTAACATTATGAAACTTAACCAAAAAGCTGCAGCTAGCTGATATCCTAAAATTATTGGCAGTTGAAATAAGATTACTTACAATGTGTAATAAAATTTAACAAACAATTAAGCATCGACCATTAAATTTCAAACTTCTTGTAGAATATGTATATGGAGTAAATTTTCTTGGTGTACCTAGGTTATATTTTAACTTATGACCTATATTGTGTCATTGCACTGGAGGTCAAGTACCTGGTATTTGGTTTACTATAGATGGGAGGTGGACTCCAGGTCACTTTGGTCATTTCCTCATACAGTATTATCTGTTAGACTATATAAAGCCTGACCACAAGTACAAACAAAGACTATGACCTTGAGATGGTCACTGGTCAAAGTCGTATCAGAACCTGGTAAACATAGTGTTTGTTTATTATTTGTAAAGGATGGAAGACATTTACTCCTTTTAGATTAGTATCGATGTGTTAGTTCCAGAGCACACAAAACTTTCCAGATATGAATGGTAGGTTTACTCCGAGGGTAAGATAAAGAGAGTATCTGAGGAGATGCCGAACTCCTCCTAGATTAATAGAATCTTTCACCCCCTTTGGGGTGAGACAGGAGAATCTCAACCCGAGGGGCAAGATTCTTAAGCTTAAGAATCTTATCCCGTGGGTTGGGATATCCTGTCTCACCCCAAAGGGGGTGAAAGATTCTTTTTCTCTTACCCCTTGCACCACTTAATGTCGCTTATAAACATGTCACTTATGCAAGCGAGGATGACATGACCTCAATGAGTCACCGTTTTTGCCGTCTTTGTGACGTCATTTCATTGTTGTCGGGACGTTAAAATACTATTACCGCGACGTCATGATACTGTTGTCGTGACGTCATACTATTGTTGAGCATGTGCGAAGATCTTGTGTAGCTTGTCTTTACTCTAGGGTGAGATAGAAAAATCTCACACCGGTAAAACTTTGGATATATCCCTGTCTGTGGTTAGAGAAAAAGACCTATCTCTGTCATCCATACCGTCAGGTAAAAAAGAGAAAAACCTATCTCTGACATACCATCAGTGAAGGTGATCCTGTTTTTGCTGCTGATCCATTGTATTTTCTGAATTTCATGTGAATATTTTCCCAATTCAAAGTTTCCCGATTCAAAGTATTAATATTATAATTGATGTAAATATTTCAAGGAAGAAAAAATGCACACTTTTCCATATTTAAAGTACAGGGAAATCACTTTGCTCTTCAACATACACGTACTACAGTATCCAATATTTTTAATGTTAAACCAACCTATGTCAGTGCACGTGATGATCTGTAGTAATTTTTACCCTTTTACCCCAGAAATTTCCATGAGCTCAGAAAAAATTGGATATTCTGAATAGTATCCAATGTGCAGCTGACCCTTATAAGGTATCTTTATGCAAGAATTTAGCTTATGATCACTGATTGCTGATTGATGAGTGGTTTATGAAAAGCCCCAAATTGATATAATCCTTCTTTTAGTATAATCCTTAACATGATAACTAATTAATGATGTAGATATTGGAAATCCTAGCTTTAGAAGTATTGAATATTGATGTGTGAAAGACCTTGTGTACACATAAAGTATGGCCTCTAGCCTTCTGTGTACATGATGTCAGCACAGGAAGTAGCAGGAACATAATCCATGTTGTGTTTACTTGGCAGTACTGCTATGTAACTATTGCTGCTATATATGGCGCTATAATACCTGGTCATGGAGTGGCTACCTATATACATATAGGCGTAGCTGGCAGGTTGATAAATTATCATTACAAAGAGTATATATATATATCCCAACTGCATCCTAAGTCAATGATGGTCCATTACTGGAGACAATCAATCTGAAAGTGACAAAATGTTGATTTGTGTATATATGTGTATCCAATATAGAAATAAATAGTGTAAAGCTGAAAACTACATTGATACATTTACATTTCAGGTTAATATCTTACAATTAAATAAGTCCCGATCAGAGTTCACAAATTGACCGAAAGCATATGCATCACTGTCAAAAAAAACTTAAGAATAGATAATTCAGTATATGTTTATGGTACATGGATAAATTTCTATATCAATCATTTGATAATAGTTTTATTATGTACCAGCAACCTAACAAAGGTAAATCTGCTTCTTTAATGATTTAAGCATTCCCTGCAGCATGTCCTAACTTAGGCCTAGGATATAATTAACTGCCCCATTAATTTGAATCGTGCAAAAACAACAATTATAAGTATACTAATATACAGCCTTAAGTCTCTTACAAACTTATTGTCTAAGTTATCCATCAGTTAACACACAATGATCCTACCCATCAATCAATCAAATGTTTTTTGTTTTTTTCCAGGTCAGGATGACATAGCAGTCGCCTATCTGTCATCACGGCGTTGCTAGGGACATTGTTACCGGTGGTAACGGAATTATTACCAGAGTAACTTGTTGTCATCGCTATGGAGATTCCAAGTCACATTGTTGCGCCAGCTGGCATCGAGCTGAGGCAGTCGGAGGTTGATACCTCTCAAATGGGTAAACTTTTAGTTTTCATTATTTAATGAATATGGTTACGCGGAAATTTTTTTTACTAGGTATTGTTTAACATTTGAACCTTGCATTGATTTAATATTCTTTTTTTTTATAATATGAATAGGAAGGCAGTTTACTCAGCAAAATCAAACTAAACTGACCGGAAGTGAAGGGTAATTTTGATAGCTTAAATTACTAAACATATAAACAGTAATTTGTATCACATGAATAACACATTGCAAACATAATGAAAATATGTTTATTATCAACAATCTCAGTTACTACTTAGCCTATAGCTATTGTGATAGCCTTTAATTTGTTTGGCATTGTGGATATGATATTCGTTTTTATTATAAATTACTATATATATGTTTGTACACAATTTATGTTTTTAACTTCTCAATTATCATGAGATGATCATGGAAGGACTACAAATTTTATTTAAATGAATATTCTTGACCTTAATTCAAGTCAGGGAAAAAATATCTAAAAACCTTTTCAATTACTATTTTATTGATAACAATGAAACGGTAACAATATGCTGCCATGAAGGACATCAAAGTGTTACCTACTCTTGTCAGGTCACAAGAATTAATCTTCACCTTGATAAACACATATAATTTCGTTTACAATTCAAGCCTTTCCAATTTGAAGGCAATTGTATTTTATATATTGTTGCATCCTCGATACACCAGGGGTTCTGATCACTTACACGATCTCTACACCTCTGGACTATCTCATAGTGAAATTGAAGGCAGCTCAGCAGAAAACGTTTGACCAATCACAGGATTGCAAAGATTTTCTTTGAAGACTACAGAGAGAGCGACGCCTAACATCAAAGCCACACAGTCAACCATAGTGTACCGTTATATGGCTCTTTTGATGTGCATCAAATGACTAAATTACCTGTTCTATTCTGTTTCCTCCAGTTTTACTATGAGATAGTCAAGGGGTGTATAGAGATCGTAAGTGATTAGAACCCCTGGAATATCGACGATGATATTGTTGTAGAAGTATGGAAAATAAAAACTTCAATGCAGGAATATTCTATCTATGCTAATTATAATTTTGTACACAGGAGCTTGGTGTGTGACACCCATTGCAAAGGGAACCATATTTGGACCGTACGTCGGAGAGATTGTGAACAACCATAAAGGCAAAAACATCGATTACAGGTTCTCTTGGGAGGTAAGTTTTCAAGTTTCTCTAGACTTACTCATCTTTTGTTGTAATATTACATCAAAGAAGTCGTATTTTTCCCACACCTCAGTTGGTCACAGAGGAAGTTATAAAGCTATGTCTAGGGGTGTAACAATACATTGGGAGTAACAATTTATTGGATGAAACAATACATCACATGTAACAATAGATCGGATGTAACAATAGTTCAGATGTAACAATACATCAGATGTAACTATCAATATATCGGATGTAATAATACATCCGGTTTAACAATACTTTGGGTGTAATAATACATCCGGTGTAACAATACATCAGATGTAACTAACTATATATCCGGTGTAACAATACATCAGGTTTAACAATACATCAGATGTTACTAACAATATTGTACATGGATGTAAACATATGTTGGATGTAACAATACATCAGGTTTAACAATACTTTAATGTAAAAATTACATCAGATGTAATTATAACTAACATATAATATCGGATGTAACTAACTATATATCATATCGGGTGTAACAATACATCAGGTGTAATTAACAATACATTGTGATTGCAATAACTAACATATAATATCGGATGTAACTAACTATATATCATATCGGGTGTAACAATACATCAGGTGTAATTAACAATACATTGTGATTGCATGCCTATCACCTCGATCAATTGATGGCAAATTCAACAAGTCAATAACAATCTCTGATATTACGCCAAGCTGTCGATAGTTTTCAATAGTCAATATTTTTCTGTAACTTTGACTAAAATGATGTACTATCAATTTTTACCTGCTGTTCCATTAACAAGCAAACACCGACATTGTTCTCAATCACAATCATCAGTGTGTTTGAGTTGTTACTAACGCTAGCAGGTAAAGGGAAGTAACTCTAAACCAACACTACACTAGATGGATGACATGTTTTGCTATTTGTTGACTTAAATTAAATAGAATTTAGAATGAAACATGTAAATGTATTACTGCTATACCATTGCAATAATTAAACTATCACAATAATGTTTTCCCTGATAGCTGTAGTAATTATTGCAATAGTTAAAATTGTAGGTGATAGTCATATTGGAAATAATAATACATTAACAAATAAGGAAATATTATTCTCTCTTCGTTGTTCAATTCTAAATCATTTATAATTTTGCAGGTGTTTGATCTGGAGAAGAATGAACTATCACACATCATTGATGCCACAGATCCTATGAAAGGAAACTGGATGCGTTATGTGAACTGTGCCCGGTTCCTGGAGGAACAGAATATTGTATCAGTCCAGGATAACGGCCAAGTTTTCTACAAAGCTATTCAGGTACTACCCCTGTGATGTTTCACACAATTAAAGGAAATTATTGGACTTCCCTGCTGATTGGTTAAAGTTGTATGGTCTATCATGTTATGATTGTTTTAAAGATTTTTTTTTTGTTACGGAAAGGTAGCCTAGCGGCCCTTTCATGAATATCATGAAGTTGATTGTCTTTTACATTGAATGCGAAAGCATTTAAATTATCATTCTTCAAAAATAAATTGTCATAAGATCTACAGCAGCTAACTGTGAACAGAACAATTCGTCAAACTTTCCTATAATTGCTTCTTAATAAATAATGCTGTAAGGTAGCCTTCTTAGCTTTTTGGGAAGCTAATACTTGTGACATTTGTTCCCAAGATTTACAGGAATTATTTGGGATTTTGTGGTAAGACCATGATTTTTTTGTTTTTTCTACAGGATGTAGATCCCCAGAAAGAACTTCTAACATGGTTTCAACCTTTCAAGAAACGACGGAGACGCAGAAAGAACACAGACATGGTGGACAAAGGTATGTATATCGTAAACCCTATAACTGTATCACACCCTCCTCTACAAAATAATTACATAATTAGAACATTACTCCAAACAGTATGTGTGTGGAATGCCATTTCCTGATATGTTATTCTATTTCCTTATTTCCACATATAAAAATGGAAATAACCTTCGTAGCGGAAATTTTATAGCAACACATTATAGATGTAATAAATTCTTATGTAAATTTTAGGTCACCTGAGACCTATCTTAATCGCCTTTTGTCTGTCAACATGCTGCGTCCGCCATATGTCTCTAAACAATTTACATTTTTCGACTGCTTCTCCATACCTGCAGAAGCAGTTTCAATGAAATTTTGCACAAATCTTCTAAGGCAAAAGACCAATCAATATTATGATTATATGGTCCCCCCCGGAGTTTAGAGGGCAAAAGGTAAATGACTAAATTTTTCAATTTACTCACAGATGCGGTAAAATCAATACTCTTCAAAGATAGAAAGGTTTTAATAAAAGGTCCTTTACAAAAATGTGAATTATATAACCCTTGGGTCTCTAAGTTTCCCCCTGAGGAGAGGGTTAAGTTTACTATAGTTTATTTAGGGAAAACACATTTTTGAGCATTATTTGGTCATTTGTAATAGGAAATGCGTCAAAAGTTGCCAGAATTATCAGAAAATATAATAAAGATGAAAATTATTACGTACCAGATGCATGGTCAATCGTAAAATGGTTTAATTCACGAAAGACTGAAGCATGGTTGTTTATAATCACAACACAATGGCAGGCTGATTTTGCTATTGATTTTCTGCAGAATTGTTATCCAGTAAGACTTAAATGTGTACGAGAACTGAAAAAAAATAATCATAAAAAAAGGCCTTCTTATACACAGGTGCAACTTATTATCGGGAAAATATGGTACAAAAAACAATAGTTTTTCTTTAGATTACTTGAGATAGGTTTTGCTGGTCTTTGAATAATTGAAGAATATAGGTATGGAACAGATGTATATTACTATGTAAGGTGTTACTCATTATATAATTCTAACTATAATGTATTTCATTTAGATGTACATTAATTTTATTTGTTGTTTACAGATGCTGCAGTTCCTGCCAAAATTACCATTAAATCATTGCCAAGGGTCAAAACTCCAAGCAAAGCCAAATCGGTTGCTATGGGAACAGAAACAGTTACCACAAAAGCTTCATTTTCTAAGATTACAAAGGAGACACCATTAACAGAATCAGCAACCTCAGTCACAGCAGCAGCTGGACCAGTATCCATAGCAACAACCACATCCACACCAAATTATATAGACTCGCCCATTCAGATATTAGAAACAAAGAGACAAAGGAAGAAGAAGAAACTGTTTGATGAGGACATTCTATTGACAGACCTTGTGTTTAAGAAAAAGAGACATCGGCGGAGCAAAGAAGAGATTGAGAGAGACAACATGGAGGCAAGTCTCAACTCACAAACCAAGGGTAAACAGAAACGGGGTCGGAAAAAGAAATCAGAGACCATGATTCAAGAAGAAATGCCGGCTGAGTCTAAAAAGGCTGATGAAGAGCATGCAGGTCGAGAAGACAGTCCAATGAAGGCATGTTCAGTTCTAGAAGATCTCGAGGAAGTGGAGGGAAATACAGTGGAAAGCTTGGAAAAATCCTGGTCTTACCCTGCCAAACATTTAGAATATCTCTTCACTCTTGGTCCTCACTTCAGTATCACTCAGAACGGACGGCGTGTTTATAGGTGTGACGTGTGTGCAGGCGTGTACAAACACACCTTCAGTTTGAAGCGACATTACCTTCGTAACCATATTAACTGTCGTTATCTCAGTCGAGCTGACATCACAAATTGTATGATTCTGATTGGTCAACAGCAACTTGCCATTCTTAAATCAAACAAAAAAGACTTGCTTCAAAAAGTCGACAATATATTGTCCCAAACAAATAAAGAGGAGGAATCAAAAGTTCAGGAAAAATCGGAGAGTGAAATGTTGAAAACTGGACAGGAAAACTCAGAGAAAGACTCTATAGACAGAGTGAGGGATCAGGAAGTTGAAAGTAATAAAATATCTGATTCTCCAGAATGTAATTTACAGGAGCCTCAGCAAACACCTGAACAAAGCGAAGAAATAAAAAAGGAAAATACAACAGAAGAATCCTCTCCATCCAATAACACTTTAACATCAATGACTGGCCTATACAAGTGTAACATATGTTATAGGCTCTTTGATGAAATTGAGGCCCTTAAACTACATACAAAAGATCATCCAAAATTTCTAGATGTTAAAGGCTTTGCATGTGATAAATGTGAGATGCGATTTACATACAAACAGAACCTAGTTCGTCATCAAATGGTCCACGAAGGCGAAAACGACAGGACGGCTAAGTCCTTACCAACGTCACCAGCAAAGTCAAAATCAAAACTTGGAGAGAAGAAACTACCTGTTATTGGCAAGCCATTCAAGTGTCCACGATGTCCGATGAAGTTTAAATACACCACAAACTTAGAACGTCATGAGGCATTGCATTTTGGTAAGTTTCTCTTATACATGTGTTCATAAAGAAATTGTCCATATTCATTCCAAGCTCTCCTCCCCGAAACAGGTGTAAGCTTATGAGTTACCCTCCATCCCCTGTCCAGCTGGACAGGTTCCATTTAAAAAAATTACCATCACCAACTAGCTAGTAGACTAGACCAACTAGCTAGTAGACTAGGCCCCAATTTCTCGAAAACAAAATGTAGATTTAATTCAAAACTTCATTATTTTCTCATTATATAACTTGTATGAAAATACAACTTTGTTTCGAGAAATTGGGGCTTGACCAGTAGCATGCATGCTGACCTCAATAGCCCTTAATATTGTTCAAATATGAATGACTTTGACGTTAGGGTGTACCGAGTATGTTAAATGTTGAAAAATAAATCCCTAAGGTGAAGACCAGACCCCTATTTCTCAAAACAAAAGTCTTATTACTAAAGTCAGTTTTTTACTTTAGTTTGTTTTGAGAAATCGGGGCCAGATTAAGATATATGACGATGGGGTCGGTACTTGTTGACAGTTTACTGGTACTGCCGCTCTAATGAAGTTTGTATTGTTGTATTTTTCAGCTGATCGTTCCTATATCTGTTCCTACTGTGGAAAAGGCTTTCCTTCAGCCACCAACATGAAGAAACATGAGCACATCCACCTGGGCAGTAGAGTACCATGTAAATATTGCACAGCCGTTTTTGTTCACGTTGGGAGTCTTAGAAAACATATTCGACTGGAACACCCAGACATTCATCGCCAACGCCTGCTTAAATTGTTAGAGAAACGAGGAAAACTAGGAACCAAGGCTGCCCGTACTCTACAGGAAAGTTACCAGAAGGATGTCACCAACACCTTTCAAAAGAAACCATCTCAGATTGTACAGCATATGAAGATGATTAAAGAAGGCAGGAAAGGTCCTATCAGGGAGGACTCAAACTCAAAGTTCAAGTTCTCTTGTTTGATTTGCAAAAAAAGATTCTCTGCTTACGTCAATATGTGCCGGCACCGACGGTTAGCTCACAAGGATAATGGTGAAATACCGAGACTCAGTCAAAATCCTGTTAAACCGCAACCAATCCCTGCAAAGCCGAAACGTCAGCTGTCTCGACTAAGGATACTAATGGGAAGTCCAAAGAGGGATGAGGAGCCAATTGTTTTTGAGACGGCAAATGATCCAATTGATGATTCCCCTGAAGCCAATGTGAATTTTTATGCTAATGTTGCTGCCAACATTGCAGAAAATTTGACAAGTTACATAGATGGTGGAGAAGCTTCAATGGCACAGTTCAAACAGCATATCAGAATAAAAGACTACGATTCTGTATTCACAACAGCCAAGGAGGACAAATGCCATGAAGAGGAAAATTCAAATGTAGATGACAAACTTCAGTGGGAAAAGTTTAACTTTCCTCCTAACTATGATCCCAAAGTAATAGCTGATAATTTCATGGATTTGTCAGAGTTAACTCCCCTACAGACTGAACCAGTTGAAGATGATTTTGGATTCCAAGACAAAGCTCCAGCACTTTGTACACGGAGAAGGAGGTCAAGGGAAGGATTGTCGTCTGCAGAAAATTCCCGTGATGGATTTGAATCTGTTCATTTCAAATCAAAAAGTCCTCAGGACCAACATGAAATGAAGGAGATTAAAACAGATTTGAATGATAAGGATTTGGAAAGAGAAAAGAAAGGCAATGAAGAGGGAAAATCTGAAGTCTTCAAAACAGTTTTAAAACTGCCTTTGCTGATGAGTCTAGATGCTACAGCTATAAAAACTGAGCCCTTAGAAAAGGACGATTCATGTAGAAGTAATGACCACAAAAAGCATCAAGTAGAATGTGGAAATGACATTGATGTCAGTCTCCAAAACAACATAGGCTCTGGGTATTCTGATATCTTATCACAAACTGGATCAGAGCAGCTGAACCACAATGAAAATGACAGGACAACAGTAGATGAAAATGCTGTTCCATGGAACACAAAGGCCACCAGGTCTACCACAGACTCTGTGAGGACAACAGTAGATGAAAATGCTGTTCCATGGAACTCAAAGTCCACCAGATCTACCACAGACTCTGTAGACGATGAAATGGACGAAACAGAAAAGCTGAACACTTATGAATCAAGCTACAAAGTTGAAGAGATGGAAAAATTGAGCAGTGTGGATTTGAAAGATGGAATTGAAATGACAGAAAAGGTAATATTGGAGGAAGAGAAAGCTGAAATGGAAAAGACAGAAAAAGTGAGTTTGGAGGAAGTGAAAGCTGAAATGGAAAAGACAGAAAAAGTGAGTTTGGAGGAAGTGAAAGTTGAAATGGAAAAGACAGAAGAAGTGAGTTTGGAGGAAGTGAAAGTTGAAATGGAAAAAACAGAAAAAGTGAGTTTGGAAATGAAAGATGAAATAAAGACAGAAGACGTTATCTTGGAAACTAAAGATGAAATCATAAGGAGAGAAGAAGTAATATTGGAAGAAGTACAAGACAAAATGGAAAAGACAGAAAAAGTGAGCCTGGGAAATATGTCTGAAGTTGAGGAAAAACTAAGCTCAGAACAATGTCCTAACATTATCAACAATAATGAGCTTGAGGACAAATCTGAAAACGTTATCCAAATGGAAAAGAATTCTAGCGATGGTTTAATGATATCAAATGTTGTTGGAAGAGAGGATGCTGCAGAACTCTGGTGTCATGAAACACTTAACTCTAGCAGTCCGGATATCACTGAAACTAGCACTGTGGACGTGAATAGGAACAACAATAGCACAGACAACTTAAATCTGTGTCCTAGTGACGACAACAGTGGCTATAGTAGCCCTGGGGTTTACAACCCCCCGCTGTCTCCAGACTCCGACTCAAACCAGGATTTCAGTAAATATGGAGCCGTTTCAGCAGCACAACTTATTCAAGGTTTAAATTTGGCCAAGGCACGGCAAACCTGGCAGGAAAACAACGCAACACGGGAAGATAAAATGAGATCAGCAGAACGCATCTACCGCAGTCTTCTCCAACTCAAAGAGAATCAGCCAGAGCCTCATAGTCCACTACACAACTTTGATTCTATAGCGTTTGGAAATTTTGGAAAACGAGCATATGTTTGTTCGGTGTGCATGCGACACTTCAGTGATAACGAGGCTGTTTTACGACACCAATGGAAGAAACATCCCTTAGTAGCATGTCATACCCTTGAGATCGAAGACGGACACGATATTGAATACCTGTATTACACTCAGCCGACAAACGTTGGAATTCTCGGTGCCTGCGGCAAGGCACTAGAGAATGTTTTGGACCGAAATGCCTACACTTGCACTAGGTGTAATGGTAGCTTTAAAAACATTGATCGGCTTCATATCCACATAATGAATTGTGCTCCAAAAACATCCAGTACATCAGAGATATTAGATAAACTGCCACGGAAACGCAAGCGAAAATTTCCAAAGAAATTTATAGGAATGGAATTGATGGAGTCTAAAACTACTGAACAAGATGAACATGATAAACTTGAAGAACTCAGCAGAAATTATATTGCTAAGTTAAAAGCCCAGAAAAAAATATTTTTGGGTTGCAAAAAACACAAGATGGCTGACGTACCAATCGGTGAAAATTCTAATGATACCAAAATGAGGCGACGCCGTAGTTACGAAATTGGATACAATCCTGGAAATCATGTACGTCGTCGTGAGATGACAGAACTTTTGGATACACATCAATGTAAAGGATGTGGAGTAAAATTTAAATCCATCTCACTGCTTGAGAGACATGTACGCAAGTGTGATGGGAAAGAGAAATTCAAGGACTTAAAGGTTATGAAGTCAACAGTCAATGAAAGTTTCCATAAGAAGCATAAGCAGATGTGTTTATACTGTCAGCGAGGATTTGCTTACCCTAAAACACTGATGAATCATTATAGAGCATTCTGTGTTGTGAAAAAAGACAAACTTTTAAGTGGTACACTAACCGAAGCAGAGCGCATCACAGAGGCCGAGATGGTAGTGAGGCTCAAACAACAGGACGAAGATCGGAATGAGGCTGTGTCAGTACATCACATGGAAGAGGTTGAAGGTCACAGAAAGGGTTGGCCGAAAGGTCTCAAGAGAAAATCTCGACGTAAAAATCACTGTTGGACATACATAAAGAAACGAAAGTCATCTAATGATGCCCAAGACATTGATGAGGATGACAATTTATCAGAGACAGCTTCTCAAGTATCATCAGATTCACCATCTAAGTACAGCGACTCTTCATCGCTGGTGTCATCACAAAAATCAATGGAATCATTAAAGCTGTTGAATTTACCAGAAAGGACAATCACCGCCAGTACAAAAAGTAATGGTAAAGAGAGTAAGGAAACAGATACTTCGACAGTTTTGTGTGAAGTTAGTAAGGAAAGAACCGTCTCAGATAGGAAGCCTGTTCAGATCAAGATAGAACCTCTGGACTGCATTGAAACTGTGAAGCCAGCAGATTACAGCGGGGGAAGAAAACCGGAACAAAATGGTAACATTGAGAAACTGTCTACTCAGAATATGGGAACAATGGTAAATCACGTCACAGACAAATCTGCTTCAAATGGTGACACAACAAGGGTGAAAGGAGTGGAGTATGATGGGAATACTACTTCAGATTGCAAACTAGTCAAGTATAGTGCTGACACCGTTTCTCCAGCTTCTGATCAACCCGTGTTAAATGTGAAGGCAACCTCTCCAGCAAAATGCCCTGTAGGGGACCGTACATGGTCCCAAGGATCGACTCAAAATAAAACTGTACAGAAATCTCCCAAGAAAGTGAACAAATCTGAGCAACTGTCTTCCATTGGTGTTGTCAAAACAGAGCCAGTTATTATGAAACCTGCATCAACTGTGCCAGTGTATCATGCCACGGCAGCTTCAGAGCTGTCATCAGGCAATGGTAAACAAGCAAGTCTCTTGCTGTCTGGTGCTTCAAATATAACAACCAAATCACCAGAGAAAAACACACGGAAGAAATCAAATAAAACTCAAATTTCAAAGCAAGATTCTACAGTTCGACAAAAGCAGAATTCAGGTAATTTGTCATTAAATGACAAAGCGAAAAATAGTCCCACCAAGTCAAAAGGGATAGGATTTACTGCCAAAACACTGCCAGCTAAAGTTGAGAAGCATTCAACAGTGGTGCTCAATTGTCCGGACCTGTCAAAGGTTGTTGGAAATACAAATTTCTTGAAAAAGGCAAGCCCCCGAAAAAAAACGAAGCAGTTTGAACTGCCTAAGCAAGTGAATGTCTCACTACACCAGAACCTTAGTTCTATTTCTTCAACGAACTTGTCTAAATCAGTGATACAGAAGGAGTCAGTTACTGTAAGAAGTGAAACGCAAACACTTTGTGCCGATCCGACATTGAAAGGACATAAAAATAAGCCATGTAATGTAACCTCATCTGTGTGTACAAAAGCCAAGCCTATACAGGAAAACCAGTTACCTGGTCGCCATAGGATCAGTGATACAGCAAAAAGTGAATTGATCGGAAAAGATTCGTCAAACGCATCTTGTGGAGCAGAGACATTGGCAAAATATGATGATGCTCACGAAAAAGTGTTATGCAAGACGGAGAAAGCAGTGGGTGAACAAGTGTTGAACAAATCTGAAGAGGAAAGAAATAAAGACAGTACAAAATCTCAACAAGTTATTCTTCATTTAGGGACAGAACAGTTCTGTGTGGCTCTACCAAACTCTGCAATATCATCCGTTCTAAAAACCACAACTAAGGTAAATAAGGCATCTGAGGTACAAAGTACAAAACCTATTTCAAAGCATGATCTAAGGGAAACAACTCATGAGAAGGAAAAGAAGGAGAAGAAATCTGATAACATTGCAGTAAAGCCACTAAGTTGTCCACAGAAAGTAACACCAAAAACGTCAAAGGTATTAATGGGTTCTGGGAAAATCTCAAATGTACGATGGCCTGTCAAGAAGTCATTGGTACCACTGGATGAAGTATCTAAAGGGAACAACTTAACAGCGAGTGTGATGTCTAAAAATAGTGTGGGAAAGCAACTGAACATGACTGATAAGGCTTGTGTTGATAAACCAAGCAGAAACAATGATACGGATAACATTGAAAAGTCAACCAAAAAACAACAGAAACAAACTCCTAAACAACAAAAACAACATCAACCAACAAATAATTTGGGAAATATTTCCAAGGAAAGTAAAACGCTGTTATATTCTACAAAGGAAGGATTAGCCACTGACATTGGTCAGACCAGTCTAAATGTTTGTACAATGTCTCCGCCAGTGAATGCACAAATAGATGGTGACATAATACACTCGGGGCAGACAATAACTGACCAAAGTGCAGCATTGTCAAGTTCAGTTACAACTTTGCCACAAGTAATGTCGGACAAAAAAGAAAAGTCTACAAGAAAACGTCGTAAAACAACACCAAAAATTGATGTTTCCATGCCAGAATCAAAAATCACCAAATGTGTTCAAAATAGTGCTAAACTCTCAATGTCTCCTGAATTGACACCTACCCTTGTGTCAAAAGTCAATCCGTCAACACACACAGCATCTAAAGATAAACCAATAAAAGTTAAAATACTAGATGACAATGTCTCAGAGGTCAAGGTGATTGAAGACTTTGACCAGCTTGCTCCTATGAATAATTTGTTACAACTTGCATGTGTTGCTACAGATGTTCTAAAGAGTGTAGTAGGTTCTGACGAAGAGGAAAAGTCAACTGTGAATAATTCTAAACCAAGTTCATTCCAAAACGAGTCGGTGCAGAAGCAGCCATCCAAAACGTTGGCTTCTCAAGATTTGACTACAAACATTGCTTCTCTAGACTCAAATTGTGTTCAACAAAAACAGTCTAATTCTCAAACTCATAAGATCTCTAGTTCAGCTACGAGTGTGAAGCCTCCTCATGTTAAAGAAATGCAAGGAAAGATGGATGCGACAGGTGTAATTCCGATATCCACAGATAAACTTAACACATCTACAAACCAAGTAAAAGCTAGTCAAAGGAAGAAAAGGGTCTCAAGGTCTCCAATGAAATTAGCCACAAGGGAGGAACTTCTTAATAAATGTGGCTTAACACCTCACACAGAAATGTTCACAAATACAATAATTGTCAAGGGAGATAATCCAGAATCCAAGGGAGATAAATCATAATAAACTGCATCTGTAGTTGAGTCATCTGCTGTTCTGAACAGCTATAAATTAATACAGAAGTCTAGTGACAGTATAATACTGGGTTTTGATTGTTAGATTTGAAAATATCTAGGACAATTATCTAAAGTTAACTTCAAAATTAAAATAGATTCCTACAAAAACTGATATCTGTGCAATACAGATGCATGAAGCCTGACACAACTTTAGTATGTAGTCATGACTATGGGTACAGCCAAATCATAGGTTTTATACCAAGTAGGGGCGTATTACTTGATAAAGATTATAAAATTCTTTTACAGACATTTTTCATGATTCTAATTGATCGTTAAGCATTACATTCAATAGAGATTGATTGTATACACATTTTATAAATGGTTTCATGGTTGCATGGGCCTAACTTTTAGGTGCGACTTATATGTATACAAAAACTGAAAAAAATCATAAAAAAGACCTTTGCAACTTATACACAGGTCCGACTTATTGTCCGGAAAATACGGTATGTGGTTATGAAGGATAGGGATATTCTACCCAAGGGTCACAAAATGTTGTAAAACCAGAGGTATGCAGACGATTTTATGATGGAAATTGTGTGATATTTTTAATGAAAATCCTGTTGTTTGCATTTGTATAGTAAAATCAGCGTAGTTTCTGAAAATAACCTTTAAAAATGTATCAAGAGAATTTAATTCAGTTCACACAGTGATGTCACAAAATTGTATTGCATGGCTACAATACATACAACCTCAGGCGACAAGAGCGTATTGCATGGGATAAATCAGTATTACACCGGTAGTATGTAAGAAAATATGATGATGGATGACTGAAATCGTAGGGTTGTGAAATACGAAGAATTCCAAGTTTTTTTTTTTTTTTTGTATTCTGTGATCAACTTGCTTGTTTGTGTTCATAGTATGAATAGTTTGTATTTGGAATTATGTAAAGCCAGTTTGTTTTGTTAAGTTTTGCCAACATTTTTGCAAACATAATTGTAATATAACACATTTCCAACCAGCTCTTTTTACTGTTTTCTGCATACACTTACAGCTAAATGTCAAATTGTTTTTTTATGAGTTAGAAAATTAATGTATCAATATAGAATCTTTAAGATCTGTTGATTTTTACCAATAGTCCTCCACATCTGGGTTGAGAGTTTTAAACCCACAATAACTGACTATAGGTTGTTGCCCTGGTTACCTGGCTTTTCCTCATAGCTTAAATACCTAGCACAAAGCATTTTTTTTCATTCTGATTTTAATATGATACATATTTGTAAAAGGGATTATTTTTGTGTAGTTTTTAAGTATGAATACTGATACATACAAAGTCAAATCTTGTTTATCTTGCTGTTTTAACATTTGAACGATAATGGATAATAGTAACATTCTCAGAAACCATTTTCTTGTTTTGCTCCGATGTTTAATTTCTAAGAATCCAAACTGTAGATCAATAATGTAAGTGCAATTATCACAAATTGTAAGTATATAGGAGGTATATATCATTGATAAAAAAGAAAAAGAAAAACATTTTGGTAAAGGATATCAATTTCTAAACAAATGGATAAAAAGATATGAAATTACGGTTATCTTTGAACATAGCAGTAAAATGATTTCTGTCTTTGGACAATTAAATTACTTCAATTGTTAAAAAAAAACCTTCGATATCTAGGACCTTCACTTGTGTTTATTTTAACAGATTTTTATATACAGTGGTAAAAACCTTCCCATACTGATAGACTCTTTATAAAGACCACTTACTTAGTAAGACCACTTTTTATAGGGTCGCAGATGTGTAAGTATGAAGACCACTTGGCTATATAAGCCACTTTTTCCTTGTCCCGTAAGTGGTTTTTATAGACAGTTTTGACAACATATGATACATTATTAAGAAACATTTGTTGTGCCGGCTCTATATCTACTGATTGCTCCCCTGTTGTCCTATTGCCCAAGGCTGGTAACATTTTATCATGTTCTCTTTTGTAATATCCCTTTGTTTGTTTTCCCCATTTAAGGCTGCATTCTTAAATCATGTAAATAGCTCAAGGAAATAAATGATATTAAAATGAAACCATTGATAATGACATCTCTAATACTGAGATATGGAAACATCAATGGATCACTGTCAAAATGGCTGTTCTATAATATGGACTAAATTATTGATATTAAGCTGTTAATTTTCTTACTTTAATTATAACCTTCGCTTCCTACTTGTTTGTATCGGTTTAGGTGGAACCCACAAATGATTGATTTAACACTCCAGTTTGAATTCAATTGGATGTGCTTAACATTGTCCCAAAATGCTCTTTGATGAAAAAGCATACATGGTCTATGTGGTCAGTGTAAATGCTAGCTAGCTTTTTAACATTTCATGGTGCACTGCCGTACAATATGGTAATTGTCTGCATGGCTCTCACAGTATAGGCCATATAGATGTCATATCAAAACAACTTTTAATGCTTAAATACACACTCTAAAATACACATATGTAATTCAAATGTCATTATTTTGAAATTAAGTGCTTCTGTTTGTGATATTGATAAATTGTTACTGCCTTAATGACTCTACCTATTGTTAAGTTTTGTCTCAACAACTACAATGGGTGTTACACTGTTTAAATCTCTATTAGTACATGGAGCTGAGAGTCTAAATATCTACATGGAGCTGACGTTTGTACAGTCGGTATGAGAGTCTAAATCTCTACATGGAACTGACGTTTGTACAGTCGGTGAGAGAGTCTAAATCTCTACATGGAGCTGACGTTTGTACAGTCTGTGTGAGAGTCTAAATCTCTACATTGAACTGACGTTTGTACAGTCGGTGAGAGAGTCTAAATCTCTACATGGAACTGACATTAGTACAGTCAGTGAGAGAGTCTAAATCTCTACATGGAACTGACGTTTGTACAGTCTGTGTGAGAGTCTAAATCTCTACATGGAACTGACGTTTGTACAGTCAGTGAGAGAGTCTAAATCTCTACATGGAACTGACGTTTGTACAGTCGGTGAGAGAGTCTAAATCTCTACATGGAACTGACGTTTGTACAGTCGATGTGAGAGTCTAAATCTCTACATTGAGCTGACGTTTGTACAGTCAGTGAGAGAGTCTAAATCTCTACATGGAACTGACGTTTGTACAGTCGTGTGAGAGTCTAAATCTCTACATGGTACATGGAACTGACGTTTGTACAGTCTGTGTGAGAGTCTAAATCTCTACATGGAGTGACGTTTGTACAGTCGGTGAGAGAGTCTAAATCTCTACATGGAACTGACGTTTGTACAGTCAGTGAGAGAGTCTAAATCTCTACATTGAGCTGACGTTTGTACAGTCGTGAGAGAGAGTCTAAATCTCTACATGGAACTGACGTTTGTACAGTCAGTGAGAGAGTCTAAATCTCTACATGGAGCTGACGTTTGTACAGTCAGTGAGAGAGTCTAAATCTCTACATGGAGCTGACGTTTGTACAGTCGATGTGAGAGTCTAAATCTCTACATGGAGCTGACGTTTGTACAGTCAGTGAGAAAGTCTAAATCTCTACATGGAGCTGGCGTTTGTACAGTCGATGTGAGAGTCTAAATCTCACATTGAGCTGACTTTTCTCTACATGGAACTGATGATTGTACAGGTTCAATGCTTTATGATATGTTGTGATAAATGTTCTTAATCAATTTTATCCTTTGAACACCCAGGTATATAACTTTCAACATACATACTGATAATTGAATGTTATGTTCTAAAAATTGTTATTCATGTACTGTATGTGAATCCCTCTGATTTCCCTAGTGTTTGCAATAACCCAGTGTTCATTAAAAAGCACTTTGTTAATTAGAAGTTATATTGAGGTTTACTCTTAATGTGCTGGTGCATGATCTGATTGAGATGAAATTGTGCAAATAGAAATATACTGAATATGTTAAATAAAAAAAATCTTAAAACATACTTTTCTTTTTCCTTTACTTAAAGATGCTCCACTGCCGACAGAGCATAAATGTACCCATCATTTGAACGATAATTGGTGTTTAGTCGTATATATATATGTCTAATTAACTAAAAAAAGATGATATAAAATAATTAATTTTGGTTTCGGTGCATGCGCAATCAGTATTGCATTCCAAATAGTGCCACAGAATTTTTTCGGGATGCAATTAATTATTTTTGATATTTTTATCTTGAAGTAAAATCAGAAGCTCAGACGTCAATGGTGGTAATGGTGTAATGTAACTAACTTTTGTAACCAAAGAAAAATACTAAATCGTCTGGTCCTGTTTTTGATAGCGAAAAATTATCATTTGTCAGCGGTGGAGCATAAATATTTACCATACAAGGGAGATAATTCTATGTTCTTAAGGAAGATCTATATGGACGAGTTACTCCCCATGAACTACAGTGTATGAACTAAATGCTCTGTTGGCGGCGTGAAGCATCTTTAATGTAACTTACGATTCAATATCAAATACAAATATCGTAAAAAAGCATGCATTGGCTCAAACCAACAAAACACTTTGAACAGGTTATACACGTATACTCTCGATACTCCAGGGGTTCCAATCTCTACACCCCTGGACTATCTCGTCGTAAAACTGGAGGCAACAGAACAGGTAATTTAGTCCTTTTATGTACAAAAGAGTCGTATAACGGTTCACTGTGGTTGACTGTGTTGTTTTGAAATTGGGCGTCGCTCTCTCTGTAGTCTTCAAAAGAAATCTTTGCAGGTCTATGATTGGTTCAGATCTGTTCACCTGAGCTGCCTTCATTTTTTTACTGAGATAGTCCAGGGGTGTAGAGATCGTAAGTGATCGGAACCCCTGGAGTATCGAGGATGTATGATGTACTTAGTTGTGACACATTTAATACGTCGTTCGTCGTAGTTGTAGCGTTGAGATAATGTTTGCTAGTTTGTAGTTGGATACACACTCACGGGTATAACCCATGACAGATGTTCTGCTAAGTTTGTGTTGGATACAACACTCACGGGGTATAACCCATGAGGAGTGCCGAGGAATGCGTTGACAGATAATGTTCTGCTAAGTTTGTGTTGGATACAACACTCACGGGGTATAACCCATGAGGAGTGCCGAGGAATGCGTTGACAGATAATGTTCTGCTAAGTTTGTGTTGGATACAACACTCACGGGGTATAACCCATGAGGAGTGCCGAGGAATGCGTTGACAGATAATGTTCTGCTAAGTTTGTATTGGATACAACACTCACGGGGTATAACCCATGAGGAGTGCCGAGGAATGCGTTGACAGATAATGTTCTGCTAAGTTTGTATTGGATACAACACTCACGGGGTATAACCCATGAGGAGTGCCGAGGAATGCGTTGACAGATAATGTTCTGCTAAGTTTGTATTGGATACAACACTCACGGGGTATAACCCATGAGGAGTGCCGAGGAATGCGTTGACTGATAATGTTCTGCTAAGTTTGTATTGGATACAACACTCACGGGGTATAACCCATGAGGAGTAACGAGGAATGCGTTGACTGATAATGTTCTGCTAAGTTTGTATTGGATACAACACTCACGGGGTATAACCCATGAGGAGTAACGAGGAATGCGTTGACTGATAATGTTCTGCTAAGTTTGTATTGGATACAACACTCACGGGGTATAACCCACGAGGAGTAACGAGGAATGCGTTGACTGATAATGTTCTGCTAAGTTTGTATTGGATACAACACTCACGGGGTATAACCCACGAGGAGTAACGAGGAATGCGTTGACTGATAATGTTCTGCTAAGTTTGTATTGGATACAACACTCACGGGGTATAACCCATGAGGAGTAACGAGGAATGCGTTGACTGATAATGTTCTGCTAAGTTTGTATTGGATACAACACTCACGGGGTATAACCCATGAGGAGTAACGAGGAATGCGTTGACTGATAATGTTCTGCTAAGTTTGTATTGGATACAACACTCACGGGGTATAACCCATGAGGAGTGCCGAGGAATGCGTTGACTGATAATGTTCTGCTAAGTTTGTATTGGATACAACACTCACGGGGTATAACCCATGAGGAGTAACGAGGAATGCGTTGACTGATAATGTTCTGCTAAGTTTGTATTGGATACAACACTCACGGGGTATAACCCATGAGGAGTAACCGAGGAATGCGTTGACTGATAATGTTCTGCTAAGTTTGTATTGGATACAACACTCACGGGTATAACCCATGAGGAGTAACGAGGAATGCGTTGACTGATAATGTTCTGCTAAGTTTGTATTGGATACAACACTCACGGGGTATAACCCATGAGGAGGCGAGGAATGCGTTGACAGATAATGTTCTGTATGATACAACTCGTTAACCTGTATTGGATACAACACACTCACGGGGTATAACCCATGAGGAGTAACGAGGAATGCGTTGACAGATAATGTTCTGCTAAGTTTGTATTGGATACAACACTCACGGGGTATAACCCATGAGGAGTAACGAGGAATGCGTTGACAGATAATGTTCTGCTAAGTTTGTATTGGATACAACACTCACGGGGTATAACCCATGAGGAGTAACGAGGAATGCGTTGACTGATAATGTTCTGCTAAGTTTGTATTGGATACAACACTCACGGGGTATAACCCATGAGGAGTACCGAGGAATGCGTTGACAGATAATGTTCTGCTAAGTTTGTATTGGATACAACACTCACGGGGTATAACCCATGAGGAGTAACGAGGAATGCGTTGACAGATAATGTTCTGCTAAGTTTGTATTGGATACAACACTCACGGGGTATAACCCATGAGGAGTAACGAGGAATGCGTTGACAGATAATGTTCTGCTAAGTTTGTATTGGATACAACACTCACGGGTATAACCCATGAGGAGTAACGAGGAATGCGTTGACTGATAATGTTCTGCTAAGTTTGTATTGGATACAACACTCACGGGGTATAACCCATGAGGAGTAACGAGGAATGCGTTGACTGATAATGTTCTGCTAAGTTTGTATTGGATACAACACTCACGGGGTATAACCCATGAGGAGTAAGAGGAATGCGTTGACTGATAATGTTCTGCTAAGTTTGTATTGGATACAACACTCACGGGTATAACCCATGAGGAGTAACGAGGAATGCGTTGACTGATAATGTTCTGCTAAGTTTGTATTGGATACAACACTCACGGGGTATAACCCATGAGGAGTGCCGAGGAATGCGTTGACAGATAATGTTCTGCTAAGTTTGTATTGGATACAACACTCACGGGGTATAACCCATGAGGAGTAACGAGGAATGCGTTGACTGATAATGTTCTGCTAAGTTTGTATTGGATACAACACTCACGGGGTATAACCCATGAGGAGTAACGAGGAATGCGTTGACTGATAATGTTCTGCTAAGTTTGTATTGGATACAACACTCACGGGGTATAACCCATGAGGAGTGCCGAGGAATGCGTTGACAGATAATGTTCTGCTAAGTTTGTATTGGATACAACACTCACGGGGTATAACCCATGAGGAGTGCCGAGGAATGCGTTGACAGATAATGTTCTGCTAAGTTTGTATTGGATACAACACTCACGGGGTATAACCCATGAGGAGTAACGAGGAATGCGTTGACTGATAATGTTCTGCTAAGTTTGTATTGGATACAACACTCACGGGGTATAACCCATGAGGAGTGCCGAGGAATGCGTTGACAGATAATGTTCTGCTAAGTTTGTATTGGATACAACACTCACGGGGTATAACCCATGAGGAGTACGAGGAATGCGTTGACAGATAATGTTCTGCTAAGTTTGTATTGGATACAACACTCACGGGGTATAACCCATGAGGAGTAACGAGGAATGCGTTGACGATAATGTTCTGCTAAGTTTGTATTGGATACAACACTCACGGGGTATAACCCATGAGGAGTACGAGGAATGCGTTGACAGATAATGTTCTGCTAAGTTTGTATTGGATACAACACTCACGGGGTATAACCCATGAGGAGTGCCGAGGAATGCGTTGACAGATAATGTTCTGCTAAGTTTGTATTGGATACAACACTCACGGGGTATAAACCCATGAGGAGTGCGAGGAATGCGTTGACAGATAATGTTCTGCTAAGTTTGTATTGGATACAACACTCACGGGGTATAACCCATGAGGAGTACGAGGAATGCGTTGACAGATAATGTTCTGCTAAGTTTGTATTGGATACAACACTCACGGGGTATAACCCATGAGGAGTGCCGAGGAATGCGTTGACAGATAATGTTCTGCTAAGTTTGTATTGGATACAACACTCACGGGGTATAACCCATGAGGAGTGCCGAGGAATGCGTTGACAGATAATGTTCTGCTAAGTTTGTATTGGATACAACACTCACGGGGTATAACCCATGAGGAGTGCCGAGGAATGCGTTGACAGATAATGTTCTGCTAAGTTTGTATTGGATACAACACTCACGGGGTATAACCCATGAGGAGTGCCGAGGAATGCGTTGACAGATAATGTTCTGCTAAGTTTGTATTGGATACAACACTCACGGGGTATAACCCATGAGGAGTGCCGAGGAATGCGTTGACAGATAATGTTCTGCTAAGTTTGTATTGGATACAACACTCACGGGGTATAACCCATGAGGAGTGCCGAGGAATGCGTTGACAGATAATGTTCTGCTAAGTTTGTATTGGATACAACACTCACGGGGTATAACCCATGAGGAGTGCCGAGGAATGCGTTGACAGATAATGTTCTGCTAAGTTTGTATTGGATACAACAACACTCACGGGGTATAACCCATGAGGAGTGCCGAGGAATGCGTTGACAGATAATGTTCTGCTAAGTTTGTATTGGATACAACACTCACGGGGTATAACCCATGAGGAGTAACGAGGAATGCGTTGACAGATAATGTTCTGCTAAGTTTGTATTGGATACAACACTCACGGGGTATAACCCATGAGGAGTGCCGAGGAATGCGTTGACAGATAATGTTCTGCTAAGTTTGTATTGGATACAACACTCACGGGGTATAACCCATGAGGAGAGCCGAGGAATGCGTTGACAGATAATGTTCTGCTAAGTTTGTATTGGATACAACACTCACGGGGTATAACCCATGAGGAGTACGAGGAATGCGTTGACAGATAATGTTCTGCTAAGTTTGTAATACAACACTCAGGGTATAACCATGCGCGTTGACAGATAATGTTCTGCTAAGTTTGTATTGGATACAACACTCACGGGGTATAACCCATGAGGAGTGCCGAGGAATGCGTTGACAGATATGACGTCGCTAAGATAATGTTTGCTAAGTTTGTATTGGATACAACACTCACGGGGTATAACCCATGAGGAGTGCCGAGGAATGCGTTGACAGATAATGTTCTGCTAAGTTTGTATGGATACAACACTCACGGGGTATAACCCATGAGGAGTGCCGAGGAATGCGTTGACAGATAATGTTCTGCTAAGTTTGTATTGGATACAACACTCACGGGGTATAACCCATGAGGAGTGCCGAGGAATGCGTTGACAGATAATGTTCTGCTAAGTTTGTATTGGATACAACACTCACGGGTATAACCCATGAGGAGTGCCGAGGAATGCGTTGACAGATAATGTTCTGCTAAGTTTGTGTTGGATACAACACTCACGGGGTATAACCCATGAGGAGTGACGAGGAATGCGTTGACAGATAATGTTCTGCTAAGTTTGTATTGGATACAACACTCACGGGGTATAACCCATGAGGAGTGCCGAGGAATGCGTTGACAGATAATGTTCTGCTAAGTTTGTATTGGATACAACACTCACGGGGTATAACTCATGAGGAGTGCCGAGGAATGTTATTTTACATTTTGTCACCAAGACAAAAAATGACTTGATGTGGCCTTGTTGTGGGAGAATTAACGTAAGCATAGAAAGTGTTAAGAACTTTTACAGTAAAATAGCCATCTTGGATTTTGATAATCGAAGTTTGTTAGTGTTATATATCTCAGAAAGTACTGAAAGGATCTTTCTCAAATTTCATATGTAGTAATATGCCCCTTGGAGACGTTGATGAATAATTCATGAACATTCACGAATAATTCATGAACAATCAAGAATGTTTCATGGATTCATAAAACTTCATGAAGAGTTCATGAGAGTCATTTGATGAATATTCATGAACTTTTTTCGTGAACCACAATCTGCTAATATTCTTTAAAATTCATGAATCATTCATGAATATTCATGATGTAATGAATACTATCTCGCAGGTGTGTAGTTAAAGTCTGAAAAGCAAAGAAAAGCGTAAATTACGTATGCGAAGCAAATTATTTATTTTATTGGCATAACCAGGGGTTTGAGATGACCTATAAATGTAGTAACTCTGACAATCAATGATTTATATCTATAACAGCGGGTGGGATGGAGTTCATCCTCGATACCCCAGGGGTTCCGATCACTTACGATCTCTACACCCCTGGACTATCTCATAGTGAAACTGGAGGCAACAGAATAGAACAGGTAATTTAGTCCTTTGATGTACATCAAAAGAACCGTATAACGGTACACTGTGGTTGACTGTGTGGCTTTGATGTTAGGCGTCGCTCTCTCTGTAATCTTCAAAGGAAATGTTTGCTAGCCAGTGATTGGTCAAACATTTTCAGCTGAGCTGCCTTCAATTTCACTATGAGATAGTCCAGGGGTGTAGAGATCGTAAGTGATCGAAACCCCTGGAATATCGAGGATGGATGGAGGGAGGATGCCACATATTCTAATCTTTTATAACACTTTAAAAACTCACGAACTTGGAATAACATACATTATACATGTAGGATAATATACGATAATATACTCCAGATCACAGAGACCTGGCACGAGTTTCCAACCAACAGTATGGACAATCTAAGGGAAAAGGGAAATTACTCTGATAAATCATCAGCGAGGTAAAGGTAGATAACTCCGCATTACTTGATCGCATATAACTTAAAGCGAACAAAAAAAAAAAAAAAACAGAAGCAGAAAAAAAGCAAGGAATTCGACATACAAAAATGCAACAATGTTCAACAAAATAACTGCATTAAAGGCCCACTACCTTTCCGGAGCAAATATAAAGGTTTCTAAAAACATTAATAGCATAAGAAAATACATATCGATTGCCTAAGATGTGGTAACAACACCAAAAGTATGTAAGATATCTGCATAATATATGATATATCTGTGTAGAGTTATTTCGCTGTTTTTCCGTCTAGGAGCAGTGATAGTCAACTCCCGCGTGGTATTTAGGACGACGGCGGGGAAAAAGTTGACTCGCATTATACAAATTGACATTTCATTATTTGAATTAGATTGTTCAGTGGGGATGATAGGTGAAATGACTCTATAGAATTATCGACCTCGTCGTACATTCCCATTTTAGAAATTAAAAGCTGTTTCGAAAAGATATTGGGCCTTTAATGACATTCTTTCATAGATAGTTTTATAGTACAAAATTATGTATTGAATAATCGCATCTTATACTTTTCAAACAAAAATAATATCTCAAAGATATTATGGTTACTTATCGAAAATGGTCTTTTTCAAATACTACTTTTGATATCGGTTTATAATTATTGCCAAATTATCATTCTTACTGTTAAACACAACATTTATAAACAACGCATGAAAAAGGTGAAAACTATTAAGGAGAAATTAATATAAATGGAATATAGTGATACTTGTGAAGGGTAACTACCTATCTTTTGTCTAACCTATAGGTATTCCGTGGTCTCGACATCTGTGAAAGACTGATATCAATGAGTGTTGCTGACCATTTTTATTGTACGAGGAAGGTACATTAAGAAAATAAAGAAAATTTTATTTGGGAAAAGACTCTTTCATGCGTGGATATGAAGGATAGGGATATTCTACCCGAGGGTCATAAAATGTTGTAAAACCCGAGGCTTGCCGAGGGTTTTACAACATTTTGTGATACCGAGGGTAAAATATCCCTATCCTTCATATCCACGTATGAAAGAGTATTTTTCTCTCATACCTCGACGTTTTCTTGCAATTTTAATTCTATTTATTCCCGCCATTTTGAAATAAATTCGAAAAAAAACCCGCGACTGCAAGTCAAAGCTCCATACATAAAAAATGCGTGATATTTAGATCCCTTTGTTTGTATCTTTTAAAGTAAATCCAGTTTAATTTAAAAAAAATCTTAAAATTGTGCCTAGAAAATAGTAATTTTGTTGATACTGTGACGTCACGAGGCTTTATTGCTTGGGTAGCCATGCAATACCGCTTCAGGCGACATAGGTGTATTGCCCTGGACCAGCCAGTATTACACGTGTAGGTATGAGAGAAAAAAAATCTCTAAAATAAGATTTCATGAAACTTACTATAAAAGGTAGAGATAAAATGTCCTCAGCTGACTGTAGGAAATACCCGTTTACATATCACACATTATGATTTGACACCTATTTTTTATGTGAATTTGGTTCACCTGTTCTAATATCAGATTCACCCTGACTCCACATTAACACATGTCATCTAATTTATGATCATGGCTGTTGGTGTATATATGTATTTTTTTTTTGTATTCGAGACTGTAACGAGACCCGTCGTAATAAGAACATGACAGTCGATGCCTCTGTGTTACTTTATCTTAAGTATATGTATGGGCCCTGTTTTTATCTCCCTTGACACGTGTCCTTACCGTATATGTATGGCCTGTTGTTATCTCCCTTGACACGTGTCCTTACCGTATATGTATGGCCTGTTGTTATCTCCCTTGACACGTGTCCTTACCGTATATGTATGGCTTGTTGTTATCTCCCTTGACACGTGTCATTACCGTATATGTATGGCCTGTTGTTATCTCCCTTGACACGTGTCATTACCGTATATGTATGGCCTGTTGTTATCTCTCTTGACACGTGTCATTATCGTATATGTATGGCCTGCTGTTATCTCCCTTGACACGTGACCTTATCGTATATGTATGGCCTGTTGTTATCTCCCTTGAAACGCACGTGTCATTACCGTATATGTATGGCCTGCTGTTATCTCCCTTGACACGTGTCATTACCGTATATGTATGGCCTGTTGTTATTTCCCTTGACACGCGACCTACCGTATATTTATGGCTTAGTGTTATCTCCCTTGACACGTGACCTTACCGTATATGTATGGCGTGTTGTTATCTCCCTTGACACATGACCTTACCGTATATGTATGGTTTGTTGTTATCTCCCTTGACACGTGTCATTACCGTATATCTATGGCTTGTTGTTATCTCCCTTGACAATTGTCCTTACCGTATATGTATGGCCTGTTGTTATCTCCCTTGACACGTGTCATTACCGTATATGTATGGCTTGTTGTTATCTCCCTTGACACGTGTCATTACCGTATATGTATGGCATGTGGTTATCTCCCTTGACACAAGATATTTTTATATCCGCGAAATTTGAGAATATGAAAGCCAAATCGATCATATAAAATCATGAAAGCCAAAAATCTCAAAAAAATTTAAAATCGATAAAATTTAATTTTCTCGTTTCCTTACTTTAAATCTCAAAAAAAATGACGCTTGGAAATAACCGGCTATACAGTTCCTACACATGTCATCCTTATATGTCCTGTCCTTGACACTGTCCATGTCTATCACATGTCATTATACTCATGACCCCTTGCTGTCATTATACTCATGTCCTATCTGTCGGTGTCTCCTTGACACCTGTCATTATACTCATGACCCTGACTGTCGGTGTCTCCTTGACATCTGTCGTTATACTCATGACCCTGACTGTCGGTGTCTCCTTGACACCTGTCATTATACTCATGACCCTGACTGTCGGTGTCTCCTTGACACCTGTCATTATACTCATGACCCTAACTGTCCATGTCTCCTTGACACCTGTCATTATACTCATGACCCTATCTGTCGGTGTCTCCTTGACACCTGTCATTATACTCATGACCCTGACTGTCGGTGTCTCCTTGACACCTGTCGTTATACTCATGACCCTGACTGTCGGTGTCTCCTTGACACCTGTCATTATACTCATGACCCTGACTGTCGGTGTCTCCTTGACACCTGTCATTATACTCATGACCCTGACTGTCGGTGTCTCCTTGACACCTGTCATTATACTCATGACCCTGACTGTCGGTGTCTCCTTGACACCTGTCATTATACTTATGGAGCTGGCTGTCCATGTCTCCTTGACACCTGTCATTATAACTTATGACCCTAAACTGTCCATGTCTCCTTGACCCTTTTATTATATTATGGAGCTGGCTGTCGGTGTCTTTTGACATCTGTCATTACAATCATGACCATGGCTGTCGGTCTCGTCCTCATCCTCGATCTTCCATGGGTTCCGATCACATACGATCGTAAGTGATCGGAACTCCTGGAATATCGAGGATGGCCTTTTTTGACACCTGTCATTATACTCATGAGCCTGACTGTCCGGATGTCTCCTTGACACCTGTCATTATATAACACAAGATGTTAATGTCGCCTCAACATATCCTAATATGATCCTGCCTGATGGTGTCTCCTTGACACCTGTCATTATACTATCCTAACTGTAGGTATTTTATGTCTTTATATAACTCTAATTTGTGTTTGCCTTGAAATCTGTCCTTACAGTATATGGCCTTGACTATTGGTGTTCACCTTGACAAAATTGGTGTCACCTTGACACAATTTGGTGTCACCTTGACTACAATTGGCGTCACCTTGGCACATGTCCTTATATAATCTTGACGATTGGTGTCTCCTTGACACAAGTCATTATACTCATGACCCTGGCTGTCGGTGTCCTTGACACATGCCATTATATGACCTTGACAATTAGTGTCTCCTTGACACATGCCATTATATGACCTTGACAATTAGTGTCTCCTTGACACATGCCATTATATGACCTTGACAATTAGTGTCTCCTTGACACATGCCATTTTACTCATGACCCTGGCTGTCGATGTCTCTTTGACACATGTCCTTATATGACCTTAACTATTGGCGTCCCTTTGACTCCTTATATGGCCCTGGATGTTAGTTAATACCAATATTTGCTTCAGCGAATTTTGAAATAAAATCAAAGTATAAACTTCATGAATTTACACCTTTTTTCCAGCATAATTTCGTAATGAACATTTAATCTCAATATTAAGCATATGTTATCGTAATGTATATATTATATAAGTATATAATTTCACTAAGTATTGTCTGAGTCATGTATATTCATGTACGACGCTGTTACTGATGACAGACATTTTTTGATTTGATAAAAACTTTATTTCACGTATAGCAGGATATTTCCCTGAGTCGACACACCAAACTACAATACACAGAGCATGTAATAAAAAAATCATCTTCAGGACAGAAAATGACATTTCCACATTTCCATTGTACTGATGTGATCTTGACCGTACACTTTGATAACAAAAGCCCAAATTAGTAGACTTCATCATGTTGTTGTCTTGGTTCTAATAGTATATGTATATATGCATATAACATATATGTATACCTCGCTATTGATAATGCTCAGAAAAGTTCTCATAAATTATTTCGGAGTTAAAGTAGCAAAATCTAATTAATTTGAGGTAGTTATACACTGCCCTGCGAAAGTTCTGTTACATATATGTTAATATTTGCTGACAATTTATCCCCGAGAAAACTCTCGAAAAAAACAATTCATTAATTACAGAGGATAAATAAGTTAATAAATAATATATACAAATGCCTGTATTAACAAGGTTTACATATTTCTGTACTTCATGTATTTTTGTAAAAAAAAATGCATGTGTAACAAAACTTTTGGAGGACAGTGTAGATTAAAGACATTTACCGTGTAACTTTATATACTAAATCATTCGACTCCGTTTTCCTCTCCGGGCTCAGAACCTTCCGTTGACTGTGTATATGTCATTAGAACGTTTGAAGCTTCCGGGTGGTGTTTGCGCGTGTGCCAGCCGAGTGCCGATCTCTGTCGACACCGATATTCACAGAAATCACACTGGAGAGGTTTCTCATCTCTGTGAAGCAGAAGGTGCACTTTTAGATTTCGTTCTGTCTGAAATTCTTCATCACATCCGGGCCATGAACAAGTATAACCTTTCACTGTGAATTGTCTGAATTGACCTCGGCCCTTCTTTTTACCCCCCTCTCCCCCGGGAGATGGAGGACCCTGTTTATTCGAATGCCATTTTTTCATGTGCAGCTTAATACGAAACTTAGAGTAGAACTTTTTCCGGCATTCCTCAACCGGACACCAGTAAACTTTAAGTTCGTGTGATTTTGGATTCGGTTGCGGCTGATCTTCTGAGTGTTTCCGTAAACTCATCAGTTTTGCTTTCTGCAGAGCATAGGTGCCCGGATGTTCGACCTTGATGTGTCGCTTTAACGTCCGTCCATCCCGGAACGTTTCCTGACAAACCTCACATGGAATAGGCGTGGAATGGTCGGAGATATCAGCCTCTGCTGACCGTTCACAATTGTCACATTGCAGACATTCTCGCGCTGAATCGGATGACATTTGTTCTTTGGTTAGGAATTTGTGACAGGTGGTGGAGCACGAAACGCACTTAATTTTCACTCGCGCATGCTTTTCCCAGTGTTCATTTTTCTTCTCTACGGGTATGATTTCATTGCAAACTTTACAATGAAATAACTTTGAAAACATATCATTGGAAAAATAATCACTATCTTCATTCGAACTATCGTCATTGTCAGGGACAGCCCCTAGACTCAATGTTTGTTCGCGGTTTAAGCGCGCCTCTTCATCATCACTGAAAACAAAGCGCCTCTGCGACGGGTCTTCATTCAAACAACCCTCTGACAGCGATCCATCAATATTGAATTGATTTGCTAACAAAGGATTATCAAAGCTACTGTCAATTTCTCCGTCGAATAGACGGGGTTCTTCGGAATTGCTCAAACTTCTTGGACATTGGTCTAGATCGTGTCCTTCCTCCATGTTGAGATCGGTTTGTCCAATCTCTGATGATGAGTGAAGTGCGTCCACATTTGATTCTCCGTACAACTGTGCTATAGTCTGGGAATCTGAAATTGGTACTTGGGAAGGCAACTGATCTGTGGTTTTCTTACCCAAACCGTCTATTTGATGATCAAACATTCCCATCATTCTACGTTTCGGAGGTCGACCCCGACGCTTCATACCAGTGACCACTGCTGTTCGTTTCTCCTTAGGTTTACCCGGTAAAGATCGAAGTCGAAATGATGTACAGATAAAACTGTCCGCCCCTGATTTTGATTTCAGAAGTTCTGTCGTTGTTTGACGTCGTCTCGGCTTCACATTTACCAATGCTTTTGAAGAAAGAATCATCTCTTGGTAGAGAGCCCCGTTGTCATTATTAGCAACACTGGTACTTGACAATGTTTTTAGTTCTGGCTGTATGGGCCGAGTTGGCTGTGAAGGTTTTGACAACAGGTCTGTTGAATGTTTTGGTGATGCTTGACTGGGAACGTCTGCATGCGACACAGTTCTATAACGCGGATCTGTCTCAAGTGTGTGTTTTTCCGGTGTCGGAACTTGTTGAATGGGTATCTGACCAGACAACACTGGAATTTGTTGCTGTAAATCGAACGTATGCTGCTGTACCTGTTCGATAGGGACAGTGTCAGTTGGCGCGGTTACTACAGCAGGAGAACTGTTGGGAAGGACGGATGATGACGTCATGGGGTTCAGTGTTGTGATTGACCCCGGTACGGCCGGATTAACCATATTATTCACATTCAAAACAATGGCCGCTGGTTGTTGGCATCCTGGAAAATTCTGGAAAATATTCGGAATCTGTTGCATGTCTAAGGCAGCTCGTTTGTTAGCCTCGGCTAACATCCGGGCTAAAACAGGAACCTTCGGAGGACGGCCTCGTTTCCGCACAGGTTTATTTACAGTTCCAAAGGTAGCATTTGGATACACCATCATCATTGGCTGTGTGGAAGTGGGCGTGGTTAAAGGGGAGGCCATCGGCGTAGTCACGGTCGACGTGAGAGTCCCACTCATCGCAGATGTATCAGCAGGGGACGAAGCGACGGTTGGCATGGTGAAGTTTGTGGCGGGAATAAAAACACCCGCTTGTGTGGACGGCATATTTGTTGTAGCAACAGGAAGTAGCATCAATGGCTGCTGAGCCTGCTGTTGTTGTTGCTGCTGTTGTTGCTTCTGTTGCTGTTGTAATAACTGTTGTTGGTGTAGCTGTTGCTGTAACTGTTGTTGTTTTAGAAGCAATTTCTGCTGCTGTTGACTGCTCTTCTCGCTATTGTCCGTTTTGGGTGTACGCGTCCGTCTACTCCAAGGTAATTTTAACACACTTGTATAGACACCATGGTGAGAAGTGTTTTCCGCTATCAGTTTCATTTGTCCTGATTTTTTGTTGAGATTCTTTGGGGACTTACCCGAGACTTTGGATGGTTTTTGAAATTCCTGCATTTGGTATTGAGCTGCTGCAGCAGCGTAATTCTCGGCGAACGCCATGTTTGATAGTTCTGTAGGCGTCATAACAGTCGGGAGGATGCCAGCAACCTGTGGAGGTGTTTGTTGGGCTGGGGGTAAAGTTTGCATCATTTCCTGTGTAGTTGGGATGGCTGCTATCGGTACTGGTGTTGAATCGGTTGGCATGACGACAGCACCGGATTCAGCGTTAGTGACACTGGCCATCTGGGTTGGTTCCTGAAACTGTATCGGACTGTGTACACTATTGGTGGTGGTATTCTGATCCTGTAAGTCACCAACTTGTATTTCTGGATGAAGCTTTGTACCTTTGATTGTAACAGATCCGTTTTGAAACTGGACTTCCCGGTAGTTGTTATCTAATGGAAAATCCTTTTCCGACTGGACGCTTGCGCTTGACCTGGGCTCCGGAGATTCCATACCCGTGTTTTCCGTTTGATCGACTTGCATAGCTGGATGCATCACCGTCGGAACCTTCATTGAGGTTCCCGGAACAGCTGAAGGATACTCGGCTCCCAGACCAGAACCGAAAAATGGATACAAGATAACACCGGGACTTCCAGTTCCAAAATAAGGTTGCGGTTTCTGAGTCTCAATGTTTGTTGGGAAAAGAGTTGACCCCTGGCGAACATTGACCTGTGGTGAGGAGTCATGGGTCAGTGATGCCGAGACGCAGAGTTCTCGATATTTGTCATCTTTTTCTGTTTTTATGGTGGACAGATCTAGTGGTTCATTGGCGTCAGACTGATAAGGAAGCCCAGTGTCACATTTAGTGACGTCAGCTGACTCTGTTTTATAATACTCGGAAAGACTGGACACGTCTTGCCCTTGTTCCATTCCGGGGGACTTCCGGTTGTCGCTGCCACTAGCGCAATCGGCATCGGATTCGGTACCACTGCAACAAGTAACCGTAACAGGTGAGATTGTGGGAAAGAAGAGCATTATGTCAAGAAATACATTTAGTGATTCTACAAACTAAATCATCGTTAGTATCAATAGTATTTAATAGGGCTATTTTAATTTATTGATTTATGATTTCATCATTCACGTGCGCATGTGCTCACTTAAGAAACATCTAGTTTTCACTCTGAGCGCTAAATCATGACAAACGATATATCTAGCATATATATTAACGTTGAAAAAATGAATTCCGGCCCTAAAAAGGATATCAAATCAATAAGAATTACAAAGTATTACGTTAAAATTTAGGCTTTAAGCAAATCAGTTTATCATTGTGAATAAACACTCCGTACTAACGTCGATATCAATGGTCATATGACTAACCTGGTGTATTCTTTCAACAGTTTTCTCATCAGCTCAGTCGTATCGAGGTGTGTGGCACTCTTTAAGGCCTGAAAATCCTTAAATATGTCATCCGGGATGGCAATATTCTGATTAGAAGAATCAAGTAAGACATTGATTGACGATTGGCTGGAGCCATCCGTGGACGCCGCTGGAGACATCTGAATAGTCGAGGGACTTTCATTAGACTTTAGAATTTGTTCCACTGTTCCTGGGTGCTGTGATGATTCTTTTTCAGCAGATAAAAGTTCCTGAAAAAACAATATGATTATGGTAAGCTTATTGTTAACAAGTTTAAATGTAAGTTATGGTTTCATGTATAGATTGATTATAGGTACAAAGAGAGCAGAATGGCACTCTTGTTATGGATACGTTTCAAAGCGTGACGTGCCAAAATAACAAAAGTGTATCACAAAAGAACGAGAGTGTATCCCAGGTAATGTCAAAATGACCAGAGTGTATCCCAGGTATATTCGTGTTGTGTCTTCTTGTATAGTGGAACTGTTGCCCTGTTTATAGTGCTATATCGTTGAAGCATGCCGCCTACGACACCAAGCAACAAATACCACAGTCTCCCAAAACACGCACCTCGCACACATACACGCAACACATGGCATACATGGGAGGCCGTCATTACATGACCCTGGCTGTTAATAGGACGTTAATTAATCAAACAAACAAAGAATCACAGGTAATGTCAAATAACGAGAGTGCATCCCAGGTAATGTCAAAATGACCAGAATGCATCCCAGGTAATGTCAAAATTACCAAAGTCTATCTCGAGTTATCAACACAAAACGGGCCAGAGTAAGCTGATATCAGCTTACAATTGACCTCTACGAAGAGGTATCAGGTACATGTATCAGGTAATGTCAAATAACGAGAGTGTATCTCAGGTATTGTCAAATAACAAGAGTGTATCTCAGGTAATGTCAAAATGACAAGAATGTATCTCAGGTAATGTCAAAATAACAAGAATGTATCTCAGGTAATGTCAAATAACAAGAATGTATCTCAGGTAATGTCAAATAACAAGAATGTATCTCAGGTAATGTCAAAATAACAAGAATGTATCTCAGGTAATGTCAAATAACAAGAATGTATCTCAGGTAATGTCAAATAACAAGAATGTATCTCAGGTAATGTCAAATAACAAGAGTGTATCTCAGGTAATGTCAAATAACAAGAATGTATCCCAGGTAATGTCAAATAACAAGAATGTATCTCAGGTAATGTCAAATAACAAGAATGTATCCCAGTTAATGTCAAAATAACAAGAATGTATCTCAGGTAATGTCAAATAACAAGAATGTATCTCAGGTAATGTCAAAATAACAAGAATGTATCTCAGGTAATGTCAAATAACAAGAATGTATCTCAGGTAATGTCAAAATAACAAGAATGTATCTCAGGTAATGTCAAAATAACAAGAATGTATCTCAGGTAATGTCAAAATAACAAGAATGTATCTCAGGTAATGTCAAATAACAAGAATGTATCTCAGGTAATGTCAAATAACAAGAATGTATCTCAGGTAATGTCAAATAACAAGAATGTATCTCAGGTAATGTCAAATAACAAGAATGTATCCCATGTAATGTCAAATAACAAGAATGTATCCCAGTTTGTGTCAAAATAACAAGAATGTATCTCAGGTAATGTCAAATAACAAGAATGTATCCCAGTTTGTGTCAAAATAACAAGAATGTATCTCAGGTAATGTCAAATAACAAGAGTGTATCTCAGGTAATGTCAAATAACAAGAGTGTATCCCAGGTAATGTCAAATAACAAGAGTGTATCTCAGGTAATGTCAAATAACAAGAATGTATCCCAGTTAATGTCAAAATAACAAGAATGTATCTCAGGTAATGTCAAATAACAAGAATGTATCTCAGGTAATGTCAAATAACAAGAATGTATCCCAGTTTGTGTCAAAATAACAAGAATGTATCTCAGGTAATGTCAAATAACAAGAATGTATCCCAGGTAATGTCAAATAACAAGAATGTATCCCAGTTTGTGTCAAAATAACAAGAATGTATCTCAGGTAATGTCAAATAACAAGAATGTATCCCATGTAATGTCAAAATAACAAGAATGTATCTCAGGTAATGTCAAATAACAAGAATGTATCCCATGTAATGTCAAAATAACAAGAATGTATCTCAGGTAATGTCAAATAACAAGAATGTATCTCAGGTAATGTCAAAATAACAAGAATGTATCTCAGGTAATGTCAAATAACAAGAATGTATCTCAGGTAATGTCAAAATGACAAGAATGTATCTCAGGTAATGTCAAATAACAAGAATGTATCTCAGGTAATGTCAAAATGACAAGAATGTATCCCAGGTAATGTCAAAATAACAAGAGTGTATCTCAGGTAATGTCAAAATAACAAGAGTGTATCTCAGGTAATGTCAAATAACAAGAATGTATCTCAGGTAATGTCAAAATAACAAGAATGTATCTCAGGTAATGTCAAATAACAAGAGTGTATCTCAGGTAATGTCAAAATGACAAGAATGTATCTCAGGTAATGTCAAATTACAAGAGTGTATCTCAGGTAATGTCAAATAACAAGAGTGTATCTCAGGTAATGTCAAATAACAAGAGTGTATCCCAGGTAATGTCAAATAACAAGAGTGTATCTCAGGTAATGTCAAATAACAAGAGTGTATCCCAGGTAATGTCAAATAACAAGAGTGTATCTCAGGTAATGTCAAATAACAAGAATGTATCTCAGGTAATGTCAAAATGACAAGAATGTATCTCAGGTAATGTCAAATTACAAGAGTGTATCTCAGGTAATGTCAAATAACAAGAGTGTATCTCAGGTAATGTCAAATAACAAGAATGTATCTCAGGTAATGTCAAATAACAAGAGTGTATCTCAGGTAATGTCAAATAACAAGAGTGTATCTCAGGTAATGTCAAATAACAAGAGTGTATCTCAGGTAGTGTCAAATAACAAGAGTGTATCTCAGGTAATGTCAAATAACAAGAGTGTATCTCAGGTAATGTCAAATAACAAGAGTGTATCTCAGGTAATGTCAAATAACAAGAGTGTATCTCAGGTAATGTCAATATAACAAGAGTGTATCTCAGGTAATGTCAAATAACAAGAGTGTATCTCAGGTAATGTCAAATAACAAGAGTGTATCTCAGGTAATGTCAAATAACAAGAGTGTATCTCAGGTAATGTCAAATAACAAGAGTGTATCTCAGGTAATGTCAAATAACAAGAGTGTATCTCAGGTAATGTCAAATAACAAGAGTTTATCTCAGGTAATGTCAAAATAACAAGAGTGTATCCCAGGTAATGTCAAAATAACAAGAGTGTATCTCAGGTAATGTCAAATAACAAGAGTGTATCTCAGGTAATGTCAAATAACAAGAGTGTATCTCAGGTAATGTCAAATAACAAGAGTGTATCTCAGGTAATGTCAAATAACAAGAGTGTATCTCAGGTAATGTCAAATAACAAGAGTGTATCTCAGGTAATGTCAAATAACAAGAGAGTGTATCTCAGGTAATGTCAAATAACAAGAGTGTATCTCAGGTAATGTCAAATAACAAGAGTGTATCTCAGGTAATGTCAAATAACAAGAGTGTATCTCAGGTAATGTCAAATAACAAGAGTGTATCTCAGGTAATGTCAAATAACAAGATGTATCAAATGTCAAATAACAAGAATGTATCTCAGGTAATGTCAAATAACAAGAATGTATCTCAGGTAATGTCAAATAACAAGAATGTATCCAGGTAATGTCAAATAACAAGAATGTATCTCAGGTAATGTCAAATAACAAGAATGTATCTCAGGTAATGTCAAATAACAAGAATGTATCTCAGGTAATGTCAAATAACAAGAATGTATCTCAGGTAATGTCAAAATACAAGAATGTATCTCAGGTAATGTCAAATAACAAGAGTGTATCTCAGGTAATGTCAAATAACAAGAATGTATCTCAGGTAATGTCAAATACAAGAGTAGGAATGTCAAATACAAGAGTGTATCTCAGGTAATGTCAATACAAGAGTGTATCTCAGTAATGTCAAATAACAAGAGTGTATCTCAGGTAATGTCAAATAACAAAGTGTATCCCAGGTAATGTCAAATAACAAGAGTGTATCTCAGGTAATGTCAAATAACAAGAATGTATCCCAGGTAGTGTCAAAATAACAAGAGTGTATCTCAGGTAGTTTCAAAATAACAAGAGTGTATCTCAGGTAATGTCAAATAACAAGAGTGTATCCCAGGTAATGTCAAATAACAAGAGTGTATCCCAGGTAATGTCAAATAACAAGAGTTTATCTCAGGTAATGTCAAAATAACAAGAGTGTATCCCAGGTAATGTCAAAATAACAAGAGTGTATCCCAGGTAATGTCAAATAACAAGAGTTTATCTCAGGTAATGTCAAAATAACAAGAGTGTATCCCAGGTAATGTCAAAATGACAAGAATGTATCTCAGGTAATGTCAAATAACAAGAGTGTATCTCAGGTAATGTCAAATAACAAGAGTGTATCTCAGGTAATGTCAAATAACAAGAATGTATCCCAGGTAGTGTCAAAATAACAAAAGCGTATCAGAGGTAATGTCAATCAATAAGAGTGTATCCCAAATGATGTCAAAATGACCAAAGTGTCACAACTTGTAATGTAGACGCAGAACATCTAGTCCTGTTTTATACAAAATGATAAACCGTGGCATTAGTCCAAATATACAGAAATCCCTCCCAAGTAGGAATGATTCAAAATGTCTTTGTCTTACAGATAACAATAGCAATGTTGTAGTTGATATAATCCAACGGTTTCTGATACAGTGGCCCACATCCGATTATTTTTTGAATACAGAAACTGTCACGTTATAATGCGAAACTTTTGAAACGATTATTTGATTCGCATATAGGTGTTATACACCCCGATTTACATAATCGAAAGTCTTTATTTTATACTTTATCAGGGCAGTATAAGACCATGGCCATAAGACACTACCCTGAAGAACTCAATGTTTTGGATAGTGGAATTTCAAATTCCAACACTAATATTAAACTGATGTTTCTAAAAATGATCTAAAATATTAAAGTATTCTAAAATAAACATGAAAACTATGCTGATGCACCTGAGTACGGGAGTATATTGTAGCTTAACGCCTGAAAGTTATTAAAAGCAAATCAACTGTAGAAAAGCGGTATCTAAATCAATTGGAATTTACAAGATGGAAAGACTTTTCAGATTTAAACGAAGTTTCAATATTTATTTTGAGTGAACTGCAGCATGACAAAGTTCTTGCTCGTCCATATTAAATGTGGCTTCCGGAATCAAAATGTGGCTTCCGAGAGTTCAAACAATGTAATTTCGAAAGCTTCGCGTAATAACACAGAAGAAGAAAATAAATAAAAATAGCGTAATAACGCGATAGTTTTTTTTATCAAAATGAGACCAATCGGCTTTCGTATATATCAGAAACCATCGGAGTATAGTTGATGGTATTAGTACAGGAATTAGTGTCTTGCCCTAGACGAGACAGTATTACACGTGTAGGTATGAGAGTACATACTACGTACTATCTATATCTATAAAGTCGTAGTATCATAGCATTAAAACAAATCACAATATAGCAATGTGTATTACCGAAGATTAAAACATAAAGGCAGTATAGCGATATAACTAATATGTTGTATGTAAGGCTTAAGTGGGCACTGGAGAATGGTTGGCTACATTACGTATATTTCAGTGAAGTTTTTTTCTATTTACAGTGTATAACTCCGGCTCCCCGGATTACAGGCTGTGTTGTAGTTAAGGAGCTAGCGTCGTGTGGGGTCGTGATACTATTCCCTACTCTAACAACACCATATATAGTGCTTGATACCGGAGTAGCATACGTCATAAAAAGTTTGCAGTGGCGAGGCTCCTTATATCAGTGTGTGTCAGCCCACGTGTAGTGCAGCTAGCTAGATATACATGTAAATACACGAGACAATTAACTTATCTTCATACTGGGCTGGAGGCTTCAATTAATGTGGAGTCATTATAAATTTCCAAGTCTTATATAATACCTATAAACTGGCAAACATTAATAAATATATAAGTTTTTTTTAGAATAAAACACGGAAGACAAAAGTACAGGTGATGTTTACAATGAATCAAGAAGTTTCAGCAATATCATGGTATTGTTTAGCTTTATTTCTAGTTCTGATAATACATGACTAGTTGATATATAACTTGTGGGCACCAGACGGTGATATATTAGATCTGAATAGCTTAAAACATGCGCCACCGCCGACAGAGCATAAACGATACTCATCATTCGAACTATAATTGGTGTTTACTCGTGTAAATACTTGTTTTGCTTTTGGTGAATGCCAATCTGTATTTCATTGCATGTAGTACATATTATATTGCCAAGGACATTTCTCGGGACACCATTAATTGTTTTTAAATATTTTGTATCTTGTAGTAAAATAAGAAGCTCAAACTTTTCAATGGGTGTAATGGTGTAAAGCAAGTAACTTACATTACTGAAGAAAAATACTAATCCGTCTGCTGCTGTTTTTGATAAAAAAATTACCATTCGTCTGCAGTGTAACATCTATAAATACATTATTTTACCTATAATATCTAAGCATACATTATGTACAATCATTGTAGGTGGCTGATGTGTGCCATTTCGTTATTTCTTTATTTCGCCTCACAAACGCGATAACCATCGCTTTTTGGCAGCGCCTTAACGAAATAACGAAATTATTTAAGTTGCTAATTAGCGACGCGAAATATTTCGCCCCACTGTTTATCGTTTTTCACTCCGCTAATCCTTGAAAAGAATTTGTCAACCCAGAGGTAACTCTAATCGTCTGAAGTTTCCAAAACTCGATTGAGGATATATATAGGTCTATATTTTTTTGTCATTTTTTGTTGAAAAGGTCTGCTATCGTCTTAGTGACGGTGTAACGTTGAAAATGGACCTCCGTTGAAAATTGACCTCGGGTCAGTTTTCAACGTTGAAAACGGACCCCGAATGCCGTTGAAAATTGAACATGCCGTTGAAAATTGACGGTGTCTAGGGTCAATTCTCAACGGCAGGTCTGTTGAAAAATGACCGTTGAAAAATGACCTTGGCAAACTATCAACGGATGGTCTGTTGAAATATGACCCTAGTACATTCACATATATAACTGTTGCACAAACCAGAAAAATATATACATAGAGATAGGCAGAAGTACCTCTCTATGTCCCTAGAGGCCTTTAGATAAACTCTTAAATAGTTAAATACAGCAGAATAACTTTGATATGTTATAAAAGTTAAGTAATTTTAAGATGGGTTGAGTACGATTTCGGAAAGAAAAAACAATATTTTAGCTTATATATTAATAAAACAAAATGCACTTCCGGTTTTGAATGCCTGATTTTCGAAAAACCAGGTAAAATTGCCCATTTTCATACTTTCAAAAATCATATTAAATAACATCAATTGGGAAAACTGATCACATCAAACCATGATATAATGTTTAAACTTTGTGTTGATGCAAAAGTATCATGTTTAAAAGAATACACTTAAATGTAGTTAGCCAAGGGAAAATGCCTATAAACTGGAGGTCCCTCTGCCTGTCAACATAGACAAAGAAGGAGTTTCCAATCTCTATGTATATATGTTTCTGCACAAAAATAATTCTCGAATTCTGTTATCGCCATTCCTAATATAAGCGACCCTTCTGTGATGGTATTTAAATTACGTAATCACCTCGATTTGAATTGAAATTTGGTATTGTTATTATCGTATCAAATACCTCATTTAAATATTTTGTATGTTTATTATGGAGAATACAAAACTTTATTTTTTTCTATAGTTATTTTGTTCACCCGTGTAGATAATGTTAATTTAATTGTTCTCAGACTGAGGAATTGCTATATTACACTGAGGTAACGTAGTAAATAAAAAGGAATTGTTATGTGGTGTTCACTTCCGAGTACCAGTGGATAGTGTTACAAAACTATAATTATGGGATATTATTAATTTGTTTCTTAATGATTTTTTATGATTATATTTTCGACGATTTAACGTTTGTCAGATATTCAGTAATTTTTAATATATATTTATTCCCTGCAATACAAGAATGCATGTTTTATATATATATTTTATGTTGTGTTCTGCGTATGGTTGTGTTTTGTTGTTTTGTGGTTGTGTGTTTTTGTGTTGTGTGTTGTTTGTTTGTGGTATTGTTGTGTGTTGTTTTGTTGTTGTGTGATGTTGTGTTGTTATGTTATGTGGTGTTGTGTTGTTATGTGTGATTGTGTCATGTTATTGTGTTGTGTGTCATTGGTGTGTTGCTGTGTGGCTGTGTTTTGTGTTGTGTTGTTGTGTGTTGTGTTGTTGTTCCGTGTTTGTGTAAAGTGTTGTTACGTGATGTTTTTGTGATGTGTTGTTGCGTTATGTTGTGTACTGTTGTGTTGTTGTCTGGTTATGTGTTGCTGTGTATTGTTGTGTTGTTAGGTGTTGTTGTATTGTGGTTGTGTTGTGTGTTGTTGTGTTGTGTTGTTGTATGATGTTTTGTTGTGTGATGTTTGTGTTGTGTTATGTTGTGTGATGTTGTGTTGTGTTGTGTGTTGTTTGTAGAGTGTTATTGTGTTGTTTATGGGTGGTGTTGTATTGTTGTTGCGTGGTTGTGTGTTGTGGTTGTGTTGTGTGTTGTGTTATTTGTTGTTGTGTGATGTTTAGTTGTTATGTTGTGATGTGTTGTGAGGTGTGTTGTGTTTTTGTGGTGTTGTGTGTTGTTGTTGAGTGGTGTTGTGTTGTTGTTGCGTGTTTGCGTGATTTGTATTTGTGTGCTGTTGTGTGATGTTGTGTTGTGTAATGTTGTGTTGTGTGATGTTGTGTTGTATGATGTTGTGTTGTGTGATGTTGTGTTGTGTAGTGTTGTTGTTGGATGTTGTTGTATTGTTGTTGCGTGGTTGTGTGTTGTGGTGTTGTTGTGTTGTGTGTTGTGTGATGTTTTGTTGTAATGTTGTGTCGTATTGTTGTGTAATGCTGTCTTGTGTTGTGTGTTTTGTGATGTTGTGTTTAGTGTGATGCGTTGTTGTGTTGTGTGATGTTATGTTGTTTGATGTTTTATTGTGTGATGTTGTGTTATTTTGTTGTGTTTTGTTGTGTGATGTGATGTGTTGTTGTGTGGTGTTGTGTTGTGTAGTGTTGTTGTGTTGTTGGTGTGTTGCTGTGCTGTGTGATGCTGTGTGGTTTTGTGGTGTTGTGGTGTCGTGTTGTGTTGTTGTGTAAAAACGAGTTCTTATGGGGTCACTTTTCAACGGGGTCTATTTTCAACGGGTCGGTGTAAAAAGTGCGCAGAAAGTTCAGTTTTCAACGGTTTTCGGGGTCATTTTTCAACGTTGGAAAATGACCCGAGGTCAGTTTTCAACGGGGGTCCATTTTCAACGTTACAACGGCACTTTTTATAGTTGTGTTGAATATTTTTGAAAGGAAAATTATCACCGTTTCCAACAGTAGTAACCTATTTTACTCACAAGAAATATGATTGTTTAGCAGCTAAATCCACAATGGATATTTTTTTTTTGTGTCAGGAAGGTTTCCATCCTTCTCTTTTATATAGTACCGCATAGAATAGGATTTTACCGATTTCTGATCTAGACCCCTAAATAGTCTAGAAATGGTCTTTGGTCACTCTGGTATGTCCAAAGATATTTTATTTTTTTATTTTTCCTAGATCCCTTGTTTTGAAGACGTCTATCGAATGGAACGTTGTTAGAATCTTCGTATAATAATAATAAAGTCTTTATATATATACTTGATAACAAAATAAGTCAAAAAGTCAAAAAAATGAGTCAAAAAGTTTTGGTCAAGTATATACATAAAAATGTACAGTGTTTACAAATACATCTGGATGATCTGGGATAAAATGGCCAAGAATACGCAGAACATCTTAGATGGGATGTTTAGGTACTGTAATCAAAATATGCACTTTCAATTTTCGAATATGTCAGAATATCAAAGATTATCTGAACATATCGGAATGATTTAAATTATGTATATTTCCGTCAATTTTTTGGATAATTGCTTTTCCGTAAGAAGCAATTTTCTAAAGGTATTAAATGAGCAAATTGTGAAATGTGGTTGAATATATTTTTTATCTTACGGACATTATGCCATTGCTGTAACTGCTTGAGAGTCACTCTATATAAGGAATGATTATGAACATGACTATGTTTATGTTCTTTAATAACTAATTTATCTCTGTTGGACTACCTTTATCTACCTTTCCGGAGAAAAGCATTAAAGGCCCAATACCTTTCCGAAAAGGCTTTTAATTTTTAAAATAGAAATGTAAAACGAGATTGATAATTTTGTAGAGTCGCAAAAGTTATCAACTTACCGGTAATGCTACACTTATCATCACCTTCTGAACAATTTAATTTAAATAAATAAAATGTTAATTTTCATAACGCGGGTCGTCTTATGTTTCCCGCCGTCGTCCTAAATGCCGCGCGGTAGTTGACTATCACTGCCCCAGAAGGCAAAATAGTGAAATGAAACTCAACTGTCATCATATATAACGCAGGATATCTTGCATAAGCTTCATGTTATAACCTCATCTTAGGCCATCGATATATATTTTCTTATGTTATCTATGATTTTTAGAAACCTTTAAATTTTGCTCCGGAAAGGTAGTGGGCCTTTAAGGTTTCTTAAAAACATTAAAGATGCTCCACCGCTGACAAATGGTATTTTTTCACTATCAAAAACAGGAGCAGACGATTTAGTATTTTTCTTCAGGTACAAAAATTACTTTCTTTACACCATTAAATTAAAAAATATAAAAAATAATTAATTGCATCCCGAAAAAATCCGGTGGCACTATATCCTATATGGAATGAAGTACTGATTGCCCATGCACCAAAGGCAAAATGAATTATTTTATATTATTTTTTGTGTTAATTAGCCATATATATACATGTTTAAACACCAATTATTGTTCAAATGATGAATATCAATTATGTTCTGTCGGCGGTGGAGCATCTTTAATAACATCAGAAAATACATCGATGGCCTAAGATGAGGTTACAACACCTAACATATGCAAGATTTCCTACGTGATATATGATAACAGTGGAGAGTCATTTCGGTGTTTTGCCGTCTGGCGCAGTGATAATCAACTGCCGCGCGGTAGTTTGGACGACGGCGGGAAACATAAGACGACCCGCGTTATAAAAATTGAAATTTTATCCATTTTGATAAAATACGTTTAGTGTCAACGGTTTAAAACTCTACAAAATCATCGATCTCGTTATACATCCCCATTTTAAAAATTAAAATCCGTTTTGGAAAGATAGCGGGCCTTTAACTCTTTATTTTGCAGAAAATAAAGGAAATGATAATAATAGGGCTAGTATTTATATATTTGCTAGGGGAATGTTGTTACTAGAGAACATCTACACCGAGACAACCATTGATGTGATGAGTGTAGTTTGTGAGATTTCACTGATCGTACTAGTGTTTTACGGTAACCATGGTAACGGTAGAGGCGGGGACATCCCGTTTATAGTCTATCTATACATAGTATATACGTTTAGACATACATTTTTTGCGTAAACATCGCATTTCAGTATTTTCATTTTTTACGCAAACATCGCGTTCCAGTATTATTTTACATTTTTTACGTAAACATCGCGTTTCAGTATTATTTTATGGTTTGATAAAACCAATTAAATAATATTTATCATTTGAATAATAACTGAAAGTTTCTGTCAAATAAACACGAAAATACATATAAAATAATTTGTTTTGATTTTGTTTTCGGCACAATCAGTACTTCATTCCGTATAGAACGTAGTGGCATGGATTTTCGGTATGCAATTAATTATTTTAAATCTTTAACATTAAAGAAAAATAAGAAACTCAAACTTTTCAATGTCAGAATGAGATGATAAAATAACTAATATTGCAAAGTAAGTAACTTTTGTAACCGAAGAAAAATCCTAATTCGTCTGCTCCAGTATATGATAGATAAGGCTACCGTTCGTCGGCGGGGTAGCATCTCTATATCTATATATATATATACATTCAAAACCGAAAGTGATCACCAAAACATTATTTTCATTCCAAAACTTGTGCCCTGAAAATTACCAATATTTTATATACCAAAGCTATTTTCCGTATGTCGGAAAAAAAACCCGAAGGTTGCTTCTACCGAACATGAAAATGGCTGGAGTTCCCAATCTTTCTAATGCAATATGTTTCTGGCCTTTTTATTTTATATCATAAGCTTTCTTACAGGGCAGGCATGTAATATTAACCAAATTATTTGAGTGTCGTTCGTTATTTCCTCCCCATGGTTCTCGTCCCTCTAATATACACTTATATAAGTCATGTGGAAGTACAATTGAAAACAATCGGGGATAGAGCGATGTGTGTAGGAGTCTGCGCTGACCCCCTCCCTGGGTCAAACTGACCACTACGGACAGCACACGGTATAATACCAGGTCTACAATATCCCCAACTGTTCTCCATGGGGTTCTTTCTCAATTACTGACAGGCCTCGGTCAACATTGGCCTCCACTTCCATGTGTTGGCCGGATGGAGCGTGGGGGAGGGGCACACTGGGCACGCACTTGGACGTGGGGAGGGGTCCACTTATATATAATTACCACACACTGGAGCGCGGGGAGGGATACACTTATAGCATGCTTTTATGTGTTGTAGACACAGTAAACTCTGCGAAAGAATATCATATTTCATCATATACAATCGTCAAGGTACGTTAAACTTAAAATGTTACTTTGACAATCGGTCTATGGTGATGATAACAGACCGTTAATTAACCCGACAAAACACTTTAAACACAAAGGAGGAAAACAAATGAAAAATCGGGTATTGAATGTATGGTCCAGAGGACAATATTGCGGACCTAGGTCTGACTAATAACGCCATCTGTATTAGGGACATGGCGTCCAGTTATATGCAAATATATTAAGTGCATGTATACATGCAGTTTCTGATCAGCTTGCAATCATTCCCAACAGATTACTATGGATACTTAGGCTTCTGTATCTTAATCGTATTTGGCCAGCCCAAGGTTTAAAGGCTATCAATAAGGTTTAAAGGCTATCAATTTAAAGTTCCAAAAAGTGTATGATTGAATAAAAATGAATACATCTTTTTCGGATCAATAATATTTTTAGTATTTCGTTTCATGTTTTTAAATGAAAGAAATTGTTCTTTGATTTGGTATCATGACAGCATGTTACTTATGCATTGTACAATTAGTCGATAGTGAAAATGTCACCACAATAAACTGATGTAAAGAATCTATTGATGTATACCTGCCATGTCTAATAGCCTTCCCTTATCCTTGATAAACAATATTGTCCCTTTATAGAAATGACCCTGTGTCTTATTTGACAAGGACTTCGAACTTTTTTAGCCCATCTTGGCAGGGAACTATACCATTTTTATCTCTATATCAGACAGGGACTTTCACATTTTCCTCTCTTTAAAAACTTTTGCACTACTGCTATTCGGCGGATCTTGTGATATTTACATAAAATATGTTATTTCTTCAATGACCAATCACTATATATATTACATAAGTCAATATCAGTAATTGTAGTAATTAGTACATTGTACATGCAGAATACATAAAATACATCAATAAAATCAAAGTGTATGCGTTTAAATCTGAATTGACGTTATACGATAACTGAAGTATAAATGTACATCGTTCCAAACTGTTTACGTTACATGTGCGAGCAGTGCACGAGCTGTGACGTCACAGAACACAGTATTTTGTACATATGTACTACGATACGCGAAGATACATAGTAGATACTCAGTATACGTACGTATTCTCGTGTTTTCGCCGCTAACACTCTATCCACAACATTCCCGATCCTCTTCTGTTTATTCATGGGGTGGGCATTTTTCCTCCGATGTGACATGACGCAATTTGTTATAAACAATATATGAAATCACACACAAATAGAAAGCTCCATTAACTCCTCCAAGGAAAACACAATATCAACAAAATCCCCTATTCCATGGCGTATACACGTTAAATCCTTTATACTTACTTTGAGGTAGCTCCACTTCCAAGATGATCAGCTGATCAACAAGCAAGTGTTACCAGATCTTTTCAAAAGTCTCCAAATGTTTGTGAGAGACGTGCCTAGCAGACTGTCTGTAGTAAAACTGAAACACATCTTGCCAAATTTGTGTAAAATCAGGGGTTGTGCAGATAAAACGCAGATTTTGTGGGTTGTGTCTGCCATATATGGAGGCGTTCGGTTAGTCAGAACGGGGATCGGTTTTCACTGAGGCAGGGGGTCGTACATTGGTAGGGACTGCCAAAAATACACAGAGCTGGCTTCAGCGGCTGACTCGCCCTATAAGGAAACTGGAATTCGGTTGCTAGGGAATGACTCTCTCAAGATTATTTGCCCGGCCCTTCTAGATTTGGCAGATGAGCGTTAGCCGACTCTATGAGACCTTGTACCGATATGCAAAGTGTGGTTTCAGAAGGGGTAAGGCGGATATAATAACAACTCGCTATATATACATAAAATGTTTGTAAGTCGTGCGCTCGTGGGACGCTCGTGCTGTACACTTAAGCCGAGTTATAAATAGAACACAGGATACCAAACCAATATATATATATATATATAATGAAAACCCTCCATACAATCCAGGATAAAGATTGATAGACATTGTAAAAACTGAATGCGCGCGCGATGACTGTTCCTGTACACGTGTAAACGCACACACCGCTGTATATCATGTAGATATTGTTAAATATATATACAGTTATGGAATTGTGCTTCTGAATCAAAACATCTCAACTTTAAAATGACTGCGAGATGGCGAGGGTACAGGTGAACAATGGAGGACATGTTTTAGCCTTAATTGTTGAATAATAATTTTTTTATCATAGTAATTAGAAATAATGATTTTACAAATGTATGAATGGTTAATTATCCGGATGTACGAAGTTATCCTGGTGATTAAACAAGGAGCATAATATTACATGTTTATCACAGAGTCCCGAAAATTAGTTACAGTTTATATTATAAATTTGGACCCACCAGACACAGGGATCTGATAATAAGTTACAGTTTATGTTATAAATTGGGACCCACCAGACACAGGGATCTGATAATTAGTTACAGTTTATATTATATTTTTGGACCCATCAAACACAGGGATCTGATAATTAGTTACAGTTTATATTATATATTGTGACCCACCATACACAGGGATCTGATAATTATTTACCGTTTAATATTTGAACCCGCCAGACACAGGGATCTGATAATTAGTTATAGTTTATATCATATATTTCGACCCAGCAGACACAGGGATTTGATAATTAGTTACAGTTTATTTTATATTTTTGGACCCACTAGACACAGGGATCTGATAATTAGTTACAGTTTATATTTTGACCTACCAGGTATATAATACATTTAGATAAGTGTCATGTAGCCCCTAAACTTATCCCTGCTCACTTGAATAGTGGATAATTTCATGATATTCTAGTTGCAGCAAAACCTTTGAACATAGGATTCCGAATTGATCGTAGAGTGTGGAGCTGAGTATAAGTCGAGAAATATTTCCCGTATCCAGAGAAATAGGTACTCCTGACATAGATGCGTGGCCTTTAATTATTATTTCTTTATTTCCTCCAAATATAAAGATCAATAGAAATAACACAAAATGCGCATACATTAGAAACGATATAGAAAGGTCACGCTGAGAACCACATCCTTCCATTATGACAGACACGTTGACATAAACACATTGTATAATGATAATAAACAGGACCGTTCACTCTATACAACACTGATATATAATAGACGCAAAAATAATTACACAATAACATCATCCTAATGCCAAAATAATATATATATATATATATGTATATGTATATGTCTGTTTAGGGTTACCCGACCGACTCTTATTTTTTACCGAAAATCCTGATTTTTTCCCCCACATTTCTATGAAAAAAAAAAAGAAAAAAGTCGGGATTTCGATCTCAGACTCCGGTTCCGGCCTTCATTTTGGTGACACCCTTATATCCCTACGGCCTGATAGTCCAGAGGCCCGTTAGTCCGAAGTTTCTTTAGTCCGAAGGCCCGTTAGTCCGAAGGTCCAATAGTCCTAAGGCCCAATAGTCCGAAGGCCCGTTAGTCCGAAAATCAGAAAATATTGCAAAATATTACATCAAAACTTTTTAAAAGTCATAAAAAGAAAAAAAATGTCTCACATTGTATAAGAAATTTCATAAGCATACATTCTATGAATTATCTTACAAATATACAAGCTTTAAGATGTCCGATTGTAAACGTGATCTGTAATTTGATTGTATTATGATATATGTAAATTATCAAATCTTACCGAAAAATTACATTTATACATATATCTGTAAACGTCGCTATATTTTCATTAATGGAACCTACGGTGGCCTTTTCTGCCATCGAGTTGCCGATTTACGATTTAATGATGTCGACATAATTAAGGCATTATGTCGACATCATATCGGAAGATGTCGACATAAACAGAAGAATATGTCGACTTACCACATGTACATGCCCACATAATGATTCCAAGATAATTATGTAGAATGTCGGTAACTCGGTGATTAATCGTGTTTATGCTCGTGTGTGACACCGACTTGTCAGTTATTGATGTCGACATCTAAATTAAAAGATGTCGACACCTGGTCTTGAAAGTGGAAATAAAAGATCTCCCTTTCATGAAGCACTGTGTATATGCAGCAAGGTACCATGCAGCAGAGATCGGCGTTTATTTTGTAAATTCAGGTAAGTTTTTATTTATTTGATTTCAAAATTAGAAATTGTGATCCTGCAAATCCCGGCCATGCAGCTGTAGCCTGCGTGCACAGGGACCTGGCACGAAAATTTTTAACCATTAGTATGCATATATATATTATATGTATATGTATACTGTTAGTTTTTAAAAAATCGTGTCAGGTCCCTGTGCCTGCGTGTACGTACATGTATCTGTTAGTCCGAGCTGAGGAAGTTAGACTGTTTAGCCCACCATCTGATTATGATATTCAAATCGCCCTGCGTCCCGTGGTCCGTGGCCCGTGGTCCGTCGTCCGTCCGTTAAACAATGCTTGTTATCACTATTTCTTAAAAACCGCTGCAGGGATTTTGTTCAAACTTCACATGGAGGGTCCCCTTGGTCCATATTTGTGCCATACAGATTTTGAGGCTGATCGGAAAAAACAAGATGGCCGCCAGGCAGCCATCTTTGATTTTGGCAGTTGAAGTTTGTTATCGATATTTCTTGAGAACTACTGAAGGGATTTTGTTCAAACTTCACATGGAGGTTACCCTTGGTCCCTAGTTGTGCCATACAGATTTTGAGGCTGATCGGAAAAACAAGATGGCCGCCAGGCAGCCATCTTTGATTTTGGCAGTTGAAGTTTGTTATCGATATTTCTTGAGAACTACTGAAGGGATTTTGTTCAAACTTCACATGGAGGTTACCCTTGGTCCCTATTTGTGCCATACAGATTTTGAGGCTGATCGGAAAAACAAGATGGCCACCAGGCAGCCATCTTTGATTTTAGCAGTTGAAGTTTGTTATTAATATTTCTTGAGAACTACTGAAGGGATTTTGTTCAAACTTCACACGGAGGTTACCCTTGGTCCCTATTTGTGCCATACAGATTTTGAGGCTGATAGGAAAAACAAGATGGCCGCCAGGCGGCCATCTTGGATTTTGATAGTTAAGGTTTGATATCCCCATTTCTCAAAAAGTGCTGAAGGGATCTTTCTCAAATTTAATATGTAGGTTCCCCTAGGGCCCTTGTTGTGCATATTGCATTTTTGGACCAATCGGTGAACAAGATGGCGCCAGGCCGCCATCTTGGATTTTGATAGTTAAAGTTTGTTATGGCTATTTCTCAGATAGTACTGAAGGGATCTGTCTCAAATTTCATATGTAGCTTCCCCTAGGGCCCTAGTTGTGCATATCGTGATTTGGGACTGATCGGTCAACAAAATTACTGCCAGGCAGCCATCTTGGATTTTTATATTCAAAGTTTGTTATCGCTATTTCTCAGAAAGTATTGAATGGATCTTTCTCAAATTTCACATGTAGGTTCCCCTAGGGCCCTAGTTGTGCATAAAGTGATTTGGGACTGATTGATCAACAAGATGGCCGCCAAGGAGTCATTTTGGATTTTGATAGTTGAAGTTTGTTACCGCTATTTCTCAAAAGGTACTGAAGCGATCTGTCTCAAATTTTATATGTACGTAGTATGTTTGAAAAAGTTTAAAAAGTAGAGAAAAGATCCATCTTTCCTTTGTCAGATATCATTCTTTGGTGGGCGCCAAGATCCCTCTGGGATCTCTTGTCATTTATGGAACCTACGGTGGCCTTTTCTGCCATCGAGTTGCCGACTTACGACTTAATGATGTCGACATAATTAAGGCATTATGTCGACATCATATCGGAAGATGTCGACATAAACAGAAGAATATGTCGACTTACCACATGTACATGCCCACATAATGATTCCAAGATAATTATGTAGAATGTCGGTAACTCGGTGATTAATCGTGTTTATGCTCGGATGTGACACCGACTTGTCAGTTATTGATGTCGACATCTAAACTAAAAGATGTCGACACCTGGTCTTGAAAAACACTGTGTATATACAGCAAGGTACCATGCAGCAGAGATCGGCGTTTATTTTGTAAATTCAGGTAAGTTTTTATTTATTTGATTTCAATATTAGAAATTGTGATCCTGCAAATCCCGGCCATGCAGCTGTAGCCTGCGTGCACAGGGACTTGGCACGAAAATTTTTAACCATTAGTATACATATATATATTATATGTATATGTATACTGTTAGTTTTAAAAAAAATCGTGCCAGGTCCCTGTGCCTGCGTGTACGTACATGTATCTGTTAGTCCGAGCTGAGGAAGTTAGAGTTCAAAAGGACTCTGCTTTTTACCACGAATTTCCATCCTCTTGACCATAATTATTTATTAATATAACCGTTGGTTGAAAATTCGTTTTAAAAGCTGTGTGTGTGTTTTGTGGATTAGCATTCGTACCAATTGCATGTGGTACATGCCGTACAACACTATATTAAAAGAATGAATGAAAAATGCAAAACAATGATTTTTTTATGTTTTGTTTTCTTGCGAATCACGAAATATACCAGTTACGTAATTTAAAAGCCATAAAGGTCACAGTGCAGGTACACAATACACCTTGGGAAACAAGCTTTACTTGTTAGATTGCCCTATCCATATACATGTATATACATTAATATTTACATCCCTCGATACACTTATATAAAGGCACAACGAATTTTTGTTATGGTCTTAATGCTCAGATTCAACCTTTGGGCTAAAAATCCTCCCGAGACGCGGTTTTAAACTCCAAACTCTGGATACATCTGCATCTTTTTTTTGTAGTAAAAACACGCGTTCTTTGTTGTCAAACGTAGTAAAACAAGTCACGTGCTTATACCTCATTCATGCCATTGGCCGGAATATACAATTGTATTATGGGTAACTAGTGATCACATGAGTGTGTGTTTACTTCCAAATATAGTGATTTCTCTGACCTGGTATTTAGTATATATAATTTGGCCTTTTGACGAAGATCTTATTTTCTCTGTGTTATATGTATCTAAGCAGGTAATTATGTATGTAAATATAAATTTAGAATTCTACGAATTTAGCCGGGAGTAGCCGATCTTCGCTGATCCTAGATTACACGGTTAGACCTATTGAATTGGTCGATTCGCATTATATCATTTATTTACAAAACGTGTAAATTTCAGTTTTATAACTCATTTTAGTTCGTTATTTATAGTAAAACAGTACATATGTGCAAGTCAAAATGATATGCATGCAATATCAATAATATTTTGGAGTCTAAATATTTTCAAATAAATCAATTTTCTGAAGAAATGGCAAGCAAACTATCACCATATTTGGAAGTAAACACACAATCACGTGATCACTAGTTACCCATGATACAATTGTATGTTCCGACCAATGGCATGAATGAGGTATAAGCACGTGACTTGTTTTACTACGTTTGACTACAAAGAACGCGTGTTTTTACTACAAAAAATAGATGCAGATATATCCCGAGTTTGGAGTTTAAAACCGCGTCCCGGGAGGATTTTTAGCTCAAAGTTTGAATCTGGCCATTAAGACCATAACAAAAATTCGTTGTGCCTTTATATAAGTGTATCGAGGGATGTAAATATTAATGTATATATATGGACAGTGCAAGCTATCAAGTAAAGCTACCTTTATGGCTTTTATATTACGTAACTCGTATTTTTCGTGATTCGCAAGAAAATAAAACATGAAAAAATCATTGTTTTGCATTTTTCATTTTTCATTCATTGTTTTAATATAGCATATATATAGTAAGGTACATGTATGTACCACATGGACTTGGTACGAATGCTAATCAACAAAACACACACAGCTTATAAACGAATATAACGAATAAAAACTACAGCTGCATGGCCGGGATGTGCAGGATCACAATTTTTAATTTTGAAATCAAATATAAAAAAACTTATCTGAATTAACAAAATCAACGTCGATCTCTGCTGTATGGTGCCTTGCTGCATATACACAGTGCGTCATGAAAGAGTGGCCTTTGATTTCCACTTTCAAAACCAGGTGTCGACATCTTTTAGTTTAGATGTCGACATCAATAACTGACAAGTCGGTGTCACACCCTAGCATAAACACGATTAATCACCGAGTTACCGACTTTCTACATAAGTGTCTTGGAATCATTATGTGGGCATGTACATGTGGTAAGTCGACATATTCTTCTGTTTATGTTATCATTCTAAATTCATCTAATTCACATGATGTTTTCTTATAATTGAGATGACCAGCAAAAAGATCGTGGATTAACTGCATTAGGTTAAAGACGCTCCACCGCCGACAGAGTATAAACAATACTCATCATTTTAACAATATTTGGTGTTAAGTCACGTGTATATATGTTTAATTCACACAAAACAAGTAATATAAAATAATATATTTTGCTTTTGGTGCATGCGCATCCCATACAGGACATAGTGCAAGGAAATGTTTCGGGATGCAATCAATTACTTTCAATATTTTTATCTTGAAGTAAAATTAGAAGTTCAAACTTTTCAATTGTGGTAATGGTGTTAAGTAAGTAACTTTTGCAACTTAAATAATGAAAAAATAATGTAGACTATGATTTTTATCGTTTTTTGTTACCTAGAGCGCTAAAACGTCTAAAAATGGTCTTAGGGTACTCTGGTGGGTCAATGATTATATAATCTGTAACTAATTCTCAGATCCCTGTGTCTGGTGGGTCCATGATTATATAATCTGTAACTAATTCTCAGATCCCTGTGTCTGGTGGGTCCATGATTATATAATCTGTAACTAATTCTCAGATCCCTGTGTCTGGTGGGTCCATGATTATATAATCTGTAACTAATTCTCAGATCCCTGTGTTTATCATCGGGTGGTCCGAAGGCCCGTTAGTCCGAAGGTCCAATAGTCCGAAGCCCTTTAGTCCGAAGGCCCGTTAGTCCGAAAATCAGCATATAGTTGTTAAAATTAACGTATAGATGTATTTTTCACAAAACATTTTTTCTGCACTGCTGACCTGACAACTTCTATGGAAGTCAAGTTGTCATTCCTCATGGAGCATTGCAAGGTCAAAATTACATCAAAACATAAAAAGATAATAATAAAAAAAGTTGATATGTTATATTTTATGATATATCGCACAAGCATACGTTCTATGAATTATCTTACGAACATACCAGCTTTAAGATGTCCGATTGTAAGCCTTATGTACACTGTGATTTGATTGCATTAGGATTAACATTGCTTCGTGAATAAATGATGTATATAATCAAATCCTACCTGTAAACGTCGTATATTGTACAATATGTATTTAACGACTTATTTTTGCGTTTCCTTCCCCTTTGTTTGACTTGTTATTTATTCTACCCATAATGACGGAAATGGTCCGCATAACGATATTTTAGGGGGAGATGTTAAACCGATTGCATTGATTGTACATATAAAATGCATATACTTTTTAATATCACATACGTTTAAGTATTTCAAGATTATGCTCTTTTTTAAATTCGCAACATTTCGTTGTTTATTATCATTTTTCATATCAAATATATAGAGTCACATACATGTAATTTGCATCGAAAACCGTAATAAACGTTTGTTTCTTTTCGAGTACTGTTGGCATATAAATTCTAGTTATAATATCTGTTTTCGGACTGTTGGGCCTTCGGACTAACGGGCCTTACGACTAACGGGCCTTCGGACTAACGGGCCTTAGGACTAACGGGCCGTAGGGATATAAGGCGGTCACCGGCGATACTGCACGGGGAAATCGCTTGTACGAGGAGGGGAATTGCTTTTTACACAATTTTAGGAATGCTCGGTTATGTTTTGGGAATTTTCCGTAATTTGAGATAATTTATTCCACGGAACATTACACTTATCCATTTCCGTGAAGGACCAGGTAGTTTTCACGGCATGTCCAGAAACACACATATCGGGGAATTATCGCATTTCAAAATGAAAAAAAAAATCGCTTGAAATTCGTCTCATATGTGTTCAATAATAACGGCATTTTTTTACCTATACTTTAAATTGTTACAAACTTAAAGTTTATTATTCTCAGATTATCAAAGTTCATGAGATCGTTAGTGAGTATAATATCCACTATTTGATGATTTCTAAATGCATCCTGTATCAATTTGGCTTCAATACGTATTGCATGTCAATGTTGTGAACTCTACGAATATGAAAATTTTACTAAGACACTAATAATTAAGTTTAAAGTTTGAAGGCAGAACAAGGTTAAATGCCTTAAGGACTCGACCAACTTCGATCGCGACTTTCAACGGACCTTATTTAGCGGAGTTATGGCCCTTTCCTTAAATAAAAAAGTCAGTTTCTGCCAATTCCGTACAATAACTGTAATAAATATTAACCGATTTTCTTCAAACTTCCTGATAACAAAGTTAAATGTCTTAAGAGCTCGGCCAAATATCTTACTTCCGAATAAGACTTCAGTTTATTTTTTCATGTTTCAACCAAGGTTAAACCTAACCTCAATAATGTTTACCTACAATATGTCCTGAAAGCGGGGAATGAAAATTCCACGAATTTGCTTGTATAGCTTTAGTTTTAATATAATAAAAATGGGGAAAGGGGAAATTTTATATATCAACAACTGTTTTACTTATTAAATGTATTTTAGAATAATTCTATAAAAGACATTTTAGTACCATATGACATATCGTTTTATATTTAGAAAACAAAAATTCAAAAATAAAAACCATCCCTTTCAATAAAGTTTTCACTATCATTATTTTATCCGAATGGAATTGGCACAATATTTGATAATGACTCTTTAGACATATACGTACCGTACTCTTGGCCTCCAGACGAATTAGGCAATGGATGATTTTGCACAACTACAGGATAAGAGGAGTTACTTCCCTTTGCGCATCAGTTGTGTATAGCGCTGTTTCAGTATTATAGGCCATGGGCTAGGAGGGTCCCACATGCACCCCCCCCCCCAAACCTCCGAACCAATATTTTTCTGAACCCTTATGACCCACTGATCACAAATCCAAATGTTAACATTGCATAAGTTGGGATGAACTTCCGGTTATGACGTCATCAAGATGGCCGCCATCTAGAATTTCACTAAAAATTGAAAAAATAGTCATAACATTAACATTTTTCAACCGAAGTAGACAAATGAGGTACCAAAATGACCACAATAGAACAACAAATACATATCAGGACCAAAAAATCCAAAATATGTAGTGATTTCTACGCAGGAAATGAAAAAATCGGATTTTAAAGCTCAAAAATGGTGATTTTTCAGCAAATTTTTCATATTTTGTTTGACGCAGCAAAAATGTTTCCCAACAGCAATCTATTATTTCTAATAAGTTTTTTGACCACTTGTCAATCAGTTTAAGCAACAAAAACAACCAAAACCGATGTTAACATCGTATAAGTTCCGGTTATGACGCCATCAAGATGGCCACCATCTCGAATTTCACTGAAAAATGAAAAAATAGTCATAACATTGGCATTTTTCAACTGAAGTAGACAAATGAGGTATCAAAATGACCACAATAGAACAACAAATACATGTCGTGACCAAATAAGCCAATATATGTAGTGATTTGAACGCAGGAAATGAAAAAAATAATATTTTAAGCTCAAAAATGGTAATTTTTCAGCATTTTTTCATATTTGGCTTGACGCAGCAAAATTGTTTCCCAACAACAAATTGTTATTCACAATCAGTTATTTGACCTCTTATCAATCTGTTAAAACAACAACAACAAAAATATATAGAAATGCAACAGAGATTTGTTATACCATCATTTGGTTTACAAAACATCACCGGATGCGGCATATGATTGTTATTTTTTTCCAAACCGCTAACACTATAGTTTCCTGGTGTATTGGAATTTCCTGAATATAACATTGGCTATTGACGATTTATATCTTAACAAATTTGAATTTAAAGTTGGCTGAATATCTAAGTGGGACTTCAAAATAATCCATTTTCATGCTCGAAATTTTGTAGACTAGTAGCCTCTCAAACTGAATTATTACAGCAAAACGCTAACTAATAGCTATAGGGTATCAAATTAAAGTTCCGTAAATACCATGACACTTTTCGAAACATATTGTGTCTTTTAGAATGAGCACATCCACTGTTTATTTCCTGTGTATAACGCAAGATATAAGATGGTTACTACAGTGTCACATATTTCTTTCACTAGTTCTTAATGCTAATCATTTTCGTTGTGCGTGCTTTCTTGCCAGAGTGTCGCCTTCGACCTCGGTGACCTGATGTGACATTACATTACCGGGTTACCATCGTGGTTCTAACTTGTCAACTGTCCATGGTCAGAGTTAAGATCAGAAACATCGGCTTCAGGAATGTGGGAGCTCTTCCTGTTTCCAACCTAGTTTCACCTAGATTCACATATCGTATATGATGTTCCAGACTTCCCCGGCATGATGGAAAAGACACCAGATCAACATTCTGTGGAGGGTTGAGTTGGTTCTCCTTAATTCGTATGAAGCACAATTCCTAATTCTTGTGAACCTCAGTGACCATAGGTGGCACAGGTGGATTCTTTGAGGTCATAAATGAGGTCTGCAGTGAAGTTTCACTCTTTGCCAAGTCTGGAAAGCACTTTAGAGAACTTTTAACTGGAGAGTCTTCAATGGTCTCTTTGCGCATACACCAGATGTGACACAACCAGCACCTTCAAGGGAGTGGGAAAAGTCAGACCAATGAAAAACATTTAACATTTATGCCCTCATTAATGACCTCGATGATATCACCAGTGCCATTTATGGTTGCACGAGGGTCCACAAGATTGATGAATAGTACTTCATACGAATTATGGAGTTATGTGCTTAAGAGAACCAATTCCACCATTGGAAGAATGTGCATCTGGTGTAATTTCCATTATGCCGGAGAAGTCTGAAACAGCATATACGTACGATATGTTAGAATCTGAAAGAGATCCCACATCCCTGAACCTGTTGTTCCTGATATGAACTCTGGTCATGGATGGGTCATAAAAGGCTAGAACAACACTGGTTATGCAGTGTCACAATTCGACGAATTGAATACTGATATCTCGAGTACTCTGATTCGGACTGCATGTACCAGCCACCAGATATGCCGAGTCTCTTCAGTAGATAGGTCAGTGAGGCGAGAAAGCACGCACAATGATAATGGTTATCATTGAGAACCAGTGAAAGACATATTAGTGATATTGTAGTAACCACATGGCATTTTGCTTATGCTATGCATAGGAAATAAACAATGAATGTGCTCATTTTCAAAGACACAAACGCTTTTGGGAACTGTTAATGATATTAACGGAAACACAGGCTTAGCTAAGGTTACATTTGTTACGCTATCAGTAGGTGTTGTGTTATTTTTGAGACGCTGCTAATCTATCAAATTTAGGGTATAACAATAATTCTTTTTTTGCATTTCTATATATTTTTGTTGTTGTTGTTTTAACAGATTGATAAGAGGTCAAATAACTGATTGTGAATAACAATTTGTTGTTGGGAAACAATTTTGCTGCGTCAAGGCAAATATGACAAAATGCTGAAAAATTACCCTTTTTGAGCTTAAAATATTATTTTTTTCATTTCCTGCGTTCAAATCACTACATATATTGGCTTATTTGGTCACGACATGTATTTGTTGTTCTATTGTGGTCATTTTGATACCTCATTTGTCTACTTCAGTTGAAAAATGCCAATGTTATGGCTATTTTTCGTTTTTTCAGTGAAATTCGAGATGGTGGCCATCTTGATGACGTCATTACCGGAACTTATACGATGTTAACATTGGTTTTGGTTGTTTTTGTTGCTTAAACTGATTGACAAGTGGTCAAAAAACTTATTAGAAATAATAGATTGCTGTTAGGAAACATTTTTGCTGCGTCAAACAAAATATGAAAAATTTGCTGAAAAATCACCATTTTTGAGCTTTAAATCCGATTTTGTCATTTCCTGCGTAGAAATCACTACGTTTATTGGATTTTTTGGTCCTGATATGTATTAGTTGTTCTATTGTGGTCATTTTGGTACCTCATTTGTCTACTTCGGTTGAAAAATGTTAATGTTATGACTATTTTTCAATTTTTAGTGAAATTCTAGATGGCGGCCATCTTGATGACGTCATAACCGGAAGTTCATCCCAACTTATGCAATGTTAACATTTGGATTTGTGATCAGTGGGTCATAAGGGTTCAGAAAAATATTGGTTCGGAGGTTTGGGGGGGGGGGGTGCATGTGGGACCCTCCTAGCCCATGGCCTATTAACAAACGTCCGAATGGGTAAGATAATAATATAGCCACACATATGGACAATATTCAAGGAATGTGGCCATGGAACAACGGTAGGATATTATACAAGTCTTGGGAATTATCCCAAATCATTTGTAAAGCATTTCTGCAAAAGCCGCGAGAGGACTTTTTGATTTTCTTGATTTGTTTTCAAAGGGTGAGTAAAAATATTGCTAGAAGAGAGGCCATTTTTTCAGGTTTAATGTATTTTCAGTTTAAAATGGTTCGAAAAAATGAATATTAAGATTGAAGAAAAAATGAGATAATCCATATTAAAAACGACTGATCCATAACACTCTATTGGATACAGTGTTTAAAAGAAAGAAAATAAACCCATGTATTTTCCCCGTTTTCCATAGCCATGCCTTCCTCGAACTATTGACAGTAATTTCGACACGATTACCACTATCGTTAACCTCTATTATTCACAAAATTGTGCTGATTGTTTGAGAGCGATTTATAATGTAAATAAATTTTGTACAAGTCCATACATAATGTAAATAAATTTTGTACAAGTCCAACAAAATGCACTAAAGTTATCTCGCTTATACCACGACTTAAAGAGTGTCTCCATCTGTTTTATATGTCTATATTTAATAAAGCATTCATTCATAAGTTTGCTGACCCTGATAAACAATACTTTGCAAGTTGCTCTTGACTGGCACACTTCATTTTCTATCCTACTTTTACGAATTACATATACCAGTATATTATGCACAATACATCGCTATACATGTATTTTTTACGGAGCTTATGACCTGGTCTTGTCTAAATTGCAGTTGCCTGTATATACAATTACACCTGCTTTATCTTATTCGATAATGACTAAATGTAGATATATGTACATAGCCCGGTCTAGGAGTTCTGTAAGGGATATACTTGTACGTATATTTTTGAAAATCTATGATTTCTTCTCGTATTTGAGCCTTGTAAATTCAAAACTTTCTTTCCAATATTCTGGTATTTGCCATGGCTACTCTTTTTAATCTACACTGATGTACATCCTAATCCAGGAACCGATACAAACAATAATAAATATAAACAGAAATAAACAACAGTCTTAGGCTAAACAAATAAATTTTCCTGCTTCATTGGAAAAATATAGATCTCTACGGAATATTGTGATAACTATGATAAGAAATGCGAAACAAAATTATCTTTTAAAATTGCAAAACATTCTTGTGGACAAAAGTATTCCTCTAGGTAAATGGTTGCGAATTGCCAAGTCTATAATAAAAAAAAAAAAATAAAAAAAAACACAACATATTATCCTTTGGAAATTAATGGTGATTAGAAATTACACCCAGTAATAATGTGTGATTCTCTGAACTCCTTTTTTTTACATCTTTTTCTACAACTAATAAAACTATTGATAATGTTCCGTTAGATATTCCCCCTTTTCGACACGAACTATCAAATATTACTATCATTGAACAAGACATACTTGACCAGCTTCATCTCATCAATATAAAAAAAAACTCCAGATCCTAAGGTGTATCTGAATGTTACATATTCTTTTTGTTAAATCAATTGAACTTGGACATTTACAGTGTACCGCAAATCTGGAAAATGCTAATGTTACAGCTATCTACAAAGGTAAAGGAATAAGAAGTGACCCTTCTTATTTTTATAGACCTATTTCTGTCACACGATTATTTATTAGCAAAATGCTTGAGAAAATAGTTTTTAAATATCTCTTTAATTCTCTGTCATCTAATAACATTATTTAAAAAAAAATCAGTCAGAGTTTCTTCCTAAAGACTCAACTCTTGTCTGTTTAAAGGGCCACTACCTTTTCGAAACGGCTTTTATTTTTTAAAATAGGAAAGTAAAACGAAATCAATAATTTTGTAGAGTCGCAGAAGTTATTAACTATACGTTTACTAGCAAACTTATCATCGCCTTCAGAATTGTTTAATTAGAATAAATAAAATGTTAATTTTCATAACGCGGGTCGTTTTATGTTTCCCGCCGTCGTCCTAAATGCCGCGCGGTAGTTGACTATCACTGCGCCAGACGACAAAACAGCGAAATGAATCTCCACTGTTATCGTACATTGGACAGGGAATCTTGCATATTTTTGGTGTTGTAACCTCATCTTAAGCCATCGATATATATTTTCTTTTGTTATTAATGTTTTCAAGAAACCTTTAAATTTTGCTCCGGAAAGGTAGTGGGCCTTTAAGATTTAATAAACTTGATAAAAGGAAATAGGCAGTTAGTTTTCTGTGATATTAGTAATTTAAGGATAGAGGTTGGCATTACGGTCTTGTAAATAATAAAAAAAAAGTGTGGCATAAAAGATAATGTTCTCCATTGGCTCACAAATGATTTAATGGATAGACAGCAGCGAGTACTAATTGATGAATATAAGTCATTTTGGAAAACTTTATCAGCTGGTGTGCCTCAAGGCTCAGTACTAGGGCCTTTCCTATTCTTAAATTATATAAATGATTTAGAAATGATTTAATTAAAATTTACGCTAATGTTATTTTTTTTTTTTGCAGATGACTCATCACTCTTTGTTCTCATTAATAATAATCAAGTATTTTAGATATTAATCTTTTAAAGAATATCTCTTTGTGGCAGCTCTTTGGATGATATCTATCACTTCTTTCTATTTTGCCCAAGATTTGTAATCGAAAGACAACTTTTAATTGATTCTTTGTCTCAACTGCAAGTATATATCCAACTAAATCTTAAGTTAAATCTTAACTTAAACATTTATCTACATCTGATAAACAATATTAACTTGCTAACAAGGGGAAGTAATCACCTCAGTCACGATCTAAATTCTGCAATGTGTGCATACATTCAGAAAACCATTGATTCAACAGGTAGACTTTAAAGCTATTATCAATTTTGAAGTAAAATTAATATATTGATTAATTAAACTGCATTTATTTGTGTTAATCCTAAAAATGATTAAATATTAATTTATAGATCCAGTCCAGTGCAAGTATGTTTTTAAATATATGCTCTAAAAAATGCTTCTATATTTTATATACAATTATTTACATGCATGTAATCATGTGGAGCGGGCATATATAGGCTTTGCCTGCTGCACGATCGAAAATTGAATCTTTTGATTTAATAAAATATTTTGAAATGAAAAAAAAATGAAATGTTTATTTTAGAGGTTGATATCATTTTGAGGAGATTAATATAGTTGGAAGTCGTGTATCAGATATCTCGTTTCAGGCCGACATCTAAGGAGTCCGATAGCAAGTCCCAGGGCCGTGTTTTATGGAGTCCGAAATCATGTCCCAGGCCGTATTTTTATGGAGTCCGACATCAAGTCCCAGGGCCGTATTTTATAAGTCCGACATCAAGTCCCAGGGTCGTGTTTTGTGGGTTCCGACATCAAGTCCCAGGGTCGTTTTTTGTTCCGTCAAGTTTGTGGGGTTCCGACATCACGTCCCAGGGTCGTGTTTTGTGGGTTCCGACATCAAGTCCCAGGGCCGTATTTTGGGGTCCGACATCAAGTCCCAGGCCGTATTTTATGAGTCCGACATCAAGTCCCAGGCCGTATTTTATAAAGTCCGACATCAAGTCCCAGGGCCGTGTTTTATAAAGTCCGACATCAAGTCCCAGGCCGTATTTTATGGAGTCCGACATCAAGTCCCAGGGCCGTATTTTATGGAGTCCGACATCAAGTCCCAGGCCGTATTTTTATGGAGTCCGACATCAAGTCCCAGGCCGTATTTTATGGATCCGACATCAAGTCCCAGGCCGTATTTATGAAGTCCGACATCAAGTCCCAGGCCATATTTTGTGGAGTCCGACATCAAGTCCAAGGCCGTACTTTATGAAGTCCGACATCAAGTCCCAGGCCGTATTTAATGAAGTCCGACATCAAGTCCCAGCCGTATTTTATGAAGCCGACATCAAGTCCCAGCCGTACTTTATGAAGTCCGACATCAAGTCCCAGGACGTATTTTATGAAGTCCGACATCAAGTTCCAGGCCGTATTTTATGAAGTACGACCTCAAGTCCCAGGCCGTATTTTATGAAGTCCGATATCAAGTCCCAGGCCGTATTTTATGAAGCCCGACATCAAGTCCCAGGCCGTACTTTATGAAGTCCGACATCAAGTCCCAGGTCGTATTTTATGAAGTCCGACATCAAGTCCCAGGTCGTATTTTATAGAGTCCGATATCAAGTCCCAGGACCGTGTTTTGTGGAGTACGACGAAAGTTAGATAAAGTGTTATAATGATTTTACATTGCCTCAGGGCTAATTTAAAAGATTATAGAATGAGAGAATAATTTGATTTGCGGTTGGAGTTATGTATGTTACAAAAATCTAGTATCTCTATAACTTGTTTAGGTTATATACATCTTCATTAAAGATGCATATGTAAATAATAATGTGTAACTAAGTGATTTATATTCTTGGAAACATTTAAGAATTAAACGCCCACAATTGTGTTTGCCTATTATATTGTATTTCCAGGAAAATATATAACGCTTTATCCTAACTTACGTTCAACTACACAAAGAGACGAAATAGCACGGATTGTAGACTGAATAGTTGAATCAATCATAAGCTTTTCCCTGTCCGTGCATTGCTGTTGTTTAACATTGGTTTCCGGAAGTGACCTTACACATGTTTCAGCTGCTGCCCTCACCCTTTTTAAAATAATCATGATAATGTTCAAGTGTTTAATTAATTGTTAATTCAGTTTTTGATTTAACAAGCTTTGTTGCGACTCCGACGTAAACAAATCAATGCTAATTAGACAATGAACTAGTTATCGAATGAGCTTGAAATATTCACTAATTGGCATAATCTCGGGAGAATGTGTTTATTACGTACTGGCATAATCTCGGGAGAATGTGTTTATTACGTACTGGCATAATCTCGGGAGAATGTGTTTATTACGTACTGGCATAATCTCGGGAGAATGTATAACTTACTGGCATAATCTCCGGAGAACGTAATGTACAACTCAGTAGCATAATCTCTTGTGAAATTATAACTTACTGTTAAAATCTCTGGAGATTGTATAACTTACTTACATAATTTCGGGATAAACTATAACTTTCTAGCATAATCTCGGGAGAATGTGTAACTTACTAACAAAATCTCGAGAGAACGTACAACTTAGTAGCATAGCATAATCTCGGAATAAAATATAACTTACTGGCATAGTCTCGGTAAAAATGTAAATGTATAGCATAATCTCGGAATAAAATATAACTTACTGGCATAGTCTCAGTAAAAATGTAAATGTATAGCATAATCTCGGAATAAAATATAACTTACTGGCATAGTCTCAGTAAAAATGTAAATGCATAGCATAATCTCGGGATAAAGTATAACTTACTGGCATAATCTCGGAAGAAGTGATGCCCTGGTTGTTCCCTGTGGGAGAGGTCCACTAGTACCATTGGTGATAAGGGAGAAGATGGCGTCTAGCTGGAAGTTTCCATTGTCTATAAAACATTTCCGGAAACGTCTATCGAAAGATCCCAGACAAGGAGGGCTAAATTGTTGCTGACCTTGTTGATATTGACTCTGTCTCTGTCCATGTTGCGTCTGCGCACTGATGGAAGCGACTACTACAATGAACAGTTTGTTAAAATTAAAATTAAACATACAGTAATAGAGATAGCATAAATATTGGAGATATTACAATGTCGTCAATAATGATATTTTATTTTGGATTGAAGAAGGCCCTATAGTGGCTGAATATATATTCCATAGAAATGGATTACAGGTGTAAATATCAAACTTTATTTTTATTACAATGTCGTCAATAATGATATTTTATTTTGGATTGAAGAAGGCCCTATAGTGGCTGAATATATATTCCATAGAAATGGATTACAGGTTTAAATATCAAAGTTTATTTTTATTACAATGTCGTCAATAATGATATTACAGGTGTAAATATCAAATTTTATTTCTATTACAATGTCCTCGGCGGCATGCTTTCGTGATATAGCACTATAAAAAGGGCAACAGTTCCACTTTACAAGAAGACACAATACGAACATACCGCAGTCTCACAAAACACGCACCTCGCACTTCAGACACGCTACACACCGCATACATGGGAGGCCATCCTTACATGACCATAACTGTTAATAGGACGTTAAAATAATAAAATAAACTAAGAAACAAACAGCCTTGAAGTTGTTTATATTGCATTTTGGCACCAACAGGCAGTCATCTTGGGTTTTGATAGTTGACGTTCATTACCGCTTTTTCACAGATGACGCTAAGTGAACTATCTCACATTTTATATGTATAGGGTTTTTTCAGACTCTATCTGTCATAATGAAAGCCGACAGGCCGAATTTTTTTTTATTTGAAATTTGATTTCGCAATTAAGATCAATACGTAAACAAAATCGCCGACAAGTAGTCATCTTGATTTTTTCATAATTGAAGTATTACCGCTATTTCTCAGAAAATTCTGAAGAAATCGGTCTCAAATTTTATATGTAGACTCTCCTTGGGCCCATGTCATGCATATTACATAATAACCGATCTGTCAACCGGATGGCTGGGAGGCACCCACATCTGGAATTTGGATATACGATGTATGTTACCGCTATTTCACAGCAAGCACTTTGATTGCAATTAGGCGGCCATCTTGGATTGTCATATACGATTCATTTCTAAAAAAAAAATAATTTGTATTCTACAGAAGACTTTTCCCTCTGATACATCATTTGTCATATTTGATCCAATGAATAGCAAACTAATGTCAAGTGTTGATTTTGGTCAACATTCATCATTTCCGTCATTCTGATGACGTCATAATCGGAAGTTCATCCTAGTTTATGCCGAGTTACCTGTTGGTTTCGTAATAAATGAGTCATCAATGAGTTAGGGTGATCAGGTGGTGTAGTGGTCTCTCGCCTTTCACCTAGCCGGCCGGGGTTCGATCCCCGGCACGAATGTGAAAAGGTTAGGGGTCACCTGCCGATCACGTGGGTTTTCTCCGGGCGCTCCGGTTTCCTCCCACACTAAGACCATTCGCGCGCTTACATCCGGGCCATCGAGAGTGAATTGCGTAAGTTGTATAACTTGTTTCGATATCAATGTAAAAGAAATAAAGTTTATTTTTTAAAATGAGTCATTAGGGTCCAGGAAAACATTGATACGTTAAGATATAGGCATGCACGTAGACGTGATCTCGTTTTCGGAGTATTAATCTTGTCAAATTCTGTCCAATTGAGAAATCTTTGATTGGTAGTTGAAATATAACAAGACTACGATCTATATTATAAAGGTAACAAAATCGAAAGTATTTTTACTGTTTTACGGTTATGCATTTTATTTAAAAATTACAGCACCGTTACAACAAGTGTTCCTGTTTACATTCATTCACTCGATAGACACGTTGGCTGGTAGCTTATGTAGTTGGCTGGTAACTGATGTAGAAGATTAATTTTTAATTGGCATGTAACGAAGGCGCTGATTGGCTGAAGTATCCACAGCCCGACTGATTGGCCCCCGACTGACAAGATCGCCGACAACATTGAGAAGTAGGTGGAGCCATCGGATCTTGGATGTTCAAATCCGACTCTCTTGTACAATGTGTTTGATCACGTTGTCCCCTATTTTATTATGTTTACAATGTATACAACAATCGCTGTATTCAAAATTCGTTATTGTTTTGTTTCAATTCTTAAGCGAATATTTTGAGGATTTTTGTTCATGAATTATTGATCATTTCTCTCGACTTCGGGGAGTATTCATACTGGAGCTTATCTACCAACGTTTAAAATTTTAAATATGTTTTTATCTATTTATTCTTCTAACCATTGTAATGTTACATCTAATGTCACAGGCGTAGGAAGATGAAACGTAATGGGGGGGCAAAGGTCCTCAATATTTTGTAACCCCCCCCCCCCCCCCCCGCCGCACCTACAGGAGGAGATTAATTCAACACACAACCATATATACTTTATATACTTTTTTCATATATCATTAAATATAATCCTTGTACACATTTATAGACAGTGGGGTCGCTAAAAGGAAATTAACGAAAACTGGCCAAATTAGCGTGTGAGCGCCGAAGGCGCGAGATTTTGGGGTCTGGGGGTCGACCCCGGGAAAAATATTACGATTTAGAATGGCTGAGATGAATTTTACAGTGTATTTTGATGATTTTGCGAGCGCCCGAAAGCGCGAGATTTTGGTGTTATGGGGGTTCGGGGGTCTTTCCTGGGAAAAAATATTACGATTTAGAATGGCTAAGATGAGTTTTACAATGCATTTTGATGAATTTGCGAGCGTCCGAAGGCGCGAGATTTTGGAGTTTGGGGGGTCCGGGGGTCTCCCCCGGGAAAAAAAATTATGATTTTAGAATGTTTAACGATGTATTTTAATGATATTAAAGCGTTCTTACCATGGTAATTTTTCGATTTAAAGTAACCTGCATTTAAAAATGATAATTGTGATAATTGTGTCGTCATATCATTGTGCAGCCCTGCTCGATCTGAACATACCGGCTTCACACCATCGGCACATTGTTTTGTAACTCAAAATAATAATGAATTAATTGTCTTGCTAAGACATATAAACAAAGTAATCTTTTAAGAGACATTTTTGAAATACAAATGCAGTACGTAGAATCCCTTAATGGACATTTTTAGTGTAGTTCATGTGTATTGAATTACTACTATTAAAGGTTTGAACATTATGTGCTTGAACGTTTTAGGAAATGCGCCGCGCAGCGGAAATTTTTTTAGAATGAAGTACGAAAATTGTGCAGGACTCTTTTTTCTTTCAAATATGCATTTTTAGAACATTTCAGTCGGCGAAAATGGGGGGGGGGCAATAAGACATGTTTGCCCCCCCGTCCTGGGGAACGGGGGGGGGCAGTTGCCCCCCCCCCTGCCCCCCGCTTCCTACGCCCCTGAATGTCACAGCCGAATCTAGCTACTGTTGTAGCGGAAAAGGTCTCTCTATAACGTTAGGTGTGGAAACCAAATCAGGCACGACGACAATTTAGATATGTCCTGTCAAAATATATTCCGATCAAACACGGCTTTGACACATACCTGGATGTTAGTAGGGGATGCTATTCTAGTTGTAGACGTTGAGTTTGAATGCATCGCCTAAATACTTATAATCCAATTTGATTCATTTTTGCACGACCCTCAATGAGCCTCACAGGTAATGTTCTCGGAGGTTGGCGCATGCGCGGCGGTAGTTTACAAAATGTCGGTCGATTTTAGCCGAGAAATAGTCAACATGAGATTCAAATGCATCTATCTGATTAAATACTGGTGACAAAGTTAAAAACTACTAACATCAAGGTATGTGTCAAAGACGTGTTTTATCGGAATATATTTTGACAAGACACGATGGTCGGTCGTACATTGTACATTATTTCGTTTCCCACACCTTGCGGTAAAGTTAGTTAGAAGCAGGTGATATCTTTTACGTACAACTTCTGACAGACCTTTCCGCTATGGAAATGGCGTTGATTTCGTAATCACAAAAGCATTACCTAACTTACTGCATTTCTAGCTATATAGGATGATAAATTATTCTTATAACACTTTATCAGAACTTACGTTCAACCCCACAAAGAGATGAAATAGTACGAACTATTCGCTGAATAACTGACGTCATCAAAAGCTTGTCCTTGTCCGTGCACTGCTGTTGTTTAGCATTTGTTTCCGGAAGTGGCTTTACACATGTTTCAGCCGCTGCGCGAACCCTGAATAATGTTCAAGAGTTCAAGCAATCACGGGAGAAAGACACTTACTGACACAATCTCGACAGAAGGAAACTTCCTTGCATAATCTCGGGAGAACTTAAAAACTTACTGGCATAACCTCGGGTAAAAGTATGAATTACTGGCATACAGTTGGGATAAAGTATAACTTACTGGTAAAATCTCGGGAGAAGGACAGCAATCTCGACAGAAGGACACTTAATGGCTTAAGCTCGGGATACAGTATAACCTACTGGCATAATCACAGAAGAAGAATAAGTTATTGGCATAACCTCGGGTAAAAGTATGAATTACTGGCATACAGTTGGGATAAAGTATAACTTACTGGTATAATCTCGGGAGAAGGACAGCAATCTCGACAGAAGGACACTTAATGGCTTAAGCTCGGGATAAAGTATAACCTACTGGCATAATCACAGAAGAAGAATAAGTTATTGGCATAATCTCGGGTAAAATATAAATGTATAGTATAATCTCGGGATAAAGTATAACTTACTGGCATAATCTTGGAAGAAGTGATGCCATGGTCGTTCCTTGTGGGAGAGGTCCACTAGTACCATTGGTGATAAGGGAGAAGATGGCGTCTAGCTGGAAGTTTCCATTGTCTATAAAACATTTCCTGAAAAGTTGATCGAAGGACGCTAGACAAGGGGAGTTAAATTGTTGCTGACCTTGTTGACCTTGACCCTGTCTTTGTCCTGGCTGTACCTGCGCACTGACGAAAGCGACACCTGCAATAAAAGTTTGTATGCCAAAAATTATAATTAACATGACCAACATGTTATATTTACTAATGTATGTAGCAGGTTGTTGAACCTGATTTCACTTTATAAAAACACACAAATTGAGTTTTATTTACATTGACATGCATTGTGCGATTGTAAGTTATGTTAAAATTAATATAACATGATTTTCATTCAATACTCAAAAATGATCCTATTATGGATCCCCTATTATGTACATTGAGGAACAATGAGCACGGAAAGAAGGCTGAGTTTGAGGAGACAACCGCTGTATTGGGGCAAATTATGCAGAATTGTCAAAAAAAAAACAGTCTTCTCAGCAATAGAGACAACGTGGTTAGTGGATAGATATACTACAATACCATACAGACAAGAACATCAAACTTTCTATGTCCATTGTTATTTCTCAGTGTAAGAACGAACGTCATACTTTTAATCTTTATAAAAAATTCTAAATACAGAGGGAGAACAGGCGAGCAACCAAAAGAGTACATACCATACAAGTCCAAACCAGGATTACCAACACTAGAGTATAGTAGAAAATGATACAATGTTGTAGGATGTTGTCCAAATGAGATAAAAAACAAGTTATTTACAGTCAGTCACTAGAACTAGAGGAAACTCTATGAAACTATATTAGAAACAGAATTCGATCTTAGTAACACAAGGTCTTTAGTCGGCGAGTGGTGGATCTGTGGAACTCGCTCCCAAATTCCTTAGTTGAAGCCCCAACTTTAAATGTTTTTAAAAATCGCTTGAACAAGCATTGGTGTAAAATACCTTTTAAGTTTTATCCTAGTTTTTATTCTGTGTAACAGAGTTATCTACACAAAACACGCCAGAATTAGCTGATATCAGCTAACGATAGACGTCTATGAAGAGGTATCAGGTAATTCACTGAATACTTGTCTCATGATGACCATTCACGAAATCGTCACAATGCCTCACAAGGTCGAGAATACGTGAGTCCGTAGGTAGCCACCACATATTCCAAAATATCATTTGATTATTGCTAATGCTATGTCATATGTCATTTATCCTACCTCTTATTGATTGTTTTGCAGGTTACAATAATGTGTTCTAAACAGGGTCTTAAACCTTTAAGTGTCGAAGGAGAAGAAACTTACCTATAAGGAAAAATATGGTCCCCATGTTGGTTAAACTTCGTATAATCATCCTGTGTTTTGGTGTGCAGTTCTTATCGGTTTTTGGGTGTTATTTCTTGGGTAGATTAAGTTCAAAGTGGCCGAATCATTGAAGAGTGTCGTACTTATCTAGGGCTAGCAACAGGAAGTACGTGCTGGTCATGAGCCGGTGACAAATCTTTCAGGCGGAACCAGTCGACCACAATAACTGATGCCCTGACGACTTGGGGTAGGAAACGCTAAATTCGTTTTGGTGTACTTTCCTTGGGCATTATGACCTATGCACAAATAATTGCGGCTAATAAGGACCTTTTACTATTCTAAGGCATTAAACGCGTATGAATAACGGGTAACATTAGGTATTACTGTTGAAGTATTGTGTAGTTTGCAAAATTTGAAGAAAAAAAACCTTGCAAAAATGTATCTCAGGAAAAAAGGTCCGCAAGGTTCAGCACATACATGTATTTCTGTCACCAAATGGCCATGCAATTGTGTTTACTAGTGTGAACTGAAGATGTACTACAAACCAGCGTTTGTTTAAGTTTATAAATGCACGCAAACTGATTCTTTTCTTACCATGACCTACATCTTAGTCTGATTACCAGGCTCCAGGACCATGAAGCAATCTTAGGACTTAAGTTTATACTTATCCAATCAGAAATGACATGACTTTTTGTAACGTCATCTTTTATTGGCTTAGTCTAAACTTAAGACAGTTTTAAACTTAAAATTGTTTCATGATCCTGAGGCGTACCACATGACCTTCGTCGTACTTCTTACGTCCGATTGATTAGGATGGATGGCTTCACGTACCACATGACCTACATCTTATTTCCGATTTGTCAAGATTGAGGCGTATCACTTGACCTACATATTACGTCCGGTTTATCAGAGTTTGGGGTTTATCATGTTATTTACATTTACGTCGAATACGGTGGTTTTGAGATCCCAAAACGACGTGGGTAAAGTACAACTTACCGTCGATTAGTCCCACCATCTGGTGATTATAACGTGATCATTTGATGTGAGTTTCGTGACGTCACCAGAATGTGAGACTAATCGACGGTAAAATGTACTTTGCCCACATCGTTTTGGTACCTGAATCCCCCATATTGATCAGGGTCAAGGGTGCATCACTTGATCACGCAATGGATGAAACAACCATTATTAACTCGTAATGTTTTCTTACATTTGTTGAGTTAGCATTCAAATGAAAAAAAAACCCAATGGAACTCACCCGTAAATTTTGTTCCGTTAAGACCTAGTAACTGTTTAACTCCACTTTTAGCTGATGTGCTAAATCTGCAAATATGTTTATTATGCAGATAAAACCTTGTGAAAGAGGTACAGATGTGAAAGAAGTACACAATGTATCTATAGATCGAGAGAGCTATCAATTTAAACGATCGTTAACGTTATAACACTACTGATGTGCTATCGTGTTATTGTGAACTTCATCAACTGATCCAAGTGTATGTTTCCAACGCTCGGATGCGTCACGGGTTATCTTTTCATCCCCAAATAGTGAAATTAAATTCTCAAACACATATATGCAGTAAAACTCGCTTCCCGAAATCATTTAAAGCCGGAAAAGTGCATTGGAAATCGAATTTCTCCATCACAAAGTCAGGAAACGTTAAAGACACTAATGGTGTCAGATAATGGAACATTTCTTTAAAAGGTCACCGGCAATGTTTTTCAACACATTCCACTTAATGTCGGGTTTGATATTTTTATATTCTTATACAAACGCTTTTAGGATGTTAAGTAAAAGCGAAAAACCTCCATCAAGATTACAACTTCAAAAAGCAAATTATACATCGGTCATATCAAATCAAATATAGATAAAATGATACCATGTATTGATAAGATAAAAACACACCATATCCTATAAATAAAACACAAATTCATATAGTGTATTTGAACCATACGAGGCAGCTATAACGTTTCATAGTTTACTTTGATATGTACATGAATTTGTCATTTTGTAATCGATATAGCTATATGTATATTTTAGCTGTTCTAACGTTATAGATGCTATCTAGATAATGTTTTACTGATGAGGTTTAGAGCGTAGTGGACTTAAAACAAGTATAAGACGTACGTGTGAATCTTTACAGAAAAATAGTGACCAAACGACGCCATACATGACTGTAAGAAATAAAGAACAACAACAAACATGCAATGTGTCACTGTTTAATTGATGATTTGGAGCTAAATCTATATATCACATACTTATTTTACAAAATTTCAGTCATTCGGACAATGTACAAGTGATTTAAATAGATTATTCCAGATAATGGTAAAATAATAAACGTTACAATCACTAGATGATTACTGTGGACCATTGTCACATATAATTAAAGGGCATGATCATGTACAATTAGAAAACAAATAGTCGGTACTTTATAGTAAAGCAGGCAATCGGCGTGATAAATGAAGTCGCCGTAATGGTTTACATTATCTAAACAAAATATGTAAGTAATCAAGCTGTGAAGTAAAATAATGCAGATTATCGAGAAAATGTTAATTAATTCCAAAATAATAATAATAATATAAACATGACATTAGTTGTACTTGTAGTGCATATTAAAAGAATCTGAAGAGTCTATAGAATGCAGTACGGGATCCTCAGTCCCAGGTGAACAGCCCGGGGAACATAGGTGACACATTCACTTCTTATAAATATCTGTAAACTAGCGCCAATGAAAAGGTGCACACCAGTGGGTGGAACCATAAAATGTATATATCTTCTGTGTTCGTGGTTGAATAAACGATAGACTATCGTGGTAAAATCCCGCGTTCATCAAGTATTTACTTAACCAGGTGAAAACGGAATGAAAAAAACATGTGTACAGTATGCATTCCAGTAATGTAGCGTACAAGTTTGTACAGGGATACACGATGCCGAGGGTGATAGTATAAAACTGATGACAATAATGCTTTCTGGGAATAATTGTCACAAAAGCACTTCTTTTTATAAAGGACTCAGATTTAAATGACAAATTTTGATAATCTTGAATATAAATGAATAGGAAAATCTCGAAAATGATGAATTTTACTGACAAATTTGAGCTATTTTAACAAGAACATCTCCATGATAAACATTTTAAGAATTGCTTTAATAAATAAAATCATACATTACAAATTAATCATGATAAATAAGCACTACAGCGAAACAATGCCATCAAATTAACGAAAAATTAATCGGCGAAACCGAAACTTCATCATATAAACACCTAAAATAATGTTTAAATAGAACTTCGGTATTGCAAACATTATTTTGACTTTCTAATTTTAATAGGTAATATATAACGATTCTTACACTAAAATGTAATCAGCGCTAATGTTTTACGCTTACAGGTACGTTTGCAGCAGTTTAGATATAGACAATGATACATAATTATGTAGAATTGGGACTTAGAACAAAAATTCCGAAAAAAACGCGTGTCCATGACGCAGCCCTCCTTACAACACAATCATTACAATTTAATAATTTTCGAACTAGTGTTCTGATACATATATAATACATGACCAATAAAAGCTGTATTTAGGCGAGGGTTAAAAAGACAACAGTGGCGAGCCACTTTTTTCTTCTGACCCTGGCCAAAAATGAAGAATACAAAGGTTCATGTACTATTAACTTAAGATCACATAGTACCTGTCACTAGGAGAAAAGAACAAATAAACTTCTGACAGATATTTTTTCTGCAGATTTTCAAAAATGTTCAACCTATGATTACAATGTAACAGAGGTGCTTTTGTGTACAGGGATTACCTCCCCTGTATCGAGTTTAAAATTATAAAATAGTGGGTTCGCAGAACAACAATAGACACATTATTATGACGTCACCCAATACACAAAGTTGATTGTACACAACAGTTTATGACATTTATACAAACATCTGAATTAAAGAACTATGCCACATGCCTTCTGCCAGTTTTACTAATCCGCTGATAACGTTATCAACATGAATTAATCAATATCATCCTAATTAATATCACCCTCCCACGCACACCCGTTAGCTCTTACGAAAGAATAGATTTACACCAGGTAGGTCGGCATCTATCCCTAGTGTCGCCGGTACGTGTTATCCCCAAATGATTTAGTTCTACATGAGAGATACAATGTACCTTGTGCTCACTACGACGGTCAATGCATAAAGTCCAACCTAAACTTTATTTATCTTCGGTACGCACAAAATGCCTAAACCGCAACTGTTAAAATGTAAAAACGAGTTTGACAATATTGAAGAGCATATGACCTTAAAGGCTATCGGCATTAATACACTTGAATTTCAGATAAATCACCATGACACTGATCGTCAATATTATTTTACCACGTGTTGAATATCACTTCGCTATGCATTCAAACGGCGAATTATTCTAAATGTTGTATTTTTATCGCATGCCATTGATATAGATGTTCGGTCTTCTGACTTTACGATGCTACAATAAGCTTTATAGTTGTGTTTTACAAACGTAGAGCGCTGTAATTGACGTGCTAAGTTTAAAAAGTGGAGGAAAGCCGAGTAAACGAGGAAAAACCGTGACTATATTGCCCTACCTTGGTTTCAAATTCACGACCCAGGGATAGAAAGTTATGGGTATCATTACGACTACCCTTCCTCTCATAGTTTTCTATTTCTTAACTAGTGTTAAGATAGACGAGAAAAACGAAGCGGTCAGGGCGAGTTTGAACTCTTGGCCTAAGCCCAATAGCCGGTTGTTCTACCGATTGTGCTACCGATAATCGATATAGTCCCTCAACATTGTTAAAAATTGGTTCAAAATTGGTTAAAATTTATTCTGTATGTAACGCATTGTAATCCTTTAAGTTGGATAACTACGGTAGTCACGATGACCTGACCAAAGATGTAGTTCTGGTTGTTGAACGTTGTAGCTGCCGTTTGATTAGAAATATAACAATGATAACTTTAAGAAGTTAGAAAGTTTTATCAACTTCAAAATGGTATCATAAACCAATAATGTCCATTTGGAAAAAAAAAACTAAATGGAGATAACCAAGTTTGGACATCTAAGTATCGCTGACAGGGTAGTGATGCGGTCCGAAGTTGAGCGAACCGCTATATTTGATTTTCAACTGCGGACATTTATGATATGATATATTGATGGTATGGCCAATGATAACAGAGTTTGAAATCACTCCCGAGATGCTGAATGTATGTCATCGATGTATCCGTCTGTAACCGCGATATAGATAGCCATAGCCAAAACATATATTCCCTTGTACGGGGGATAGGCAAGTGTTGTATGGTGTGTATGGCATTCAAAGAAGGGAGGTGAAGTTGATAATTAAGTTTCGGATAATGCTTTCTCTGGAAATCTGTACGTGATATGTTTGTACTTACACAACTCAGCCTATGGTTCTCTTGAAAGCGTCGGCTCAAGTTGTTTTTCAATCAGATATCCCGTACAGACGTAAACTATGGAACTCCCTGAACATTCTTGGGGAAAACCCATAGTTGATGGTATTGACCAGCAAATCGTTGTTAATTACCGTTACAACGTTTGAACACTTATTCTATTCTGATGTCAAATATATATTTATTTACAATCTCATAGTATCCTTTTGTAGCTCTTAATTGTTATTTTTGAAATCCGTCAAATTTTGATGAAGGACTTTGGTTAACGTTACATTTCATTTAATTTAGCTTTAACTTTCCTCCTCTTTTATATCTTTACTGACGATTATAATATTGTGTTTGACATCTAAGGTTTAGTTTATAGACCCATATAAGACCGAAAACGTCTTTTAGTTTAGTATGAAATCAAAGCAAATCTTTGTAAAAGTAAAATGTAAACTAAGTATTAATAGTGTCAAATCACACAACATTCTATCGAAGCGTAAACTAGAAGTAGTTCGGTCTGACACTTGGGTTGTATTCCTACGTTTTTGCGATAACGCTTAGGCCAAAAAAATAATATGTCTGTTAAGGGTTATATTGGCAAAAGAATAGGGTCTGTAGGTTGGCATGTGATTTTTTTAGTGTCTTTCACTCTTGAATAATGGCCGGAACCGAAGCCTGAGATCGAAATCGCAAAAGGGTAAACATTAGGGTCGGTGGTACAAAACTAGGGTCGGTCGGGTAACCCTTAACAAACATTTTTTTTGTTTGGCCTTATTGAGGTCTTAGAGTCTGGTTAAACTAGCGATATTTTGTATAACTGCATAACCTAGTTGATAAAAAGAGGTTATATATCAGGCTTAACCTTAGGTATTACTGTTGAGCCGAAGATTGTTGTTTTTGTTTGCCTCCCTGTACATGATGTAGACACTAGTAAACATAGTGGAATGGTGATTTGGTGACAGAAATATATATATCGAACCCCGTAGACTTACTAAATTGTAATGTATTGTTTTGCACATTTTCCCAAAATTTACTAAAAAAAAACAAAAAAAAAAAAAACAAAAAACAACCACTCTACCTAATACCTTAAGTTAGCCTGATGCATACACACTATTTATAGCCTTAGTTATATAAAGGTATTCCTTTCACTAGTTTAAACAGGGTCTACAACTTTAAATAAAATTGCTCTTCCGTCGGGACATAATTAAATACAAACTTTTCTTTCATACCTACAGGTGTAATACTGGCTACCCATGCAATAAAGCCTCGTGACGTCACGGCGTCGACAAAATTTCTATTTCCTCGGTAAACTTTAACATTTTTCACAAATTTTACTGTTTTTACTTAAAAAAAATGCAAACAACGATATTTTTGTTGAAAAATTTTACGCAAATTTTCATGTATGAAAAATTGACTTTCAGTCGTGGATTTCTTTTTTCAAAAGGTGGGATATTATAGTTTTAAAATTGCAATAAAACGTCAACAAAACAAAATTGACCATAATGCACTGTAGATATTGCAAGTTAAAGTTTAAACTTTGTTTTTTACTAGTTACTCCGTAGAATCATGAGCAAACTATAAGCGCGAGACGAGTCCCCTGTGACCCAAAGAATTATAATCATTACGTGACAACACCAATTTTAAAACCATGATTTAACGATTTTGATAATTAAAGTGATATTTAATACAGCTTAATAATAATACCGTCATAAGTTTTGCTGCAAAGAAAAAATAGATATAAATACATGTATCTTATCACGTGTAAACTGATTTAGCTTATGACGTTTTGAACAACGGGACCAAGACACACTCATTCAACCAATCAGAAGCGGCGTTACAAACGACGACGCCATTTTTCCATTATGGGCTGATAAAGTAAATTTTTAAGCCAATGAAAATTCTCGTAACAAGCAAAATTGAATTATGTTACAAATATTGAAATAACAAAGAAAGTGAGAACAACGATAATATATCTTAAATACCTTGTAGTTGAATATTCAGTTAAACATATGTTATAGTAATTCACCGTACAACAACTGTTACTGGGTTAAAGGATAAGAGTATATATGTATATACATTTGTATATGTGTGTATGTTAATACCCCCCCTCCCGGCATTTCATTCATTAAAATTCTATGAATACAACTTTTTGATTATTTACAAAGTGGTATATATTCATTCCGCAAAGTTCTTAATATGTATGAAGCAACGTACATGGAGTTTATAAATCACGTGATGGCGAGTCTTTACACGTACTTTTTAAATTTATGCACGTGTATTTTACACAATATCGTACATTTGGTTATGCAACAAAACATTACATTTACAGTAGCATGTATGCACAAGATATATCAGCAACATGCTTATACATGTGCGAAATTCACCGATTTTCTAATGATATATAAGTCATTTTAAATATTCGCTGGTGTGGGGCATTGCACGTCCGGCATCTATTTTAACAATACACACATGCGTTACACGTCCGGCATCCATTTTAACAATATACACGTGCGTTACACGTCCGAGTCCTTAGTAGCATGTGTCTGTTGCGTAGTAATGTATGTTGTCGTAGTCTTTCTTCGATCACCGGAAGAATTACGAATGAAAATGTTGAAAAATGTGTCTCGGAATTGTTTGCTCATTGTACAATAGAGAACAAAATTGATCCCATTGTTGATCAAGGCCACGATGTCTAGAAGATCCCCAAGGGGAGTGTACACATTCATGAAAAAGCCGTTAATCAGCCCACTAAGAACATACAGCACTCCCTGTGGGGTTTCCGTCAGTATAAACAACAGCACCACCACCAACAGCATTGTCGTCGTCCGGTTACTTCGGTTGCTTTTCCTGTTCTTTTTGTGGTTTCCCCCGCCACTTGATGTAGCTCCACTTTCCCCGTCAGACACTGGGGTTTTGTTTAATAACTTCTTCCGACGTTTTTCAGCATCTCTCATTGTCTTTACAAGGAGAAAGCTGAAAACTGTGAGCAACACACATGGTAGAAGTTTTACAAGCAAAGCCTGAACAAAGAAATTGAATTTATTGACGAATATCTGAAAGTCGGTGTTTTTCTTCTGTCCGACCCAGTACACTGAATCATTGCCGACATGAGGCCCCTCCACTACTACTCGTTCGATCCCGTTGTAGATCTCATAGTTCACTGAATTAGGAATACACACTATGATAACTACCACCACGACGATTACGACAGCCAGTTTGGCTCGCTGAATATTACAATATCGTGTTCCTCTTCGTGGAAAACGGATGAAAATGAATCTGAAAATATAAACAAAAATATATGATTAGATCTTTGGAGCTGATAAAAATAAATATCGAGGATTACGACTCCAATAAAACACACGTAAAACACAGGAAAATTGATTTGTAGAAATGTTACTGGATTAATAAATTTGTAATAAAAAGATTTATTTCATTGTTGCATTTATTGTTGTTTTTTCAGGTAAACAGGCCTATGTTAGAACGGAAAATCGGCTGCTTCAAAGGATATTATGTTACATTAGTTTAGAGATGTATAAAGCTGTTGTGATCCAATGTTTCATAGGTTACTGTAACACGTACGGATTCCAGTGATAATATCATATTATCATTTGTAACACCTATCATTCGTGCTAAAATATTCTTCTTTAGTGTTTTATTTTTAATTGTAGTTTTTGTCATACATACAAGAGTAAAAGCAAATATGTTTATAGTTTTACTGTATCCAGTTTAATTGTTTGAGACTTGTTTGTATAGACTGTGATGGCCGTTGTCTGTTGGAATAAACGATGGAGAGGTTGTTGTAATGGTATTCAGTGGTCAAATTAATTGTTGGTGCTCATCAGAACTAGTTGCTCTAACTGTTTCAGAAAGTTGGGTTCCAGATCACACGTTTAAAAAAAGTTAATCCAGAAAAATCAACACAATAACAACCATCCAATGATGAATCGTCTTGTAAGAATAGTTAAATGTTATAGTAAGAATGGACATATATAAACATATAGAAAACCAAAGACATGGTCAAATACCAAATAGAATGAACCATATGTAGAAGTGTCAAGTAATACACAAATCCGCTTTAGTAAGTCGGTAGGAGAGAAAAAGAGTACCATCTCTGGGAAAGTTGTTGAACTAGTCAAGATACAAAAACAGTAATGCATTTTGATAAATTAACAAACAAACAAAAAAGAACGAAAAAAAAAAAAACACAACCCAAAAATCATCCCACTTCAAAATAAAATTATAAGTTAGAGAGTTTTGGATTTTCAGCACAATGTTAACATCAACATAAAACTGATGAGAGATCATGTGGAAAAATGGTGAAAAAAATTGATTTGAAGAAATTGACAAGAGTCCACGTGAGATGACGTGGGGGAAAATTATCGTGGACATTTGAATAGGACAGAGGATTTGCCACAATGGAGAATTAGAAATGCTGTAAATTCACAAAAATAATAAGAAAGACAAAGAATCTATTTAAAAAAACATTCTGTATTTTGGCGAATTGTAAATTGGGTGAAAAAATGACCCATTAAAAAGCGATGTGGAGAAAGTTTTTTTTTTTATTTCGAAAGATAATAAGTGAAAAAAATTATACCATGCAAATGATATCGGAAAAAATAGCAAGATATCGGAAGAAAGTGACAAAGATGCAACATTGTAATCCGTTATGGATTACTGAGAAGTAGTTTTAGGCTATTCTCTCATATTGTTTATCGTAAGTGGAATTCAATTTTGTTTTTGCGTACCTGCTCTTGGTGTTGGAACAAATTGTTAAATTGTCAGTGATTTTTTGTCCGAAAATGGCGTGGTTCACAATAACCAATATCACGTCACGCTGACAAACAAACGACGTCACAATCAATACATATTCGCAAGAGTTGATCGGTGATTTTTCAATAAAAGTAGTAGCGAAGCTAAATCACACATTTCCCTATTTGTACCGACAATCATAGAAGGTCATCTCAACTCAAATGTTTGTCACATGTGTCTCTAGTCGACTGAGGAATACACAAATTATACTGTAAGGGGGGCATTTCCGCGAGTTCTTAATTTTGCGACTTGTATGCATGGAACTTTCGTGGTGTTGTTATTTTCGTGATAAATACACTTTTATAGTTTTAACAACAAAGTTTACATAGGAACAAAATATAACGTGCGGGGGAAATATTCGTGATCAGGCGACCTTCGCGTGAATAGCGTAAATTCCCCTGGCAAAACATGTTCATGTTTACAGTATCAGGAAGGGAGATTTAAGTGAGATTTAAGAAACATCCCATTTCCATATTAGTCTGTACGATTATGTTCGCCATTTTGCACGCATTATAGCGGGCAAGTGACTGTCGCATTGGTCCTGGAAATCATTGGATTGAAGGTGAAGCAAGAGAAATAGACCTTTGAAAAAGTATAACCTTATTAAAACTGGTAAATAAATAGATAAAGTAAAATGTATTAGTAAGGAAAGAAACCTGATGTGCTCAAATGGATACGTACCTAAATACAGCCAGAGTGACTGTCAGCCATATGGAAATCGAGTGGACGATCACACTGAATATAGCATACCACATCTGAAAGTGCGCGCATTCAAGCGTGTCCCGTTTTGCACTAACTCCTGTTCCGTATATAATATACATCCAGAGCGCCCAGGGGAAATAAGCAGCCATGGTCGCTCCATCTGATATAGCTAACCCAGTGAGAATGACATTTGTAGAAGTTTGCATATTTTTTCTAGTCAACACAACTATATTTAGTATATTCGCAATCACACCGAAAACACAAACAATTGCGGCTGAGTAGCCGTGTATAGGTTTGTACCATTCCTCAAATTGTCGAAGTCCTGAAATTTCTTCCACAGTTGCCACGTAATTGCCCATTGTAGACGTTTCGAATACATCCAGAAGAGATGTGTAATTACTGGTAACATTGGGTATATGGTATCCAGAGAAATCCTCATTCATAATGACGATGACTAGACGACCTGTGTTTCCTTGGTCAGGGCGTGCTTTGTGACGCTCTGATTACAATATCGAGCACAGTATATCGCCGTTACCTTGTCCAATGTCCACTTGTTTAACAGGTTAGCGATGGTAAATCGTTCAGGTCATTTACGTCTTACTGAAAGGAGAAAATACAATAACGTCATTAACCAACTATATCACTTGTTGGAATATTGGCTGTTATATTATCTGACCATATTGTCCGCAAACAAGCGCGATAATGTACAGGTAGGTCATTAATGGTAAGCAACATTATCACGGACATTAAAATCATGTATCATTAAAGGTCAGCTATCTTTCCGAAACAAACCGTAAGACTTTATTAAAAAAATAATAACATAAAAAAATTACGTTGATTGCAGACCATGACAATGCCGAATAGTTTCGCAGTTTTGGCTTCTGGAGCAGAGACAGTCAACTAACTAGCGGTAATTTTGATGACGGCGGGAGACAAATAATGACCCGTGTTGTATTAGCGGTAAGCTTATACCTTTGCGACTCTACACAATTATCAATTTCGTTTTACATTACAATTTTAAAAATTAAAAGCCTTTTCGGAAAGGTAGTGGGCGTTTAATACTTAAGGGCAAATGCACTAAATAGCGATTTGATATATACATCCACAGGTGTATCTTTATTTGAACAATGCCTAAATTGAACTCTGAAAATATTACTCATCAAAAGGATCATTGATAATCAAACATATATATCAAATTAACACAACCACATCTGATCAATGTACCGATTGTAATTAAAATACATGGATCCTTCACAATCCGTATTTGCTATTTCGCGATCGTTAATTGGCTTTATAATGAAAAGAAAATAATTTGACAATCTTAGTTCCCTTCATATCAAACATTGTTAATGATATTATTACTGAGAAATCGACAAGAAAAATAAATACGGAACATCACAATGATGAGTATCAACAATGACCATTATTCTGTACTTATATAGCTAGCACGCGATTACTATATAGATATATAGGTTATAAGATGCACTAAGCTCTTTATTAGTTTTACGGCATTGTTAGAATATCGACGAATATGTCTGTTTGTATACATGCTATACATCGGAAAAGAAGAAGCGCGAACACAACTAAGTGTTATCCATTGTTCCGGGCAGTAAAATTTTCATTATCATTACGCGGCTATTCATGAGGGTTATATAGATCCCCAAACTAATGAATTCATTTTTTTTCTTATTGATACCATCCTTAATCATGCTCGTATATAAATTTGCTGGATATATTTCAAGAGAAAAGATGTGTTACCCATTTGGATACCAGTGATATCAGAGCTAAAAGTGCGGAATATGACATACAACTATAATCACTGTCCCTAGCCACCTGACGTATTTATACTTGTACATAATAACAGTATCATCTATAAACTCTTCCACACATATGGCCTTACTCCATCTTCACGAACACACATATAATGTTAACATATTCATTGTCCATATTGATAATAAGGGGTCACAAATGACCACAACGTATCAAATGGATGGTGTGTTCTCCATTTGCCCTCTTTTTAGAGAACAAAGAAAAGTGTTGGTATAGGAGAACAATGGAAAACCAATTATAGCCAGTTCCATATTAATTTTTACCTGTGCTTACCTGTGTTCGTTTACCTGAGCTACCTACAGTGTGTCGTGGAAATAGAGAGATATCAAGATATACAGTACAGTACTATATATATTTTATTCATTTTGACAAACAAATATGCATGATATTTGATATGTTACATCTTTATAAATTTCACCATTGATATAAGAAATGGATAATGATAGCTGTTTTAAATTAAGTAATTATTAGTGATAAAATGTACATAAACATATTGATATGTATATACATTCGTTACTTGAATACCTTTTTGGGCTTAACGAAAGTCTGCACGTGCAGAAATATATTGCTATTTATTCCAAATACCAGGATATCATCACCAGAGAGATCAAGAGGTACTCGTCAATGGGTGATATACATGTAGATAATCAAAGCTGCACTAGTATTGAAATAAGATTAAGCAGTTAAAAAATAATAAATATATCCTCCACAATGGCTGTGCATGAGGTTTATACCAATATAATTCTGAGCTGAACGCAGCTATTAATTTTCTTTATATCGCAGAAAATAACTTTTGAGCGAATTTTGCTGGATAGAGCCAATTGATAAATGAAATTGATCACATTGTCATTAGGAACATCCCAATAATATGTAAATCGATCGTTGTGCATTAGAAGTTATAAATTTCATGTTTTTTTTTCTACTTTTCACTTTTTAGACAAATTCAAATCTGACACATGAGTGTGTTTACCTGTGATCACGTATTGACATTTTAGATATCAATATACTATCGCAATCCAAGGTATGTAATCAATAGTGCTTGTTATTGCTTTACAGACATATAGTCTGATATTCGCACATCATTGGTCTTTGACATGTGACATTATATGAAATATATAACAAAAAGCATTTGTCGTATTGGCCAGATTCGGATAACGGAAATATCATTGATTGGTTTGCCTATATTGTTTGAATATATAATGGTCCTAGCTCCATTGCCATGAACATTTACGTTTTTTACACATTCTGTTTGAATATTTGATGGTCCTAGCTAAATAGTCTCGAACATTTACGTTTTTTGTCCATGCTGTTTGAACATTTGATGGTCCTAGCTCCATTGCCTTGAACATTTACGTTTTTTGCCCATGCTGTTTGAATATTTGATGTTCCTAGCTAAATAGCCTTGAACGTTTAAGTTTTTTGTCCATGCTTTTTGAACATTTGATGGTCCTAGCTCCAAAGCCTTGAACATTTACGTTTTTTTTGCCCATGCTGTTTGAATATCTGATGGCCCTAGCTCCATAGCCATGAACATTTACGGTTTTTGCCCATTCTGTTTGAATATTTGATGGTCCTAGCTCCATAGCCATGAACATTTACGTTTTTTGCCCATGCTGTTTTAATATTTGATGGTCCTAGCTAAATAGCCTTGAGCGTTTACGTTTTTTTGTCCATGCTGTTTGAACATTTGATGGTCCTAGCTCCAAAGCCTTGAACATTTACGGGGTTTTTTGCCCATGCTGTTTGAATATTTGGTGGTCCCAGCTCCATAGCCTTGAACACTTACGTTTTTTGCCCATGCTGTTTAAATATTTGATGGTCCTAGCTCCAAAGCCTTGAACATTTAAGTTTTTTACCCATGCTGTTTGAATATTTGATAGTCCTAGCTCCATAGCCTTGAAAATTTACGTTTTTTGCCCATGTTGTTTGAATATTCGATTGTGCTATCACCATAGCAATGAACATGAACGTTTATAATCAGACTTCCTTACGTCTGGTATCAACTATACATAATGTCATATTTCATGATAATAAAAGAAGGTTTTTGGTATATAATTATTACTTCCCCATAACCACAAGAACACACACAATATCTCGCATGTATCATTCATTTTACCTGCACAAAAACTTATATCATTAACATTAAACATTTTGGAATTTAGATTGATTGATGGAGTTTTGACTGAGATTCAAAGGTCGAAGGAACACATTACAAGTGACAATGGGACCTTACTATAAAAACTCAAATAATTCTACTTAAAACCTACATATACCTACCTATATTCTGTCACTGCTGTTGATTTTTGATAAAAATGGGTCATACTTAAATACAGATTTAAATTTTTTTAACAAAACAACCCGATTTAAAGTGGATTCATGATAGTTATCCATTTCCCTTTGTGTTTCAGGATCAGTTAAACCTGCGGAATACTTTATGCAACAGCGAGTGTTTCAGTTTTCACTTTATTCAGTATTTAAGGTCTCCGGCCCACAGTACATGTGCAAAATTTTAACATGATAGTATAGTAGTGCAACTGGGAGTGACTAGCTATCTAAATCCATGGAAGATATAAACGTGCCATCTCAGGTTGACATTTGACATTTTGTTTGGTATTAAAACCATATCTTATGATAAAAGGCTTGTGTACAAACAATTATATGTGATAAACAGATTGTTAAATTCCAGTTTTCCCGCAGTATCAAGACTCCGTAACTAAAGAAGCAGAGATATTTGTACAACTGCTTTTTTGTCTTACGTGAAACAGGCATTTCACATCGCTTAAGCTAGGTAATTTTATAACCAGCATCTACAACACAAGTTGCAGTCAGTCCATCCTGCATATGACTATGGCGTGCCTTGAGACAATATGTTCGTTTCAACATGCTTTAATGTTATATGTGCCATAAGTTGGCGAACATTTTGACATGTTATTTTTTATTCAGAATTTTATTGAAAACCATAACGTTTGCTGAATTGAGTTGAGGGAATCATTCAAATGGACAGGAAAAACAAATAGAATACCTTATATACATTTGTTACAACATATAATTGTTTGCGCTGTAAATGTTCTTGCTTTATGTGTTTATATGAAACATATTTGCAGAAATCACTTTTTAATTTTTAATACTGTAACACTGTGAAAACGTGAAATGAAATTGTAAACCACAACTTGGCTTCATGGTCTAACCATATGTACTCAATTCACTGTATTATAGATATAAATATAACGATTTTTGGTAGTACTGCCAAAACTCATTTTGAGCTAATTTGTGTGTGTAAAATTAAAGCATATGCATTGTAAGTTTTGTAATTTTCAGAATGTTTTTGGTGATGAATACTATGAATAAAACTCTGGATTCGTCTGTATGGAAAGTACGATACATATAAGTTTAATAATTAATTAGTAATCATTTTCTACTTTAACTGACAATTACTAATGTAATTGAATACTGAGCGGTTTGTAACTTGAACCAGTGTTTTATTGCTGGATTCAATAAGACAGTATCCCATAGACAATGTGTATACGGTCTTTCACAGTCGAATTTATTGTTGGTCGACAATTGAAATATATTTTGAGCTGTACTTTGTCTAGTTGATCTGTTGTTTGATTGGTTGAAGTGGCTAAATCTACAAGCCATGACAAACATCACTGTTATCGGCAGTTCATTGCTCACATCCAGATAATGTTCCCTCTTGCGGGTGAGAGTCATCGTTTGTCATTTCCTAACAATTCCGTTGGCCTTAAGGAGCCTTATGTAAAAATGAGATCTCACATAAACAAATGGAAACGGGTTTTAATGTACATTAAGGAGTAGAAATCAATTCTCTTGTGAGAACATCAAGTTCCGTTAGACACATTATATATGTAAATTAGATACTGCCTAACCTATTGTTAAGCCGTCGGGTATGTATCCAAAATCTACATCGTTTGGAAAGAACATTTACACTTCCCAAAGTATGTTCCCAGAGGTCGTTACACAATCCTAGCTGTTAGTCGATCTTAGTTGGTCTATTGATAAATCGGTCGGAATTAATCTGGATGGATTGTGATTACAGACATTTTACAACTTAATTGTATGAAAGTTGCCAGAAACTTGGTGTTTTTTCCGAATTATTAGAATGTTTTCATCTTCAAAGTTTCGATATATATTATTTAGATGACACAATCGAATAACGAGGTCATGTAACGATTTCGGCATTTTGTGAACAACATAAGATGATATGAAATGTTCGGTATGTATGAGTTCCTTGAAATCGGCCCTTTACAGTTTCTATGGTGGCTTAAGATGATTAATATGTCACACTTACTAGCTGATGAAGCGATACAAAATGATGGACTTTACATTCAAAATATAGCACAAAACCAACAAGCGGGAATTAAACGCTATTGATTAAAAGTGATACCAGTAGGTTTGTGCACTTTTAAATATATTACTTGAAGGATAAATTCCAACACCTTGCTCAAGAGTTTCTCATTCCTCAACCACAATTATTAAAAAGAAGGGCCATGCCATGAACAACCCGCACTATCTCTATGTCCATAAAAATGCAACCTGCAAAATTGAATCAAATACAGTACTGGAGCGGGAAATCATTTTGTGTTTCTGATAAAATATCAAATAAGTAAACACATTTGGTGACCGACCGATGTGACTCAATAGAATGTTAAATATGAGGTCAAATTAAGTTTTTTAAATGTTTAATTGGACTTTCTATGACAAAGACAGTCATGTGTTGTGATTCTGGACTTTTTACAGTGTAAGTTTGATTACATTTGATCCTACTTTTAAACATCCTTCCAATAGCGTTGGTCATGTCAAAACGGCTGCATCTATATACACGTGATTTTTAAGTGCGATTTCTAGGAGACCACAGTTTAGACGTTTAGCACAATTTTGCTGAAAAAGACCAGATAGGCCGCTGACCAATTCAGACTCGGGAGTTATGTCTCGCGATACAACATAATGTTTGAAGATATGATACATACCAATCATTTTCTTCACGCATTACATGTTTCACGAAGTTCTGTAACATTACACATGCTCTCGGTTGAATGTTTCCCATTCTATTGATAGTGAAGCGATCAGCAGGTTTTTATATTGGAGGAATGCAATACCTCCGCGTAATATGCAAAAAATGCTGAAGGTACGGATGTCTCGGAACAAAATCAAATACATGTGTACCCATATTGCTCAGACATTTGACATTTCGCTGGCGTCTTTCAGTTAGTTTGGCGGAACTGAACAAATTTCGGCGCAAATATCATGTCATTTTATGTAGTTAATTAGCATGAATGGTGTTGCTAATTTTTCCTGTTCCAGTCGTTCACATATCCGGGGCCATCTTTTGCGGCTGGAATTCGTGCAATATGTCGGAACTCCAAAATAGCTTTGGGCAATCCAGCCCACACAAGGATTTGGAATGCCACCATTACCGCATTCATTCGTGCGACAATTATGCTATTTTGTCACACATGTTTAAAAAAACTGACGATTTTTTTGTTTATGCCTAAAGGCCAAGAATGAAATTTCTTAAAGAAATGATATGTTGTACTCTTACCGAGAAGGCAGCACAGAAAAAATTCCCATTTGTGATGATAGTGGGGTAACAGAATATCTATATTTACTGTGATAGCTATATACCTCTGAATTTCCGGCTCTTTCGGTAAAAGACATAGTATACACAGCAGTAACTTTGCTCTAGATCTATATGTTACGCTTTCTTGGTCTACCTATTTGAAAACATCTCGAAAAGGAGGAAGATGTCAAGTGATAAATTGTCTATGAAAAATATAAGGCTTGATGAAATCTCAGTTCTCAAAATGTTTCATACAAATATGTCCTGTTCTGACAATATGACATCTTTCCTATCTAAAACATGTTGAGAATATCTGTTCTTCTGTATCCAAATCTACTATACCTACCTGTAGCAACTGGGGCAGTGGACCAGGTTGTATGATCGTAAATATAAACTAAACATATACAATTAAACAGATAACATTTTATATTTTCTAATTCTCGACGTCTGCAATAACGCGTTACTTTTGATTATGGTCACGTTTGTGATTTTGACGGAAACGTTCGGAATCATAACAAGATAAATACCAAAACCATGATAGTGCACGTGCTTCTATTTACCACTAAAGTGTTGAGACAGGATAATGTCCTTTGGTACAACAAAGAGATAGCATAAGCTGAATTACTTTGCCTTCGAACATTGATACACTTAGCATTTTAACTGAATGATCTATCAAGTCCTCAAAATCCATGTCCCCGAAACAAAGTATAATTAACTTCCTGAAAATGCTGAAAAAGTTTTTTACTGGATTATACCACCATATATACTTGATTTTGAAAATTTTCAAACCTTACTGACGGTAATGACCTATGGAAGACTATACAGTGGCATTAGATATGCAGATAAGATTTGACTTTAGACTACTGTAGATAGATAAAAAGTTAAAAAGATACCAGAAATTTGAGATAAAAAACCTCCATACAATGTTTTTTTGTGATCGGTCCTTTTTACAGGTATTTGTAACGTATCAGTAATACTCCGATTAAACATTAAAACTAAAAAAAAAGTGCTTTGAAGTTTTTTTTTTACATATATGCATTTATCTGAAATTTCCACTGATATGACATATAGTTAAAAAGAGCTTATTTCTAAAAATGATCAAAGGTAAATATTTCAATCGTGTTTTCAACAATACTTTTACTGGTTGAAGCATATATGTAAATAGATAATAATGTATATACGTATATGTTCCTATTAAAATGAAAACATAATGAAGCCAACAGATTCACATTGAGCTCTACTTCAGTGACTGATAGAAAATATACAACATTATCTTATTATAAGTTCCTAATACATTGTTTCATACTGGTTTTGTATGGAAATAGTTTATTTAGATTTAGCATGGTGCCAATTTATTTTGCATATGAATTAATTTGTTAAAATGTTTTGGGTTTTTTTTTCAAAGTGTGAAAATGACGATATTTTGCAACGTCGGATATGTTGCTAGAACATAATTTATGTGAGCATGACTATTTCTTAGAAGGAAAAAAGTCATAAACCTGGGAATTAGGAGCTTTAATATTGACAGATTGTGATAATCAGAAACGATTTCACGACACTACTTTAAACAAATATTTAAATCAGACTAAAACATGTAACCTTGTCACGAAGAATTTAAGCTCAAATTAAAGTTAGTATTTAGATTGATCGCCCCTTGGGGCCAGGCTATCCCGCAGATCCCTGACAACTTTAATTGCTGTTTAAATTAATTCTCTATTTCTACAAAGCCTAATGGCGTGCCTAGCGAACAATATGGGTGTTCACATGGATATTTAAACTACAAACTAAAATTCCTCCCTACGGATGCTAACGATTCGTGTTGAATAATGCATGTTCAATACGGAGGTCTATACATTTTTATGGGGGTTTACTGCAGTTTAACTCCTTTCCCAAATAAAGAGCCATGTTCAAACACAATTTGGGAAATTAATTGTTCTTTACGATGAATACATTGAGTTTCTAACACTGGGTCTTAACGTAACTTTACTATTATGCATATAACCCAATGATTAAAATTGAATGGATGTATTGTTGTGCGATAATATCTATTAATGATTTTACACAGACCAACCCATTGGAGACAGGTATATTAACGCTTGTTGATAGTATATATACAGTATAGATAAACGTAGTACTGCTAAACAGAAATTGGATTACATCATAGTGATACGCTGTTTCGTTTTTATGCTTCAAGGACACATGCTTACGTTTGCTGTCTGGGATATTGGATAGTTCCGCAGATTTTATTAACGTTCCATGCTCCCAAGTATCACAATGATGCTATTGTAATGATGTCATCATTTACTTATCTTTGTCAGTATTTAAAGTGAATACCCTGATCCGAAAAGGTATTTAACGTAAATACGAATAATGCAGAAAAAAAAATCTAAGTGAGAGTGGAAAATAAGTTTGATATAAAAATGTATTAGTTTAATGTAATGTTATATTGCTTATCACTTCGTAAAACATCAAGATATTAGTTAACTCCTAACGCACAGGTCGCATTAAATTTCCTATAGGTACATGTAGATGTCATAATTACCACCCAGAAATTCAATATGAAATTGCTTTGGAGACATGATTTTCCGATTATTGACTACCTTGAAGGAGCACTTGTTGTTTTGTGATTTTTTTCTCTCTTACATGCCATGATATTGCTATTAAACAATATAATAACTCAAATGTATAAAATTAATTCCGGATCCCTCAACCGTCTTTGTAAACAGTTTACTTAAGGCAGAGTTTTCGATTAATAAACACCCCCCCCCCCCCGGTCAAACCACTCTTGATTTTGCATAATGAGGTTTCTGGTATCACAAAAGTATGCACTTTAAGGTTTTCAGGTTATAATTGACTTTTTGGTAATTGTACTGAAAATCCAGGAAAATAGAGTATGTCTTTCCTTAATAATTCATCAGATATATACATGATCAACAACATCTGTCGAGAGAAACTTGGCGGGTTTGTCCAGGAGTGTGACTGTATGTGGTGTGACATGATAGATTGGTACGTGCTATGTACCGGAACCACGAGTACAAACGTTCACGGACCATCAATCTGATTTGTCTGGCTGTTTGGATGAAGTGAACAGAAAGATTAATGAAAAAAAGTGCCAACTCATATAATCTTGGTAATGTTTGATATCATGGGAATACCAACTTATGATATTGGCAATGATTGGTATCATTGGGGCACCAACTCATATAATCTTGGTAATTTTTCGTATCATAGGGTTACGAACTCATATAATCTTGGTAATGTTTGATACCATGGGAGTACCAACTTATGATATTGGCAATGATTGGTATCATTCGGGCACCAACTCATATAATCTTGGTAATTTTTCGTATCATAGGGGTACGAACTCATATAATCTTGGTACTATTTGGCATCATGAGTGCACGAACTAAGATAATCTTGGTAATGATTGATACAATAGGGTACCAACACATATAATCTTGGTAATGTTTGATATCATGGTGAACGAACTAAGATGATCTGGGTAATAATTGGCATCATGGGGGTACGAACTCATATATTCTTGGTAATGATTGGTATCATAGGGGTACCAACTCATATAATCTTGGTACTATTTGGCATCATGGGTGCACGAAGCCATATAATCTTGGTAATTTTTCGTATCATTCGGGTACCAACTTTATATAATCCTGGTAATGTGTTTAGGATAATATGTCTTGTGTTGTATTTTAGAGACTGTAGTAAAATGTATGTATGCGTTTTATCTTTATGTGATAGCGGAATCATTTTATCTCCTGCAATATGCCACCTTTAGTGAGCACACTTTTATAAGTTTAACAAAATTCAACCAGAAATGATCTTATAACACAACATTCCTAAAGCCATACCATCCTTGAAATGATTCACGACATAAATGTATATAGATACTACCTGCATTAGAGGGCGACAGTGCCTAGTGTCACCCCGAGGATATTATTGTTATTAGATTTATTTTATTATATCAAAAGTCTAGAAACGAAACTAATTTTTAAATATTTGCATTCTATTTAAACATTTTATAAAGTTTAGCAAAAGTTAAAAACTCGCCGTCGGCAGTAAAATAACAAATCAGCTTCCATAACGCTTATAACTAATGCAATATAAATAGCAAAACTCACAATAAACATTCAGTAAGTATGCCCATGTTGTCTTGTTTCAAACACTTGTTAAAATCCTAATGGTTTTGTAAATATCATTGATTCTGGTTTCGTCCCTTAATCTGTTTACATCTTTAGCAGCGTCGCTTCAAAAACAAAGATGGCGTCGAAAAAAGAAATGAGTGCGCATCAGTTCTGGGCTGTTAACAATATTTTACACTGTCAAAAATACACTATCATCCGTTACTAGGGGCTTACATGGAACGTGTCCTATTGTTCTTATGCTAACTGTCGTACGACAGTGTGAAATGTCAAATATCTCTCGACCAATCAGAATGCATGATTTTCACTTGAGGTACATGTCTAATAAATAACCTTAATTTACGACAATCAACGTTAACAAAATTCGGGATGAATTTTCTTCCTTCTGATAAAATTGCTATTATGGCAAAATGATATTGATAAAAAAAACCCGGTAATGCTTCACATATTTATCACAATGATTAAGAATATATATATATTTCGTATATTTCCTTCATACTTTCAGGTGTAATACTGGCTGGTCCAGGGCAATACACTCATGTTGCCTGAGACTGCACTGCATGGCTACCCATGCAATAAAGCCTCGTGACGTCACGGCGTCAACAAAATCTCTATTCCCTCGGTAAAATTTAAACATTTTTTTTTCCACAAATATGACTGGTTTTACTATAAAAGATGCAAACAATGAAATCTGTGTTGAAAATATCTCATATTTTTTCATGTATGGAAAATTGACTTCCAGTCGTGGATTTCTTCTAATTTGTTTCAAAATGGCGGGATATTATAGTTTAAAATTGCAATAAAACGTCTAGGTATGAAAGAAAAACACTCTTTCATAAGTGGATATGAAGGATAGGGATATTCTACCCTCGGGATCACAAAATGTTGTAAAATTCTCGGTAGGCCTCGGGTTTTACTACATTTTGTGACCCCTGGGTAAAATATCCCTATCCTTCATATCCACATATAAAAGACAATTATAATACAAAACAGTGACAAAACATTGACAAAACAAAAACAATATTGCAAGTAAACTAGACACAACTTGTAGGAAAAACACAAATAACAAGTTGACGATGTTCTTCTTTCTTTATAGGCCGCTGAAAACTTTCAATGGCATGCAACCAGAAGATCCAAGAGATAAGAAAAAGGCTAGAAAGTCAGTTACTGACCTTATCCTTAAACTTTAACCTTTGACCTTTTCCTTATTTGAAAGATTCTCTGTCCTGGTGTATCCAAGCACGTGATCGATGTAGAAATGGCAGCTGATCAGCTAGGATTCTTGATTTCAGGCATGCGCTAAGAAAATAAAAGATAATTTGTAATATTTTTCTTGGTGCATACCTAAAATCAAGGATTAAATTCTCTAAACCGCTTTCGGTGATTTCCGGTTATTCTCATTTATTTCCGGTGATTTCCGTTAAGTCTAGCAAAACAAAGCCTCATATCTATGTGAAATAAATCTGTAAAGCAATGAACACAACAAAACAACACAGTTACAATATCGTCGTTACGATCATCGTCCATATCATCGTCTCATCTAAAATATTCTAGAAGATGTGGAATGCAGTCTCTGGTTTCATCGTTTCTCAAATAGATTTGTCTTGTTCTCTGTGATTTAACATCTTTAAAAACTGATATCGTGTATTGATTTTGTGATAATTACATCACTTTGTAATTATTCTATTATTGGCCCTGTGCACCTCTTGTAAAATATTGCTATCGTTAAAGGGCCAGTTTTTCATTGGATCGATTTTTATCTCTTACTGCTTTTCTAACACGGAAGGAGGTTGTTTAAAATGGCAGCTTATTAAATTATTAAATAGAGAAAAAAATGAAAAGTTAATATTTGTGAATATTCTTGCTGTCAAGGATTTAATGTCATTTTCATTTTTACACCACAACAAAAAGAGACTCACATATGACATCAAATATCGTAGAGGAACTTAGAAAAATGCAATCTATTTGCAAAGACGTCAGCTGCTGCTACAAGTGAAGTATTCTATCTATAATCTAGGAACCACTGAGTAACGAGAAATCTGAACACTATAGATAATTACATATAAATAAATACGTCTTTAAGATTGGAAGTAGTATGAATATCTATAACTGAAGGGAAAAAGTTAAATATTACATTTCAGGTCCTTTGACCACCATTTAATTAAAGTGTAAAGATCCACCCAATGACGGCAATATGAGGTCAAATTGCTATTCACATACAGGCACCCAAACACAAAGCTGAAACAGGACGTGCATCGTGTGACATTTCTCCTAGAAACTGAGGAAGACGTCAGTAATTCAATTAAAAGTAAAGAAAGAAACCACGACTTAACATGTTCAAACTGATGTTCTCAATCTAGAGGCGGGGTATATATACATGTACAGTGGTATCATAATTGTTATCATTCCATTAACGGTAACAATAAAGATCTAGGTCAATATTTGGGACACTTGGCGCGCCAACAATGTATTAGAAATCTCGATAATGGACATCGAACTCTTTCTTCAAGGTCTGTCGATGGTGTTTAGATTATTGAAACAGCAACCACCTGACTTGGCAGGCTGTAGAATGGGTATAGGCAAACTGATGATACTATGGGGACAATGATTGGTGTCACATAAACTGATCAAAATTCTATTTCTATCAAACACGTTTTGAGATTTTTTTACAGAGATAGCATAAAAACATTTATGTGGCACGCAAGAGACGGACAACAATTTACAAAAAATGTTGATTTTTATCCTTACAACAAGTATGGTTTAACTCAGAACGTATCGGACTATTTCTTTGTTTAAGTTTCCGAAGATAAGATCCAATCCTGTTTTAATAGCAACACATAAAAGTACTGATGCATATGTGGCGCTATTTCACATGACATATATTATGACTGATTTCAGTTCTAGTTGATGCTGCCGGAAGCATGTCGAAGAATGAACTGTGACTATAACGTCATTCCGGCGTCCTATTATTTCACCTATGGATTATCCGTGAGGTTGATAAAGTGTCCATAAGCTTAACCAAAGAAAGAGTTGATATTGTCGTGATCTCCACAGGGAACGACATGTGTTCATAGCACAGCACAGCAAAAACACATTAAAGTCATCCATTTTTTTCAATGAAATGTAATTCAAGAAAATCACCCAACACTTCTTAAATAAAAATTATGTTAGAATATTCCATTTATGTAAAGTATTTACATGTATATATGTATGGAGAAAGAAGACAGGCAGACAGGTATCTAAAAAATAACTCATTCCGCCATCGACCTCCGCAATTATCACGATAAAGAAATTCGCCTGTCATAACAATTCAAAATGGATATGTATATTTGCTTCTGTCCCTGACCATAAATTGTCTGTCGGATCTATTCAGGTTTTTCATTTTGAGAAAACTTTCAAAACATATCAAAATCATCCCTCGAGTCATGCAATGTTCCAGTTTAAGTTTTAGCGATGCGTCCGATTGCAGATAATAAATATTGATTAAAAACTGAAATTGCGTTCCAGAAAATAGACTACATTGCAGTGTCGTCATCAATTTGACACGCAAGTAAAGTCTTGTCTGAAACACATTATCTACCCATGCTTACAGGTGACAGGTTAGGCTAGTGAAAGTATATCGTCATGGAGCCATACTGACTTACACGCACATTTATATTGCAACACGAGTCAAAGATTGTCTTTGTAAGATTGTGTGATAAACTTTACAGAATTAGGAGTAAATAAGAGATTTTGATTTTATTACATATATTGCAATATTTCTATTTTTTTACCATGTATAAACAGCGATTCATAACCTTTTTCACTAAAGTTGGACTCAATGAAACTACTTGAAATTCCTGTTTATATGCTCATGAGCTTCAGTAGGTTAGGCACCAACCATTTAACTCCAGGAAGGGGGGTGGGAGATCCTGAAATCTTTAGGTCACCTGACCATAGGTCAATTTGACCTATTGCGATAGTCTTTTGTCCGTCGTCGTGCGTCTTGCGTCGTGCGACGTCCGTTAACATTCCTTGTGAACGCGATAACTTGTGTAAATATAAACCGAGCTTAATGACACTTTGTATGTAGACTAACATTGGAAAGATCTCGGACGAGTTCGAAAATCAACTCGATTCAACAATAATTTACTGATTTATTGACCTTTGTACTAATAATTATTAGTGGGCCTTGTGAACACGATAACTTGAGTAAATATAAACCGATCTCAATAAAACTTTGTATGTAGACTAACATCGAAAAATTCTCGGACGACTATGGAAATCAGCGTGAACGATAGCAATTTACTGAGTTATTGCCCTTTGCTTTAATAATTATTACTGGACAATGTGAATACGATATATCCAGTAAATATAAACCGATTTTAATGAAACTTTGTATGTAGACTGACATTGAAAATATATCGCACGAGTTCGAAAATCAGCTTGATTCGAAGATAGTTTACGGAGTAATTACCCTTTGAATTAATAATGATTTATTGGACCTTGTGAACACGATAACTTTAGTAAATATGAACCGAGCTTAATGAAACGTTTTGTTTAGACTAATATACGAAATATCTCGGACAAGTTAAAAAAATGAGCGATTCAACAGTAATCGACGGAGTTATTGCCCTTTGCACTAATGATTATGATTGGACCTTGTGGCAACGACAACTTGAGTAAATTATGCATCCAGCTTAATTTACACTTTTTATATAGACTAACATTGGAAAGATCTCGGACGAGTTCGAAAATCAGCTTAATTCGACTTAACTTAAATACAGAGTTATTGCCTTTGCGATGATAATTATTGATTAATGATTGACATCAGTGGCTGGTAAATGACACAACTAAATTGTATCAAGTATCAGGTGACCGTTAAGGCCCATTTTCCTCTTGTTTGTAAAAATAATCTCAGAAAATATTAATTAGAGCTGAAAAATAGTTTGATCTTCATTATTTAAAAAGATTGATTCCAGGTAATTTTCCTGAAATTCAAAGATGAAATTGAGTGAAAATCACCTTACCTGCCCCCGTATACATTGAAGGTATCAATAATTAGTTAAAAACTCGGAATATTTCACAATCTGTATTATAGTGCACGATTGTGTTTGTTTTTATATTAAATATATTTGAATATTCACAAAACAATTCAATTGTGGAAAATAAAACATGTATGAATGCATATTCTATTATAAGAATACTGTGTATTTCTTTGTTTATGAATTTTCGTTTGAACAAGGACACCATATTTAAAGCGGATATCGTCTCGCATCTTTGACCTTGATCGTTATCGAGACCTTTCACCTACCACGTTGACCTTCAAAAAGACATCATCCCTTGACTTTGGTACCAATTCTGTATAGACGCAATTCATCGTAACACTAATAGTATATCCTGCTATTTGATTCTATTTTCCTAATACAGATACACCGGCATACCTCGTGGTTTAAAACATATTCAAATGGTAGAATGAACCTGCTACGTGTCTAAAAAATGAATATTAATAAGTATTAAATTGCTTTTAATCAGATGATAAAATCCTTGGCTAAAATTTGGTGTTAACTATTTTTGTATCAAGCTAGATCATTAAAAAAAACCTGTCAAAAGCGACCAAATGGCACCACCTGAAATCTAAATTTTCATTTTCCCGAGGAGACTACTCCGGACCCCTTTCAAACTTTGAACCATATACCTATGTTGAAATTGTTAATATATCAGTGAACTTCGTCAACTTCCAAACTTTGTCTCGGGGGGTTACAGAGCTCGCCTCAAAAAATGTGCTTACACATTCAATACCTTTCAGCTATGCACCTGCAAATTGTACTATACATGTTGTTTTCTTCCGAGAAGTACAGTAAAGGTTTAAAAAGATTGTTGTTGGTATATGTTGAAAAAAAATTTGCTTCTTCAGCTTATTTGCAGCGACAAAAAATGCCTCCTGATGGATGACAAAAAACGTTTGCTCCGATACAAAATCTCAAAACGTCAACATAGGTAATGATCATACACTTGGTAATGACAATAACACACCTGTTGGATGTTAGAATGCTTTTCACCTTAACTCAGATAAACGATTAAACGTGGCGAGAACCAAACTATCCATTCATCTTTTTTAAAATGAATGAATTTTGGTAAAATGTCGAGATAGGATGACTTGATGTCTGAAGTCAGCGCAAAAGTTTGAGATTTGATGATTTGTCATGAGCTGAAATTGATCACTCCGATAATGTTTATTGAACTGGAATAATCATTAATTTCACCAGGAAATCTCGGAAAATGAACGCTATACGTTTGAAATGGAGCCGATTTCATTTATCATGATTAAGCAATCAATTTGCGATGTACATATCACAAGAAATCAACAACAAATCAATCAGAGATACCGGCTGCGTTAGAAATGCATAGCACCATGACAGTCTATAAACGTAAATAAATAATTAATCAATATATTGCCGAATAATCCAGATATAAAACTTGAAAAGAATTCGACCACTAAACGAAATGTTCAAAACTCAAAGCGTGATGATTAAATGAGAATTGTCGAATCAATGTAATCTTTAAAATGTTTGCCAGCAAACCATGTACCCACATATTAATTCCCCTCCACCACAAACGGCTTGAATATATAAGTATATTCCGGTTAATCATTTTAATAAATATCTTCGAAATTGTTGATTATTTAATGCTTTAATGTTGGGTCGAAAGTAGGAGGTTTATCTAGAACATTTTTATTAGTTACTCAACAAATCCACTTTGGTTTTAAGAAATGACTACAATTTTAACAACTTATACACGACGATCAAATGTGTGCTTAACAATATGGGTCAAAGAAGGAATATTAACAGGATTTTCCAGATGACACGGGATCCTATCAAACGTAATTTTGTAGGATACGAATTACTTCAAATGGTAAATATGGGAAAAGGAAGTAATTTCAACCGTGTGGACAAAAAAAATTGTCCACACGGTTGGAATTACTTCCTTGTCCCATACTTAGCAATATGGTAGAGACACCGTTGTAAATGTCATGATTATCAAAGAGTCAAAATATGATGATAGTTTGGAATTCATGTGAAAATAAAACCTATTTCTATAAAAAAATATTAGCATATCCAATGAAAATGATTAGGCAAATCGCAAATGGACCAGAATTGATTTATGGGAATTCCGATCATGATCGGAATAACATAACGAAGCTGATGAAGATCGAGCCTGCTTGTTTCTTTGGCAATTAAATCGTCATCCAGCCCCCTCACACAAGAATAACAACCACCTCTTCATTTCCTCCCGTTACACCTTCTGAGTTCCGACCCCAACAATACTTCACGGGGATCATGTCACCTAATTTCCGATGTTCTGGGCTTGTCCCTAGCCATTTTAAAGCTAACGTTCATTTTGGTTTTCTGACATCTGTCTATATATATTTCTTCCAGTAAACATTCCCACAAGGTTTTCCTTCGATGGTTTCACATTTCCTTTGACAGTTCACCTTTTTAACATATTTTTCATGTAATAAGGAAGACATTTCCGTCTTCATGTGACACTGATTCAGAAGGTCAACTTTCCATCAGCTTTACCGAGGTGGTCTTATATTTCGTTTGACATTTCACCTTCTTACCTCAACCAATAACGCCTGTATACGCTTCCGTCTCAATGTGGCAGTGATTCCATAAGTAAGTAACATGGAACACAAGTGACGGGAAGGATTTGAGAGAAAGTCAAACAATTTAACAGTCCTGCAGGAAATCGAATGGAAGATCATGACTTCATAACATTCGTGCTTGACTTACGTCACTTGTTCCTCTCAGTAATTATATTCCTGCCTACGTTTACCGACATTTACTTTGTTGTTACCCACATACCGACATATCTGCTCGTCCGTTGGTTTGTCTTATCTCGATAATTTAAAATAGATTTCAGTTTGTATCGCCTAGTGTCATACAAGTGAAATTATTACCAGGTTAAATAGTTTCCTTCGTTGTCAGATAGTCTTAATGCGGACGTCTGGTCATGATTGTTAGGTAAAAATGTGGACGTCTGATTTTCATTGTTAGGTAAATTCAATGCAGATGTCTGATCTTCATTATTAGGTAAATTCAATGCGGACGTCTGATCTTCATTGTTACGTTTCTATGGAGTTAAATTTAATGCGGATGTCTGATCTTCATTGTTATGTAGATATATTGCGGATGTCTGATCTTCATTGCTTGGCAAATTTAATGCAGACGTCTGATCTTCATTCTTAGGTACACATATTGCGGACGTCTGATTTTCATTGTAAAGTATATTTAATGCGGATGCCTGATCTTCCTTGTTAGGTAAATGTAATGCGGATGTCTGATCTTCATAGTTAAGTAGACATAATGCGGAAGTTTGATGTTCATTTTTGGTAAATTTAATGCGGACGTCTGATCTTCTTTGCTAGGTAAATTTGATGCGGATACTTGATTTCAATTGTTAGATAAATTTAACTTGGACGTCTGATCTTCATTGTTAGGTAAATGTAATGCGGACGTCTGATCTTCATTGATAAGTAGACATAATGCGGAAGTCTGATCTTCATTGTTAGCTAAATATAAATGCGGATGCTTGATTTCAATTGTTAGATAAATTTAACCTGGACGTCTGATCTTCATTGTTAGAAAGATATTATGTGAATGTCTGAATGCTTTATTTGTAGAACAGATACCAACATACTGCATGCACCGAGTTTCGTGACTTAAGGACGGTAGTGAATTTAACATGTTTATAGAAGATCTTCTGTGGATAATGAAATACCGTCTATCATTGGACGTAGACACAAAGTTTCTAATATCTTTTCACATTTGATTCCAGTTTTGTGTCACTGCATCTGGTTTAGATTGCGATATATAGGATGTTTTGTACAGACTGTGAAATTTGTTGGTGGGTTTAATGAAAAGAAAGTAAAATACACCTTTTGGAAAAACGGGAAAAATGTCGTGCTTTTAATCAAACAGTCCATTCTTCTGGCTTCAAACCTGAAATCGATACCGTCTGCCTTTGTGGCAAAACTTTAATAAATAGTTAGATTAATCCGTGTGATTTAAGCTGTGATTCTGCGGCGGTGCCTTGACACTCCTCTAAGTGTATTGATTCAAGGCAACCCTATCACCACGATCTGCCTACGCGATGCTTCAGGTATACATGTATGCTTCCAGCAATAAGTCCCAGTAGCGACCGGGCTATTTTCACACCACTGAGCTATTGTTTCATCGCCGAATGAAGTGTAAATTTGAAAACAGGCTTCTTATCGAATTGTCCTATAAGCAAGGGAAGTTTTGATTAGAAAAAAACAACAACATTTTTTTAGATTAAGGATAGCATTAATGTACTGAATGCGATTATCCATGCCAAAAACATATCAAATAGTCCTTAGTATCCCAAGCTTGCCTGTCTGTACCTACAACGATAGCAGCGGGTTAATTTGATTCACATTTGTTAAAGTCACACTATACGTAACTACATTTCCGAAAAGTAAAACTGCTGCATCCCAAGCCGATCTTTCAGTACGGCCTCTATGATCTTTAATTCTACTACTTGTGAGAGATACCGGTTACTGTTTGTTTGATGGTTTGTTTATTTTAACGTCCTATTAACAGCCAGGGTCATGTAAGGACGGCCTCCCATGTATGCAGTGTGTAGCGTGTATGAAATGCGAGGTGCGTGTTTTGGGAGACTGCGGTATATTCGTGTTGTGTCTTCTTGTATTGTGAAACTGTAATTGTCCTCGTTGTAGTGCTATATCAATGAAGCATGCCTAACAGAGTAATTATAATCTAAGCTATTGGTATAATGTTTAAAAAGGTACCGGACCAAGACCAGGAATAATTGCCTTTCTACTTAAGACAGACACATAAAACTAAAGAACAGCTTCTCAGGAGCTGGTGTCCAAAATTGGCTCTACATGCTTGCCTACATGTATAAAACATGTATAATATTTTACTGCATTATCAATAGGCTAGAACCAGTGACACTTTAACTTACAAAGGGGTTTCTTTCAAGGAGAATCCTCGATCAACCAAATTCCTCCACTTGATTTTACCGCATTGATTTGTAGTTCCCGGTGACGTCAGAGTCTGGAGGGCGTCATCAATAGACAACAATCAGAGCAAGGGACCATAAGGTTAGTCAATGGAAGTGGTGCCATCAGTGGTTCGATAGACACAGGACTGGCCTCTGGGTCAAACTGTACTGCCCTTCAGGTGAAAACAATTTATTACGGATCGGACTTGTATCACCTACGTTAGGATAAGGTCAAAAACTGTGTATCAAATAAGTACACAGTAGACAGTCGCAATGATGAAGGCGTTCAGACAAATCCAGATGTTCAATCAATTTACTAAATGTTAGATAATATAAGAAATCTGTTTTTGTATAGTCTATAACTTCTAAAAAAAAATCCAATGTATTGATTGTCAAAAGTATTTCGCTGGAAAAGGGTAACGAAAAAAACAAACAACAACAAAAAACAACGTAGGCAACTATTTTTTACGGCAATGGAAAGCGGATTACTTAAAGACCTAAAGTGAAGGATTCATTACAATGTAACTTCCTTGATGGCGTATCCATGTTAACGAGAAATTTACGCCATAATGTTAAGAGAATCTATAAAAGTCCAGTTTAGTTTATTTATAGGTTCTGACTGATCTCCCGTTCGCTCTGAGAGAGAGAGTATAGTAATCATTTGTTCATTATTAGTAAACAGTGCTGTTTCTTAGTGATCCATCTGAAGAACCTTTAATAATTATCATTATCCTCACTAAAAACACTCCGCTCTACGTAAGCATTTTATAGAAGTCAGTTTTTGAAGGACAGAACTTCTGAGATGTAAAAGTTCAGGATTTCTGAGATGTAGATATAACTTTCTGGTACGAGTCATAACTTCTGTTATGTACAAAGACAGAACTTCTGAGATGTTAAAAGACAGAATATTCTGAGATGTACAAGTCAGAACTTCTGTTATGTACAAGACAGAACTTCTGAGATGTAAAAGTCAAGAATTTCATGAGATGTACGAGTCAGAATACTTCTGTAGATGTCAGAATTTCTGAGATGAATACGAGTACAGCAGAACTTCTGAGATGTTCAAGTCAGAACTTCTGAGATGTTCAAGTCAGATACTAAGAAGTTACAAGGGTCAGAATTTCTGAAATGTACAACGCAGAACTTCTGAAATGTACAAGTTAGAACTTCTGAGATGAAGCGTGATAATTAGCCGCCAGCTACAACCGATAAAATCAATCAAGATGAAATTTACTCCAACGATTGACAATTGGATATATATCATAGATACATGTATACAAAATAAATATTGCAAATTGCAAATGTCAATGTGTATCAACATTAAAGTACATTTGAAGAACTCAAGTTTAGGATGTTGGAGAACAGCTGGCCGTATGACCTAATGGTCAGTAACCTAATTACCGCGCGAGTGGTAATGTGTCGACACCTACACACATTTATGTACATGCAGTGCATGTGTGTTTTCAGTAGATTACGATGGTCATTTTTATTGACATTTTTGTGATAAGAAGCACGTGTGCTATGTTTATGGCTGTACTCAACGATCTATCCACCGGGCACACAGAGTTTATTAATACAGATTGGGTTTATATAAAGAACAAAGATTTCCAATATAATCCGTACATAGGCTACATGAGAAATGCTAACACTTTCTTCAAAGTAGGTGTGTTTCAGAAAACGGTACCATTATGATTTTGCTCAAAGACGCTCTGCATAATTTAATCTGCATTCAGCGAAAAAAAAAAATGTTGCCAAGATAAAAACTTTATTTAAGAATTACCAAAATTACGATCAAGCGTTTAGGAAGATTTAATTTCAACAAAAAAAAGTTGATTGTAAAATAAGTAACACTCAGTAAGTTGACAATGCGTTGCACCGATCAGTTGCTTTACAGACTTATAATATAATGCATGAGCTCGATCTTTGATCGATTTTACGGGTTTTAGTATGAATCTAAACACGCCGATTCCGGACTTTTATTGTAATATTTTATCAAACTAGGAGAACAAACATACACTTGAGATATTCCCAATGGTTCCTATCGATGGGGTCAGAATACATCACGAGGATTATTTCTTCATTCGACAACCACACATAAATAAATCACAAGCTCCACGAGAACTGCCGGAGATAGTGCTTTTTCCCTGTATGATAAATGACCCGAACCGCGTCAGAGAACAGATTTAGGATGAAATATTATGATTAACCAAACATTGTACATATACGTATATGGTGCTAACTTTAGTGATATCAATTGCCGATCGGAATAGAGTAAAGTTAGCAATATAATGATAATAAATTAAACAGAGGGTTATACTCAATTAGTAAAAAAAAAAAAAACGCAAAAAATAAAAAAAAAAAACGCTATATTAAATAAATGTCAAGTATTAAAATGTACAATTCCATTTATTGAAATGCAATATGCGACTATTGTTATAGTAATAAGAATCCTAATTGTCCTCATTAATGTATACAATAGCGATACGGAGCCTCAGCTCAATTTAAGTTAAATATTAATGTGACCAATTTTTTACAAAAAAGGAATAATGGCATTGTGTTTTGTTCCTCAAAGTCAATTTCGTCTATAGAATATACAAAAACGAAATGTTAATTTTGAAAATATTTTGGATACCCTTAAATTATAATGAAAGAATTTTTATGTGTAAAAATTTAGAACAAGTAAATCATAAATTCATTGTGGAGATGTCTGTGTAGATGGATTACTATGGAACTTATGCAATATAGAATATGTACTTATTGTTACACCAATGATATTAGGTAATGGAATTCCATTATTTTTATTTAAGTGGCCCGTTTTTGACCTTAGAAAGGAAATTATATGTTAATGAGTACTATTAAACCGGAACAAATATCATAAAATTTTCACAGCTTCTGAACTCAAAGAATATAAAATAATGTAAAACATTTATGTAAATTTATCAAAGTTATGTTTAAAAAAGTCATATAATTTGTCCTCCTTCTATGTTGCATTTCTTGACTGTTGTAAGATATGTTTCTCTACACAATGTATTTCGTAAAGAGACTAATAAAGTTTGATAGTTGATGGTTGATTAAATGATACAAAAAAATCTTTACAGCTCAAAGAAGACAATTAACCAATTCCTCAATCTATAGTTATGTTGTAACTACTTCGAGATTTTACCGTTCGAACAAGTGTCGTACAAAATGTTTAACGTTAGTAAGAATGCACTACAAAATTAGTATTGTCTATAAAACTGTGTTCGGCAGTATGCTTAAGTGAGGTGTTCCAACTGTGTTCGGCAGTATGTTTTAGTGAGGTGTTCCAACTGTGTTCGGCAGTATGTTTTAGTGAGGTGTTCCAACTGTGTTCGGTAGTATGTTTTAGTGAGGTGTTCCAATTGTGTTCGGCAGTATGTTTTAGTGAGGTGTTCCAACTGTGTTCGGCAGTATGTTTTAGTGAGGTGTTCCAACTGTGTTCGGCAGTATGTTTTAGTGAGGTGTTCCAACTGTGTTCGGCAGTATGGTTTAGTGAGGTGTTCCAACTGTGTTCGGCAGTATGTTTTTAGTGAGGTATTCCAACTGTGTTCGGCAGTATGCTTTAGTGAGGTGTTTCCAACTGTGTTCGGCAGTATGGTTTAGTAGGGTACCAACTGTGTTCGGCAGTATGGTTTAGAGGGTACCAACTGTGTTCGGCAGTATGGTTTAGTAGGGTACCAACTGTGTTCGGCAGTATGGCTTTAGTGAGGCGTTCCAACTGTGTTCGGCAGTATGGTTTAGAGGGTACCAACTGTGTTCGGCAGTATGGTTTAGTAGGGTACCAACTGTGTTTCGGCAGTATGCTTTAGTAGGGTACCAACTGTGTTCGGCAGTATGCTTTAGTAGGGTACCAACTGTGTTCGGCAGTATGCTTTAGTGTGGTAAATCTATAGAAATTACATTTGGTATATACATCAATACCCTCCTCAATACTGATATTCTGTAACTAAGCGTATGACGGTAGTTAAATCTGTAGAGCTTAGACCAGGTGACACCATTTTATAATACGAAAGAAATCATACAACAGTACAAATCAAAGGTTACACACGGATTCTTTGATAATTGAGTTATTTCTGATCTCTTCAGCAAAGTCAAAAATCACAATAGTAACAAATGAAATACACAAGTGAACTATGAGACAAGAGTTTAATGTGCATGTGTGTCTTTGACAAAAAAAAAAAAAAAAAAAAAAAAAAAAAAAACAAACAAATCGTTTGCGAAGTAATAAGGCGGACTGACCTTGGTAGGGGGATTCAACAAGGCACGTCTGATACTCCTGATATCCTGAGGTTAGTTAAGATATAGCAAAATAATATAAATAGGCTGTTAGCCAGTAGGTTAGCGCGGGAATGGGAATTGCTCAGAGACAAAGCATTCCTTGGATCTGTTTTATGAGAGTTTTCTTTAGAATGTAATTGTTTTAAGGAATGCAGCAGAAACGCATTATGTGATTTTGAATTAGATGCCTCCTCATGAATGTAAGTGAATCGAATAAAGACATTTACGTTAATGTTTTATTATGGCATTCACGCCTGTCGAACAAGGAGTTTAACTTTATTGCTTTTTTATCGTTCTTAATTTCGCTCGTTTACACTCGGTATTTCTGATGATTACTTAATAGTGTTGTTACCATGGATATCTAGTGATATGGAGACATCAGAAAGGTACCTAGTGAACAAAATAAGCTAGGGAAACGTCGGGACAGGCATCTAGTGAAAACCATCAGCTAGGGAGACAACGTCGAGACTGGTCTCTAGTGAAAACCATCAGCTAGGGAGACATCGCGACTGGTCTCTAGTGAACACCATCAGCTAGGAAAACATCGCGACTGGTCTCTAGTGAACACCATCAGCTAGGAAAACATCGAGACTGGTCTCTAGTGAACACCATCAGATAGGGAGACATCGAGACTGGTCTCTAGTGAACACCATCAGATAGGGAGACAACAGGACGGGTATCTAGTGAACACCATCAGCTAGAGACACGTCGAGACTGGTCTCTAGTGAACACCATCAGATAGGGAGACATCGAAACTGGTCTCTAGTGAACACCATCAGATAGGGAGACATCGAGACTGGTCTCTAGTGAAAACCATCAGATAGGGAGACAACAGGACGGTATCTAGTGAACACCATCAGATAGGGAGACATCGAGACTGGTCTCTAGTGAACACCATCAGATAGGGAGACATCGAGACTGGTCTCTAGTGAACACCATCAGATAGGGAGACATCGAGACTGGTCTCTAGTGAACACCATCAGATAGGGAGACAACAGGACTGGTCTCTAGTGAACACCATCAGATAGGGAGACATCGAGACTGGTCTCTAGTGAACACCATCAGATAGGGAGACATCGAGACTGGTCTCTAGTGAACTTATCAGATAGGGAGACATCGAAACTGGTCTCTAGTGAACTTATCAGATAGGGAGACATCGAAACTGGTCTCTATTTACTAGTGAACTTATCAGATAGGGAGACATCGAAACTGGGTCTCTAGTGAACTTATCAGATAGGGAGACATCGAACTGGTCTCTAGTGAACTTATCAGATAGGGAGACATCGAGACTGGTCTCTCTAGTGAACACCATCAGCTAGGGAGACATCGCGACTGGTCTCTAGTGAACACCATCAGCTAGGGAGACAACAGGACGGGTATCTAGTGAACACCATCAGATATGGAGACATCGAGACTGGGTCTCTAGTGAAAAACCATCAGCTAGGGAGACATCGCGACTGGTCTCTAGTGAACACCATCAGCTAGGGAGACAACAGGACGGTATCTATTGAACACCATCAGCTAGGGAAACAACAGGACGGGTATCTAGTGAACACCATCAGCTAGGGAGACAACAGGACGGGTATCTATTGAACACCATCAGCTAGGGAAACAACAGGACGGGTATCTAGTGAACACCATTAGCTAGGGAGACATGAGGACGGATATTTAGTGAACACCATCAGCTAGGGAGATAACGAGACTGGTCTCTAGTGAACACCATCAGATATGGAGACATCGAGACTGGTCTCTAGTGAACACCATCAGATAGGGAAACAACAGGACGGGTATCTAGTGAACACCATCAGCTAGGGAGACATCGCGACGGTATCTAGTGAACACCATCAGCTAGGGAGAAACAACGAGACTGGTCTCTAGTGAACACCATCAGCTAGGGAGACAACGAGACGGGTCTCTAGTGAACACCATCAGCTAGGGAGACAACAGGACGGGTATCTAGTGAACACCATCAGCTAGGGAGACATCAGGACGGGTATCTAGTGAATACCATGAGATAGGGAGACATGAGGACGGGTATCTAGTGAACACCATCAGATAGGGAGACATCGAAACTGGTCTCTAGTGAACACCATCAGATAGGGAGACAACAGACGGTCCTAGTGAACACCATCAGATAGGGAGACATCGAGACTGGTCTCTAGTGAACACCATCAGATAGGGAGACATCGAGACGGGTCTCTAGTGAACACCATCAGATAGGGAGACATCGAGACTGGTCTCTAGTGAACACCATCAGATAGGGAGACATCGGACTGGTCTCTAGTGAACACCATCAGATAGGGAGACATCGAGACTGGTCTCTAGTGAACACCATCAGATAGGGAGACATCGAGACTGGTCTCTAGTGAACTTATCAGATAGGGAGACATCGCGGCTGGTCTCTAGTGAACACCATCAGCTAGGGAGACATCGAAACTGGTCTCTAGTGAAACCATCAGATAGGGAGACAACAGGAACTGGGTCTCTAGTGAACACCATCAGATAGGGAGACATCGAGACTGGTCTCTAGTGAACACCATCAGATAGGGAGACATCGAGACTGGTCTCTAGTGAACACCATCAGCTAGGGAGACATCGCGACTGGTCTCTAGTGAACACCATCAGCTAGGAAAACATCGAGACGGTCTCTAGTGAACACCATCAGATAGGGAGACATCGAGACTGGTCTCTAGTGAACACCATCAGATAGGGAGACATCGAGACTGGTCTCTAGTGAACACCATCAGAAGGGAGACATCGAGACTGGTCTCTAGTGAACACCATCAGCTAGGGAGACATCGAGACTGGTCTCTAGTGAACTATAGTAGGGAACACGAGACAACACCATCAGATAGGGAGACATCGAGACTAGTCTCTAGTGAACACCATCAGCTAGGGAGACATCGAGACGGGTCTCTAGTGAACACCATCAGATAGGGAGACATCGAGGACGGTATCTAGTGAACACCATCAGATAGGGAGACATCGAGACTGGTCTCTAGTGAACACCATCAGATAGGGAGACATCGAGACTGGTCTCTAGTGAACACCATCAGATAGGGAGACATCGAGACTGGTCTCTAGTGAACACCATCAGCTAGGGAGACATCGGGACTGGTATCTAGTGAACACCATCAGATAGGGAGACATCGAGACTGGTCTCTAGTGAACACCATCAGATAGGGAGACATCGAGAACGGTCTCTAGTGAACACCATCAGATAGGGAGACATCAGGACGGGTATCTAGTGAACACCATCAGCTAGGGAGACATGAGGACGGTTTATCTATTGAACACCATCAGCTAGGGAGACAACGAGGGGTTTATCTAGTGAACACCATCAGCTAGGGAGATAACAGGGCGTTTATCTATTGAACACCATCAGCTAGGGAGACACAGGCGTCTCTAGTGAACACCATCAGATAGGGAGACAACAGGACTGGTCTCTAGTGAACACACATCAGCTAGGGAGACATCGAGACTGGTCTCTAGTGAACACCATCAGATAGGGAAACAACAGGACGGGTATCTAGTGAACACCATCAGATAGGGAGACATCGAGACTGGTCTCTAGTGAACACCATCAGCTAGGGAGACATCGAGACGTTATCTAGTGAACACCATCAGCTAGGGAGACATCGGACGGGTATCTAGTGAACACCATCAGCTAGGGAGACATCGAGACGGGTCTCTAGTGAACACCATCAGATAGGGAGACATCAGGACGGGTATCAGTGAACACCATCAGCTAGGGAGACAACAGGACGGGTATCTATTGAACACCATCAGCTAGGGAGACAACGAGACGGGTATCTATTGAACACCATCAGCTAGGGAGACAATCGAGACTGGTCTCTAGTGAACACCATCAGCTAGGGAAAACAACAGGACGGGTATCTAGTGAACACCATTAGCTAGGGAGACAACAGGAGGTTATCAGGACGGGCCCCTCCAAGAGGAGATTTATAAGGCTAAAAGAAATTTCCTTATTGTTTATCTTTCACTTGCTTTTTAATGAAATTTCATTTTGAAACACTGAATTGAATAATTGGTGTGAAATAAAATTACATAATGACGTAAGCATTACCATCCATATTCGTCACAAAGCTTTTATTTCAGACTGATGAAGACCGAGACATGCGGACGGGATTTTGTGTTTCTACCCTGCAGTATATTATCTAAGATTACCAGCAACAAACCCTACCTAAGGTTTCCACTGCTGTTAGCAGAGCAATTGCGCCTGACGAAGACAAAACTTCAATTGGAATATCCACAGGTTGAAATATGCCATGGCGGTCTAGGGACGCATTGAAAAGGGGTAATTGTACGTAGTCAGCAGGCGCGGTTAGAAAAGGCTATGTGTGCGCGTTGAGTGTTTGGGTTATTACCACCGTGGGGATGGATTAAGAAACATCATAGGAGTTGTGTGGACTAGGCATGTTATGTTGATCCTGAGGTGTTGGCATTCATGCAGGGCGCTAATGAGGAAGCTTATTCTGATCGTTGTGCGAGAATGAGAAAGGTACTGACGATCATGGGACGAGAAAAAGAAAGGTTATGTCTATCATGTATTGAGCTAAAAAGAAGTTGAGTGAGGTAAAAAAAAAGGTATGTCTATCGTAGGGTGTGAGGTTATTTTAGTATACAGTATCATTACTATTGGTATACTGTATAGACTAGTTGGAATTTTCATGGTGTATTTGTAAATATGTATTATGCAGTACGTACACAAACAGAATGACGTGTTACTTGACTCACAGTCAGAAAGAAGCGAAAACGATAACAATACACTGATTATTTAGTAACGAAAGGCAGTCAGTCATTTGACAACCTCGTCAAATTAAAGTTTTAGGGAACGTCTCTGTCCAATTCGAAAGATGTTGACAAGAGAAACTATCACTCAACATCCTTTCTTAAATCCATCAATTCAAATTACGACATGACTCAGCTCTAAAATGGCCGAATAAAGTTGGTAAGCCATTCCTAGTCTTCTAATGTTAATGTTGTCAGAAAATGTATGACCTTTTAAATTTATATTGAAATATAGCCTACAGGACCGTGCAACTCGGATCCTTTTATCACTCAAAATTAAATTCATAGTTGATACCAGCAAACTAAGTTTTAATAGGTATTTTATATTAATAATAGAATCATTTGCAAAACATATCTATGTGGAAACTCAAAGCAAACCACTACCTTCTATGTATGAAGACTACAGCAATACATACGTGTCTGATGTAAAACACAACTGATACCTAATTAAACATGTCTTTTGTTCCGTTCGTGAGTTATAACACATTCCTGACAAAAGTCAATTAGTTTTTAGCTTTAACAAGGAAAAATAACATTTGTCACAAAGTTCGCTCTCCAAGATAAATCGTCACATGAGGTAAAGTCATAATCATAAAACAAACACGATTTTCCTTTTTCATCTCACTGTGAATTATTGCAAACATACTCCCGGGATCACGGAAAATATTGCAAATTTGTGATAATTCAGATTAGATTAAAATGTTTCCTCAAAGGGAGATTCATTGATTTTGGTTTTCTCACTTGAAGGCGACACCGCCTCGCTAGAACATCATCACAATCAAAGATAAAACGTCAATCTATCAGCGTAGGACAAACATCGTTTGTACTTTACAATCAGCTCCATACAGACATAACGGATATCGTTAGCACCCCTTTGTCACAAAGAAGTTATTGTTTTCAATAGAGTTTGAAATGAACGAAATATGATTTGGTAAAGTTTAATATTTTAATGTCGACAACTCTATTTGAGCCTGGATAGCCATGGGAATCTATCATTATGATAACTGGTTTTTCATCATTCAATAACGTCTTTAGTGAAAAGTACTTATGGGATTAAAATTGTATATAAGTTAATAAAGAAACAATTTTATGATGTATGCACTCAGGAAATTTTATACAGAATTGCTCAAAATGACAGTAGACAATTTTAGTTTGCAATATTAGTTAAAGAAACCGCTTGATCAAATGTATAAAAACAGTATTACAAGTATACGAAAGAAGTGTATCAAGTATATCTGAAGTGGTAGGCTTCAAAATTTGGCACGACCAAATAGAGTCTGTTTAGTATAAATGTTTTGCACGACCAAATAGAGTTTGTTCAGTACAAATGTTTTGCACGACCAAATAGAGTCTGTTACGTACAAATGTTTGGCACGACCAAATAGATTCTGTTTAGTACAAATATTTTGCACGACAAATAGAGTCTGTTTAGTACAAATGTTTGGCACGACAAAATAGAGTCTGTTTAGTACAAATGTTTGGCACGACAAAATAGAGTCTGTTCAGTACAAATGATATAGAAGACGGGTTTTATATTATCCTTAAATGTACTTGTTATACCCAACTACGTTTTCGATATCTGGATCAATATTATTCAAACTTGTCCAATTACTCAGTGTTAATAATGTTAAAGATTTAAATGATCTCAGAAAAGTTTTAAAACTTACTTTCAAGAAACGTTCTCAGTCTCTATAATATATTAAAAATGTATAGTATCTGATGTATAACAAGTGTGTGCTATTGTTTGTGTTTAATTTATAAAATTACTCTCCTGTCTTTGTTTAACTTATTTAATATGTATTAATATTGTACTTTTATCGTAAAAGCCGCAAGGCTTAGACAATGAAAAAAATATGAAAATTGAAAATTAAATGATCAAAACAAACTACTCAACTACAACATCACATCTCAAGATGGCCGCCTATTACAGCAACACAAGCCAGTACTTCTCACAATGGTCGCCTAATACAACACCACAAGCCAGTACTTCTCACAATGGCCGCCAACTATAGCAACACAAGCCAGTACTTCTAACAATGGTCGACTACTACAACATCACAAGCCAGTACTTCTCATAATGGTCGCCTACTACAACATCACAAGCCAGTACTTCTCATAATGGTCGCCTACTACAACATCACAAGCCAGTACTTCTCATAATGGTCGCCTACTACAACATCACAAGCCAGTACTTTCTCATAATGGACGCTACTACAACATCACAAGCCAGTACTTCTCACAATGGACGCCTACTACAACATCACAAGCCAGTACTTCTCACAATGGACGCTTACTACAACATCACAAGCCAGTACTTCTCATAATGGTCGCCTACTACGACATCACAAGCCAGTACTTCTCATAATGGACGACTACTACAACATCACAAGCCAGTACTTCTCATAATGGACGACTACTACAACATCACAAGCCAGTACTTCTCACAATGGTCGCCTACTACGACATCACAAGCCAGTACTTCTCATAATGGACGCCTACTACAACATCACAAGCCAGTACTTCTCATAATGGACGACTACTACAACATCACAAGCCAGTACTTCTCATAATGGACGACTACTACAACATCACAAGCCAGTACTTCTCATAATGGACGACTACTACAACATCACAAGCCAGTACTTCTCATAATGGTCGTCTACTACGACATCACAAGCCAGTACTTCTCATAATGGACGACTACTACAACATCACAAGCCAGTACTTCTCAAAATGTCGCCTACTACACATCACAAGCCAGTACTCCATAATGGACGACTACTACAACATCACAAGCCAGTACTTCTCATAATGGACGCCTACTACAACATCACAAGCCAGTACTTCTCACAGGTCGCCTACTACAACATCACAAAGCCAGTACTTCTCATAATGGTCGCCTACTACAACATCACAAGCCAGTACTTCTCATAATGGACGCTACTACAACATCACAAGCCAGTACTTCTCACACGCCTACTACACCATCACAAGGCAGAGTACTTCTCATAATGGACGACTACTACAACATCACAAGCCAGTACTTCTCATAATGGACGACTACTACAACATCACAAGCCAGTACTTCTCACAATGGTCGCCTACTACGACATCACAAGCCAGTACTTCTCATAATGGACGACTACTACAACATCACAAGCCAGTACTTCTAACAATGGTCGCCTACTACAACATCACAAGCCAGTACTTCTCTCATAATGGACGCCTACTACGACATCACAAGCCAGTACTTCTCATAATGGACGACTACTACAACATCACAAGCCAGTACTTCTTATAATGGACGACTACTACAACATCACAAGCCAGTACTTCTCACAGTGTCGCCTACTACGACATCATCACAAGCCAGTACTTCTTATAATGGACGACTACTACAACATCACAAGCCAGTACTTCTCATAATGGACGACTACTACAACATCACAAGCCAGTACTTCTCACAGCAGTCGCCTACTACGACATCACAAGCCAGTACTTCTCATAATGGACGACTACTAAAACATCACAAGCCAGTACTTCTCATAATGGACGACTACTACAACATCACAATCCAGCACTGCTCGCAATGCACAAACAGAAAATAGCTTGAGACTCTGGGTATACGTAATACAATTATAATGAACCCTACAGCGATACGCTTATTCTGCGTTTGTTTCAGATGTCATTCCCTCTGTTAACGGTGTAGGTACTGACATTTATTTACAGCAAAGCGAGTTTTATTAAACATCAATGCTGATTTGATTTAATTATGGCCATCGCAAGGCAATGTAATACGAGGCAGTATAGGCAGGTTAATAACAGAAAATGGAGACAACTTGGCAGTTTTATCGACCTGGAAAGACAAAGACATATAATAAACACGCGAGCAATCTGTTAATGATGTGTCTAATGTCAAGGACCTTATTCTTAAGGTTTATAGACACAAAGAGGGGTCCGGGGACACCTATTGACACGATGTAACATTGTTATAATCTGATATTGGTGATGTTAGCAGAATATAAACTAGGTAAATGTAACAGCGGTATGCATCCGTTACAATAGAGATTAATCCGTCGTCTATATTGTTTACTGTGCTAGTGTTTCCACATTGACACTATCCTGTTTCGTGATGAATGCTTAAGGTGCCAAAAGCTCATGTACAATGTTCTTAATGAACTAACAGTGTCTTTCGTGCTCTGTCTTGCTCTCGCACAGAAACTGACATCGGTGATCCGGATATTAATATTGAAATATTTCACTGCCAAAATATAAACACGACACTACTCCGTTAACTGCTACAGATGTGCTGTCTGAAGATATGTTCTTAAATGTCATATGGTTGGCGGAACATTAGCTTCTATGTCTCTTTTTGTCGCACGGAACATGCAAATTTGACATCGACTGTACATAAACAAATGACAGCCAACGACTGATGCAACCACATAAAGTACATCAACAAACAGAATGCTATTTGCATGAAGCCACACGAATGGAACGTTATGACAGGATATTGCATTTATAAAATCTTCTCTGGTATTAAAGCTACGTGTCATTTTGTGAGAACTTTCATGTTATAATTGACAACGCAATGCATCACTCTCTTTATCGGGTTACTAATTTCGACATCAATGATGTGTAATGCTACATGTTCATACGGACATGCTTCAACAACTAAAAGCATTTTTTATTTCAATGATAAATATAATATATAGTTGTTCTGTTACAATAGTCTATTTGTACTTTAATCTTAAGTTAGAAGCTAAGTCTAGAGTTATCGTTCCTTATAATGATTTCATGGAACTCGTTGTTTACGTTTGTGACAGAACATGTGTTGTTTAATTAGGTTCTCAATAATTTTAAGCTGAAACACTGGTTAAACAACACATAACGAACGAAAACGTAAAAAAAGTTCCATCCACGAAATCATAAGACACTCTAGACATAATTCCTTACTTAAAATCAAAGTATGGGAGTATCTCTAGACTCTCAGGTAACAGAAAAAAAATCACTAAATACCCCCAATCAAATTAAGCATATCTCACCCATCTCGAAGATATTTGTTACCTGCATTTAGAAATAAAACATCGTTATAATTACATTACCTTATATTCTTATTTCATGCAATGAAATTGAACCGTTGTTGAACAATACTGAAACAGAATTTTCATGAAAACCTTTTATCTTTTTTAAAGTGCTTTCATGTTTTCCAAGTAATCTATGTATTTTAGTAATATTTTCGTCTCAGTGATTTTAGTGAATGAAAAATGTGAAAGAACGAAGTACCCAGATAACAACTTCTATGCCTAATGTATTATCCGGCAACAGTCCCACATTGGGTTCAAATCCTCCACCCAGAGATGTGGGATGCTATTAATTGCAATGTCAATGAATGTAGGTTTTGTTCATTGTGTCGTTTTCTCTAAAAGAATATGGCGTTATATGTTAGCATAAAAATGCATGACATCGCAATCATTATTTCTCCGCAAGAGGAGAAAACTCTATGGTGAATCAGAATACTTTGATCAACACATCTTAATATTGGAGGTTTCATGATTTCAAGGAAAAATAGTATCGAACAATTGAATATGGATAACATTTATGTTTCACGATCCGCCTAATGTGATTAGAAACAATTAAAATGTTTTCACTACTTGCTGTTTTACCTTGATATTTATCTGTAAAAACAAGTAGATAAACCAAACAACTAAGGTATATCGGACAAATGTTATTGAGTAAGAGTGATCCAGGTGTTCTGATTTATCTGAGTTATCTCCTCTTATGGAGAGGTACGAATTGTCGTACCATGTATCTGTATACTAGAGTATCGCCATATATTTAAAGAAGACTTAACATTGTGTTCGCACAGAAACTATTTACATTTATATTTTATTAAACAAACGTGATAGTTTACGTTTTCATATTTTGGACCCATTTCTTTTTTAATGCAATACATTTTGTTGAAATTGAAATTAGATAAAATTAAATGCTATGTTCTAGGGATTCCACAAATCTACAACAATAAACATCTGATTCATTTACACTTGCTGTCCAATACGTTAAAAGAGTTGTAAGTATATATTTGATATGTCGCCACATCAACGTACATTTTTGTATATTTGGTCAAATAGATAGGATCTAGGCGGTGGAAATGCGCGTGCACATTTGAGACAAGTGTAATACACAGTTGAGACAGATTCCGATAGAAAGGATTGGCCCCTGATAAGTTTTAGCTTTAATTATCTTTATTTGGATTTCAAAATTGTCATTGAATTCAGACGATTTGTAAATGATCTTTTATCACAGCATCCTGAACTCATCGGGTATTAACTGAAAATCCCGAGGAGTTCCGGATGTTATCAGAGACCACGGCGGCCGTCCTGAATTGCTTAGGAAAAACAATCAAATCCCAACTGTATATCTACATACTATCAAATATCCTTAAGTGACAGAAACAACCACTTGTGTTCGAGCGATACTATTTTGAAAGTGGAAAGATAGTCATGAATTGAAATGGAATCGTTGTAGAGCTACATGTATAAAAAGTGGGTCGAACGAAATTTAACAAAGTATGTAAAGCATCGAGTAAGTGCTAGAAGTAAATTTTACATCTTGTTAATATCGTAGATTTCATCAAAGTTTAGTCGCTGAATCTTCCGGATATAACTACTTTGTAAATGCTCCTTCCTTTGGGGTATTATGTCTGCAGGCTTCGTTTGAATCGGAAAGACGTGTGCAATTCAAAATGAATAGCGAAAGATGGAATTGAATTCTTATAGAAATCAATTCTGATGTAATTAATTTTGAATACATTTTCTATTTCTTATGACTGTTAAACACTTAAAATTTAAACTTGTAAAATGTTTATAAGTTATACCACAATATCTTTTAATCGCCTGCTATCGTTTTATACCGAAACGTAAGAGTTGACATTCACTGTCTGTATCTGTTGTTAATTCTGTTAAAATCTATCGAAACAAGGAGGAATCTAATTCAAAATGTAATTACGTAACTTCGAATTTGCATCTTAATGTTTAAATTATACAGCATGCAACTGTAAAGTTTGGTGGTGAAATATATTCCATTATCGTCAGCGCACCCGCTGTTATGTTGGCTTCTTTAATAAGACACTACAAATTCATGACTCTTTCCTGTGATACCGATTCAATGGAACTCTGCTTCAGATCAGTACTTTATTTGCAAATCAATATCAGAGATATCCTTCAATAAATCAACGAGATGTGTCAAGTTTATACAAATATTTCTAGTTTTTCGTCTACATTATCGTATTCCGATTAACATCTAAACCTAAAGATATGTTGAATTTTTACGAAACCAATGCTTCCTAACTTAAATCACGTGATCAAAATCAATCATTAGTAAATAGTATGTTACAAACATGGATATTTAGCAGTGGGGTGAACATTTTAGCCTAATTTGTTTTTATTAGGTCTTTGGGAATACATCTCTAAAGGCGCACATGGGAGCAAATGAGAGCAAATAAAAATACTGAGACGGGAACAACTTCGCAATAGATATACAGCAGAACAATTATTTTAACGCGAACAATTTAAAACTAGCGGGGACAAAACACAATACGACAATATGCCCGTTAACACTATAACATAACGTTCGTTTATAAAATTGAGTTTAGAGTGTGGGCGAATATTTTGTTCAAGATGTTTATATATACATATGACTCACTCATACATACAATTATATAGACCACGAAGTTCTGTTAAAGTACATACATTAATTGACATCTGGTTTGAATATAGTGTACTACAAAATGAAAACAAATTAAATTAGCAAAACATCAACTGTGTCTATAGCCGAACATCTTTAAAATATCATAATAATTAGACGAAAATAATATTTGTAATGTATACTTAACATATAAATCAATCTGAAATAAGTGTGGTTGTCTAAATAGATGTTTGTTCAGCCCTAAACGCACTTTTTTCCTGTTGCGATCGTGAAATAAATATAATTTTGAGTGTGAAGTAACAAATATTCCCGCTATCCTTGTCATTCTAAAGTGTAAATGTGTAGAACTAAGCCTCCGGAATTTAGTGTTCTATTTGATTTAATGTATGATTGGATTGCCATACACACTGTACTGCGCCAATACCACATTCTTTGGATCTCTCTAGACCAGAAATACGTGTGTTGATTTCCCCACCGGAAATATCTATTTAACATTTAAAAAAACAAAACTTGGAGCAAGTTGTAAGGTTAAATACACACCATATGGATGTACTAATTTCCCCGTGCTTGTACTACACATGTATATTGTACAATCTATAAAAATCCTAAACAAATTGTCAATCAAACAAGAACATCATATTTAAAACCACAACTGTAAATATGGAATCGAAAAATATAAGCACTTCAAGTTACAATATATCAATTCATTTTCGGAGTCTCTGATTTAAAGTTGCTTAGGTTAGGCAAAAAAAAAAATAAAAAAAAAATAAACCCAATGTGTATTCGACAAGGTGGAACAGCTATGGTTTGGCGGTAGTCAGTTTGCGTTTTCATGTCGACAATAATGATGTCATAATGGTCACGCTTTGGGTGTCATTTATATCCAGAAAGACTACCCTTTTTATATCAATTAATATTTATGCGAGACGGCATGGGTTCGTTATATGTTAATCAGATATGGAATAGCAACATACCTAGTTTCCTGAAATCCATGAATTCAATATACCAGCAAAGCATTTTGAATTCCACTGCTGTTATGCAAAAGAGTTACGAATGTATTTCACGTTGATGACAGAAATGATTGGAGCCAATTAACAAAAATACCATGCCATCTTTGTAGCGGCTTACGTTTAGCACTTTCCTTCCTGGTGTAAAATCTCTGTCTGTTGATAGTCTAACTTATCAAAATATTGTTTTTAACATAGTTCAAAATAGTTTAAAATAGTTTCTGTTTAAAAGGAATTTTCAAAGTTCCAAAATGCTCTCTTCTCAAATTTTACGCGATCTGAAGTCATGGTATTTCACATGAATTATACCTTGGTAATCTCAATCATAATGACATTGACATTTATCTCATCATGGGTTTAAAACGTTTTAATTACTTTAATCATGACCCATTTTGATATCCTTTGATAAGATTTGTTGTTATGAATGAACTAGATTTACATTTATCCATGTAAAAGTTAGTAAAAGTTGAATGACTTTCTTGATAATATCCAAGATTAAGATTAGTTGCTTTTATGGCATGCATGTGTAGGCACCTTTAATTTAACGTAGGAATGATAAAAACTTAATCATACATGACACATTTTGATACTTTGAATGAAATATTCTTCTGGTGTAGAATTAAGGTGACAGGTCGTCAAATTGTTCGTCGTAATTTCTATTTTTATCTTTTTCCATACCACAACAAGCTGACGATACTTTCGTACGTAAATCGTAATAATTTATTATCCTTGTAAGTTTTATATTTAATCACAGCAACATGCAGATCGTATATAATCCCATATATAAAATAAATCAAAACTTTGATGAAGACATTTAGACATTACCCGAACGAATGTATTCTGATGTTGAATAACCATCCTAATATCAGGAAATAAAAACTTTTGTAAAGGAATTTGACCCTCGTGTGCACCAAACGCTGGTCTGTGCATTTCTAAATGCGAGACAGACGTGGCTCACATTGAGGATCAAGAGACTATTTTGATAATTATAAACACACTACACAGCGAACATTTATCCTGCTCCTCAATTATGTCTTAATATAGTTCATCATAATTCTACACCATTTGAAGTATGATACTTTATGAAACATCCCTAGAACTTTAACTACGACCAGTATTTTCTTCATTTCAACATGTCAGAAGAACTGATTTTTTTTATTTCCATGCAAAGGTAAGTAGCAGTATTCTTTTGATAGTGATCAATTTAGACTGATCCTTACCAACATTTTTTAAATAGAAAAGAAAATCCGACACATACTTTTCCGCTTCCATCATGTCTAGATGGCTCTTCATAATGTGTATTTGAAACATAGATTATGACGTCATTGATTATGACGTCATATTAATTAGGGCAATCATAAAAATTAAAGATGTACCAAATAGCAACTTAAATTTCAACAGACATCGCAATCAATATTACGCATGTCAAATTCCATATGTATACAATTATGTGAACAAAGGAAATAGCACTGTTTGAACTAGTGATAGAAACAGTTTACTTTATTATTTAACCGAATGAGTACTATGCAAAGAGGGTTACAGAAATTTCATATATTCATATTCGTTCGTCTCACATTGGATTGAATCAGTAATAAAAAGTAGAACAGATATTAAATATGAAAGCGTTAATATAACGTTTAACTTATAGGTTGATACTGTTCTTCATTTGCAGTTTATTTCCTTCTACACTGGCGCTGCACGGTCTACAGCGGGTTGTATTGTTTTTAGAAACACAGACATTATTAGATACCCCTTATTCTCGATCTGGTTAGAATTCTCTAACGATCTTAAGTTGGTTGTCTTTTACTATTGATAAATGCACAAAGATATAAAACCATTTTTATTTGTTCATTTCCTCTTTCACGTCATCACATTTATTGCGGGTCACAGGAAACATTTTATAATAACGAGAATTAAATGTGACATGAGTTACTTTGACATCCTTATTTGCTAATTAAGTGCGGAATATAAGTCCCCTTTTTATGGCCATACGTATGCCATTTTGAATACATTGAATTCGATATCCTTGAGACTTCAGATAATGTGTAAATTTCTGAAGCCTTACTTTGGCATTATAACATATACATAAAGTATCTTGGAACTATTAGTTAAACGGTTTCAGAGGTAGGTACCTTACACGTTGCTATCACATATGCAGTTTCTCATGTTGGCAATGCATGGATGCAAATAATTTGATAACGTCATTAACAGTGCAAAACGTGACGTCAAAAGTCGTCAAAAAGCAGATCGGCCGAAATCAGTACTGTGACAATCAACGTTTAAAGTCAGAACGGCCAAATTGGCCCTGTGGGTCCACAGATGGATGCAATGGAGACGCAATCAACATACGATGGTCACTTGATACATTAAAATGGCACACCAAACAAAAAGTGTCACTCTTACGATCAAATCCAATTAGCTGAAATATCTGGTTACTTGAAGACTAGAAAAAAGCTGAAGCATTTCACAATATCACTTCAAAAAGGAAGTCGATCAAAGGACATGAGCAATTCAATATATCAAGAAAGATTGTACAAAACGGTATTTCATTACAGCTAAAGAGCTGGACGATTGGAATTCAACACTACGGTACAAATACGCAGCGAACGTATTGACGACTTGTTGACATTATAACCTGAACGGAAAATGTTGTAATGGACAATTTTTTTTCCTGTAATTCCTCATATGGCATTAAAACTTACTGGTGAGGTGGTGACACAATTACGGTTTCGTTCTGTTAGTCCCAAACCTAATACTACTTTTTTGCAGACAGACCTAAACAAATCACTGTTTAATTACGATTTGTATTTATTTTTGCATGATTTCTGTATCTGAGGGAAACCAACCTACCACATACAAAGATTCGTTATCCCTACAACTACGTATAATATTCTCCGTGATCCAGCACTTCCTTTGGCTAGCTCATGCCCGTGATAAACCAGCAGAAAAAGCCCTATCGTGACCTTGATATGTTTCGGCTTTGTGTTATTGTATTGACAGAACGATCTATCAGAGGAATATGTTTTCTTCTATAAACCACTGTGATGTATTGGAAGATTTTTCTCTGACGCCTAATGAACTTCACTAAAGGAGCAACTCTCACGTGAGCCGAGCTTGTTATCCACTCTATAGGTCGGTAGTATAATGGATGCATGTTTATCAATGTACTAGACGATATATTGGCTTGGATTATTAGGACAAAAGACACTCTAGGACGAGTAAGGATTGTAAGAGGACACCAGGCAGCATATATAAGGCAGTCTAGACAGACATGAGTGATTAACACACTAAGGAACGCCATTTTATCATTATTCTATATGATTGATTGGTCTGCATATAATCATATGGAATTCCAGACTCTATCGGCCAAAGCTTGGTATAAATTCTGCCAAAAAAGATTCAATTTCAGTTTTTTTATCTCTGTGGATCAGCACGTAAACATGTTTTAAAAGCTAATGCTAGATGTTGCAGGTGGATATAGTCGGGACAAGTACCAAACATCTGCTTTGATTTGATTTCGGACTCGTAACATCGGGTAATTATAATTAGGTGGTACTACTAGACATTTCGACACTTTTCTCACTTATATCACCATGGCACACAAACCAAGGCTGCGTGTAGACTGTCGTCATATTACCCACCGAATGCGTTAAACTTAATACTAATATCTACACATAGGGGGAGGGGAGGGGGTCGACTACATCAGTACTCCTTTTAAATTGTAGAATGGCTAACATGAATGGATTGAGACATTTGATCATATGTGTATTTTTTATTCGGTAAAGCAATAGCAAGTCATAATATATTATCAATAATTGTAAGGAAATCAATCCTTGATTCTATTTCAAGTGGCGCTCAGACAATAACCGAGCCCTAAATATATAGATATTCACACACTATAGAACGACTGGCGATTTACGTAATCAAATACCGTCACGTATATATCTTGTGTGCATGTGAATGTAAATCGATTCTTATTCAATTCAAAGCCTTAGGAATAAAATAATTGGATTTATTTCTCGGCTGAAACATGTTCACTATTTCAGTATTACTCTTGTAGCTTTTAGAATATACCAACACATGTACACCTCTATCTATATATCCCACTTTATCAACAACATGCATCGTTGGTAGAGAAGACATGAAAATGTAAATTTACAAATTTCAATGTCTGTATGTGTATTATTTGCTTGTTCTCCTTTTGTTTCTGACCCAACATGCATTTCAGTAATTCGATATAAAACTGACTGATTTATATCTGACATTCGTTATTTGTATAATAGCATCCCGGTAAATTTTATGATATTCCCTTTACTTGTAGAGATACCTTCAAAATGCCGTATAGTGCGTTATTAGTTGTTATGTTATTCGAACTTTTTTGCTTCTTTCTGACAAAATTAATGCATACATAAATATACCGCCTGTCTGGTGAATGAATATTATGACACCTATTCATTCTTTACATCAAATGAATGAAACGTTTCTTTTTACTAAAACATTAATATGATTATTTTAATAATAAGAGCTCCCTTAAATGGGACGAAAGCGCTCACTAATCAGACGTTATTGGTGTTTTTTTTTTATTTCTTATAGATTTCGTTCGTAAGGTGTTTTGTTCAAATTTATTATATAAATATGTATATATATATAAATTGAAATTAGTCCCGAATCCCTATGGTTTCATCATTCATATCATGGTTCGTATTCCGCGGTGGCTGAGTGGTTAAGATGTCCCGACATATTACCACAAGCCCTCCACCTCTGGGACTTGAGTTCGAATCTCATCTGGGGCAGTTGCCGGGTACTGACCGCTGGTCGGTGGTTTTTCTCCGGGTACTCCGGCTTTCCTCCACCAACAATCCTGGCACGTCCTTAAATGACCCTGGCGGTTAATAGGACATTAAACTAATCAAACCAAATCGTATTACAAATGCCACATTTTTGTGAAACCTCTAACGTGTCCTTATGTTATCAGAAAGTCAGTACCGTGTACAACGTCTTCCCAATCTTGTTTGATAGACCTCGTCATGAACATTGTCACTGTATAGTAGACAGTACCATTGATGGAAGAGAAACATGAAGTTTGGAGGCTATACTTCGCTATATATCAGGAAGACATAAGAACAACTAAACCTGATCATTATATATATCATGTTATATAACGAAACTTTTCAAGCCCCTGAACTATACGATATCGGTAGAACTAATGTGAAATATCAACATTGATCAGACAAGTGGGCGTCATAATGACACGGCACCAGTCTCTCAGCCTGTTTTTGGAAAATTCAAATATGCAAATTCGATGGATCATTCTGACATTCAACATTAGTTTGGGGAAATGCGTTACTTATATCCGTGACGTTATATATATTTTAAGTAAGACAAGATTGTATGCGCATTTTTCATTTGTTAACTTGAGACGGATATTTGTTACATAGTCATCCTTTCAGTTTTTGACTGGTTGAAATGTATGCATTATTGATAGTTTGTACACACAAGTCATATCAGTTATGTTAGAATAAGTTAATGTTAGGATAACTATAGAACTATAGGAACAGTGCAGCGAGTAAGCAGGTTAAAAGCCCCATTCTAAACCAGCCATTTTATAACTACCATCATCCAATACGGGAGTTTCGAGATTCCAAAACGACGTGGGTAAAGTACTATTTATTGTCAATTAGTCCCACCTTCAGGTGATTATGACGTCATGAAACTCACTTCAAATGATGACGTCATAATCGCCGGATGGTGGGACTAATCAACGGTAAATTCTACTTTACCCACGTCGTTATGGGATCTCGAAACTGCCAGTATTTTGATTAAATTCAATTTAATTATCAGTTAAATTCCCATTCTCACCATCCGTTATGTTTGACTACCGAAAACCACTTCATTGTCGATTATACAATATTTCGAGTCTTCCTTATTTGCAGTATATTTCTGATTAAATTAATTCGTGATGATGATCTCTGACTGACAATCGTGCATCTATTTATACGTTCATACAAAAATATGAAAAAATCAATTCGCGTTTAAGACGCAACGTTATGTTACATAAAAAATATTTGTCTCGAGAAAATAAAGAGTTTAGATTACAGTAAAATGAACATACCACTATCCTTAACCTAAGCGGCTTATGGCTGTAAGCAGATCCCTAATCGGAAAAAGATTCGCGCTACTCTGGAACTGATTTAATATATCTAACTAAGATTTATGCTGCGATTTTAATGGAAAAACAAATCTTTGTTTTACTTAACCTGTTTTACTTAGCACCCTGATTCTATTACAAAGAGAGACATTACAAGAGCCTGTAACAAATCCGTTTATATAGCGATGTTAAGTACGGTATTTTAAGTGTTTTATATAAAGTGTTATTACTCACAGTTCTCTATTCAAGGTTCACATGCCCAGTAAAGCGCCCAGGGACTGACAATCTGTAAAAACAAATAGAATAGCTATTCAGATCAATTCAAACCAAATCTACATGTCTACGAGCAAACTTCACTTAACATTACGGTATATATATTGTCACTTAACTAAAGTTCAGCAGTACTACACAAGGTTGGTGACAACCCTACATGTATGCCTTATTCGATATCAGTGTGCTGGTAAAAATCAAGAGAACATCAGAGACGTTCTTTTTTTCGATACACAGCTTTATTATTGTGTTATTATATAATACATAACTTCATATTCATAAAGCTGCGTATAGTGCTGCTTTATCCAAAACGAGATAACCATAACCTCTCCTCATGCTAGAATGCAGTCAAATATAGATCCATCAGCTCTGTGTCGTTTTGAGACCTAAAGTCATATACATAATTTAATTTCGCCATCGTTAGTGTGACATGTTCCACTTTTTTGGCAGACGATACTCGCGATATACTTAGATAATATTAAAGTAGATGCTGATTTTGTTTAAATTATTTGTCCGGTTTATGACTTATTCTGAGTGTAAATAAAGACCAAATCACACTTAATTGACTTATCAAAATTAGTTCAGCTATTCAAGTATGACTGGTAGATAACAGTTTATGGTAGTATTTATTGTATAACAGTAAAAAAGATATAGCATATGTTTTGGAAAGTCTTTTTCCAATTTTACACTGACCTTAAAACTGGACTAATATGTTACTGATCGGGCATATTGATGAACTATTACATCAATATGTTTTGATATTTTCCCCCTAGTACAGTTTTATCATGTAGTATGGTCATGCATTATGGGTTACAGGTATGTTTTCTCTACCGGAACTGTCATACCTTGTCGCGTTCTATTGATAAATACTATTTTGTTCATTTTCTGGCCAGCCAGGTATTCAGTACTTTTTGATATATAAATAATTCAGCACCTTCAATTGTCGTGAGACATAATCGTATTTTCAATTATATAAAAAAAATCGGCATTTTTAACAAAATATGAACGTTTTCCCATCTTATTATTATATCAACTCAACGTTCCATCAACATTGTACATGAGTCTTCTCATGTGTTTGAGCGAAAAACTATTTTATCCTACAATCTTTTTATAAAATCAAAATTTACAATCCGTTTTTTTTATTTCTCACTGCCTATGTTGTATACCCTAGATGCAACTATAATTCATCTTCTATCTGGATCTTTAACTAATGCATGACTTATAGTTTTACCCTTAATGACCTTAATTAGTTGTCGATGGGCCGTAAAACTCAAACAAACACACAAACAAACCAATTGTTTGCATGTTTTGTAAGGTGTATCTAAGATGTATAATTATAGATAGTGCTACATATAATCATAAGAAACTTGCCTTTTTGTGTAATTTTTTCATGTGCCATTTCCTTCTCTCTTATTTTTTTTGTTATGGAGCAGATGTATTTAACCTGTTCATGATTTGTGGAAAGGCGACAGATATTTCTCCACAAAGCAGTATTATCTTTTCTTTTTGGCTGAGGATGAGTATTATTCAAATGTAAAATTAGTCACATTCCACGTTCTGTCATATCAATAAAGAATTGCTGTACATATCGTCAAGGGCCCCTATTTATTAAGTTTCTCGATACTTTGGACATTTACCTTTACAGACTGGAAGACACATATTGTCTTATTGAAATATATGAACTATTGAACTATTTATACATTGCATTAAGAAACAAATCGCTATATATACTATATTTGAAGGAGTTCTAGAATAAACATCATGATAATGACATTGGTAGTTTAGCTTTTTTAGACTAGTCTATTATTTGCGCATGACGAGCACATTTTCCTGTTTTGTTAAAACAAGGGGCTGTCTCAGAAACGAATTTTGAAAAAAACTTCAATCTTTTTTTTTTAAATCTCAAAAGTATATTTTTTAATTTGCATTGTCAGCTTTGAATAAGGATATCGTCTTAAAGTGATAATTTCACTAATAACATATCATCATTTCAAGCTCCCCTATTGGTTAGGACAAATCAAAAACAGAAAATAGAAAATCTACAGGTATCGCGATCAATTGCGTAATATGTAGATACATGTAATTTTGAGTGAAAAAAGGAAATGCAGTGTAATACCCTTTGAACTAGTTTAACTTTAAAATGTATACAGTTCTTTAAATATAGAAACATAAGTGATGAAGGATAACAATTTTAGGACTCGTACCCTATCCGGGCCTTGACCTCACGGTTTATGACACCCATTTGCCTAGCGAAACATACTGTATACCAAGGAAGGGGTTTTAGTTTTAGTTTAAACATATTTTATTTGAACAAAGTTAAAAAGAATTAGGCACAAGTTATACAACTTAGAATTGCCATGAAAAGAAGGGGTTCTTTGTATGTAAACGCTTTTTAAATATTAGGGATGTCTAGACGATTTCAGAATATGCATTGTATTATAAAGAATTAGGTCAATATTAAATGATACAATTTCAATGTTTATCATTCCGAAATTTCCCGAAAATGTCTTAATTTAGAAACCCTCCATTCAACTTCATTTTTATGACTCGTACACGATAATGTCGACAAACATTGGTTCGAGTATCACTATGTTTCCAGTCCAGTATGCACATTTATCTCCGTGTAAAATCACGGTGACGATGTCCGAAGGTCCCCTGGTAACACAAACTGCTGTAGAATGCAAAACACGCCAAAGGACTAGGTAATGAGATTTTGATGTCCTTGGTTCACTGGCGTCTTCGATATGCTACATAGATCTGATAAATAATTCACTTTCCGTAGCCACCACATTTCATGCATACCCGATGTGTGTTGTGATTATTTTCGATTCTGTCTTTGATAGAATATACTCTCAGTGTGATAGTAGTGATGCAGAAATAAAGGCTTTTTGCTTTTATATATCCGGATAGATATACATGTAGTCAATAAACCATGTGACTTAACATAAACTTAAATTCGACAATGAATGAATGTGAGAATATTTGACGTTATACATAATGTTTGACACACATTTTGTAAACTGAAGTTGTAACTTTTTTTTTCAATTATCAATATTAAATGTGCTTATTCGGAGTATAGGGTTTGGAACATTTCGTAAATAAAACGAAACATAGTGAAACGTATGGATTACGTTCCTATATGTTTCCATTGCCGTTCTTATCACATTATTTTGTACATTTTATCCCTACTAAAAGTATTTATGTGTTAAGTGCTATCAATTGGCATATTAATACATCTGCCGGTAAACTGTTTTAGTGATAGATGAACTTCACAATATTAGCCTTGCAATACACTAGTTCATGTAAACAAAAAATTCAAACATTAACCCTATTGTGAAATCTTCATCGTTTGTATTATCTCCCCTTACTTGGATTATGTCCCATTGTTAGATTGTTGAATAATATCTACCTTAATATTTATTATCTCCTCTAGTTTGTATTAGTTTTTGCAGTTATTGTACCATTACACCACAGACTTAAGTTCAATACTACTGGACCTACATCAAAGGAAGAAAAGTAAAATCGGGAATATGTGTATTGATGTTAGTTTTTATCAATCTTGGTATTCACGATTCTGAAGTGAATTAGGACTCATAGCAATATGAAAGCACGAGTTTAAGTGATTAATCACAATATCACTGTCATTAATTCTTAAATGGATATCTCGGTGATCATCAGATATAACGATGTGCTGAACATGATATCAAGTGTATTTATTTTTTTTTTGTAATCTCTGTAATACATGATACTCGAGAAGGAGCATTCCATTTAACACATCTCAAGATTTACTTCTCATTGAATGGGTAATACATGTAATTACAAAAATCTGAAGGAAAAACCCAAGTAATTAAGATAAGTGAAATGTAGTGTGAGTTTCCATTTAAGGATTATATTTGAATGTTACTTTAAAGATTGCCGATTTATTTTACTAGGTTGTCTGTGGTCATGCAATTATGAACACAAACATATATAACCATCATGCATCTGTATTGCCTTTTTAGTTTTCATTACTCAGCTAACATTACTTTTCGTGGTTGATTTATCGTTTAGCATGATTAATAGTCACATCCGCTGTGCTTGTAATCAAGGAATTTATAGAAATTGATTACATACGTGTAAACGATGAAACAACGCGTGGTATTTCTCATTTCTAAACGCGTAAATGAGGCTCATTAAAAACACTTCGAAAAATGGATAACTTCTCGCTGATTAAGCAAATTTGTTACCATCAAATTGCAAACTTTCTGGGTTTATTTGAATTTCAATATCCTCAATTGAAACAAACCCATATTATTTATCTATGGTTTTATCATCATTTTCTAAAGACAATCCCTGGCAATGCAAGTGAAGTTTGTAAAGGATAATTTTCTCGATTTCAATTTTTTTTTTCTTTGTCAATAACGTGACCTTCATCAGAGGGGCGTGTCTTATAAGCAAAAACAGGGGTCACATTATTCCGGATTAAAATATATTTAAAATGCAAAATATAAATTAAGTGGCATTGAAGTGAAACGCTTAACAGAATGTTACATATCTACATGTATATGCAAATATATTTCATTCATAAATAAATGTTTACTTGGACGACTGACTTGGAAGGTTTGTGATGTGTTGTGTTGAATGCTAGTTTCTCATAAATATATATATAAGATATTACTAAGCGAAGATACTAAGATAATACATATTTTAACAGCCCATACACACACATAAAAGGACTACTAATCAAAAATGCGTTATGTTGCCTCGATGTGTACAGTGATTTTCAGTACGATATCAAACTATTTCCATAAAGTAAGAGTTTCACTTTATGCCGTACTAAAGCTATTTAAGTTTGTTTATCCCTCTCTTTAATTGACAAATTAGATGGTCATCTGGTACGTTTTTACCATGTTAACTTTATGTTTGTTTGATGTAGGGGGACTGAGTGCATACTTGAACTTACACATACTATCAAACTCCCTGCGTGAATTACGCCTGTTGTATCACAAGGCCTGACGTACGATTGATGATAGGACAACTTACTGGTCTAGCTTCAGGTTGGAAACCAGTACCAGATATATCTTCGCAGTTATAATTAAGCATTAATGTCGCTATTTTTTAACTTCATCGGCGTATGAAAGAAAGCGAATGCACACAAAAGTTTGCAAACAAAATTCATTTCACAACCCGATGAAGTTAAAAAAAAAATAGTGACAACAATGCTTGTAATTAATTTTTCAAACTACTTGATAAAATAAAATACATTTAAACGTACGATTCAATTGATTTTACAAAGGATTGATTTTTTTCAAAAACTATACGCAACGTCGACGTCTTTATTGTGACGTTATGATAACATGGGGTTTTCGCGCCATTCTCGGATTTTTTCTTCATAATAGTATGAAGAAGAAAAATCAACCAATTAGAAATGCGAATGAAGTATAAACACAAATAAAATTTAATTATAAATCAATCATTATAATTCCGTTACCTAGAATCAAGATAATGATTTTAATATACTAGCTTTATACCGTTTTTCCTCATTTAGAATCAAGATAAAACTAAGTAAGTCCGATGCCAATATTTTTCTATATTTAGATTTGTTTGTGATTAGGCTTAAATAAAAAAAACGTTATGTATTCTATAAGTTAACAGCATTAACAATTCACCATTATACGTCTTTCAGATTGCCAGTAGCTGTTATAAAACGTCATGTTGGAATTCACGTCAACGTTACGTCACGTCACCACTGACGTGTGTTTTCTCTTCTATCAGTTCGTTACAGCAATATCTGGCCGTGACGGTAGATATAAAGTTTGGCCGCTTGTTGTGCAGCTCTGAATACAGTTTCGTTTATAGAAGGAACACTTTACCGAGCTATCGACCAATATAGATTTTCAAAGTTAGTTTTGTGTTCATATCTACCTAACATGACATGCGATTGCTGATACATTTTAAAAGAGTTTACACAAATTTCATATCACAAAAGAGTCCTATTAAAGCCTTACGATTTCTGGCGTGATCTCCTTTCGTAAATTTTATTACCACAAATAAAATTCGGGAATGTTATCACTACAAGTGAATATGAACCTCTTTTATACAAATATCCATTCATCATTCCACAAACACAATCCATGTACACATGTTAATGAGGACTACCTACCGGACATAGTAAACATGGTTTTATAAACAAGTGGTCTTTCTGCGCCGATCATAATGTGTTATAACTAGCAACATAATGTGGTCTCCTAAACAGGTGGTCCTTATAAGAAAGTGGTCGCTAAGACAGATTGCACAAGTCCATGGCGCCTTTCCGAAAAAAATCATTAACCTTCGTATTCGTGACATTTAGGAAAATAAGTATGTTTGTTTATTTTACTTTTACTTTTACATATTTAATGTGGTCATTGGCTATATGGATTTTGCAAAGATCATTGAAATAAATAGTTTCCTAAAACACAACATCGAACTGTCTGTGAGGGGTCTGTGGATGATTCTCTGCCCTTTTAGGAATCATACAATCATTATAGAGTTTGTAAATACAAGTATAGACTCTTTAACAATATAGCTACATAAAGATGGTGAAATCAGGTCTGTATTACTGATACACTCTCCGCCTCTACGCCGTCCCTAGAGAAATCAACACTGTCCAGACTGGTATACAAAAAGGCCTCTCTGTTTACATTCGTTAAGGCAGTAACGGATCTCTCCTTATACAAGGCCGCGTCACTGTTTGCTTGGCTAACAACGAATTGGCCGAGTCGCTGTATAAGTCGCGGAAGCGTCTTATTGAGCGTGATCAGGACAATGGCCAAGTCGAATGAATGTGGCGGAATATATTTTCTTTTCTGTAGATTGTTTAACGCCAAATTAGCTTTTATTGACCTTTATTGACCTCTATTACAAAAGTCGCAGACGGGACAATTTCATTTTCATGACAAGAGATCAAGATTATTGGTAGTAGAATCAGACACTTATTCTTTCTAGAGATTCATGCCAATGGAGTGAGTCGGGGTCAATATATCAGCGCCTTTCATACAACTATTGATACACTTGTTTATATATATACCATCGGGAGATGTTTGGTATCCGCATCTTTTGCATATGACAATCGATGGATAAAAAATATAGCTTACTTAATTACATACTCTTATAAAACCTAAAATAATAATAATTCGAATTTTTGTTTTGTGCAGAGCCTTTTATTGCTTGTTGAAATGACCGCCTTAAGAAAGATTCTTAATAAAGTTAAAGCTCTTAACATAAATTAATTGTAACTAAAACAACAACAAAACACACGCAGCAATAAACTTATAGTGAATTCATAATCTAACCTGATTGCCAAGCCCTCAGTAAAGAACACCTGCTGTATCTTGATCACAGATAGAAAAGAATTAGTAATTATACTGACATGTTTGTCGTTTTACAATCCTCATATGTATTAATTCTTATCTTTTTTGAGTCAATAAGAATATTCAATTTTTACTCTCTCATCTCTTTGGTCCCATCGGTGTAGTGATCAGTAATCACTTACATTTTAGTAGCGAATAAAAACAGTAGATTGATTTAGATAGTTTCAAAGTTCAAGTTTAGACTGCCTCAATGGTGAAAATTCCTTGGTATCCCAAATCTTAGAAGGTGCAAGATGCTTTTAGTAGAATTGAATTTTGAAGATACTGAATACATTGTATTCGACCTAATACAAATTTACAGGCAAAACGAAGTTTGCATACTTTTCTCTGTGGTCATGACGAGTTGAAGCGGTAATATGTCAGGCAGCTTATCTCGTAAACATCTTACTGATTAGCAGCAAAAGTTGTCATGCCTATATCTGTCCCTTGGGGAGTCAGACAGGAGCTGATTACGAAGTAGGTTTTGGTAATATCCTCAAGACGAATCGAATGAAAAACAATTGTTTCTGTAGTGGGAGGCTTTTTCACAACATTGACGTTATGTAAAATATGCCACCTTACAGAACAACAGAAGACCGTTAAAGTAAAATACAGAAGGCGTTAATGTGAAATGTCCAAGTCGTCTTGGAGAACAACAGAAGACCGGTTAATGTAATGTCCAAGTCCAACAGAAGGCCGGTTAATGTAATGTCACAAGTCGTCTTGGAGAACAACAGAAGGCCGGTTAATGTAATGTCACAAGTTGTCTTGGGGTACAACAGAAGGCCGGTTAATGTAATGTCACAAGTCGTCTTGGAGAACAACAGAAGGCCGGTTAATGTAATGTACAATGTCGTCTGGAGAACAACAGAAGGCCGTTATGTAATGCTATATCGTCTGTAGAACAACAGAAGGCCGGTTAATGTAATGGCATATATCGTCTTGGAGAACAACAGAAGGCCGGTTAATGTAATCACAAGTCGTCTTGGAGAACAACAGAAGGCCGGTTAATGTTATGTCACAAGTCGTCTGTGGGAACAACAGAAGGCCGGTTAATGTAATGGCATATATCGTCTTGGAGAACAACAGAAGGCCGGTTAATGTAATGGCATATATTGTCTTGGAGAACAACAAAAGGCCGGTTAATGTAATGTCATATATCTTCTTGTAGAACAACATATTCCAGCTTAATGAAAAGTTATGTAAGTATGTAGATATCATCACGTTGAACATCAGAAGTCATGTTAATGCAATACGTATGTCGTCTTAGTAACCAACAAAAATCATGTTTATGTAAAGCAATACAGACGTCGCCCCACCGCACAACAGAAGTCATGTAATATAAACTGTAGAAGTCGTTTGACACACAACGCGAGACAGGTTTATGTAAAGTAATACAGACATATTTCAAGGTGTGTGAAAACGGATTATGTATTGAAAGAATTGTGAAAAAGACCAATATTAACTTTGCAATCTTCACAAATGACAGCTACCTAAACACAACTAGTGCAATGACGTTTTAATTGGGTCTAACAATAGTACCTTACCAGGTCAAATAATTAGTGACATTGGCCTAAAACCTCTTCCAAGTTAATCCAATTAGCCGCCCGCATCAATCAGCTCGGTGATATTTTTGTCTGTAAGGCGTGAGTTAACCAAACTTGAAATGTATATCCTGATTACAGTACACAATTAACACACAATCATGTGAGGCGTTAACGCATCAAATGAAATTAAGGTTTGACATTGAAATTGGGGTCTCCCTTGGACATTTAGGGGGGGAGAAGGAAGAAAATATGGAGCATGATTATTTGAAACGCTGTAGATAAAAGAAAACATTGTGTAATTAGGCTAGCACGCATAGTGTAATTAGGCTAGCATACATGGTGTAATTAGGCTAGCACGCATAGTGTAATTAGGCTAGTACACATGGTGTAATAAGGCTAGCTCGCATAGTGTAATTAGGCCAGCACAAATAATGTAATAAGGCCAGCACAATTAGTGTAATTAGGATAGCACGCATGGTGTTATAAGGCTGGCACACATGGTGTAATTAGGCTAGCATACATAGTGTAATTAGGCTAGCATACATGGTGTATTTAGGCTAGCACACATGATGTATTTAGGCTAGCATACATGGTGTAATAAGGCTTGCACACATGATGTAATTAGGCTAGCACACAAGGTGTAATAAGGCTTGCACACATGATGTAATTAGGCTAGCACACAAGGTGTAATTAGGCTAACACACATGATGTAATTAAGCTAGCGCACATAGTGTAATTAGGCTAGCACATATTGGAATCAGACGTGTTGTGTCTGTTGACGTTCAGCAACTACCAATGAATGCAACACATCAAGACAAATTATGTCAATTGAAAAATAAATTTTTACAAACTATTGGTCATACGATATCAGATAAAGGTTTACGGGACGTTCCCCATTACTGGCAGAAACACCAGAGACAATGTTATATTTATGGTACATTGCTCTTGTTTTTTGATACCACATGACAGTTATTTATAGATTATTTGAAGATTGTAAAGGAAGGTCTCCAGATAACGATGTGAAACAAAATATTCATAAGACACAAACACACATACAAATATCCTCATAAGACACAAACACACATACAAATATCCTTAAAAACTTTGCTTTTTCATAAATAAAGTCCAATATGGCCATATGAGAACTGTTAACGAACTGAGATGGATCATGTTGAATTGTGTGATAAAGAACAGGAAAGCCAAATATATCTCTCTTTGACTTACATAAGGAATTTATAATCAAATTATTTATTTCCTGTCAAATATTAGACAGGCTTAAATTCGGGTTAATATATATAAAGAGGCTACTGACGTTATGCCAATTACAACGATACCGAAGTTCAAGTTTTATTTACTTTGAATCTGCTGACTAATCAGTTGGATATATATTGTACATACATAACACATGATATTCAAATTGTATACCATAAAATGCAACATAAAGGTAGACAGTACTACATCTTTTTGCGTTTTGCGTTTTTGAAGTTTTGAGGTATTTTGCTAAGATCTGTAATTATTTTAACTTGTTACATTAAACGGTTGTATTAGTTTATACATACTCGGGTGTTTTGATATATTGTTTGTCATGATTTTTACGGATATTAGAAAAACATGGACATTTTAAAACATAAATGAAGATTATCTGCATCCTCATTCAAATTACACAAAGTGTATATTCTTAAATGTTGTGGTATATTTGGGTTACGACGCTTTTCTACATTAAGATTGTGCGCAGAGATTCTCATTTTGGAAATGTCTATAAGAAGATCTTTTAGAATTAGTATATATGATTCTCATAAATTTTCATTTACTTAACTCTGAAATTAAGAAAAAAATTAAATTAAATCCACAGCAATATTATAAGAGTGAGCTAATGAGATTTTTATCATTTTCATTTGATCGAGGTTAAACCTGCGAAGTAACTTTTAATGGCATCTCAAAATATCTAAAACGATATGACAACCATAACCATTGTCTTTACTGGTATGAATCATTTACCTCTGATAAGCTAAGTCATTGAGAGCTTCCTACAGACATTTCCATCAAACTACCCTTTTATATGGATGTTACCACTATGTTTCATATCCATAAGATTTGACCCAAGAAGGGAAAAATCCTTTAAATTGATATATTGTCATAAAATATCGTCTAAACCAAGCCATGCCTCCGGGGATGTACGTAAGAATGTTTTATCTACATTATCATCAAAGTATAACCACACAGTGCTGGTTTTCCTACCATCGGTTGGTAAGTATTGTTATCAGAAGACAATAAGTTCTCTGTATATGTGTCATGTCCAATATGGCTAGCGACAGGTCCCGCGAGATAAAGTATTCTTTTTTTCGACATTCCAATGAAGATCCTTACAATATATATATATATATGTTTATACATTTATTGAGGACAAATGAATGCCAAAAAATGTTTTAAATAATATACCCACTTTGGATATAAACCATTGAAATATGCACAGCCAGTTCCATTGGAACTTAAAAAGCGCCACAAAAACATGAATATCTTTCCATGCCCTTGCCAGATATTTCGCTAGGTTGTGAAACGTAAAAATTAATATATCAACTGATAAAAGGTTGATTTACAAGCTTTATTTGTTGGCCTCTGTTGAATATACTAATTAAACGCAGATTCGATTCGAGAAAATCTTTAGAATTAGACCAAATATAAACAACTTGGAGTAATTATGGACCTTTCAGATGCTTTGAACAAGACGCCTGCACGTGTTTGACTTATGTGGTGTTGCACAGCAGAATGGCACAGAGCAAAACGCAACGACAATAAATAGCATGTTTGAAAACCATGAAGCCATGTTTTCTGATGTTTTTTTTATACGAATGTTGTTTTTTTATATATATCAGAATGTAGACATATATGACAATCAGCCCAATGCTCTATGAAAGATGCGTTTACATCGATCACTTCCGCAATGAAGATTTCGGTCTAATCTTGGAATGTAAAACTGCCGAACACATAAATCCTACAACAAAATGATAGCTTGTATGATCCAAAATAATAAAGAAATACATCTATATTAATTAGAGCTGTGTGGACGTTTAATTGATAGCTAGAATTCCTGTTTGGCACGACTACAAGGCATTAAATCCGTGGTGGGCTTGTAATGATACCAGCGGTGTACAGACACCAGGTTATTGATATGATTTTATCTTCTACGTGTTTATATCAAATATAAAACAAAGTCATTCGTTATCAACTAGATCTGCCAGACATACATAACAGCTGATTTACGACTACATTTTGTTTTACTGTTATTTGATTACGTCATTTCGACTAGTTTTTCACTTTTCAATAAGCGATGGTTGCACTTATCATCGCGAAGCGCTCTGTAACATTGCAATAAAAGGTAAAGTACATCGTGCCGTTATATGGAGAATTGTGTTATATAGACTCTCTGATTATTGACTGTAGTTATTTATCATCATATAATATTTAGCTTAGACAAAGGACATGGTTTTATTTCCGGTCATGTGTACCTAAATGGATATTCCGAATATGTAATTTGGGGTAGAGTCTGGCTAATTATATAAACATAGAACATTTGCCGGGAAGTATATATACTAAATATATTCCAATAAAGAGATCGCCATAAACAAAAACTAATGCATCAATGACAAATGTGTTGTGGACGTTTGTATTAAGTAATAATACCTTTTTATAGCGATAAAAACTACATTTTCGGAAAAAAGTATACTTTTTAATTTGACATGGGACAAGGGGCCCCAACATCAAGATGATGATGGTACGTTTTCCTATATAAATATTGTAATACAAGCCGCGTTAAGTGAGTACACATGTATGTCAGAATTTGAATTTAGTTAATATCACTTTGAAGCTGATGGAACATGTATACATATTTAAATCTTAAGTTGCTCACGCAGGTTTAAAATCAGTGAAAATGTAGACAAAAGTGTAAAAATCAGAACAGATGACGCATTGTTTTAAATACGTGCTGATAGTTGTAATAGTCTTTGAGAATCATAAGTCGACAAATCCAAATGTATATCATTCTTTTAATTCGCCAAATATTAACTTTCAGTTTTCATGGCCGATTCGCCAAATATTACAACAGCGAAAATCTCGCTATACGGTATGTAATATTGTAGTACTAGGGTCAATAGGTCCAATGCCGATTAATGTTTTCAAAGTAAACATTATTTTCATGATTTGGTCGTTAAGATTAATGAATTACAAAATATGGATATTAAAAGAAGCAATATCAAACCAGTTTAAAGGGCAACATTAGGCTCGGCCAGTGGATGACGGCTAGTATCTGCGCTGGGAGGACTAGGCGTGCGTCCGGTATTATACTTCAAAGATATATCAGCATCATCATTTAACGAGTCCTTCATACTTAGTAGGAAGAAACGCCGGATGAACTACACTATCGGACCATCGGGCTGTCCATTTTACGTAATCTAGAGTTGATAAAGCAAACTGAAAATCAATTCATATACCATTAGCAGATACCTAAATAAAAAAACAAAAACAAAAAAAAACCCAGTCAAACAATGCTATAAGAATTCGAAAATTGGATGCGTAAAAGAGTTACGAATTTAGTCTAAGAGAAAACATTCAATTAAAATGTTGATGGTTATCAACCTCAGATAACAGGTATAGAGAAAACAGTGTCTGCAGTTATATAACTTACAAGAATTCTTTCATATCCATTGTCTATATGCAAAAGCTTCATTAATATATTTCTGTTTTGAAGTAAACGAACACTTTATTAGTACAAGCCTTAGAAGAAGTTATAAGAAGTTGATTTTTGATGTTTTAAGTCTTACATTCTATTTATGGAAATTTAAATCGAAAAAAAACCCCAATTGTACAGTCATTATCTGATGCGGATACAATTTGCGCATGACTTGATATGTCTGTTTTATTTTCTGCTAATTATTGACTCTTTGTCATCAGAACAAACAAATAACATTAATTGAAGAAGTAACCTTGAAATATTATATTGTAATCAAACAACAGTCTTCTCTCTTCGATATAAATACAACTAATTATCAATATTTTTCTCTCAAGCGACAATTAAAAGCCCTTAGTAGGTCGTATCCTTTTCAAAAAGACGAAATATCCGTCGTCGATCCCCTAATTGTCGAATCTAAGTCATCAATTACCAACAAAGAAGAACTAATTAAGTGAACAGTCGTATAATAGTTTAAAGTTAATAACTACTGGCGCCGGAGGAGTCGTGTGAGTTATTGGTTCAAGGATATATGGGCATGCACACCATATTCTAGCAGTTATGGCTTTGCATTCACATGCAAATCTGAAAATTTTCACACCAAACAATGTTGAAATGTTTTCTTGTTTATCATTAAATTTGTCACCAGGTATTACATGCGCATAGTTATTGTAGTTATATATATCTATGGAGTATTTAATGAATTATTTGTTTTAATTTCACATCGCCAACAATTGTGCTATAAAAAGCGATAAAATAGATATTATTTGCAAACGCGAAAGTAAATTAGAATGGAGTGAAAAGGAAAGAGATGATGTAAAGATCTAAAACGTGTATTCGTTAAGTAATGTCCTTACTGTCCAAACGAATCAACAGAATATAAAAAATGTTATGTGAATATATGTAAATTCCAATAAAGGGAACCTAGCTCTTAAAGCTCCATGTCGAAGATTTGAACATTTGTGCTCGTCAATCAAGTCTTCCTCAACATTCTTAGTTGTGTGTAAGCTACACAGAATTCAGATATCACCTCCAAACCATGTCGAAAAACCATGATAAGTTTACATTACGGTTTTAGTGTCTGTGCAAACTAATAGTATCTTTTATATGTCTATATATCAACATTAGGTATACAAAGGCATACACATCAAGTCTTGTTTGACCTTGTCATGCAAATGGTGGTTATAAGTTATAGCATGAAAATATGTCATATAGAAACGCATTTCAGTCATGAATGTGTTCCTATTTCATACTTTTATGAACACTGAACATGAAACGAAGACTAGTTTTTGAGAAAACCTTTAACTCCTGTTTTTTGGCAAAACATGCAGATTTCTGGCAATCGAAAATTTTATCATTTGTTACTTAAAAACAGCATCTTCGCTATGCTTACATAACGTTGAATGGTTGCATTAGTATCAATTGGAATGCCTTGATATACGCCATATTTGCGTGGTATGATTTAAAACCGCCATTTACATAACAATATCAAAAAGACTAAATATGAATACATATTCATTCAACTTAGTTACGTTCAGGTTCACCTAAGAAGTGATAAATAGGCATGCACAATATGTAAACAGGATCTACGAACCGAGATATGCAGTAAGACTATAAGTTGTCTCGACCTTTCGGATCCCAGTTTAAACCACAATGAAGTCCAAACCTGCTTACCGTATTGCTGTTGAATAATGTGACAATATATATGCAATCCCAACTTTTCTCTTTTTACTTATCTGATCTTCGTTGGAATATATAGACAATCATACCCTGTACAATTACAGTCATCATTTGAATGATAACTAGACATTTTACTCGTTGATTTTTCTATATTTGTTTGTTTGTTTGTTTGATTAATTAACGTCCTATTAACAGCTATGGTCATGCAATGACGGCCTCCCAGGTATGCGGTGTATTGCGTGTATGTTCTGCGAGGTGCGTGTTTTGGGAGACTGCGGTATATTCATGTTGTGTCTTCTTGTATAGTGGAACTGTTGCCCTTTTTATAGTGCTATATCACTGAAGCATGCCACCGAAGACACCAAGCAACACACCTCACCCGGTCACATTAAACTGACAACGGGCGAACCAGTCGTCCCACTCCCTGTATGCTGAGCGCTAAGCAGGAGCAGAAACTACCACTTTTATAAACTTTGGTCTGTCTCGGCCAGGGGACAGAACCCAGAGCCTTCCTCACAGGGGCGAACGCTCATCTCTAGGCCAAAAGTGAGGCGGTGCCAAGGGAGGTATTAGGAAAGATAAAGTCAGTTAGGAAGAATAGAAAAGATAAGATCCTAAATTTAGTCGCCTTTTACGATCATGCAATAGGGACAGCAGGTACAATTCTAACGCCCTACCTGCAGGGCCAGATTTTTCTATAAAGGGCACAATGGGCATACGACTTTGTTATTAAGATTGTGTTCAGCTACTAGAACATTTAAATAGCGATTTCTTTACACAAAACATTACTAACCTTATTTTTCAAAGTTAGCTGAATGTCGCGTTGATTTTTCAACATATAAGATTAAACACACATCAGAAACAAACATGCCTTTTCCTACTTATTTGTTTTTAATTCCGATGTTACAGTGATAGTGTCGAGATAACCCTGCGCATATGTACTTTAACAGCGAAATTTAAACTTAAATCAAACATAAATCATTAAAGTTTTCTTTTGCAAAATCTTAAGTACATTCAGTCATTAAGTAACTTCACCTTTAAGAATCGAGTAAATGTTTTATGACCTTGAATGGGTTAAACCTATAAAATGTGTTAGCTAATGGTACCGAGATGCTTCATTTCAGGGATTAAATCATTTTTCCTGTCTCCATGGAGTTCTAATTACCGATGCAGAATTTCAGTTATCAAAAATTGTCCATAAAACGTTTTATACCCCCAAGTTCCTTTCTGCGTGATGATAAGCAAGTGTAATCTAGTGTTGATATTCTATGATGATATACATCTAACACAATATGAACACGTCCATACACTCGTACTATGCAATCGGTAGCCCTCCAAACCCCTGTAATATATACCAATTTTCATCAAAATCGGATATCTCGACCTATAAAACGTCGCATTAAGGGAGCTTGGCGGCGGACGCTTTCTGACGTCAAATCATGTGTTAGGCATACCTTAAAACCTCATGTACATATCATTGCAGAGGAACAAGATGGCGAACAACAGCAAGAAGAGGAGCTACGTCAAGAGTTATAAGAGGAAGAAACGATATATTTTTCATCTTTAGATCATGAACAAAATATTGGTTACTTTATTGCGCGGTATCTGAAATGTTACGAATATCCATTTTATATGTCCAATAATTCAATGAATGTAATGAAAATGGCCAAGTCTTTGGCTGCTGGTGTATGTACTGATCGCTTGTTTTGACATGCTTGTTAAGTATTTCAACTTTACTGAATGCACATCACAAACGCTATACTAACTATGTGGTTCACTGTGGCTAATTATAGACATGTTGTATTATGTTGCACAAAATATTGTTACTTATAAACTACTTGCAATGATATCTTAATATCAATTATCATTCATGCTGTAAAACAAAGCGAGATTGTGTAAAGATGTTACTGATAAGCGTTCACTAACCTCGGAAAGGATTTCCACTCGAAGGACTCATGTTTAATTAAGTTCATATCGAAACACGATGCCATCTACATAGACTTCCGATCTCCGTGGCGTGGTGTGTGATATAAGAAAACATTGTCAGCGTCCTGTGTAAACCGTTATTAATGATACCGATCAAAACGGAAATTATCAGGAGCCTCACGTGTACCTGTCTATCACTTGGACAGCAGGTTCAAATTGTAAGGAGACAAATGGAACATTTTTTCCTATTATTGCAATAAGATACAACATATGTTATAACTAAGATATCATACAGCTTCCGCTTCTGCGGGGTTCACATTAGCCGTTATCTCTCTGGAGTCATTCAACAGTTAATAAACCTGTTAGACTGTCCTTGGTCCTTCTGTTTAGTGTTATATGTATAATGACATTATGACAAATCAATGGGAACGTTTCCTGAAATCACGAACGCTAAATATCAATGTCAGAAAGAAACACGAACGCACCTCTAAAACCAACAGTTTCTTTCCACAGTGTGGAGATCATATCAAGCTACAATACTGAAAAAATATGTCAGCAGAGTTCATCCTTTTTTATAGACCATACTTCTAAATAAGTTCTCCATACATACATTATATCCCTGTTCGCAATGCCCTAATTTCATTAAATTTGTGTCAAGGGGTTCTTTGATAATATCATTTCTACTGTAATACCAAGATCGAGGAAAATCAAGGAAGGTGTTGCTTTCATGATGACAAATCATGTGTTGTATTAATCTTGAAGAATGTTCCAATAACAGGATTTAGTCCTGCTTTCGCAATAAGTAATATTCTGTATACTACTGAATTGAACTTGCTTCTTGGAAAAGATGTACTTGAAAAAGTAGGTGAGGATTGATATACAACCATGTTATCGTTCCCAACACCGAGTGTACTGCCGGAGTTTTGTTACAATCATGATCCGTGAATAAGGCACTCTGAACTGAATAAAATGTCCATGATATATCTTGAATGGCAGCGAAAACATATTCCAATATACTTTTATATAATCATCGAATTTACCCCTTTATTTATTCCCCCTTTTTGACGTTTCCATAACTAACAATGCTTTCAATATATTTTTGAATTCGACTCAGAGATATCATATTAGGTATTGTTTTCGTCAGGAGGGTATGGTGGACTCTCCACACACAAACGACCGAATATAATGAAGGCGAAGTTAGAGCGCTATGTGATTGTCATGCAAGTAGGACATTGGAATTGCACCTATTGTGATGATAGGACACTTTGGGATTTTTTTCTGTTCGTCCTTATGGACATTCTTCTTCTTAACGTCTCCTGGCAACGCTTCGCGTTTGGCGGCCTTTAGTGTTTAATTGAGTGTCCGCTCCGTACGGAAGACTCCGGGTTCTGTCCCCTGACGGAGACACACCATAGTCTATAAAAGTGGTAGTTTCTGCCCCTGTTCAGTGTTCAGCTTAAAAGGAGTGGGACGACTGGTTTTCTATTGTCAGTATAATGTGATATGGCGAGATGTACTGTGTCTCTCTTGCAGCATAGTATTCTCTTTACTTTGAAGGTCAAATAAAGAATAATTTTAACATGATTTACGACATCATCTTCGTGTGTTTACACAAACATTCAAAATACAATGAACATGGCTATGAAAGTGTATGAACAGAGGTTCCATAGAAAGCACAAACTTTAAGGTAAGACTTTTGAATCTTATGTTTATTTCAATTCAATTCAATTCTTTATTACTCTTTTACATTATTAAGCAATTTAACGGCAATACAAACAATTCAACAAAAACAATAACATAAACAAATATATGGTTTATATTGGGTGCAGGCCCACTCTTATAAGTATAAACTTATAAAAAAATATGTAAAAATATCGGTCGTTTGTAAGACAGCTAGCGTATCCACGTCCGATAGATCTCCTTAAAGAAAACCGGAAGTATGGTTGGTATATTTGAGTCCGATGTTTCGGTTGATTTGAAAATTAAAGAAAAAGTGACTTCCATCTTTAATTTCATTGTAGACTTTGCAAAGCCCTTGATAACGTGGACTGTTTTAAGGTGACCGCTTGCAATCTCTTGGGTTGTCCTTCATGTTAGAGTGGAGTCTATCAAAAAAAATTTGACATGCGTTCTTACCTTGATCGGTCTTCAAAATTGTATATATTTTTATAAACAAATTTCCGCCATTGATCTTTTCCAGAATAAGTACTAGATTTAAAACAACAAGTAAATATTACATAAAATATCATACACTGGGTATTTTTGTAGGACTGGCGTGATGTCTGATATAAAACCCTGTTATGTGAGACGGCACTATACAATGGACATACAAACAGCCACAATGCAGCTTACCAGAACACACACGCACTTCACACACACAACATATATGGCACACTGTCCGAATATGGCTATTAATTGGGCATTCATGAAAACAACCAAGTTAATGTTAAACGGAGAAAGTATCTTACTTAACTCATTTCATTAAAATAATACATTTTTTATTTGCGGAAAAAAACAAACTTAAATAGTGATAATATGAGAATAGGGCACTACGGTAATAATTACACTTTAGCTTCGTTTCTACCTTTAGGTACTGTTTATGTAGATTGCTATCACTTAATTACAATGTACAAGAACATTTTGTATTGCTAGGGATTTTGTATCAAACTGAAGTTATAGATTTTCGTTACCTTCTGACATTTAAGACATCTAGAGCAATTTATACAATTTAAATACAACTGCTCTCGCAAGTGCTCGTTGGTTTTTTAACAGATCATAAAACTGTATCGAGAGAGGAAGAAGTGGAATTTTACGACATCTTATATAAATACTACGAACTGACATTTTTCGTTTTTGTCCCAAAAGTCATATATCGACCTTCAATGAACGTCAGAATTTGTAGAGTAACCGTAAGTAATAATTACGTGTACTTATTTCGGTGTTTTGACTAAAACGATACTTCTGACATTTACAAAATATAAATTCAAACTCCCGAGAAGGTATTCGGTTCAAACACAGCCTTATGACAAAGGTAAAAAGGTGCATTAGTAGGCTCTTTATATGTTTTTTTCGATCGGTAAATGGATTTTCAAACCCTAAGTGTACAATTCTAGATACTGGAACTGGAGTTTTAACTTAATGTATATCCAAAGTGTTGACAATTTTAAGGAATGAATTCCCACTCAATGCAGTGCGGCAGACACCAATGGGGTCAACTTAACCATCTAAATACTAGAAGTATTCCGTCTTTGCATATTAAACAGTTATTTGGTCATGCGAGTAGATATTCATTGTGACGTCAATAGTCACGTCATGTGTTTGCGAGTGTAACGTCATACGTATACCGTCAATACCTGCAAGCGAATACCTTAAAATATGCAACGATGGAATACAAAACTGATAATGCCCATTCACTAAGGATTGGTTGTCATATATTTGGCATGCACTGGTCAGTTCTAGCATAACGAGTGGTGCGCATTTAATGTGCTAGAACACACAATGCATAAAACACAACAACGCATGTCACATTGTTTATATTTACATTTAACTTGTTATTATACCCGTTTAGAAAAAGTACAACTTAGACGTCCGCTAAGAGAAAATATCATTTGATGGAACAGCCGATGATATGGCGGGAAATTCCAGTAGGTACATATGCTTATGGTTGTTGTCATGGGCAACTGATTAAAAAATAAGTCTAAATGAAATAGTCTTATCATCGATAAACCGGAAAAAATGAATACAACACTTCAATCCATTACAAGTATTGTAATAACAATGTATTTTTATATTCACCAATTAAAAAAAATAGTTTGATATTCTTCAGTTAATTCTCCCACTTCCGTGACCTTTTGAACACTGATGAAGGTATTATTACCCCAACATCTGTCAATATAATCCAATACATATATATTAGGTTTAGCAGTAAGATGTAAATATTCACAAATTAAGAACTAAATATTTAAAACACTACATTGATAGACAGCAGGAATACATTAGAAATTCAATCTGTTGATTACAATATAATCAGCCGTGGGAATCAATTTCTGACGTGTATGAGGTATGAATTACAATTGAAACTGATATTGGTTTCATTAAGTTATAATAGTTATGAAACAGTTGACTGAACCCATTGTGTATAGTAAAAAATGATTATTACAACGGTATTAATTTCGGGTGAAATTGTCAAAGAACTCACTTTTCAAAAAAAAAGCCAAGCTAAAAACATTGATTATGAGTTATGGATAACTAAAACGTCATTTCGTAGAAGGTGTATTGTCGCACAGGGCTACATGTAATACAAGAAATCAATAGGAGCCGAGAAAAGATTTTCTATTAAAAACAATTTCAGTTTTCAAAGTTCGTGTTCAAGGCTAAGATTGTAAAAGATAACTTCCACTCTTTATCATATTTCCTCTCCCATCTCTATAAATGTTTAATGACGAAATATCACGGTGATTTCAATTACTGATAGACAAAAAAGCTTACATCGCACTGTCTAGAGAAAGACGTGTTCAAGGTCGAGATCATAGTATGATCAAATTGGCATGTTTAAATGACGTGTTTATTACATGTTGAAATACCGTAACTGACTTTATAGAACAAGGAAAATGATCTATTCACAATATCTCTTAAAAATCAAGGAAAATTATCTATTTCACAATATCTTTTACACAACAAGGAAAATGATCTAGTTCACAATATATTTTACACATCAAGGAAAATTATCTATTTCATAATATATTTTACACAACAAGGAAAATGACCTATTTCACAATATCTTTAACACAACAAGGAAAATGACATATTTCATAATATCTTGTTTCTTATATAGTTTAAAACTGCTTGTCGGGAAACGCTCGCCCCCCACCCCCACTCAATACAGTTATCTGTTTACAACATACCTAGAGCAAGGCACAGTTATTTTCTTGTTTGCAATTTATATTTCATCCTTTGCCTAGCGATGTTCATCTAATATGACTGAAGGCAAGGCCTTAAAGAGCGCAGCCAGATGTTTCAGTAACCATTAATTATGCAATGTTAAAAAGTTCAATTTATGGAAATAACGGAGCCGAATTTTCTGTTTATTTTTTTATTCATATATCTGACCCTGTCCTTGTCCTAAAACCCGCATATGAGAAGGAAATACACATAAGAGAAAGAAGAAATTTTTATTTCCGTAACATATATTCCGTTTTGGGTCAGCTGATTATATTGGAAGGTGGTCTATCACTTGAACGCTTGCAAATAAAGAGCAATTGCACCGAGCTTCTACCGGACGAAGATTACGTTCGTCGGATCATAAAAGCGTTTGAACCGCTTGATTACATATTGAGCTGACTTCAAAGCATCGCATTCATGCTGATTGGATTTTTTACAGTGGGCAAAAAATGGCGGCCGCAAACTGAAGCTGTCAGTGTGTAGGAATGAATTCTGAAGATTGTGTTTTTTCTTATATTTTCATGTATGCGTTACCTTAGAAGTTCTTCGCACTTCGCGCCCTTTGGGCACGAAGGGCTGCTCCCTTATTACAGCAAAACCACCTTGATTACATTTTATACATGTGGAGATTACTATATCGATACCCAACTCTTCTCACAGGGATTGACAAAATTCTCACTTACGTAACAAGCTATTGGACATCCTCACCAGTGTATTTCTGAACTTTATGGAACATTTTCTATAACGTGTTCCTTCTCAAGGTACAAAGCATTGTCGCGAAACTTTAGAATCGTCCTAATGATATTTAAACTTTTATTGTAGGTAACGGAATCATGGCATCATTAATATAGATATTTCTAAAGTGTTATAAAGCGATGGCGTGGTGGATGAGGGAGCCGTGTACTGCCGTTTATTGTTATAGAGAGACCTCTGTCTACGTGTGATTTATCGTCATCCGACACCAATTCTCTAGACATTTCAATCTGTTTGAACGCTATCTTCTGAAAAAGGCAGAGTTAGTTAAACAGAAAAAAGGTCCACCAGACTACATATCTGTACCAACACAAAGATATCGCAGCTAAGATTCGTCTGGAGATAAGTATATAAAGTGAAACCTTAATTCATTTGGTATTGAAATGTTAGATTCAGTATATTGGATAATATTCATGCTATTGTGTCTCCTCGTTCGAAGGAAATATGATTGCTCACCATAGCTATGAACTTACGAGAAGTTCTTATATGCATACTGATACAGGTTACCTGCTGACTTGGAATTTAACCTGAGTTGTATTTTTTGTTTTCCAGAACACAGTATACAGTTGAATATTGAAAATGGTAACCTAGAAATTGTGTTTGGTTCTTTTTGTTCTATTTTGACCAAAGTAAAATGTAAATGTGCAGACCTTAAGCGTGTTATTTCGGTTCCATTGTCTTATTTTATTTTTAATTTTAAGTACAAAGCTTTGTAGGAGAAACGTTTTGAATCGAGTCGTTTAATCCAGTAGGTAAAGTATGTAACTGATATTGGGGTTAGAATTAAAGTAATTACATATGAGAAATCGTTTGAGAGCCCACCTGAAAGGGAAATATATTGGTATTTAAATCTATTGAATAAAAGTGCGTAGTTTTTTGTTTGTTGTTTTTTTGAAAATGTTATGCGTGAGCTTTTGTCAAAAATTTATTAATTGAATTATTAAATAACATTATAAGAAAAATTAAATAACTAGAAAAAAATACCTCCATACCAATTATTAATGGCCATAAATTGAGTTCTTTTCTTGTACTTAATAAAGGTCTGGTTTCTGTTTTTATACCAATTATATGTTATAAGCTTGATTCACATATGAATAGGTTAATAATACAAACGCTTCACAATTAATCTACAGTTGAAGCTTGCCGTTCCTATGACTATACTAGTACGGTTATAATGAACGCTTACATCTTGTTATATCACATCTCGTGATCGATCCTATTTATAACAAGTCATTTCTATGCACATATCAATGCAAATCAAATGTGATCTGCATTGTGATTTTCTGTAATGGAGCGGACTTTTTTGTCAACAGGAAAATAGAGAAAATCTTATAACAACATATTGATTTTATATACTAGAAACATGATGTCAAATGGTATCAAAACGATGAATGATAATAAAATATTGTATGACTCCCATGGTGTAACCTTTAGCATGTACTCATCTTTAACGATTCATCGATTACAAAGCCGGATGTTACTGGAAAAGGATCGTATTTTTCTTCCTTGAATAGGCGACCGTCAAACATTTATTACCTAAATCTGGGTCAAGTCTCTGCGGTCTAATTAGCGAGGGACGTAATTATACGACATTCAAGATACTATGAAGTAGGTCACATCGTTATAGTTATAACTAAAAAGTCATTTTTATAATCATAACAGTAGATTAGTGCGAAAGGCAGACCAACGGATGTTTCTTTATACCATATAGTGGCTGTACCCAGGGGGTCAATAATACGGGAACACGACATATCACAACGACTATGACATCCTTAAATCATACACAGGATGTTTTAGGATAGTAACTTGTTTGCCATTTTAGCTTACAATGGTTCTTATGAAGGATTTATAAGTGATATTGTGCTATGAAAAGTCCGTCATGACGCGATTTATTTACTTGACTTAAGTCATTTGGGATTCATTCACAAAGTATCTAAGGGAAAATAATTTTGGTAGGAAGTCGTGTTATATGAAATGTCTAAAATTTTAAATGTCCAAATTTGTTCAACATGTCATCCATACTATAAAAGAGCAAAGCTAGTGTTAACATACAAACGTAATTACCGTATGACCGGCTATTTTCGCGGGGTTTATAGTTTTGCGGTTTCGTAGCATACTGCTATGATCGCGAAATTCACGAAATGTTTAAACCGCTTAATTTCCATGACTTGTTTTATTCCAAATCACACAAAAATGACCTACGAATATAACCATCTTAAGGGTATTGTTGACTTATACTAAAAGAACATATCTCAATGGAACTTTAAGATGCATAGTATAACAAAATGTCCCAATTAGAACGTTTTAGCGTTAAAGGGATATTCTAAACATGTAGATAGATACTAGAGTGTTAATTATAGTAACATTAACGAATAGTGCGGGAAACTTAGCGGGAACAAATATCAACGGTTCTCGTGATTTATTTTTGTAATTAGTATAACTTCGGATTAGATTGATGATTTTTTTTTTACAAAATTCTTCAAAAACTACGGCTTGTTTGACTATGCAGAATACATTTTAAAATTGCCTAAGGGATAGGTAAACAATAACATCACTATGGGTACTACGGGAACGTTATCGCCTATAAGACAGAGTCCCCGCGAGTGTGTTCAATGAAGACGTCCACGATTTAAATAACTGTGGGAGCACGCGATAACCACTCACAATGTTTATTTGGGAAATGATGTCACGTAATCAATTTGGTTAGTATGTGACAACTTGAAGACTTGGTTAGATTGTGACAACTTGGTTAGATTGTGACAACTTGGTTAGATTGTGACAACTTGGTTAGATTGTGACAACTTGGTTAGATTGTGACAACTTGGTTAGATTGTGACAACTTGGTTAGATTGTGACAACTTGGTTAGATTGTGACAACTTGGTTAGATTGTGACAACTTGGTTAGATTGTAACAACTTGGTTAGATTGTGACAACTTAGTTAGATTATGACAACTTGGTTAGATAGTGACAACTTAGTTAGATTGCCCGATATTTAACATGAAGCCTTCAAATCGTATTTGTCTTTATCGCTTGTGAAACAATAACATTCTCAATTCATTCTTGTTTTTTTTTGAAAAAAATTGATTTGATTCAAACATATTTTATTTGCACATTATATACAAATGGGATTAGACACAAGTTGTAAACTTAAAATCCATCTTCTCCCATAAAAAATGATGATATATACATATGACCGCAAATATTAGTCAAAAAGAAGATTGAATAAGTACGTATCAATGCTAGCTTTAAGATAACATTTACAATGTAGTTCAATCGTGAATATAAAAATATAATTACCGTAAAATACAGAATCAATTTGTAAATAACTTTAGTCCATCATTAAATGAATAAACTGTCAAAAAATAGTAATACATCTTTGTTTCAAATACAGTAATAGATACATTCAACAGTAAATATAAATAGGATCCATTGAGTTAAATTTCTAGTACAGCCAAACCTGTGTAATGAGACACCCCAAGGGACAGACAAAAATGTGTCTTATTAGACAGATGTCTTAATATACAGGTTACCGAAGGATCGCGACAATATTATGTATAACATATACTTTGAAATATTGGAAAAAATACTGCATTGATTAGGGCTTGATTAAATTAGTTTTAAATGTTTCACATATGTATCAGAAAAAGAAGAGATACGAAATTTCTTTTAAGTAATTCAATCATAGTAGTTACATGTGTAGCATTTATTTTGTTTTGTTTTGTGAAGACGATTTTTCATTTGTATGTTTTTGGAGTTTGTAAGTTTAAGTTATCTAATATTTTTTGTATTCAACATAATAATGTTCTAAATGTGTTCAATGTACTGTAATATCGTCAAAGAACAACCATGTGATGAAATGGTCATACTTAGGCAAAGCATGAATCTGTCATCAATATGATGTGGCTGTGTCAGAAAACTAAGCATTTCCTATATCAAAATAAAAAACTAGATTTACAGATAGCACATAGAACACTCATAAACACTATCTCTAAAACGAAATTATCTTATTTGTTTGCAATTACAATGCAAATGACAAACAGACGCACATGATATTACATAGCGTGAAACTGTTTTTGATTTATTATAATTGATTTAGTTATACTTCTTTTAACAATGTTATGGACGAGTTTTTCAAGCATGTTATACCTGCGCTTTTGATAATCGACTAGTTACACTGGAATACTCAAGCATGCTCAACCGCTCACAGAGAATAAATTATATTTATCATTTGAACTAAAATTGGTGTTTACCCATGTAAATGCATTGCTAATAAACACATAAAAATGTATAAATTAATGTGTTCCTGTTATTAGTGGATGCACAATCAGAACTTGATTCCTTATATAGGTCATAGTACAAGTGTCATGGACTTTTTTCGTTGTTTTTGATATTTTTATCTTGAAGTAAACTAAGAAACTTCATTTTAATTGTGGTAATGGTGTAAAGCAAGTAATGTTTTCTAACTGTGGAAAATTACAAATTTCTGCTTCTGCTTTGGTAGACAAAAATAATGCTCGTCAGCAGTGTAGCATCTTTAAGCCAAATAATACAGTGCAATCTCACTGAACCATACCAATGACCCAATAATTTCATTCTGTTGCCATTCATATCCTACAATATAAAGTGTACACTACAAATTTATTTATTTTGTCTTGACATCGTGATACACTAATTTTTTTAAACATGCCGGAAAAAGAATCAATGTTCTCCAGAAGGTCATCATTCACTGTTTCATCAGCAGCTCTTTGTAACAAATACATGTCCTATTCTTATCAACACACGACTCTAGATTATAATTTTCTTCTTAATATTCACATTGGAGGACGTCAAAAGCTTTTTAGACGATATACATCAACATCACAGATAGTTGTCTTGTAACAGATGAATTCTTATTCCGCAGTGTATATCTGTGATTTGCAAGCAAACTAGAAAATAATCCAGCCTTCATCTACAATGGTCACAGGAACCATAATTCCTCGGTACTATTTTTATCACAAATATTTCTCCGCTATGATTACAGTTCCGCCATGACATTAGCTGTCATGGCACGGAACGCTAAACCAACATCCTTACATGCAAGGTAACGAGAAAATCATTATGAAATCCCTACAGAAAGATATTTCCAATAATATTACCACAAGAATTATTCTGGTTTATTTTTACGGAGTAGATTCGTGATCAATATTAGTAAAATGTATGGAACTGGTGCTATCGACTTGTGAGGAGTTTGTGTAAAGTATTTTTTATCCATAAATCTGATTACAACTAAGGCCAATATTGACATCTACAGAAATATATTCTACGTGCGACAGTATAAATCAGCGTTAGGACAAGTTTTTATGATCAGTCACTAATGGATGGTTTCCACTGTAATCAGCTATACGTACATGTCTATTGAATCAGTTTTTCAACTGGTCTAAAACCAAATCTTACACTTATCTTAAGGCGAATGATATAAAATCAAAAAAAAATTCTGTATGTCTTGTCGATGGTCATGCATGTATCTGTCCGGTCTTGTTGATGATATACTGCTATTTAATTACAAACTTTTTTAAATATAGCGATAAAATTTATTTCGTCAGTTTGAAAAATGAACGTATGAAAGATGAACGTTTTGACATTTTACAAGAAATCAGGTTGACTTAGTGCTGCTAATATTGTTCACAACCGTTTATAATCAATGTTGAAGGTGCAGGATAGAAAGTAAATCCTTGTATTTCTATCACATGATAATTATTATTCCAGTTATTGTAAGATTTTAAACAATTTGAAAACAGTACTCAAGATGTTTTTTATGCTAAATTCGTAAATTATAATATGTTCGTCCATTTTAGAAGTAATGTGAGAGGTATTTATCTAAGATGACAGTATTTACTTATTGTATCCGGACTGTGTCTAGCTTGTAATTCAATTTGCTGGAATAGTCTCGCGACCGTCACAAGAGGAATTGATTTAGATTCTAGGTTCATATTAGAAACATCGACGTCATTTCCTGTATTCACGGTGTCCCTTCATCTCGTTTCAATAATAACTACTAACAGGTCTGACACATAATCGCACAAGATCACATGCATCCATGTTTATTTAATACGATGTACGTCAGCAAATATCATAAAATCTATTCAGTAGTTATTTTGTTAATGTCGTCCTTTTGTGGTAGGAATACAAAATGATATTTATCCATATACAAAGAAATATCTGCAGTACATGGATACATATATAATGTAAACAAAAATTGATGATATCAAAATGTCGTTTTGACGTAAGTTTTAATAATTGTTAAATAAGCAACAAGTAAACTAATTTAATGATAGAAAATTGTTTAGGGGACCTATATTTGGTATAGATTTACATTGTGAGGAGCGATGAAACAAAATAACTTACCAGTCTCGACGTGCCATCGACATAGCTAGCGTCACAAAACATCAGTTTAAATTGACATCTATTCTTTGACGCTAAAGTTTGATACATATATCAACACATTAAGTAATTAGAGTAAGGTATATGCTCCATGTCCTGATAAAAGTACATCACCTTACAATAAACATCAACAATAAACAATTGATGGGTATATCCATTAGATCTCATTCACTTTTAATCCCATAAACTCATTGATGAAACGCAGATATATGGCCATCAATTCAGTGGATATCAATAATTAATTTTATTTATTAACCCAGATCTCCTGATAATCATCACATTTTAGATATATATATATATATAAATACAGTCTGCAGGGTTCACCGGATTTCATACAATATTAAACTGTCGTATCACTGAAGTAAAATATCGCTTCGTTCGATACATCGATCACATACAAATTGCCGTTAGCTCGTACCTCTACTTCCATGATTCATTTCATTTATCTGATAGCTTTGATATACAAAGCTACAGGCACATGTGTGACTTTGTGGTTCCGTTATTGTGTTGTTTGTTAACTGCAATTGTGTAAATACGAATTAAAATTATAAACATTATTTATTTCATGATAAGGAAACACGTTATATGGTCTATATGTTAGCGCCGAAACTGGAGTACCCAGTTATAGAACTTGCGTGATCAAATACATGACCCTTGACTCAACACGTCCGTGCCGGGGATAGACCCCGTCCGGCTAAAGTGATGTTACCACTACATCACCCAAACACCATAGTTTTGAAGATGGTATATATTATCATATATGAATCTAACCCACTGCATTTTGTTTCAATATGAATGCACATATTACTTATTTTTGTGTATGCAGTACATATGTCATGCAAAAGATACACTAAAACTCAAGCAATGCATATTAATGAGTTTATATATAGATGGAAAACGTATTTCTTACGTCATTTTTATAAAACTCAGATCTTACTATCCAAAGTATCAGAGGGAAAGCAGGTACAAAACATAGGCACTAAGCATTTTAGTACAAAACATCACGTACATGCACTATTATCTGCTCATTTGGTAAAACATTATTCTAAAAACTACTGCATTTACTAGATGAACCCGGTACGATTGTGACAAAAAAATCTTTATCAATATAGAGCTTGGCAGCCCGCCTCAAGTAACCCGCAGAATTGCTTCGAATCAATCACTCATATGACCGTGATAGAGTGCTGTTCCATCAATATCGTTTCTTGTCAATATACACATAAGCCGAACAATTATCTGGTAATCGGCTTACTTCAACTGGTCAGTATCTATTTAGAAAACTACAAAGCACGCCAACAGGCTTAATTATAGACACAGACCTAGCATGTTATCTACAAACAAAATAGATAGACATTTGCACCAAGACTAAAGGACTAATGGACTTCGGCCATTTCCTATATATGCATGGCTACCTAGCATTATACAAGTTGAATTATTTCGATTCATCGATAAACCCTTTGTAGATACTTCTGCGAACGATAAAAGGTTTGGAATTAAAGTCTATGTTCTGGTAGCATGTGCATTTTCTATTCCACTGAGGTATACACACGATTGGAAGATATTTTCTAGATAAATTATTTAAATCGTCTAAATTTTACCCGGAGGTACTGAAGAAAAAAGTATAAGACTGTCTCTGGCATCAAGCAAATGTATCGTGACTGTTACAGTCGGCTCAAGCAAGCTATTGAAAAACACAAACCCTTTATCCTCTGACATTGGTCAATGTCTAAGGACTGAGGATATGTCCTGTAATTATAGCGGTATCCCAATACAGGATACAGTCATCGACCTTATCTACAATGTAACGACAATCGCTGCTTTTTTATTTACCAATCTTGTTTTCACTTTTAATTCACTATAAATTACTTTTCTATTTATATTGTTTCATATCTGTGCAGATTTTTTACACGTACAAAGACGTATCATTTAGAGAACGGGTTCCTTTACAACAATTTTCATGTTTTTGGCAGTCAATTTAATGTACAGATGTACTTATGCATCGTCTATTTAAAATAGCACGCACACTTCAGCAAAGAGGAGTGCAGTTATCTAAGTTAACCTTTGTCGCTGTTGATGTGGAGAGAGGCAAAGTGTATTTTCTTTGATTTTTGTTACGAAAAAGTAATTATTACTTCCCCTGATTATCCCCCCTGATTCTAGATTTAATGCCAATCTAATTTTCTGCTGAAAATTAATTCCAGGTCATATACACCTCCTGAAAACTTATACTTATACGACATATAGTGTGGTTCCATACCAAAACGAGCAATTATATTCTTGTAGGCAGTACTAATATGTATCGACACTAGCACCGACTAAAAAATAAAGTAATGTTAAAATAATTCGTGGGATGTTCTCGCAGCTGAAATGTTACAGTAATTCAAGGACACCTATACTATTAAAGAGTATAATGGTATTCTGTCGCAGTCATGAATTTCAATTAACACAATAGACTGTATCTAAAACAGCATCTAATTGATCTATTATCCAATGTAGGCCGATTACTGCAATACCGAACCATGAAAATGTATTACTACTAACATTTTCTTCACAAAAAGTATAGATATTCACATTAAAAACAAAAGGCACATGGAAAGGCTATGATATTGCACATTGTATGTATCAATAATACATCATTCCTTCATGTATCCACATTGGGATATCATCATTTATTGCAATGAAATCAAATCAGTTGGACACATATAATAACCAACTCGATATCGACAGAGGATCTGAGAGATCGATCAACTCGATATCAACAGAGGAGAGATCGATGTTATCGGCAAATAATTAAGTTTGATATATCCACACACCATATATAAGCATAAATATGAACAGTTAACAAAAGATCAGGGCTATTCAATGACGTATGTAAAGGACATTCGATGCCAAAATTGATTGATTGACAGATATCGGCAATATACTGTAGTTATCATTGTCGAGAAATAAAAAGAGATCACGGCAATAGTTCATATCAATATGACTACTCTGGTTAAAATAACGGTCAAACTCCATATCAAACGGAAGTCAGGAAAAAACCTATAGCATTTATGATAAAGCGTAACGTGGAACAGGAGAGGAGAAAATGTAGCGGCAAGACGGGGATTCGAACCCTGGACCTCTAAACATTATGTTATCAGTCAATAACTCTAACTTATCATCCTATCCTAATAATACTAAGTTGTCTTCGCGTCACCTTAGGATTTACCAGAAATGCTAAATCGTCCTCCTACCCTCCTGGGATAAGTTACTATGCAGTAATTAATTGTCCTCTCGTCTTCTTTGGCCTGTAATACTTAATACCAAATTAGGACAAATTCCACACGAGATTTATATAGATAAACAAGTAATATTGGTAGCCCATCGTTAACACTAACCGTTATAGTAGCGTCACAATACCTTTAAGCTTTAATACCTAGAAGTCCCCACATACTACCATACATAATGAAACAGCTTAATCTGTGTATCGTGATAGTTTACCGATATAATCTGTGGTTGTAATTACAGACAGAACCAAATATCTAACCTAACATAAACTGATTCCCGATATATGTCAATACAGGTTTAGGTATATACACGTGTATGGAACACTCGAGTTCATCAAGGTGTAATTTTAGAAATTAACGGCACTATTTCAAATATATAGATCTTAAAATTATATTATGATGAAAACATTATTGTTGAATATGAGCATGTTTATGCAGATGAAAATAATCTCTCTTTAATAATGTTCGACGCTTGTTTACTCTGATATACATACAATACTAGTAGAATTAGAAAATATATATATATTTAAAAATCAAATTTGATCACGTGTTTGCTGAATTCATCGTTGTTTGAATTTTACACCTTTTAAGTGTATTTGCTTAATTTTTTTCAATAAACGACACTAAATAATATGAACAAAGGAAGAAAAGCAAAAGAATAAAGCTAACAACTTTATAGCTGGTGTTATTTCTAACAACTTTATAGCTGGTGTTATTTCTGTAGTTAACATGTAGGGTGTACGACACGCGGGAGTTTTTAAGACATCAACGAAAGAAGACATATAATTTAAAGTCATTCCAAGTCTACTACCTAATGCAACAATTAAATTGGTCGATATTAGATCGGAATACCAAGACATGCACACATGCTTTCTCCGATAGTATCCAAATGGGTGAATCCGCTCCCAAACCCAATTACGTTTTACGCCCCAAACACTATCAAACTCAATAGTAGGAACGGAATTGTGTTAGCGAGTTAGAAATGTGATTACATTATTCACGTTTAGTATAGTCTAACGCACCGACGTCTACCTCAAAGTCTTTAATGCTTATACCATACGTACGATCAACTAGTGCTTTACGAAACCTATCAGAAATAAAACACATATGAAGTGATGACTTGTTACAGAGGGGAAACTAGAATTAAAATATCCACTTTATTTGGAAGCTGAATCAGAAAAATACATTTAGAATTGAAAATGATGCATTAATTTTTTGATAAGAAAGAATAATGAAAGCAAATAAAACGGAAATTCACGACATTTCTAAAACAAAACTAAAACTTAGTTTAAGTCAAGAAAATATCGCTAACTTATGAATTATGATGTTTTCGTTTTTGTAAAATTAAACCAATACAATGAACGAATTGCTTGAAACATACTACGATTTAAATGAGGAAACCGTCACAACACTATGCGTTCACTCGTGGTTTAGAAAAATTGAACAGTCATTTATTAATTAAGTCCCTCTAACATTACCACCATCGAAAATGTGTAGATGTTTATAAAGTTTTTTTAAAACTAAACTCATGTTTTGAACTCACCTGCGAGTTACAGCCAATAAAATGTGATTGTTCGCTTTGATGTTATCTCCAAGTTAATAAACACTATCCCAAATAGCTAACCTGGAACGATTTCTTTTTGCTTGACTTTCGGCCGTTAAAACAAACCAGAACTCGAACAAGTTTTGTAAACTGTATAAAGAATAACTTGTCACACGATTGTCACCAGAATCCGACTGATCACCAAATAATTATCGGAGTCCTTAATTACAAAGCGAAGAGCTTTTGTTCACACACCTGGCTGCTGTACACAGGTGAGGAACCGAAATGTCATAGCGTCACCTGTGGTTACGCCAATTCAATAGTTCTTGCTATACGATGTTTACAACACGCGAAATTAAAATTTTCGGAATTAAGATGTTGATTACCAAAGCAGAGCGCCGACTTTGATACCTGAAAGGTTCGAAGGTGTTACACACACTGACAAGGTAATGTTGAGTAATTCAATATCCAACGTATATTATATATGTGTAAACAGATGAGCAAACCAGCTTGCGTATATTGCGGACGTGAAGGCAGACAGGTGTGGATTGACTCCGCGCTTCTATAGGATAAAGAGAAGATCTCTGTGCTGCAATCATAGAGGCGCAAGCCAGAAAGCATGAACTAACAGGCAGGCACATGTCTGCTGACATCCAATATTGACGGTATATCTGCGTTCGATCACCATCCAGAACGAGCCAAGCGTTCAGGATTGCTTCGCGACAAGAAGAGTTCCTTATATGGCATAACGTATATATCTATTTATTATCGTGCTGGAATTCCAGTCTAGATCTCAGATACAAGAGATAAATGGCATTTTTAAGAGAAAGTCCTTAATCGTGTTATCAAAGATTTAACTTCTCACGCGAGCATGTTAATTATACAAAATGCATAATTTATAGAAATATGTCAATTTCCGATCATATCCTCCTCTCTTCATGAAGCAGACAATATGTTGACATATTACAGAGTTATCTGCCCTTGTGGGTAGGTATTGATCATGACGTCATTTGTTGCGGGTGTAACGTCATACTTTTTAGATAAAAACGACGTGGGTTTTGCACACAAAATGATAACGTCACAATAGATGGCTACTCGGAATGAAACTAACTCTGTCGCGTGTAAAGACGGAATAGAGTACTGGAGTCTTCACTATCACAATGAGACTACTTGTCCCGCCAACGGTTATTCCGTCATTCTATTTTACAAAGTTATTTACCATTGCGATTATTACGTCGTATTTTTGTGTGCATGACGTCCTATTCCTACATAAAAAGTGTGACGTGATTTTGAGCACAAGCTAATGACGTAACAATCAAAATTATATTTTCACTGTGTATGGTGAGTTCCGATTAGTTAAACGCGAGTGAAAATGTCAAAATTGATATTTTCACTGGAGTGAAGTATATCGCTTTTACATGTATTTTCAGCGTAAAAATAATTACATTTATAACTTTGATATGTATAATATCACTACATCAATATCAAATTAATTGTGTCCGTTTTTAAAACTGGGATATTTTGATAGAAAATGCCCATAGAAGCCTGGATATTCGGTTTAACTAATATCCTCATAATCTGCAATAATCTATAGAGACAATGTTTACGTTTACATGTATATTATATAGGACCATTGTCGACATAAGTATGTATTGTCTGTAGAAACAATGTATGTAAACTCAGTACGCTTTACTTTAACGTCACATCCACAACTCAGTAGATACCGTATAAAAAGTGTTTGGATAAAGGTGTATATTCTCTGGAAACAACACTAAACTCAAGCATATATACTCAGTAGAACCGACGGCCTATAAAAACAAGAATGTCTACACAAGTTTGAACACCTGAATCACATCTCTTCCAAGACCCAGAGGTGGTCTACTGTATCCATGGTCAACTGCCGACACACCTTAACCACGTTGTCACTGATATCTTTTATTTGTTACTCTAAACAATAGAGGTCTTATAATTTAGGGCTAATTCAAGGCAACATACACCTCTATTAAAAGGTTTCCTTTGGCACCGTGTTTCGTTATAGACGTTATTAGGTCAATCAGTGGGACATTGTAAAAACGTAGACGGCCACTTCTAGGAATTCTTACAACACAACCATTGTCTGAATATGATCGGGGAAAAAACCAGATAACTTCATGTTCTGAAAAATGATAAGAGACTAGAAATAGGTATATGAGTGCAAAACGCCACCAGCCATGGAATTCGAAGAAAATTACATTTTTTTTAAAATATCATATAGGACGGCCAATGTGGTCCATGAGAAGGTGATGCCGATTAAGAGTAGGATATTGTTTCCATTTAACAAACAGTTGTCTTAAAATGTTCCACTGCCGGCAGACTACGAATATTTTTTATCATTTGGACAATAACTGATGGTGTTCCTATTTCCATATAGGGCAAAGTGTTATGGATTTCGTTCAGGATTCGATTAATTATTTTAAATTCTTTGATACTGATGTACAATTTAAGACGCTCAGATTTTTCAATTGTGGTAATAGTATTTAGTAACTTCGCTGCTGTAGAGAAATTCCAATTGATCCTGTTTACCGATGAACTACCAATAGACAAAAATTTCCATTCGTCGTCGGTTTGACTGATGACATTCTAAATTTTACATTTTCGTTTTTTCGTGTCCATTCCAAGTTTTGTAACATGAAAATGGCCTATAAACGCATTGGTGTGTGGGGGCAGACGAGCCTAAGCTGTCAGAATTAAATCAAGGGATTAAACTGCGTATAATCTTCATGCGGTCAACCTGACATGAAAGGTAGCCCATAAATCAGGACTGGTACATCGCAACGGTCTACATAGCGCGTGCCTTATAGTGTCACGTGATGTCTATGCAGAGCCATGCGTCTGAAGTTTCTAATATAAACGCTGTATACACGAGAACCCACTAATTCCTGAATAGCCTTCGTTGAAACTATTCGGGGTTTTTTTCGTCGTCGCCATATTAGATGAAATACCATGTAATGGCGTTACATATAAAGGTTACTAACCTTTATCTGTGGACAGTCTGACACCATATAAGAGGTCACACAAGTGCGCCTGCTATTTTAGGTTTAATACCGGTCACAAACGTTACGTTCAGCTACTAACTCTTTCTTTGCTTTTAGCAAACGTTCTTTTACATCTTTTACACAAGACAAAGCTGTCAGGCTCTACTAAAAACATTGAAGATCAAGTTAACATCTCTGATGCAATGTAACCAAAGACATGTTAAGAAGCATTGAACAAGCCTGATCAAATCCGTAGTAAAAGTGTCGACCACCATGAAACATGTTCAGTGGTCCTCATGTCACTCTTTCTCATTATAAGTCGGATCGTATGTTGCCAAAGAAGAAATACCGCATGTCTACATAAAGCATAAGGTTACAGACACATCTTAATGTTAATATGGTAACTAACACGCAGTGAATAGCAACTCTTCCTCGACACAATGGGGATTTGGTTTTATTATCGAAGATGTAACCGAGACGATCCCCATTAAAGTGGACCAATGGTACATATGGTTTTGTGACTATTTTCTATTTGTTCGAGTCCATAGTCACCTGTGATATCACAACGCATGGGATTATCATTGTCTGTTATGTTTTGTTTGGGAAATATAAATAATATCAAATCGTTGAATGTAGCCGCGATAATAATAACACTCAAAATAACAACTAAATATATTTTGATGGCAAACACATTGATGGATTTTGAAATGTACTACTGTAATTTACTCATTATAATAACAAGTGTTTCAATAGAGGCGATGGCTGCAAGGATGGGAAGGAAACATATCACATGTCTCATTCTGACCATCATAAAAATGTATACGAAATAATAACCCTACGCATATACATATATGCAGGGGCATGTGCTACCAAGTATATTGTAAATTTAACATTAATACACGAAGAAATCAACTTCTATGCTACATCGCTCGGAGCTCCCAAGGAGGCCGTACAGCATGTAATAAAAACTTATTGTTTATCAATACATTCACATCGGGATAGTAAATAACAATATTTCTGTTTCAATTGAAATCGGAAATCATTCTGCTGACCTTGAACTATAAAGGGAAAACAATTCCCATAAAATCACAGAGATAAAAATAAACGAGGTCAGATTCATCAAGGTCATCAATAAAGCTACAAGAGAGGAAGATATTTCTATAACTGGTAATAACTTATGAGTACTATAGAAATTGAGGGATTGTGGAGATACTTAGATCTTGTGTTTATAGAGATTTTCAAATTTCGGTTTCAAACGTCAAACTGGTGTTGTGATTAGTCATTGATTTAGTATTATTAATATCTCTCACTAGGTCTCTAGGCTTACTGTAAACATGTCGTGTGACTCCCTTCACGCTGATCGCATACCCTGCTGCTCTACCATGCTGTTAGCAGCAACTACCATGGAGGCCATTGAATATCAATTCGAGGTTTTATCAGTTTAGTCCAGTTTTGAGCTCTTATATGTTCCCTTGTAGTAACATAAAGATACAGATAACAAATATTCAAGTACTGTGATACATACATTGTCAAATTAAGATATTGGAATTCGTTTGAAACGAAGTGATAGATAACGGTACTGCCCGACTTCTGCCATTGTTAGACGCCGTAACCGTCCATCAAAGTGATTGCTAATCCATTACAGTAGTCTCTGAACCCACCTCAATTCTAAATATTATTCCACTTCGTGTCTTGGGCTCTGTATCGCGGATATGACTGTGATTTGTTGAATTATAAAACTGTTACAAATGAATGTCCTTTAGTGGTGTTCTTTTATTCTTCAAAAAAACAAAATGTGAAACAGTTTTGTGAAAAAACATAAAATATGCTGCTTACTCTGTAGAAATTATTTCAAAAGAATTTTTTGGCCGTTACCAGCTCTAGATGTTAAATTGAGTAGTTGGGGAACCTGGAGAAAAAGACAAAGTGGAAAAACCAACATGTATTTTCAGAAAACGACACTGGTTTGCGTCATTGTGGGTAGTGTAGAGGTTTTACACATTGGTGACAGGGCCCGGGGCAGTCAAGTCGGATGATACGGAGATTAGGTCTGACAGCTGTACCACATATGTGTTAGGTAATTTGTAGATAGGAGAGGCGTTGATTAGAAGGAACACCTAGACATGGCTGGGGGACTGACAGCGGCACAACAACACTCAGTAAATTTCTAGGAACTTTCACTGTACTTTGCGCACTCACCCAAGGTATCAAAATAGTCGGAACGTCGACTGGGGATACCAAATGGCAGAAGCAGAAGGAATTCCAGTAACTGTGTCAGCCTGTCAGGCTTCTTTCGAGGACGAAGTTTTGTAAAAAGCAAACAGAACTTATAATTAGAAAACATAACGTTGGCTTTCTGTATAACTTTTTTGGATCAGTTTTTATTTGGTTCGCGCATAGACTTGCCGGATACAAATCCTTAGAAGGATGTGACATTCAATTCGATTTTGCGTAAAAGCTAATCTTTCAGAGATTTCTCTTGAGAAATCGTTGTTGAGATAGGTAAATACCAGGAAAGCATGCGATTTAATTGGTAGTGAAGGGACTAATGTAGAGAGCGATGTAAGAGAATGCTAGAGGCCGTTGTGAGACGGTAGTCTCGTTCTTCAGGAAGATATCCCACAAACCTGTAAAAACAAACATCTAGAATATGATGGGGTTAAATTGATGATTTGATGTTCGAGAAAAAGAAAACGAGTAAACCACTTTTCACGAAAAGAAGGCGATTTAATCAATATTCGAGAAAATAAAGAATATGACAGTACTTTTATAAAAGGAAATGGGTCTAAAAATGAAACGGGATTGAACTCGTGTTCCGACAGTTAATAACGGAACCAAAATATTGAACGTACGTTCGAAAAGGGGTATTTTAATCACTCTCTGAGAAAAGGCGCAGGGTGAAACTGAAAGAGATTTAATCAATGCTTGAAGTAAGGAATGGGCGATAATCGTTCAGGAAATGGAATGGGATATTATCCTTGTTTGTCGTAAAAGAACAATGTGTGCACATATGTAAAAACTGTGAACAACAATTAGTTCATTCACAAAGTAATAAACTTTTTTTATTTATTTAAGGCTTAATTTAAATTGTGGTTTGTAGTTTAAAGATAAAGCTCCAAAACATATTACAAATAAAATGTATATTCAGTTAAATAGTTATAATTCAGTTTGATCCTATGAGATTTCATGAGGGACACTTTTACCATTGATAGCCAATCTTAAGCGACGTAACAAACACTAATGCTATGAAAATGTTTATTGCCAAGCCAGAAAAAAAATCATTTGACTTTGAATTGATATGATTTATTGTTTGTTTTTGTTGTTTGTTATTTTGATGACAAAATAATGACACTACCAATACTAGATATTTGAACGAACATAACGTCTGGTGATTTATCCATACGTATTTCTTGGAAACAACTTCTTGACATATAGTCTACATTTGTAACACCATATTAATATTTTATTGAAGTATCACTTAATTATTTCATATTGATATTACTGTAGATCAACATATATTCGCGGTGTCCTATTTCGAGTTTTCCCGTCTAACGTGCAACGTCGCTGCGACTTAGTTTTGTTTTAGTGTAGAAAGTCTGTATAGTTTCTTGTAGTTGAAACTATTTTGTAGGGATCATTTTTGCGAATTTATTCTCTCACAAAAACACAAACTGACCACACGCGAAAATTAATTTACGGTTTAGTATCTTATATTGTATTTTGAAATCTTTAAGTAAGTTTACTTAGGTTCACAACAGAGCTGTTCAATGTCTGCGGCGCTTTGTCATAACTCCCAATTTTATATGAAAGAGACTTTTCACATAACTAATTGACAGAAGGAAATCAGTGTGTCAAAAACGAAACATTTTAAAGCCAATATGGCATACACGCAAAACACCGTAACCCTCCTATGATTAAAGTGACACGTCGGAACCTCTCTTGATCTGCTGTTACAAGTATGATATGTCGATCATTTCAAGGGACGTATCTCGGGATTCATTAATCTGCCAATTTTAATTCGCATGCTCAGCAATGTGACGAAAACAAAACCCTTCCTTGATTCTCTAAAGGTTTCATTTCATCAAACATTTTATTCCATTGTAAAGACAAAAGGAATGCCGAAAATCGGTTTAATCTTAGAAGTGAAATGTAGTTGGAAAATTCTAGAGGGTGTCGTTATGGTGACAGTCTCCGCCAGTTTAAACACATCTGTAGTTTAAATACGACCATGCTAGTTGCTTGAACATTAACTGCTGTAGTTTAATGAGTTATTAATGGATAGGTGTTTGCGCGAGCTATTTAATGGGTGTTTATAACACTTTTTAATGTGTTCTCGTGGAATTTAATCACGGGATCGACCTTAATTTCATTTCAAAATAAAAGCAGAATGGCAGCAAATCGAAAATTATCATTACACGAAGAAAGGGTTTATTGGTACATGTAACTAAAAGAGCTGGGCCAACGTTTAACTCTGAACAGAAAATAAAGAAGAGAGACATTTGATTACAAAAAGATATTCTCCTTTGTTGTGAATTGAACGGTAGGAGTGTTCCAAAGTTTGTCTGAGGTAGACAGTGTGGAGTTACAATATTAATAGTCAATGTTTGATATAGAGACAATCATAAATAACTCCGCAAGAATCATGTCTTAACCTGAAACTTATTTCAATTGATTAACCTCAAATTATTGGAGTAACGCTGAGAAAATCCGTACAACATATTCATATTTGTCCGTGTTTTGTTGAAGTCAACTGGCATGACGGCTTAGAGGTTACATATCCTTGTTTGAAACAGTTAAAGGGGTCCAAAAGAAAATACATTATGTTGATGAAATCTGATTTTTTAATAGTAATGAAACATGAAATTTATGAAATTTTGTTTTTTTTTGTTTGAATTAACGCCATACACTCCCATGGGGTAAATGCTGAGAGGTGTGTGTTTTGGAGACTGCGGTGTAATTAATGAATGAAATAGACGCAAAGTTTTTTATCAAAAGGTAGAGAACGAAAATGTTACTGTCAGTTACAGAACTTTCCCTGGACTTTTTGGATAATGATTATATACCTGATAGGTATACTTACACGTGTCAGACACATGTTACAAGGGCAACACTCTCCTGCTGTCGAAACGAAGGAATGTGCATTAAAATGTATTGAGGTTGTTTCTAACTTTAAAAACGAATGCACACGTGACATTTCTTTTATTTACGGTTAATTCGTTGTAACTAACACCAATACAAACTGTGATATAATGATTCATTTCATCACCACATTCGCTTTAAGTCAGGTGTGCCTGAAGGTTAGGTGTTGGTTAGAAATGTGGGCAGGGTAGGCTAATTAATGTATCGTCCTGTGATGTACAACACCTTTGTTTTATGTGGTGACGGATCACAAATGTCGGTGTACGGAGGATGTTCACCCTGCACGACTTCCAGTCTGTTTTTTCTCCGTCTGAAACAACGTTAACGCATGTCTAGGTGACGATATTCTCCAGTCTGCTACCGTCCATCCGTCTGTGTCACAAGACCGGAACTACCGTGAAAACTCATTTCCATAAAAACAAAGTCTAGACGTATGTCTTGTTCTCACTGATGTCGATTTGATTAAATCTCAGATAGAATTTCTAGCCAATGCCTCACTTGTATTCTTTAAATATCCACGGAGTGTCATATTTTCTTCCACAATCTCATCTAGACATATTCTGCTTGTCACATTAGTGGAGAAAGGCGGTCATTAGCGTTTATACCAAACATATTTGTCATATAGTTGACATAACATGTCGTTTAGAATATCAAAGATCGTTGAAGGTGTCAATAAAAATTTAAAAAAAACGTTGCCAAATTGATTTTTGTTTCTTACATATTGACATAAAGACTTTTCACATATACTAGTATACGTTTGTCATAAAATAACACCAACTTTTGTGTAAATGATTCCGTCTCTAATGTCCCAACGGGTTACATGTTAAAGTTTGGTTGCCATTCGTTTTTGGCATGCTTTCTCATTTGCACATGATTTCTATTCTATTTAACCATCAGATAGTTTGTGCCCATCTTTTAGCTGATATACCACGCGAAGACGAAACCATTACCAACTAATGGCTTGTGCGCAATCCCTTTGGTCTACGCAGTTTATCTTGATTTGTTTTCCCTACACTAACATAAGACAAAGGCGTTTACAACTAAACACTTATCCTCCATCCTTATGCTTTGTTTACTTAATCAACAATAAGGCAAAACCATAACCAAGGTATGAGCGTGTCCTTTTGTTTACGTTAAGATATTTCCTAAGGAATAGGTTGGCTAAATCTGCTATATTCGGCTATAAAGATGATTTTGGTATTCGAGTTAATTGATTGCTCAATTTAGCTATTCGGAAACAATACATGTTTGTTGACGTGTCAAATACACAAAGTCGCACGTGCGTCACAAAATTACCGGGTACATTTAACAACGTTCGTTTCCCTAAGCACATATTATCAACACCGAAATCGGCCCCCATGTTCACATGAATATTAATTAGGGGTAGGTTAACTTAAAACTTAGTTTTTGCACACATACAGTATCTGCCACATCCATCTTCCATGACACTCTCTCTGCTACAAGTACCCCTATACCAGATACGGAAATCGCCTTATTTGAAAAATGACCCGGATAAGGAATCCGAATTGGATCAATGATGCAAAATACAAATTACTATGAACAATCTTGGGACATTCAATGATTTATAATGGACCTTCAGATTTCAGAGTAAGAGAAATTTCAAGTGATCTGATTGACTAGACAAGCATCTAAAATAAGTTAATTCTTACACGAGTTAATAATTTCAAGTTTTAATTTCTCATATAAAATGCAGAACTCTAATTGGAGTATTTTACTTAAGGAGGGAGACGTTTTAGTTTGTATAATGAGTTTTTTTTCCATTACTTCCCCTTATGTAATCCGGTCCCCTGTTTGTTAACCCAGCTCTTTTGAAAATAAATGCCTGAATTAGAATACATTTCGCCGTTCCCATGGCCTTGGCCATAAAAAGGAAAATATCACACCCTAACTCCAAGATTTTAAAGTTTGACATAACCTTCTGCTGACAAAATAAAACTTAGACTTTTTACAGCTGTATTTTGAATGACTGTTGATTTAGATAAAGATATAGAAGATTTCCAGTACAGGAACTAGTAATAGTTCCTCTTCATCGCACTCAAAGTATTAACAGTACTTATTTAACGGTATTGACCTGAAACATGTATATCTTGCGTCATTTTTGAGCTTACTGAAATTAGATTAAAACAATTGATTCGACAGGTGATTGTTGACCTGTTTTGCACTTGTTCTTACTTTCCTGATTTATGTACTTATTTTGAGCTTAGAATAGACTATGTGACATAACATTGTTTAGATTAGTAATACATCGCAGTCGATCAAATCTAAACACATCGACGTACATGCAAATCGGCTATTTTTTTCTTTTTTCAATGTAGTTAGAAGCACATATTTTTAAATCATCACAATAAGAATATAAAGCGATAGGCGAAAGTTAGAAAAAGAGTAATTACTTCATACGTACATGTATAATTCATGTAGCAGTAACCGTAAATAGAATATCGACACCGTGGAACAAAACTCAAACTACCTTCAACAGTGGTCGGAAGACATAAATGTTCCTAAGGTAATTGGCATCGGCATTTTAAAGACTTATATATATTTTACAACTTCATACCGGCCCAGACGTGGGTGTTTTATATGCACGTGCTCAAAAAAGCGTCGTAATGTCTATTTCAACTGAAGTATAATTACAACGTGTGCTAATTAAAATATCCTTGTAAATTGCATTCATGTGTGTAATTAAGTTCCGTAGGTATTCTTTCTAGCATTCTCCTACAACCAGTAAGTAAATTATGTATGTACATTTTAATACCTTATGAATAGTTTGGCTCAAAATTTAATAAACAGTCATCATAATACCTCTTTGCAGTGACTATTAATTTTAAATAGAATAGCAACTTTGATTACATGAAGTTCTACCTCTCATAAACTTGTATTTGTGGTATTGTAATTGACAGATTAATTTGTTTGATCTACTTGCCAGTTAATAACGTCCGTATGAAGCACTAATATTCTGATAGAGCTTTGCAGACAATCTAGCGCGCATTATGAAATGATTGTCTGCAAAGTTATGGCATCTATATAGACCATAGATGCCATAGGAAGATAGTTTAATGCTTTAATTGGCATTATCAACTCATTTTAGGGTTTCCACATTAACATTGTTTAAGCTAGACCTGGAAAACCGTTTATCAACGACGATTTAATCCACAAGATGGAACAGCCATTCTGACGGTGATCAGTTGACGTCAGCACGTCAACATTAATGACATCATAATGCTCACGTTTTGGGTGTCAGGTATACCGTCATATATTTCACTTTGCCTTGGTTAGTTTATATAGTAGAAGTGATAAGTAAATGTAAATATACGTACTTAAAACACATACACATTTTAAATCGTAAAGTATAATCTTAAAGAGGTATATTTGCCTGCAACTGTAAAACATCCTGTCCGATAACTACTGCCGGATAAACCTGTGCTTTTTCGTCAATACGATTCACTTGAATCTGTTCTACATTCAATAGAACCTGTTTCAACTTGATTCCAAACTTAACCTTCTGGTCATTCTGACGTCATCTAATTTCGTCAAAATGTGACGTCACATTCAATGGACCGACGTCATTTTTACAATATCGAAACTCCCGTATCATGGCATCGTCTTTTTCTTGGCTCACGACATAGAATGTGCTGTAAATATTTCATTATTAGGAAAAATTGTTTTTTTTAAGTATTTCCATGTCTGATTCAGTGATATCATTATACTCTGGGTTTTAAAAACAGGATTACTGGAATTGTTGACAACGACGATTTTATATTTCACCTGGAAGGTGATGTGAATTAATCATTTCTTGTGCAAGAAAGTACCGTCTCGTTTCGAGTCAAATCAAGTAAGTACATATGTAAGTGACAAAACAAGGTTAAGTTCATTACGGAACGTTTTCTGACTTGACCTTGAATTTTACCTCCCAGTAATTGTAACATCATTCAGTACGGTATATCTGCAATAGAATCAGTACTGTTTGGTTTAATTGATATTGAATAAATAAATTTCATTTGATAACCTATTTCCATTAGTTAGAAGTTTGAGATTACCTTTGCATAGCCAAAAAAGTTTGTAAGTGGGGAATCAATTAAAACGTATTACATTAAGAACGTTTTTGCGGTAAATTTTAAAAGCGATACAGTCATTGGCCAAACCAAAGTAAATGACTTTAAAAACCAAAGAATATTTAGACTGCTATAACTAGCAGCCGTTAAGAAGCTTTTTCTTCAAGAATCTTGAATTTGTATGTTCTGTTTTCAATGGTGACTGTGGTGACCGGACAAGACCCCTGCTGGGAGAGATTGCATGGCCATAGTCACCAAAATGACTTTTACGATATCAAAACCCCGTACTGCGATATCGGTTTTCTCTTGGCTCATGACCAAAGTATATATTGTAATACATTCTTTGTTGGAGAATAATTGTTTAGCATATTTTTGTTTCAGTAATATTACATTCTGAATTTAAAAAACAGGTTTATTAGGGAAAAAATACAAAGTGCGTGATAATGGTTGGAAGAACGTAAACATGCACGGACGAGTACTGAAGGTGTTTTTCCTCGTAGGTCATGGTAAGCTCAGAGTGAATGAAGAACAGACGATTATTATCTTTTTGACAATACGGTAATTTTACAGAAATGTATGTACTTTGTCTGCATTTAACTTCCTAGCCTTTTCCTATGTCACTATGTGAATCAATTGGCCTATATCGATAAACTGACCGGGGGTCAAACTCGTCAGCTAATAGACCGGCATCCAACTTGAGTCTTACTAGACATGTTCGATTTGAATGGCCGTTATAAGAGCTCTTAATATTGTTATTGTGGCGTTTGTGTATTCATAACGCGTAATTTTCAACAATGGTTGTCTACATGGTTATACACAAATATACGGTCAAACCTCTCTATAAAGACCACACAAGATAGGTCAAACCTGTCTATAAAGACCACTCATGGTCCGATCAAACCTGTCTATAAAGACCACTCATGATACGATCAAACTTGTCTATAAAGACCATCCAATATACGATCGAACCTGTCTATAAAGACCACCCAAGATACGGTCAAACCTGTCTATAATGACCATCCAAGATAGTTCAAACCTGTCTATAAAGACCACCCAAGATACGGTCAAACTTGTCTATAAAGACCACCAAGATACGGTCAAACCTGTCTTTAAATATCGCCCGAAGGACCAAAAACAATTGTCTTTATAGCCAAGTGATAAAATGTGTTGACATTAATCATTTGGGACGCCGAGAAAGAGGTCTTATCAAGCCGGTAGTCTTTATACAGAGATAATCACTAAGTTATGCTTGACTGCATATAAAAGTATACTCTGTTCGGTATCATGTATCACATCTATAAAGATATTGTAACGATTGTTTCCTTCAAGGAATAATAAGAAAATATATGAACATGTTTTTAACAGGACACAGCAGTTACGTCTTTCACGGATACACCAGATATGCTGTAGGCCGAATGTGTAAGACGTAGTACCTTAATAAATGTCAGGACTCAAAATGCTCGAAAATTATTTAAAACATGGAACGGGAAACATTCATACTTCTAAAACACTTAGGAAAGAAAAATCAAAGGTACAAGTGACAAAATCAGAAGTAGGAGTTCAGATATATAAAGTTAGTTATACAATAGCAACGAATGGCGCCAAAACCCATGAAGATCTATACAAGATATTATGTTTGATCGATAATTACGGACAATGACATTTGCCGTAAGGAAACAAAGATTTTAATTAAGTCCATGATTAGATTTCCAGAAAAGAAGGTATTAGCCTATTGCGAAACATGCATCGATTATGGGTCATACACCACATTGACCTCAGTCGGCTTCCTAGCTATCAACGGCTGGTCAGTGATAGCATTTCGGACAATGACGGACAGAAATTGGTCGAGGTAAATATCTATTGTCCGCCACGTTGGCTATCAAATTGACCCATGGTCAATCGATCGGACGTAATAGCGACAATTTGATATCTTAAGGGTGTCTTTAAGGTTGTATCTACTTGGAACTCGTTATGATATTGATCAAAGTTTATTGTGATTTTCGCGAGCGCCGAGATATAATTATATCAGATTGCTATTGAGCCAGAAAAATGTACTATACAGCGCTTAATCTAATTATCAGAGTTTGATTTACATTATTTAACCCAATTATCAGAGTTTGATTTACATTATTTAATCCAATTATCAGAGTTTGATTTACATTATTTAATCCAATTATCAGAGTTTGATTTACATTATTTAATCCAATTATCAGAGTTTGATTTACATTATTTAATCCAATTATCAGAGTTTGATTTACATTATTTAATCCAATTATCAGAGTTTGATTTACATTATTTAATCCAATTATCAATGTTTGATTTACATTATTTAATCCAATTATCAGACTTTTATTTACATTATTTAATCCAATTATCAGAGTTTGATTTACATTATTTAATCCAATTATCAGAGTTTGATTTACATTATTTAATCCAATTATCAGAGTTTGATTTACATTATTTAATCCAATTATCAAGTTTGATTTACATTATTTAATCCAATATCAGATTTGATTTACATTATTTAATCCAATTATCAGAGTTGATTTACATTATTTAATCCAATTATCAGAGTTTGATTTACATTTTATCCAATTATCAGAGTTGATTTACATTATTTAATCCAATTATCAGAGTTTGATTTACATTATTTAATCCCAATTATCATAGTTTGATTTACATTATTTAATCCAATTATCAGATTTTATTTACATTATTTATCCAATTATCATAGTTTGATTAACATTATTTAATCCAATAATCAGATTTTTATTTACATTTATTTATGTAATTTCCTGTGATTAAAAAAACAGTTTTATTTCATTATTAAAAATCAGTTTGATTACATTATTATTATCAATTATAAGAGTTTATTTACATTATTTAATCAAATAAGATTTTTACATTATTTAAAAATTATCATAGTTTGATTACATTATTTAATCCAATTCAGACTTTTATTTACATTATTTAATCCAATTATCAGAGTTTGATTTACATTATTTAAAATTATCAGAGTTTGATTAACATTATTAACCAATTATCATATTTAATTAACATTATTTAGCCAATTATATAATAAATAGCTTCATTATTATAATTTCGGTTTCAGCAATTAAATGAATAAAACAATTCATTTTGACCAACATTTTTTCCGTCAATGTGAAAATAACCTCAAAGATCTAACCAATAGAAATGAGTATAACATAGGAAATTAAACTATATAACGATTTTCAGGGGAATTCGTGTGAAAACAGTCGAAAATATTTTTATTTAAGCATTGATGTTACTATTTTTTTAACTTCATAGGGGTATGAAAGAAATTTTGTTTGCAAACTGTGTGAATCCGTAGCGGATTCTCACAAAATTTCGCAAACAAGATTTATTTCATAACCCTATGAAGTTAAAAAATAGTTACAGTAATGCTTATTATTGATTTCAGACTTCTTGATAACATAAAATTCGCTTCAATGTACGATTCTATTGATTTTCCAATGGATTATTTTTTTATAAATCAATACGCAACGTCGACGTCTCTATTGTGACGTCATCATTACGTCGGATTTTAGAAATTAATATTCACAATTTTATAGAGAGTCAGGTAATAAAATGTTGTACCTCCCTTTCTGCATTGTCGATAGGGTTACTATCACTGTCGTTTTACTCACCCTTGGGCTATTTTATGTAAAACTGAATGCTCTATGTGTGATAAAACGCTAGTAATAGTAATCCCTGGAGTACAAAGTAAGAATCTACTGACGTTAAATATCAGATCATCGGCTGTGGACAAGTAGCATTGTCCAAAGCAATATTCACATTTTTGTTTTCGTTACGTATTCTACTTGAAACATACATCATTAGCCTCACTTTGATAACAATAGCAGTATCGTTACACAACAAGACTGGACTAGAGTACTCACAGGAATGATCACTTAATACCAAACTAACGTTATCACTTAAGGCCTTAATAGTGATACACTTCAGAACAAGAACTGCCTAAACTAGAGTTACTCTACAGGAATTATCAGCGAACTAGGCTTAAACTAGTGTTACTCTTCAGGAATTATCACCGAACTAGTCTTAAACTAGTGTTACTCTTCAGGAATTATCACCGAACTAGTCTTAAACTAGTGTTACTCTTCAGGAATTATCACCGAAACTAGCCTAAACTAGTGTTACTCTTCAGGAGCTAACTAGTTGCTCTCAGGAATTACTCTTCAGGAATGATCACCGAACTAGTCTTAAACTAGTGTTACTTTTCAGGAATTATCACCGAACTAGTCTCAAACTAGTGTTACTCTTCAGGAATTATCACCGAACTAGCCTAAACTAGTGTTACTCTTCAGGAGCCTTAAACTAGTGTTACTCTTCATGAATTATCAACGAACTAGGCTACACTAGTGTTACTCTATGGGAAATATCACCGAACTAGCCTAAACTAACCTTTTTAAGTATTTGCTCAAGATATCTACTAAAATATAAACTCACAAGTTTGTAATAAAACTTTGATCTACGTTTCACTATGTTAGTGTGTACTATTCGTCTCCACGTACTTGCTTAAGATTCCCCGTGTCACAGGTAAATCTTGGCATGCCCAAGCCCAAACCGCACATGTGTAAAGTTGACTACCTGCATTTGTATGTATCCCTCCGATACCCTGAAGTCAACGCTGATGAGAAAGAGAGACGAAAACGAGCCCAACGAAAAAGAAATAAAAAAAAACAGTGTTAATTAACACAATGTATTCCATTTCACACTAAATCGTAGATATCGAGTCCACCAGAAAAGAAATTATTATTGCATTTCCGTATTGTCACCTTGACCAGAGTGCTAACTGTTGTTTGAATAGACGATGATATCGATACCATATCACCGCTAGCTTATTGAAAAGGTGACAACAATATAGATGTATTAATCTTGGACCGACCATGACCCAACCCTAATTGTTCTCGCTTGACGATAGCTCTTCCAGGAGCGGATCTATACATTATTGGCCTCCCTTTTGTGAGGCGAGTAAACCTCCAATCAATGTTCAATCACCACTACAAACTAATATGCGTAAAATAGCGATTTGATCATGTCAATAAATTCAACAAATACGTATTTCATTAGTCCTAATTGCTTTGAACGTTTGTACACAGTTGAATTTTTTTCTAAACATTAGCCTATGGCACTGAGCAATAGAGTTGTGTTTTTGTACCGGAACTCGACTAAATATCATTACATGCCATGAATTGGCTGGGTGATTTTGTTAGCCTTTAATGGGTTGATGAGCCTGATAAACAGATAGCTTATTTAGGCAAATGGTTATGGTTGATCATTATTATCGATCTGGCAGTAAAAGCTTTTTTTCCCTTTTTTCTGCAGATTCGTATAGTTATGCTCGATCTGTGTTTAGTATAGCGATATAAATTGACTAGGAAATGTGTCAGAATGTTTTTACATTCATTACGATAAAACCCCAAAGGTCATATTAAGTCAAAGATTCGCCGAACATCAAGTAGTCGGTATCACATGGACGATTGCTTGAAATAGTAAAGATAACCTTGTGGCGTTCCAGTGAACACCCATTAACTGATTCACCTTGGGGTTGTTGTGACATCACTCAGCCAAACAGAAAGAAGGAGTCCTATATGGAATGTTAGGAGCGATTCTCCGAATATTCTGTATTGTTTTCGGAATAGCTGATCAGGTGTTTTCAGGTGCTGTAACGTATATGACAAAATGAAAAACCTGAAATTTGCATATACATTTGTATTTTGTACCATAGTGCTTACAATGCGAACGTATTTATCACATTTCATACTGTATAGTATTGATAGAAACCCATCGGTACATGTATGTTCAATGTTTTAAACTATGCATTAAGGAAATAGACATGTTTATAAGTATTTAGAAACATGCGACAAACACCATACATTATATAGCAAAGATTTACCAATTCAGCAACATAGCATAATTCAAAGCAGCTTTCGTTCCCAGTACCTGAATTTTGCGATTACCATCTCAACTCAAATTCGAGAAAATTATTCATTGTGGAATACTATATCAATTGAATTAGTTTCAATTTAAGTGATCAGGTAAATCGAACCAGAAATATGTTGGTTTACATGTCTCTTTTTTGCAGTGATAATCGTCAACAGCATTTTTCAATTGTTATTTAGTGTCCTGATGAAGGTCCCCGACCATATTTTGTAGCAATTAGTGAATGCTGAATCACTTCAGTGATCAGACAGACACTGTAATACAGTGGGTATTACAATATCATTTTTTAATAGGTAGCAGATATATTTTACAGATTTACTGTCTATACCCAACCATGATCAATCACATGTATAAAGCGAACATAGACATATACTGTTGCATGACATTTGACCTGACGTTGGGGTTGACTGGCACATCCATGTATGGGGGTCAGACGATATGCCAAGATAAACTGATACGTCGGAAATTTTCGGAAATTGATAGGTGTCATTTTTATCAAATCGGTTTTTAATTGACGTCATTTATTCTAGTGGACATCAAAGTCTGCCATTATTGAATGTACATATAAATTGCAAAACGAAACGAAACGAAATCAAACGAAACAAAACAAATTATTTTTCCAATCCAGAAATTTGACGCAAAGTATAAAATACCATTTGATTTGTGTTGTTGTTTTATTTAAGGAAAGGAAACTGAAACATGTTCATGAGCAGAACATTTTAATTAAACATGGCAAATGTAAGACGGAACATTTTATACATAACTATTTCATGTCTTGTAATCTTTGGTCCATCCCACTTTTTCAAACTTTATTCGTGTTCACGTTTACACTGCATAGAGAAACACATACTGTGTATATAGTGTTTATATTGATGATTCTATGTTAATACATAATACATAGAGTATATTTTGCCAGTTTGCATAAATTTAACAACTTATTAATTAGTCTTTAAATCACAATAATGGCCGCTCGCTAGTTGGTGCTTCAAATACTGGCAACAACTTGTTTGCGAGATCCTTACTGAAGTAGATAGATAAACAGTTAAGATATATTCTAATAAAATGTCTACAAACCGCTATTTCAGGAATAACAATAGTTTACAGAAGGGGTTGTTAAGAAAAATAGATTTCGTGTAAAAAGGCAGGGCCCAAGTGGCAGCGTAGACATGTCCGCTGGCAGCCATTTTCTCTTCGAAATAAAAATAGAAAAGTGTACAATGCAAATTGACAAGCTGATAAATTCACACGTCACACGTAAAACTCTTGTCAAGCATAAAATGAAATGAGAAATTGGATAGGATCAACTGTTTACTATTCATGCTAAACATGGAAGCCATGTTCCAACTCAATATGGCCTAAGGCTGACAGATTATTTGTAAAGGTTTACAAGGAAAGGTTGAGGATAAGAAGTTTGACGAGGATGTGACGGAGGTGGGATTTGGTGCTTGCTGAAACACTTCTAGCGGTCTTACTGGAAGGTGTGCTCTGAAATTATATCTTAAATACTTATTTTTGTTATCTAGGAATATATCAAATTTAAATTGCTTTCAGAAGCTAATTCTAAAGTTATCAATGTATTTGGCATTTAATAAATAAACTCTCAGTTAACTTAATAGATTCATGAAAAATGACATTCTATCGCCTAAATAAAGGTGAATCTTTCAGGAAAAGGTCTAATGACGAATGAAAGAGAACCTTCAGAATGAGGCCTGATGACAAGAAAAGCTAGCATTGTCTTTTCCTAACGAATAAAGGTGAACCTTAAAGGAAGGAGTCTATTGCTTAATATACAGACGACCATACAGATCGCAAACTCTTCACGTTAACGAATTGATCTTTAATCTGTTCCTTTTTTCTATTAAACTACGGACAGACAATGAAAGTTTAATCTCAGTCTGTAATTAAGGAAAAGACAATAATTTTATGGATTTGGAAATCACTAATCAACAGATAGTCCCAATACTCAATGACTTTCTCCAAGCGCTTGTACGGCAACACTTCAAAAACAAATTTTAAAATAAAAAAAAACAAATATCCCACATTTTTAATGTAAATATAAAAAAGAAAGATGTATCTAAATGAGAAATTCAAAACAAACATCGTTTAGAACATAAATTAGTATTTCACAATAAAAAGCCTTACAATATTTCACTGCTCTACATGTATTGGTAAATCGTAATATTGCTTGTAAAATTTTCACGAAGTATTGTTTGCACCTTTCAGTTTAGAGCGTCCATCTAAAGTTTGATAATGAGATCAATAGACACAGTAAAGTCAGGTGTAATCTGATCCATCTTAAAGGCAAGCAACTCTACAGAATCCCTTACTTTAAATCACGCAGCAAAGACATATTTAACTTTTCTAATTCCTTGTCCCCAAACTTCAATTTGTAGTTCCTCGTTTTCGTGGAAAAGCTTTGACATGTAATTCCACAATGTGCACTCGTGAATGGTGTGGAATTTCATGGAACACAGTTTCATTAATACATTTTTTTCACTATCGGAATCAAGCTGTTCACGCGACCCACTTTTAAGGTGAAATTATATAGGCGTAGAGAAAAGGGCACTTTTTAGTGTAATAGAATGTTAAAAGCATTATTCTTTTGCTTTAAACAAAAATCAAAACAAACATCCACTGCATTGCAGATGTTGTTTTTACTGAATTTATAACTGCTGTTAAGTCTTTCTTTAAATTGTTATACGCCAGTAAATTGTCTAAACATTTTGATGATACAGCTCTCTCGAAATATTCTTTGTTATAAAGTCAAAGGGGTATTTGAGAAAGCATATATTTGTCTTTTGAGAGATAGAGATTGGATACTATAAATGTAATGGTGGGAATCTAAAATTAATAAGGGTTGAAGACCCATTTTAAACTAATGATTTATTGTATGCCAATATATCACTTCTTAGTAGAGATTTAATTGAACATAAGTAAGTTGATAAAACGTGTGTATGCATTGAGGTTAACATTAGGTATTACTTTGTTTTGACTCGTAAGTTGTTTAATCTTATGAGCTTTGACAATATAGGTACATTTTGGGGAAACAAGTCCACGTGGTTCTATATATACATGTATTACTGTGACCAGATAATTAACCATGTTATTATGTACATGGAGCTGCCAAACAAACGTTCGTTGTACCTGCTATAGTTATTTGGTGACGGAAACATGTTTCAATATTGTAGATTTTTTCCTGAAATGTACATTTTTCACATATTATTCATATATATAACACTAGTTTAAACAAAGTTTATAATGCCTGAAAGATGCAGGCGATTTAGTATTTTCCTTCAGTTACAAACGTTACTTACTTTACACCATTACCAACATTGAGAAGTTTCAGCTTCTAATTTTACTTCAAGATAAAGATATGAAAAAATAATTAATTGCATCCCGAAAAAATTCCGTGACACTATATCCTATATGGAATGAAGTACTGATTGCGCCTGCACCAAAGGCAAAATCATCTTTTTTATTTTACTTTTTTTGTGTTAATTAGACATATATATACACGTGTTCACGATTAAACACCGATTTTTGTTCAAATGATAAATATCATTTATGCTTTGTCGGCGGTGGTGCATCTTTAAAAAGATGGGTTTTTTTAAACTGTTGTTCACAATCATAATGGTCCCAACATATGAATTTCTGTCAAGCATGAAATATAAACCAATGTAATTTTTAATCATGTAAAGAATAGTAGTGACTACACAGACTGTTGTCTTGCTATTGTGAAAACAATAATTACTCACACACATAAACTTAACCTAAAAGTAATCTGAAATTTTATTTTAGGATAATTAGCAATTTCTGGAAAACGGCGTAATAGAATCAATCAGTGTAAAATCATACAATACTTCATCTTCGTGTAAAATTACGTTGAATTAATCTGCACTCGTTTTAGGGTCTGCCATAAGATACTTATTAATTAAAGAGATCGATTTCTTGACTTAATCACTTGAAATCGATCCCATTCATCATGATATCAAATTGTGTTGTCAGTTGTAAGAAAATGATTGCAACAACAACAATTAAACCACAAACATAATTCAATGCTTGAAGTAAAAATCTTTGATCACGAAGCAAGGTCAATATTTCGCAAGAAATGAGGAAACTATTGTAACTGTTTGGGAAGTACAAATAGCTTCACTTTGACTGGTGTACTAGAGTGCAGAGAAGAATTGTGTTATTATCTTTATATAGCCAACATTGGTACAATGATAATCAAATAGAGAAAATGTCCGCAAAGGAAAAATGATCTATAGTTCAGGAAGAAAAAAGTCTTTCCACGGACAAAAATGTCTTTGACAGCCTGCTTACAGAAAAACTAATTTCTTTATGCGATTCTCACACCTCAGTTCATCATCCTAAATGTTTCTCTGCGCATTCTTCACACGCACGCACACAGCGGTAAGTGAAAGCAATTTCCGGTAAGAAGCTCACATGAAAATAACCTGAATAATGAAAGGTTATTTCCTGAACTGCTAAACATTGGTCGCCAGAATGGACTTGGGGCATTAGCGGGCGTAGCTATTGTAGTTAACTACTAAAGGTATTCGCCTTCCATTCTCGTAACCCTGAAAGATGAAGAGCTCATTGGTTTAACTAAAGAGGCGCCATACAGCATATGTTTGTCCCATCAAACTAACAGTATTTACATGAATTTCACGCGCAGTCACGTATAATTAAGTAGGAAAACAGTATGAGTGCATACCAATTATAGTTGATATGTAAATTTCGCACTCACCAATTACCTAATGTACACTTGGAATGCTACCCATACAGATGTGTAATCACCAGGCAATCTTCTGTGCTTAATATTGCAGATGTTTCTGCTATAAATTTAATTAGTTTAATATTTGATTTCTGTACCGTATAAATTGATTTATTGATGTGGTATGCACCTACAGTTAGTATTATCCAATTTCTTTTAACATGTGTTGAAAAATCATAAGATTTGTTATGAAATATAGGACAATTAAGTAATATGCTTGTCATGTACTATAGCGTAGAAAAAATATGTTATTACTCAATGACTTCTTGCGAAGGTTATTTCAACGAGACCAGAGTGTACAAAATAATTAGGTTATTAAATGGAAACCAACTTAACATATGGAATAATTACGACTCGTCAAGGGACACTTTTATGTTTGTAAAATATCAGAGAGTTAACCAGGGTCAATGAGTTCCAAAATCAAAAACTGTTTACATAGTTGTATACATAGTTTATCTGCATATCGAATAGTGCCCACACCGACATGAAATCAAAGTAAAATACTTCTTATGGGATTGTTTTAGGCGCCGTAACTTAAATTAAAAACTGTGTTTGATATAGTTTCTTTTTGTGCTTAACAGATTTTTAAAAAAAATCGATGAAAATTAAAAAAACGATACATATATTTCTGTGAGGTCCATTTGATGAGACCATATCGAGATAGCTTCGATGTTTACATCCAAATGTCATCGATTAAAACCTACATCTATATACATTTATCTAGATCAGATATACATATTATATAAACATATTTACGCTGCTGTCAGTTATGCAAAGTTATATCTGGGCTTAGCATTTTTTCCCGCCAAGTTATCTTTAATAATTTGACATGGACCGATGTCGTTAGTTACCTTGTCGTTATCTTCTTTTGACCAAGTTAAGACAACTAAATTTAGTCGAAAAAACAGATATGTTGGTTTAATATGATTGTCAATTCATATTTAATAAATCAAACAGTCATTGCTCTTGTTTTCATGTCCACATATTACCCAAATATTATCAACACCATACCAGATGTAGTTTTGGTGACTTATTTCCTAACGATAGAAAAGTACACTTAAACCCATATTTATGTCATGCAAAGAGCACCTAAACACATCATTAAAGCCAAACATTGCATTTATTTTGTAGCATACCGCCTTAAGGAATATAAAGATTTCTTAAATCTGTAAGAAAATGTATTGATGTTTTCGTGATGCCGGGTAACAGTGGTGCGTGCATTTTGTCGCCAGTGTAGGCCTGAGCTGTCTTGAATGCACATCGTAGGGAAAAAGGAGATAATTTTTCTTATCAAAACCTCCGTATACCTATGGGCTATTCTTCCGCTGGACTAATTCGTCTATGTCTTTCACCTCTTTACCGTTGCCATCAATCTCACGATCCGATGGTGTTTCCCGATTCACGCCACCTCGCGGCAAACTGAAGCATCAATGCTTAGTGACCGTACCACCTTGTCTAAAATTAATGTTCACGCTAATGTCGAAATCGCTTGTGATGTATCTGGCGGAAGTGAACTTGTCGCGGATGAATACGTTTGTTGAGACTGTCGAACGTCGCAATGCCGAATCTTATTGTTACAGGGATTAACTATCATCTATCTAAATTACAACTGCACAACACATGACGAAGCTGTGTACTAGGACGGTAAAGAGAGAGGAGGGGAAGGGAGGGGTATGGTAGCGAGTCCAATGGTTTCCTCTATATGTCCTATAAAAGATATGCTAAAGGTATACTGGATTTTCAGGGAAAATGTTTTAATCCTAGTGGTACCTATGATAATGTTTTTCCTTTATTTCCCCCCATTGGGTTTATTCAGAAATGTTTTATAGTTTAACGTTATATGATATAAGTTTTAAAATGGGTGGACTGAGGGGTAAAATAATTCATAAAATGCCCTTTTTAATTTTTATCAAACGGTACAATTGTGGCACGAGGTGTATATGTACTTATGGTAGTTGTGAATGAGAATGGCATTGGCTATGTTCACCTCAGTACCCCGTATGTGATAAACATATCGATATAAATATCGGGTAATTCCACCATAATTTGTTTTTTAGTGTTTCTACTTGACAATTGTTATCAATTGTTGTGCATATGATGAATATGACGGCTAATACGCGCTATATAGTTCATGCTGAATTATGTGTAATAATACCTTAATGTCGATAAATTCAAAGCCACTTAAACACAGCTGTGATTTGTCATAATTACTCAGTATTAGAAACAACAAAAACTATATATCGTCATGAAAGCGATACCGTCACTCTAGCCTATCATCGACACACAAAATAGGTTATAAACAAAGCAGACTAGAGTAGAATTCCATGTCACCGTTTGAGCATCATGTGACCAGATGTTCCCGAACGTAATAGTATCTTCTGTTTCTTCAAATACAACCGAGCCTAATTCAATAACCCTTTTCATTAGTAACATCAATCAATGAAAGATTGATGTTCTATTGACCATAATTCAAAATAATTATATCTCCTTGGTAGGATTTATTACGTGCTATGACAAATGTTTCGCCGTTGTTTTAATGCATATGTTCGTGACTGCAGTATGGTATGTATCTTTATAATAACTTCTATAACATGCAGCAAGCTCAATCAGATTATGAGCAAGTAGAATTCGACAACATAACAGTATAGGATTTCCAAATAATTTTTTTATCGCCTGCATCCGCCATACAATCAAAATGATAATCGGGTGCCGTAAATATATTTCAATCTCGGCAGAATACCAGTGATGTTACACTCAACGTGGTCCAGGAACTTCGTTAAATACAAGACCAGGTATATCAAGAACATCAGGTATATGGAGACAACCTCATTTACTCCAACTTGTGCAACTCAAAATTCCGTGTGAAATGATTTTCTGGCAAAATGTTTTGTAACATATTCGATAATATTAACTCGAAAAAACTGGCAACAACGACTTCGCGTTTTACCTTAATTTAGTCGTTTACTCAAATGATTAAAGTGGTATGGTCTATAACGTTAATTTCGCTCTTTTTGTCATAGTGAAAACTATTTAAATGTTATACATATTTTTCTCCGTCTGCCTGAGTTTTAAATTTTTTTTATTTTATAAAGTTGAAGCACTGGACGTATTTTAATTATAGAAGTAAAAAAATATCTTTTTAACGTGTACACGTGAAAAATAGGCTCGAAAGATGCCGAATCATTCCGAACTCTTCCGAACATCGTCGAGACAATCTCGAAGTAACACGAGAAATTAACAAAACATGTGGTCAATCTCAGCAGATTGGATCTACAAAGAAAATAATGCTCGCACATTACAATATTTGATACGATATTTGATATTTTACGGCAATGTGTAAATTGGATGTATCAAATACTCAATTTGTGGACATATACCAGCATGATTTGCTCATATCAGCCAGAAGGAAAACGTAAACAAACACATGTGCGCTTACACTAGTTACCTGGCTCACCACGTGCGGGTCTTGTCGAATGTCAGTCACGTGATACGATTCGGAATCCGACAAAACCCGAAGTCACTGAACATGGCGGTGATTGAAGGCGCTTTATTCAAAACCAGGAATATATTATCCCTAGGTTTCGCCTCTCTTATAGGTCGACATATGCTTTTGGGGAGCTAAATCATTAAGTTACAATACAATGTTTAAATATCAAATATTTAAGTGACATATCGTTACAGTGAAATTAGCATGCAATATAACTTAATAGAATGAGAAAACGATACTCATTGAACAATATGTATATATATAGATAACAGCTGTGTTTAACGTAACAATATAATTATCGACTTATGAGTTAAAAAATACATCGGAGGAGAGAATTTTACAAAATGTCCCTTTTATTAATAGAAATATCATGAAAGAATTCAATTTTGCTTGTTACGAGCATTTTCATTGGCTTATAAATTTACTTTATCAGCCCATAAAGGAAAAAATGGCGTCGTTTTTAACGTTGCTTTTTATTGGCTGAGATGACGGCGTAATGATTTCATAGACAAAAGAGTACCAAAATGAATTTTGAATATTGAAGAGATTATCTTTAGTAAATTGAATTATAAAGGATTAATTTGAATAGTTTTTTTTTGTTATATCTCCATAACATAAAAAATCTATTCAAGTAAATCCTTAAATACAGGGTTTTTTTTCCTAGTGAAAGACTTTTTTTTCTGTAAAACGAAACATGGCTTCTCCACATTCTGCTTAATGTCTTACTCCTGTAACAGTGCACGTCAGTGAAGTGTTGGCGACAGTCTGAAATATAACAAACGTTAGGAGATGAAATGCCTAACGGTGTCCAAATCAGAGGTCATTACCATTTGGTGGTCTTAGATAGGCCAAATATATATCAGTATTACTACATCACTCAATACAATCACTCTATGGCGACCTATCAGCGCTTTTCCAGCTGGACGATGTGGTCAGATAGCCGACACATAGATCATTCTGTATTACGACTGGTTAACTTGATGTCAAAAAGCAAGCAGCAAACATGAAAACCCTCCCAATTTTGTAAAGTTTTCTTTTACTAGAATGTTTTTGGACGATGAAACATTATTTGTAATGGATAGTATGTTCTATCTTACCGGTATTTTCATAACATAATTTCAGGTATGGTTGTCAAATAAAAGCTGTATCGATATTTTGCTGGAATATAAGACTGTGATTATTGTGATAGCTTCTGATATAAATTCTAGCAAACGAACGAGGTCTTTTGGGACAAAATGTGCTTAATCATTGGTATACAGAATACAAATGACAAAGTTATTTTCTGCGTTTCCGTGTATGGATATGAAACATTGGTTCTGCTTTGCTATTATTTATGACTTGACAATGCTATTTTTATGTGAAGTGGTTTTTTCAGTTATTGACGGCAATTTTGTATGGACTAAAATCATGCTTTTGATAATAACAAATTATGTAAATAAACATACAAAGAAATAGAGTTTGTCCTCAAATTTCATTTGAGATTTCGTTTTAATCAATTTGGTCTGGGTTGGGGGTGTCGTCTTATTTTAACCTGGTACTACGTGTACGTTGACATGTTTGCCTGTGGCAGTACTGTTTTACTGCTGACTGCTCTTTAGTCGATTCAGTAAGATAACACTATAACGTCATCAGTCAGTACAATTATCATTCAATTATAAATATAATATTTTTGGTTGTTAATAGGGAGATAATAATGAAAATAACAAATATATTATTAATAATCCATATCAAAAATGGTAAAGATGAAGGACAGCTTAAAAGCTGAATTATCAAACGTGTAGATAACAAAATTATCACATTTTATCGATTATTCCTTGAATAAAACCGAATAGAGGCACTTCATTACAGAATATTACGGAGACAACTTACACTTTTAAATGTCAAGAAGTGTAACATCGTTGCGTAATAATCTAACTTTCTATTGCGTTGGGGGAAAGTATCATTTACTTTGTTACATTAAAAACTCGGCATGATGAGAAAACGAGTTTCAAGTTCATTTCATGGCGCCGAGCAAGCTGTAGGTGAAGATGCTCGGAATGATTAACGCGGTTAGATAATTGGTGTCGTAATAAGATACACGTATGAGAAAGAAAAACAAAAACCCGAAATAGCGTTTTAAAAACTGCTAAAGGAGTATTCACTATCATATGTAATGGTATTATGATTGACTTACATTAACCTTTTTAACAGTTCGTGGTACATTATTCAGAGATATTTATGTAACTATGCAATCTTGAGGTATTAGCGCGTACCTCTATGCCGATTAATTAGTGTTCTGTATACGTGTGTTTAATGCATTAGATGTCTGGTTTATTAACACTCTACATAAGCAAACTACCTATAGATCTCCATCTCTCGGTGATTGAGTGGAACAGTATCTGATGATGAGCCGAGAGGTTCATGTGGATAGCATTCTTGTGTACCATATTCCGTCTTTGCATATTACAGAGTTAGCTCCCTTGCGGGTAGGTATCGATTGTTACGTCATTATTTTATGAGCGCTATTCACGCCGTTTTCTCCGAAAAGTATGACGTTACGCTCGCAAACACATGACGTCACAATCAATACCTACCCACAAGGGCAGATAACTCTGTAATATGCAAATTCGGAATATCCTGTTGGTCGAGAAGTCCTCGTGACCAAAGTGACCAAGATGCCCTGATACCCTTATTCCGTCATCTTGTGACATTTAGTGACCAAGTAAAATTGATATGCCTTGGGTCATCAACATATAGACATTCACATTTGAAAGTTGGTCATTATTTAAAGTAGCTGAATGATCCAACAGCCACCGATCTCAGAGCCGCGGTTGTTGTCCCGACAGTTTTCACTACCCATTTACGCTCGGTACAGCTGGTAGGGTGCACGTGGTGATGGTGCAGTACAGGGGCGGGGCATATGTCTTTGTACAGATACTTCAACGCTGCACATCGTTCAATATTTACATTTTCCGTACAACCCGCCTATGTAAACTTATCAAACGCAATGGCTTATTTTGACGTCATAATCAGCGATCAAGAAACATGGCTGTTGGAATTGATGCTTCGTCCTTGACTACAGAGGATTATTTTCTCATTTTAGGTGCAACATATCTCGAGAGTTTAAAATTGTTATCAAAAGTAAATTTAAACACTGGAGTGCATTCAGTTGTTAATTTATGGGAATTGTTGCCAACTGAATAAGGCAATTACCGTATCGTCTTCAGATAAGTCATAACCGAACAAAATACACAATAACATCCATAAAATCCGAAATACACACAAAGGAATGACGTCATTAGTTTGTGATATGTACACATATATGTACATAAAATACCCTGATTTCAAAATGTAAATGTAAATATCGCAGTCGAACCCGTTCAAACAATACGTATAAAGATGTCATATTTGAAAAACGCTGTTCAATTTCTTTGTAACTTACATGAATAAAGATTATTAATATAAAAGCTTTCATAGATTACTTATTATATTGCACATCAAGTGTATTTTATAAAACTGATTCTCAGTTTTATAAGAAAAGAAAAAAACAAAAATTAAATTGAAACTACAGCCTCTATCTGAAATCAGACTGAGTGGTTCAGCAAGGAGTGCCCTGTATTGGCTATTGTCTTAGTAGGCCTAGCCTGTTGTCCATTTTTTTTTATTTGTTGTTTCTATGAAATTGGTGGAAATAAAAAAAATATGAATATATTATAGAGACTTCCTGATCACGTTACATAAAATTATTTAATATATATGCTATAATGTTAAAGTAATGTAAATTATGAATAGTTATATTATAAATAGAATTTAGACAAACTTTTTTATTTGATATCAATCGTGTTGGATTTAACACTATGCGTGCTGTCATTGTTGCATTGGCATATTATTAAAAGATTAAACAACTCAGTTGTTGAGAGTACACTAGATGTATAAATCAGTTCATACTACATATTTTGTAGGTACATGCATCATTTTAAGGAAATGACTCAATTTGCTTTGAATTAGGGGTTTAACTCTACCTCTCTTGTAATAAATGAAGGTAAATCGTACCTTTGACGTTAGATATTACATTTTAACGTGGGCGTCCGTTGTCAGAGGCCATATACATTACATACAGAGGACCGAGATCGATCTTAACAGCATCAACTAAATGCTCCTTCATTGACGCTATTCACTTACACCACGATCTCTCTTACTTTCAAAGTGATATTGATGCGGTTACAATCCTATTTCAATTTGATTTTAAACACATCAGATAGATGAGTAAGTGCGGTTACAACCCTATTATAGATATACCTTGAGTTTGCACGCTTTAATCGTAAGATAACATCAGTAAAGTGCATCATTTGTTTTAAACACATCAGATAGATATACCTTTTGAGTAAAGTGCACGCATTTAATTGTATAGATATACCTTTTGAGTAAAGTGCACGCGTTTAATTGTATAGATATACCTTTTGAGTAAAGTGCACGTTTTTAATTAGGTTGTTGTGGGTGTATCGAAAATGACACAAAAGTACGTTTACGTGCAATTGTAATTTCCTACTTGTGTTTGTTTACAATCTGTACAAATAGATAGCGCAAACATACAAAAGAGATATTCTTTTTATAACTGATTAAAGTGCCAAATATTACCAAAACAGTGACATTTTATTGCAATGAAATGTGTGTATTAATTTCCTTGTTTCGTATCATGTTTGAAATATCAACACTTTTTCTTGATGCCAATTTGTTTTGCAAGATCGGCTGTCCAAAATATAATCAAATTAGTGTTTCTTATGTAGGTCATATCGTCTTCGTTTCGCGAAAACAATCAACAGCTAGCCAGTATACTTGTTAACGAGTTCGTCCTAGTAATAGAATCACGATACATGGGATGGTTTTCTTACGATTGGGCGTGGGGATAGATTAAGAACATTTGATAAAGTTAAACTAATGCATCATGGAATTATTACTGCAATAAAAAGGAAAAATATCTAAGTAATGGAATGTACCTAAGTCTCGAATACTTATACAATAAAATCAAGTGTTGTAAGCACAATTGGGATCAAACAGTCAACGAGCATGTACTCTGTCTTAAATATGTTTTGGATTTGAAGGTTTCTGCGCTTTCCTCATATTGTAAGGTGCAACGTTGCAGTTTCCGGTAAATCAATTTTTATTCCATACCCTTCAAAATTAGTTTCTTAAAATGCAATAAAATTCTCCATAAAAGAGTGTTAAACATCTCATTCAATTTAAATATGATGAAACAAGAAAATTAAAGCAAAATTTGATCACTTGTTGAGCTGTTTAAATTGCAAACTGTTTCTCGAATGGCAATGCATCATGGATGAAAAAAGATCGACTGAACGAGCAAAGCTTCCATTTCAAAACGTTAATGGACTTGAAACACTTTAGGAATATTTTGCATCATGAACTGTTGACGTGCTATGTCGGGAAAGGGATTTATAGGTCATGAAGGGTTTCTAGAGGCGTGCTCATATGAGGGAAGTGTAATCCTAATACTAGGATGGAGTTCATTGTTGGAACATGACGCCAGGCTGATCAAAACTATCATGTGATTTCTTATTACTTCAAAGCATAAACGAATTATTAAAACTGTCACGTGGATTCTTGATATTTCAAATCACAACCTGATCATTAAAACCGTCACGTGATTTTCTTGCTATTTTAAATCACAACCTGATCATTAAAACTGGCACGTGATTTTCTTGTTACTTCAAATCATAATCTGATCATTTAAACTGTCACGAGATTTTCTTGTTACTTAAAATCACAACCTGATCATTAAAACTGTCACGTGATTTTCTTGTTACTTCAAATCATAATCTGATGATTTAAACTGTCACGTGACCTTCTTGTAACCTGATCATTAAAACTGTCACGTGATTTTCTTGTTACTTAAAATCACAACCTGATCATTAAAACTGTCACGTGATTTTCTTGTGACTTTAAATCACACCCTGATCATTAAAACTGTCACGTGATTTCTTGTTACTTCAAATCCTTGGCTTTAAGTTGATCGTTTACCCATTTTAAGGAAGATGCTTTGAGCTGGTGCCAACCATGTTTGAGATTTATCTGTGGCAATTACATGTAACTAGTTCATACGTTTGTGGCGAAGTCAGTGTGACCAATTGACGAAATCATTTTTCAAATGTGTGTTTTAAAATATAGCATTATAAACAGTTTTCATATCAAATATACCGCACCAATAATTTTACTGTGAAGAGTATTAAAACTACATGTGAACACATTATTTTTTTCTGAATATGCGTGAATAGTAGTGCTGTAGCTACACCAGACCGCTCAGAAAGTGACCAACATACACACGACACTTGATGCTTATCCATCACCACCCGGCTCGTCATTGTTAAAGACATTTATTGGTGACACATGAACTTTTGCTCTAATTCAGTAAATAATGACCAGTGGACAGTGAAAATCAATAGGTGAGTGGTGATGATGGCAGAACATATTTTACAGAAGTCTCACATCATCATCCATTCCTGGTTCTACCCTTACGTGGAAGGCATTGAAACATTGAATATCAAATTAGTTTTCAGACTCGTTTGTGAAGTAGCCAATGTGTGTTTCATTTAATTGCCATAGCAATACGCTACAATTCTCTTGCTCTCTCTTATAAAACAACAAAGTTAAATACATGTATGATATGTCCTTACACTATCACTGTACAAAAATGTTGGTTGAACTTTGGTGGGATATATATTTAAATAATATGTTGAAGATGCTCCACCGCCGACAGAGCATAAATGATATTCATCATTTGAACAATAATCGATGTTTAATCGTGTATATATTTGCCTAATTAACACACAAAATAACAAAAAATAATTTATTTGCCTTTGGTGTATGCGCAATCATTACTTCATTCTATATAAGATATAATACCACGGGATTATTTCGGAATGTAATTAATTATTTTTCATATTTTTAACTTGAAGTAAAACTAGAAGCTCAAACCTTTTAATGGTGGTAATGGTGTAAAGTAAGTAACTTTTTAACTGAAGAAAAATACAAAATCGTCTGCTCCTGTTTTTTATAGTGAAAAATACCATTTGTCAGCGGTGAAGCATCTTTAATCAACGCCGATTCGGTATTGAAAACTTACTTTACACTGAAGCATCGTACACATGCAAACATTGCATTAAAAGTAATACACTACACATCAACAATGCAAACAAGTATAAACAATGTACAAATCAGAAATTCAAACAAATTCAATGTACAATGTACACATCAGTAATTTTAAAAAAGGACAAACAATGGACATACAAAATGTATCAGTAATACAAACAAGTGCAAACACTGTACATATCAGTAATACAAACAAGTGCAAACACTGCACATATCAGTAATACAAACAAGTGCAAACACTGTACATATCAGTAATACAAACAAGTGAAAACACTGTACAGTACATATCAATGATTCAAAAAGGTACAAACAATGTACATATCAGCAATTCAAACAAGTACAAACAGTGTACATATCAGCAATTTAAAAATGTGCAAACACTGCACATATAAACAGTGCGATGTAAGCAATATAAACAAGTACATAAGTCTCAATAAAACGGAATGATCCATAAATGATAAATGGTAATGCTATAGAATGTTGTACATATATTCACTACAAACATTATAACATTATAATCGTACCGTTTTCTTCCATGTTCGTGTAGGCATATAATGACGGTACAATATAGTGGATGAATGATCCTATAACCAATCAGTACAGCTGACTCGTAGTGGCCATTTCAATTGTCAACATTGGTTATATAAGAACTTCTTTAGACTTTGAATTTGATTAGTAAAAGAGGTCTGGAATTAACATTCCTCAAAGCTCATTGCCTTGTGCTAGGAAGTGACATTTATTTTGTGTTTTATCCCTACCAGATACACCAGAACTGTCGTCTGCTGATCCGGACTGGTCGTTGATTAACGTCACTCACCACAGACACATGATTTAGAAGAGTTATAACAGGTATGATATACAAGTGTCTGGCATGGAACAATACAAAACGTGTAATTGGTGATGGGTAGCAATAAGGTCGTCGAGATAGGGCCATATCACAACATGATGCATGCTATACTATACTATAAAAGGAAAATATAGCTATATTACTAGGACCATTATTGTGATAGATCAGTCCATTACTCCCGCTAACCTTTTCAGCGATATTGTTGTGTCAAATTAGCACCAAGAGAAATGGTACATGTGTTATATATACTACGTATAATGAAGTCCGTGTTACGTTTCGGGAGGCCCTTCCGTGATGTTTATTGAATGCCGACGTCATCATTACAACACTGCGTGTCTGTAGGCTCGTTCTCAACGTAGTTTATTTCCTATTTAATTGGTAATTAGTGGAAACATCGGTTTAACAGTTGTTACGTTGAATGTTACTTCATTACACTGTCTTTTGTTCTGTTACTACCGATAAATCTTACAAACAGGTGGGTTTTGATTTTGTGTTCTTCTCATTACACAATGGATAAGGAATCTACTTTGCATTTGATATTTTTTTAATTCTTTTTCTGTTATTTCTATTCCATGGTAATTGAATGGAAACGTAAAATAAAACATGTTTATTTCGTCTTTGACATTTTCACTGACCTATATTTTAAACCTAAAATCGGAATATAATGGTTTCAAATGGTAGCAATAGCACAGCTCTCTTATTGATGTCTCACACAGGGAATTAATGTAGCCGAAGTGAAGTGTACCTTATCATGAATTATCTTTCATAACTGACTTCTAAGTAAAAGATTTTTGTGTGGTATTTTCCTTTTATAGGACATTATAGATATAATTATTTGCCCATTGACAGGATATGATAGGTGTTGCTCAATACAACAGGAAGTCAATGGTGAAATTACAACTAGAATAATGGTTTCAGACAGACATGCTATCCTGCTTCTATCGAATGTTACAGAACTATTTTGATATATAAATGTAAGTTATATTTAGATATGAAGGTATAAATTGCCACTCACGATGAGAAACCTTATCTGAAAGAAATCAATTTGCTATGATTTCACATCAAAATCATCAAATCTTAATTCATAGGTGAGTCACCTGCCGCGTTATGCATGTTTCCGCTACTTCTTTGACGTACAAATCATATCAATATTTGAAACCGACGTTTGTGAAGGAAGGCAGATAGATAGGCTGTTAGAGTCAGGATTGTAATCGATTTTACACCGAAGATACACTGTTTACCTGATTATTTACGGCCAACGAGGTGTGGTTTGAGGCTAGAATGCTACGAAAATATTTATCAGTAATGGACCTTTGCTGAGGTCAAAGTGGTGTTATATACCCTTGTAGAAATATATAATGATCAAAGGCATAGCTTAAACTCATTACTTGATATTCTGTCAGGGCAGTATTGCATCATATGGACCGATTCAGATATTCTTAATTTTTATATTAGATGTGAAAATTATTAAAACAATGTTTGCTTCATGCTGAAAATCTTCATGCAAAGAAATCTATGGAGAATGGCTCGATTACATCTGCCCGAAGACCTCATCACCGTGGTATTTAGACGTCATAATCGGCTCGGGAGTGACATCTAATTGTGAAGATCAACTATCGACTCATCCTCCACATTACATATGAAATTGATAATTGTGGAAAATCAGAGCATATCTTATATCAATAGATAGATATTACAAATATTAATGTTTTGAAACAAAAAGAAACATATACTCTAAAAGATAAGCATATAACGCCATAGCTGTCACGTATATGAAATACACTATATGGCATTGTGTTTTCATTATATGGCATTGTTTCATCCTTCATATGATTTGATCTAAATACACGGTACATCATTTTATCAATATTGGATTTGATTTTATCAATATTATTACTTGACTTTACTAATAGTTTATTTCCTTTTCTCGCGATTTTTACCTTATAACATTATATCCGTTAGTGTCATCATTATTTAATTTAGTGATATATATATTTTCATTTGCATATATCATTGTTTTATTTGGATTGTTATTGTGTTAATTTCATGTATTGATATTTTAGTTGCTGTCATTATCATAAATCCATGCTATATATTTGAACCATACCTGACAGCCAAGACGTTCCATAGTATGTGTGGGTTAGTAATTGTATAGGGTGTTCTTTCCCCACTATTTCATATTCGCTTTAAAGGTAATGTTAAATGCTCTATTTTGTTCGCTTTTGCGTTTTCTTTTCTATCTCAAAATGTATGTTTTATCACGATAAAAAGTTTCCTTTATTTGAAACAGGCATATTCGCAGTTTGATTTTTTTTTCAATTCTGCAATTACAAAATGTAAGTTAGGCTTAACCTTTATTTTTTATAAGCTTGGTCATTATAAATCAGATTCTGTACTGATTTGACTATTAGATTTACCCCCATCATCCCCACCTTCCGTATTTAGTCATGAATAAAAAAAGAAGTTATGTAAGCTTCCCTTCACCGTATGTATACATTAATACGAATTCAATGACTCTTAAATCTGAAGCTATGTTTGCAGTGTGATTAGATCTGTATCACCCACCATTAAGATAACGGCAGGTCGATGCCCGATTCAGTAGCCTTCTGTCATGAAACCATGAGACGTGTTTGGTCATTAAATTGTTTAAATGGAATGCGTGCAGGTCTGGGGGGATCAGAGACCATACTGTAATGATCCTTACGGCGAGATGTGTCGACATGCGGAACTCAGTGTTACATCTATCGGTTAAATCACAAATTTTTGAGACGGAGTTACGGGTATTATGAAAATAAAATACTGCTTATATACCTATATATATTCTAAACTAAAAACATTTTAATTACGTGGTAAAAAAACACCAATTAAACACACACAAAATTAATCAAATAACTTCAACATGATCGACACGGGACAAAAGGTCACTTTTAATTGATGTATTTGGTTCTTGTTTTAATAAATGCATACTATAGATTGACCGCCCGTAATGACCATAGCTGCTATTACGTTTATCCCATTTTATAGACTTGTAGAGTTTTATTTATACTTTAGTACTTTTAAATTAGTATGTATTTTATTTCCTTCGAATAATTATCGTTACATATATTTTTGTGAACAACCGATAATGGTCAAGTTTTCATCTTTACTAACCATAATGTGAAATAGACAAACGCTTTAATAATGTTCCTTTAACAAAATTAATACTTGGGAATCGAAGCGTTCCATTAAGTTCTATTGCCATATCCTAAACAGCCCTCCAGCCGTGCATCACAAACAGATCGGATACCACTCTGGTATAGACATAAGGACGGGGAATCGCTTAGATACATGTATAACTTCTACTTGTAGTGATAAAGTGAAATTGATCTCAATATAAAGAGTTACAAATTACCAATAATATTTGAAACATACACAGACGTTCATAAACATTTCTTATGACAACCGATTTTATCATTTGACCTCTTGACCACAACGATATCATAGTGAACGTATCAACAATATCTGACTACACGGATAAGTAGTTATGACCAAACATCTGCTGGAAAGTGTGCCGCTTGTTTGTAAAATACAACTAAAACAGCATGTTGATAAATAACATATGTTCTTATTTCAACGATAGTTACTTTGATGCCTTTTTTAAAGCACTGTTAACTTTCATTTAGCACAGACGTTTTAAGTGAAAAATTGGGATGTAGAAAAAGGTGGAATTTCACCTCTCTGCAGTGTAAGAAATGCATGTTTTATAAAATGGCCGCCAAATTTGTCATTTCTAAACTAGTATTTAAAAAATTTAGAAAATACAAGATTCCAAAAACCATTAAAGGAATCACATTTAGATAACTTAATGTAAGAGCGACTTCCAAAAAAAGAGTATAAATCAAGATGGGCCCTGAACATGTTCGCAACCTGGCAAACAGAAAGAGAAAAACAGCCTTTTTGAACAAAGTTGTGCACAATTTCAAAGAAAATATACTGGATATGTCCAATGCGACTCAAACTAAGGCATAGGAATTTTGAAATTATGTGAAATGCAAGGATGTGTACCTAACATTGAAATTCTGAGGGAATTCTGTGTATAACAATATGGATTACACTAAGGTATAATGCTAATTATATTAATTATACTAATTATACTAATACTAGGCATTATTCTAATATGCAAATGTGCATTGTTTTCCTCATATAAAATTGTTGAATTCTTGCTTGTGTTGGGTATTTTGATTCCATCCGCTGCTTGGTCAGTGGTCACTAACTGTCAATTAAGTGACCAAAAACTATCGAGCAAGTTTTTACTTATTGGACAGTTCAGTTCACTTGATGGACAGTTAGTGATTACCAAAGTATTTTCTTTCAGATATTGGACTAACTACACAAAGAATGATATCATATTTATAATTTCATTATACTGATATTGCACTCGATTTTATTATTAGAACATTTTAGATGATCGGTTGTTTCTCCCAGACGGGAACGGATTAGTAGAAAACTAATAATTTACATGGATTGAAAAGATAACCTCTTGACAAAATATTTTGTTGTGGTTGGAGTCATTTGTATACAGTACCCCCACGATTTACAGCCAACCCAAATACTGCCACAATTTTGTTTGGAACGGATTTCCTCACTCACGTCCGGCAAATCCTGCATACCGCCATCCGCCAACTCCTTTCAAGCACGTATTTTTGGAGATAGGTAAAAGCTCCTTTACAATAATCTCTGAACACAAGAACTATTTTATTGTGATTTAGGTCCAATTTTACACCCGTATGGAAATAAAGATACCTTACTAGTTTGACCGTCTACAAGTATTGCCATCGTAATAGAGACTTCGCCATCCAACCTGGAGAGGTCTTCTGAACACCAATAGTACACTTCAAACGATTCTACTTACTCAGACTATACCAGACTGGGTACATAATTGAGATATGATCAATTGAATACGGGTGAAATATGAGAAACGTCACAAGGCTTTGGAAAGAATACTGCGAGCTATGAAGTCGAATATATGCACACTGTTTCATTCACATATAAAATCAAACAGTTTCTTTTTCCCCATAGAGGAATTGATAAATTCCCAATTTCTGACAGCAAAAAAAATCCTTTTTGATATGTCTGTCTCTCCCAAACAAATAATGCCATTTGATGCTATTTGGACACTTGCCTAATTGCATTTCTGTTTGCTTCGAATTGGCGATATCATATTGGAGTATAAAACTTGGTCTCCTCTTAAGGGTTAAGCGTATCTCAGCCCCTGTGATTCAGGACTGGTTTGTTTACACTGGTAACCATCTTAACTGACAGGAAAACACTAGCAGTAATTTCCTGCTAATATTTTGGCCCCGAGTAAACAGGAAACTAAATGAAACCATGAGCTATTTTCAATCATCATTAACAACAGTTATGGTGAAAAATAATTGAAGCTGACAGTTTTGCGAACATAATTGGATTTCACAACAAAGTTCAGCATTTGGTTATAACTGCATTATAACGTCTTCAGTTCAAAATAATAGAATATCTTACACCACATCAATTCAATTACGTATGGTTTCCTGTAATCAAAATGTTCCTATGATTCGTTTGTTTTTACTTTGAATTTGTTTATAAAACAAATCAGCTTTCCTGATCACATTTTTAACTTCAACATATCAATACCACAAACATTATAAACAATTGTATTTAAATATAGGCCTATAACAGATTTTAACTGTAGTGGATAAGTAGAGTGTACCTACATGGCATATACCTATTTATCACATATTCCGACACATATCAAGTGACTTCACCTGTGCTGATCAATCTATATTCATAGATTATACTTCCGCCCCATCTCATACTCGTGCATATTTACGTCACTAGTGTAATATGCACGGGTGATTTGCATTTGCTGGAAAATATTGTGATGTCAAGACTTCACGTCAGTAAACAAAAACATGACGTCAGGATTTGGAGACGTCGTAACAAAAGTCCGCTGGAGCGCATTTTGGTGTTGGAATTTTTCGAAATGTAGGCTAGTGCACTTATAAAGTGTCTTAAATCTGTTTTTATATCATACATATGAGACTTTATGAAACGAGTCTAAGAAGTTTGTTTCGATGTTGTTTTTGTTTATTTTTTGCTCGTCAAAGTTAGCAAAAAAATCTTTAAAAAATCTCGTTTCATAAAAATTCATGACAACACCATTTTTGTCCGACATTTCGGTGCTTGGTAGATAACATGAGACTTCTATAAAATATTGTGATAAATAATCTAGAGTAAAATCCAATTATCCAATTCTTTAATAGAAAATTGGTTTAAGGCATACAGTATTTCAAAAAGAATGTTTAAAGCAATAGGCTTGTCTTACGTTTATACGTCTATAGATCTAGAGCTATCGGTACAATAGAGGGTGAATACGTTGATTTTACCTGATTCGTAACAGACCTTACAAAATACAGCAAAAAATGGAAGATGCTAAAGACATGTGAAAATAAATTTTCATTAATGAAACAAAAAGCGTAACTGTTCCCAAAAACACAATGACGACAGTGAAATTACGATAAAATCAAATCAAGTACGTCAGTCCGCCATGAGCGACTACTAAGGGCGAAATCGTTCTAAGGTAACACATACGACCATATTGGATTCATTCACCATCGATATGATGCTTGCATTAAGCCTAATACTGTATATTACCAAGCATTTCAAACGCTCTTGTGGTTTGAATCTTAGAAGCTCAAAATATGTCGCTCTTATTTCCAAATGCTCAAGTGACTTTCATGGCACGTAGTAATTGAATTTATTTTATTAGTACTAGTTAAATTTTCTTAACATTTCTTTTGATGATACAATGATCTTTACCATCGATTGAAGGTTGTTTTAAATCAATTTCAATTGCCAGCAATATTTCTGTGGCAATTTTTTCAGCATTTTGGTAAAGAAATATATTCTTGAGTGGTATTCAAGTAATCAACTCTTCCTTATAACCTCAAGTATAATCACAAGACCAAAAACGGCATTTCTGTTACGGAAATACGATTGTTTTTCTTCTCAAATAAGAGTTGGGGCGAAAGATAGAATGTAAATACATGAATAAAAAATTAAACAAACTTTCGGCACCGTTATTTCCATAAAATTCACTTCTTTCACATTGCATACTTATTGTATAGGTTATATATATGGACTAAGTTTATATGTTAGGTTTAGGGACTAGATATAGGTAATAGGGACTAAAAATAGGTAAGATTATATGGACTAGTTATAGGTTATATGGATTAGGTATAGGTTATGGGAACTAGTTGTGGATATGAGTAGTTTGGGGACTAGTTAGGTTTGGAGATATTAAAGAAGACTAGTTAGCTCGCCTATTCGAAGGGGGGGAGCTTATGCTGTCACCCCGGCGTCGGCGTCGGCGTCAGCGTTGGCGTCCCATTTCACGTTAAAGTTTTTGAGCAAGTTTCTATTTTTGTCAATTGTTTAAGCATAAGTCATCATAAATGTTTATGATTTTATTTTCCTAATGTTTATGGATGCTTGAACGTGATAATACAACCAATTTGGGGCCCTTTAGGAGGTTTTTGAGTCTGTTAATTTGTCATATTTCCATGTTTAAATAGTAAATACTTGAACATCAACTTCTTCTGAATAGGCGAGCTTTGCTGTTCTCCAACAGCTCTTGTTATAGGTTGACTAGTCATGTTACCTATTCCCAACCGATTGGGACTTAACACGTAGATAAAATCATCTTATTTTCTGATAGTCTAGTGATACATAATGTGAATCACAGTGTTGTGGTAACAGGAATGACACTTCTCTAGCGTTACAGTTCGTACATACAACAGTTTTGTTAGGATCACAACTGATTTGTAATTCTGATATGGCCCGACATTCTGCCACCTTGGGATGTTTAAGGTTTTATTTTCTGTGCAGAGAGAATATATATTTAATTTTAATTTATGTTGTAATGTAACACCACCATCGACATCACATCCCCTTGATGTCACGAGAGAACGTAGGAGGTAAGAATCAAGTGATTTGATAGGCATCGTTTTGTACTCACTTACCCCCTAATATTGTACATCTCAATCACTTGTATTAGAGGGGAACACATTTGATTGCTATTCGTGTTTAGATCATGTTTTTGGGTTATTGAGTGTAAACATAGTATGGGATAAATATGCTGGGCGTACGAACATAGTATACAGGGAAAATGTGGTATTCTGGAAAAAAATAACAGAAGTAACAACAAATATTTGTGGAAATTTATATTGCTTACTTATCGTCTTCTACTGTACTTAGTGAAAAAAAATATCCATGAGTTACATCGGTTGGGGCGAAAAATATCTAAAATAATATATAAAATAATATGTAAAATATAATAAACATTACCATCTGCATTGTTTCAACCCTGACTACGCCCCTTATTTCGCAAACGAAACAATAACAAAGCCATAATTACTTTCGGACATTATCAGATAACGTAGCAGTATGCGAAGACTGGATCATAATTTGATCGATTTTTGTAGTGTTTGGTCCTCTATCATTTCCTGAACTTTTAAAATACACAAAACATATTCATTTATAAATAATTTTATTGAAAGTTGGTAGAAGTAATTAAGGAAGAGAGGAAAATATATAGAAATATGGACATCAGTACGAGAGGCCTTCTGTTGAAGGGACACTGTATTTATTATATTCAACATGTTATGTTGAATAAAATTTTGTTTTGGTAAAAAAAATACACAAAACAATCGATGAAGCATAAACGAAATTATCATAGCGATAATGTGATCAGTAATGTCAGTTGTTATGGATCCTAATTAAGTGTGCAAAGATTGGTCAGCGTGACGTCATCGCCTTCCGATATTAATTGGTATACAGGTGCACACAGCCTGATTAGAGTAGACTTAACTACAATTGAGCGCCAGAAGGCAAATGTGATGATGAACGATGAGCGATATTGGCTGTGCAGTTTGTCGGCATATCACAATGCATACACGGAGGAAACTCTCAAGTATACTGGTAACAGGAGTAACAATACTATTGGGGATACCAGACGGCTGGTGCTTTTACAATGGTGAACACTTCAATATGTCGTGGAAGCACATTGTACATAATTAAAGGAGTCATAGAAACATAGATTTCTAGCGTTAACGGGAAAAAGACCTCACAAACTTAACAAACGTGTTTCTTTAGTATTCATATTGATTATACTTATATTACTTATATAATTTAATTTTACACATAGATGGTATTGCACGCCCTAACTGTAATGAGTCAGAGGTGGTGGAAGGGTCTAGGAAGATATTTGGTCATCCGAATATGAACGAGGGACTTTGAATACACTGTTACAGAGCTTTGATTTTTCAAATCATCGCTGGTACTCGTATTAGCAATTCTTACATGTACATGTAAGAAATTATTGGTTTTAGAGAGGAATGGATGCAAATAGTGACGCCGATTGCATGTTACAATATACTGACGAGAGAGCTCGAGGAACGTTACACAAACACCTTAAGGAAACAAGCAGCATATCTGGCTATCCATTAGGGATGTACAAGTATGTTTATGTGTATGGTACATCTATAGAGACCAAGGTCAGATATTATAGCGATGATAGGAGACGAGATGTGATCACTGATCATTATAGACAAGTACATCGGTTGTAGCATACTCCAGATACCTGTCCATCAGTTTGGGAATGACGTATTTGCATATTACAGAGTTATCTTCCCTTGCAGGTAGGTATTGATTTTGACGTCATGTGTTTGCAAGCGTAACGTCACACGTTTCAGAGAAGACGACGTGAATTGCACTCACAAAATAATGATGTAACAATCGATACTTACCCGCAAGGGAGCTAACCCTGTAATATGTTAAGACGGAATAGTATGTCTCGGTGAGACATGATTTCCGTTTATCACGAAACATCTTTTTATTACATTCATTGTAAGTAATAAATCAGCATTTTATGTCGCCCTTATTTCCTTGTATTCTGTATTTTTGTATTGTAAAATTGGTAGTAAATCAATCCAACCGAATATGCTTACTTCATACACGCATTAAATAAAATAGATATTTTACAGATAATATGAGACTCTCTCTCTCCGCAGCCCTATTGCAATTGTATGGTATACTCTATAACCATTGCTTAATCATTTCATGTGATAATGAACCGCATAATTCGTCATGTGACCCCTTCTGATCTAGTACCCCTCCAAATCAATTATACCCTCGGGCATAGAGCTTTGGTGATCAATCTTTAAAATGAACAATTACTGAAAATCGAACTGCCTAAACTGTAGATCCTCAGATCTCTAACCCGCCCCATTATCGGCTCCCCGTGACAAATGTGAATATATCATAAATTGAAAAGCTTTTTACGTTGCTCTTTACGTCACTTGTTTTACAGAGTAACGTCATCGATCCGTGTCTAATAAACTGATATTTACATGTATGTAGTTACCTGTTTCAATAGTTACGTCATCAATCTATGAGTAGTTCATTGGCATTAAGTGAGGAAAAAAACCATAAAGACTCGATATTAATGTGCCAATGATGTTGTTTTGCATACAAAGATAAGCAATATTCTCTCAGTAGATATTCTTTAGCGATCAAAGGGTATACGTTGAAGGCTTTGCTATTCTATGGTAGGGTCTATCTGACCAATACACATGATAACAGTTGTTATATTTGACCATTCCTGATGTCCACGATAAAATCAATGTAGAATTGATAACGTGATACTTGAGCGACACGATGATGATTGTACAGTTCTATTTCTCATCACCATGACAACCCTGTGATACAACTATTGACATTGCCATTATCGATACCTGCGTTTATTGCAATCTTTGACACTGACCGATTTAAGATATATAATACATGATAACAAACAGTGTAAAGGATGCAATAACCGATGATAAAACCACCAGAATCAATATCGCTACATTTGTTTTACTGATATCGACAAGTTTGTATAAGAAATGATAGTAGATACAAACTTACCTTTTCAGCTTTCGAATCCTAAATCCACAATTGTTCAACTCAGATTTCAAGAAGCCCTCCAAGGCCCAAGTAATCGATAAAAGTCTTGTCACCAATCTTGTGTTTAGTTTGGAATCATTAATCTTTATCTCCGTTTTCACACCTTAACAACTATTTCCTATTGATTTCGGGAAGTGGCTTTCGAGTTACGTCCGGTTGGTATTGGCTTGGTTTCCTACTTTTATCGCTAATTTTGCCCTTTTTATCCGTTGCCTTCACGCCTTCAGTCACGCTCTCCTAACGTGACAATAAATATTATAGTATATATTAAAAGAAGTCTAATAAACAAATAGCTGCGTATTGCTTGTGTGATGATTTCAATTAATGTTAAAATGACAATAAATAATCGTTTAGTGCACAATATCCAGCCAATCACATCAATGAACGTTTTTGGTAGAAAATAACAGAAAATGTGTCAGGAAGATCCTTGATGTCAAGTTCCTGTTTGAGGATTTTGCTGTCGCAAGTCATCCACCAACTGGTGGCCTCAAACTGACCACTGTAAACAAACAATGGTGATAGACAGGTGTCCGTTATAGAAATGAATCGTTCTAATTATGGAATAACGCATTTAACCACTGAAACCCGCCAATATATAATCCCCTGATGGCCAACGTGTGAGCTGGATGACCGAAGCCTGAACAACTAATTACGCACTATGAGAAATCTCTTAACCAGACGTTGTCTATACGCTGAGCAAATAGACACGACGAACGTATATAGAAGTCTTCTAGAACACGTGCGCGCGCTTCCAAGCGATGTCGTTACGTTGAGGTCTGTCCAATATTTGTCGATCCCTCATATGCTTAGGATTTATTATTCGACAAATGAACTATATTTATCTTTAGGATATCCTGAAATCTTAACCAATAATGTTCAACTTATATCACCAATGTCTGAGGCGCGTCTACTTACCGATGGAGGGCAGGCATACAGTTCAGTCGTACTTACCGAGGGTAGGGCAGGCATTCAGTTCAGTTGTACTTACCGACGGTAATTCACTTGTACTACAGTCTAGTCGTACTAACCGAGGGAAGGCAAGCATACATGTACAGTCTAGTTGTACTTACCGAGGGAGGGCAGGCATACATGTACAGTCTAGTCGTACTTACCGAGGGAGGGCAAGCATATATTTACAGTCTAGTCGTACTTACCGAGGGAGGGCAGGCATACATGTACAGTCTAGTCGTACTTACCGAGGGAAGGTAAGCCTACATGTACAGTCTAGTCGTACTTACCGAGGGAGGGCAAGCATACATGTACAGTCTAGTCGTACTAACCGAGGGAGGGCAGGCATACATGTACAGTCTAGTCGTACTTACCGAGGGAGGACAGGCATACATGTACAAGCCAGTCGAACTTACCGAGGGAGGGCAGGCATACATGTACAGTCTAGTCGTACTAACCGAGGGATGGTAGGCATGCATGTACAGTTTAATTGTACTAACCGAGGGATGGCAGGCATACATGTACAGGCCAGTCGTACTAACCGAGTCAGGGCAGGCATACATGTACAGTCTAGTCGTACTTACCGAGGGAGGACAGGCATACATGTACAAGCCAGTCGAACTTACCGAGGGAGGGCAGGCATACATGTACGGTCTAGTCGTACTAACCGAGTCAGGGTACTAACCGAGGGATGGCAGGCATACATGTACAGGCCAGTCGTACTAATATTAAAGATAGCGAACAATTTTATTCGAATAAAATAGTTAAGGTTTGGTTGAAGCATCGCGTGTTAAATGTACAATATCCATTATTTTCCATGCGTAATAAAATTTTACAGGTGGAAATCGAAAGACAGTTTTTGATTCTGGGTTCTGAAATTATTTTCAATTACGCCTCAGACGTCACTTGTATGTTTGCGCGCTATAACCGTGTCTTTGGTCCTGACCACTTAATTAGACACTAGGTACGGCTGTATTTATCGGTAAACGGATCTGATCCCACGGGATTCAATTTCTAATGAATCGGATTACAGGAAAGTATATTCGGAGCCGAGTTCAGTAGAAATTGAAACTACATAAATATAGCACGATGCAGTTCAATGAGTCACAACATGGAATGCTGCATTGTTGTAATTTCAACGGGCCATCATTTTAATTTCAATGTTGTTTCCTAAAATATGAGTAGCAACACACTTTTTAAACATTGTTTTTAATCATTTACTTTAATAATTACTTGTTTACGTGTATCCAATTTGATGGACGGTGTTTTGCATGACGACACTGAACTGATACCAGTAACTGAAATCTTCAAGGTAACCTGTATGTTGCAACTCGGGGCAAATAAAAATTGTGAAGTCATAATGAACAATTGCTTCCATCGTTCAATAAGAACACATTGAAGCCTTATACATACAATCAATGTTCGTTTCCTTCCATAAAAATCAATATTGAGTCCCTGCCATATGTGTATCCCTCCATCCTTGTGTTCCTCTGCCATATGTGTATCCCTCCATCATTGTGTTCCCTACCATATGTGTATCCCTCCATCCTTGTGTTTCCCTGCAATATGTGTATCCCTCCATCCTTGTGTCCTCTGCCATATGTTTATCCCTCCATCCTTGTGTCCCCTGCCATATGTGTTTCCCTCCATCCTTGTGTCCCCTGCCATATGTGTATCCCTCCATCCTTGTGTTCCCTGCCATATGTGTTTCCCTCCATCCTTGTGTCCCCTGCCATATGTGTATCCCTCCATCCTTGTGTCCTCTGCCATATGTGTATCCCTCCATCCTTGTGTCCCCTGCCATATGTGTATCCCTCCATCCTTGTGTCCCCTGCCATATGTGTATCCCTCCATCCTTGTGTCCTCTGCCATATGTGTATCCCTCCATCATTGTGTCCCCTGCCATATGTGTATCCCTCCATCCTTGTGTCCTCTGCCATATGTGTATCCCTCCATCCTTGTGTCCTCTGCCATATGTGTATCCCTCCATCATTGTGTCCCCTGCCATATGTGTATCCCTCCATCATTGTGTCCCCTGCCATATGTGTATCCCTCCATCCTTGTGTCCTCTGCCATATGTGTATCCCTCCATCATTGTGTCCCCTGCCATATGTTTATCCCTCCATCATTGTGTCCTCTGCCATATGTTTATCCCTCCATCATTGTGTCCTCTGCCATATGTTTATCCCTCCATCATTGTGTTCCCTACCATAAGTGTATCCCTCCATCATTGTGTCCCTGCCATATGTGTATCCCTCCATCCTTGTGTCCCCTGCCATATGTTTATCCCTCCATCCTTGTGTCCCTGCCATATGTGTTTCCCTCCATCATTGTGTTCCCTACCATATGTGTATCCCTCCATCCTTGTGTCCCCTGCCATATGTTTATCCCTCCATCCTTGTGTCCCCTGCCATATGTTTTCCCTCCATCATTGTGTCCCCTACATATGTGTATCCCTCCATCTGTGTCCTCTGCCATATGTGTATCCCTCCATCATTGTGTCCCCTGCCATATGTGTTTCCCTCCATCATTGTGTCCCCTGCCATATGTGTATCCCTCCATCATTGTGTCCCCTACCATATGTGTATCCCTCCATCATTGTGTTCCCTGCAATATGTGTTTCCCTCCATCCTTGTGTCCACTGCCATATGTGTTTCCCTCCATCCTTGTGTCCTCTGCCATTTGTGTATCCCTCCATCCTTGTGTCCCCTGCCATATGTGTTTCCCTCCATCATTGTGTTTCCCTGCAATATGTGTTTCCCTCCATCCTTGTGTCCACTGCCATATGTTTATCCTCCATCCTTGTGGCCCTGCCATATGTTTATCCCTCATCATTGTGTCCCCTGCCATATGTGTATCCCTCCATCCTTGTGTCCCTGCCATATCTGTATCCCTCCATCCTTGTGTGTACCTCTGCCATATGTGTATCCCTCCATCATTGTGTCCCCTGCCATATGTGTATCCCTCCATCCTTGTGTCCTCTGCCAAATGTGTATCCCTCCATCCTTGTGTCATCTGCCATATGTGTATCCCTCCATCATTGTGTCCCCTGCCATATGTGTATCCCTCCATCATTGTGTCCCCTGCCATATGTGTATCCCTCCATCATTGTGTCCCCTGCCATATGTGTATCCCTCCATCATTGTGTCCTCTGCCATATGTGTATTTCCCTCCATCATTGTGTCCTCTGCCATATGTGTATCCCTCCATCATTGTGTCCCCTGCCATATGTGTATCCCTCCATCCTTGTGTCCCCTGCCATATATGTATCCCTCCATCATTGTGCCCCCTGCCATATGTGTATCCCTCCATCCTTGTATCCTCTACCATATGTGTATCCCTACATCAATGTGCCCCCCTGCCATATGTGTATCCCTCCATCCTTGTATCCTCTACCATATGTGTTTTGTGTATCCCTCCATCCTTGTATCCTCTGCCATATGTGTATCCCTCCATCATTGTGCCCCCTGCCATATGTGTATTCCCTCCATCATTGTGCCCCCTGCCATATGTGTATCCCTCCCTCATTGTGCCCCCTGCCATATGGTATCCCTCCATCCTTGTATCCTCCTACCATATGTGTATCCCTCCATCCTTGTGTCCCCTGCCAAATGTGTTATCCCTCGATCATTGTGTCCCCTGCTATATGTGTATCCCTCAATATCCTTGTGTCCTCTGCATTATGTGTAATCCCTCCATCATTGTGTCCCCTACCATATGTTTATCCCTCCATCCTTGTGTATCTGCCATATATGTATCCCTCCATCATTGTGTCCCCTGCCATATGTGTATCCCCCCATCCTTGTGTCCTTTGCCCATATATGTTTCCCTCCATGTTTGTGTCCCCTGCCATATATGTGTTTCCCTCCATCGTTAGGTCTCTGCCATATGTGTATCCCTCCATCCTTTGTCCTGTGCCATATGTGTATCCCCTCCATCATGTGTCCCCTGCAAATGTGTATCCCTCCATCCTTGTGTCCCCTTCTATATGTTTATACTCCCTCCATCCTTGTCCCTCTGCCATATGTGTATCCCTCCATCAATTGTGTCCCCTTCTATATGTTTATCCCTCCATCCTTGTGTATCTGCCATATGTGTATCCCTCCATCATTGTGTCCCCTGCCATATTTTATCCCCCATCCTTGTGTATCCCCGCCATCGTTCCCTTCCAGGTGTCCCCTGCCATATGTGTATCCCTCCATTGTTGTGTCCCCTACCATATGGGTGTATCCCATATGTGTACCTTTGTGTATCCTCATCCATACCCCCTTTCCCTGTTAATATCCTTCCTCCATCCTTGTGTACCCTCCCCTCAAGCTTGTCATATCAATTGTTCTACCATATGTGTATCCCTCCCATCTTGTAGTTGTACTACTATAATTTACTTTTCAGGTATCCTCTCTACTTACTTTCCTTTTGTATGTGTATTCCTCTAACCATCATGTTTATGTGCCCTTTCCCTCCATCCTTTCGTTGACCCTATATGTGTTTCCCTGCTTCCATCCTTGTGTCATATCTGTGTATCCTCCCTCTGTACACTGTCTGTAAATCCCTCTCAATCACTAGACCATATTGTGTTTCCTCCTATCCTTGTGTCCCCTACCATATGTGTGTCTAACACCTTGTAACCCTTTCCCTGTGTGTCCTTTACATGTGTATGTGTATCCCTCCATCCTTGTGTCCCCTGCCATATGTCCCTCCATCATCGTGTGTCCCCTACCATATGTGTGTTCCCTGTGTCATGTGTATCGTTCTTCTGATCTCTAAAACCATGCTTACTATAAGGTATGTTTTAAACCCTGTATTATGTGTTTATCCCTTGTTGTGAGTGTCCCATACCATATGTGTATTGTAACTCTAAGCATTCGTGTGTCCCTGCCCCATATTGTGTTCCTATCCTTCCCCGCCCCTATGTCGTGTATCCTCTACCCTTTATCCTGCCATATTGTTTCCTCCATACCTATCGTGTATCTCTTGCCCCTTATCCCCCTCCCCATCTATCGTGTTCTCTCCCCCTATCTCCCCTGCCAGTTCCCTCTATGTGTTTCCCTCCATCCCTGTTGTTACCCCATACTGTATATCTGTTTCCCCCTCTCATACATTGTGTCTCCCCAAATACTATAATATCTCTACCCTTCCCTGCCCTGTATTCTACCCTTGTCCCCTACCATATGTTCTTATCCCTTGATCTCTGTGTATCTCTATCCCATACATATGTATCTCTATACCATTTTCCCTGCCCATACTGTCGTGTATCTCTACCCTTTCCCTGCCCCATACTATACTGTCCTTATCCCTATCCTTCCCCTCCCTGTATGTATCCTAACCCTTTCCCTGCCCCATATATCGTGTATCTCCCCTTTCCCTGCCCCATACTATCGTGTATCTCTACCCTTTCCCTGCCCCATACTATCGTGTATCTCTACCCTTTCCCTGCCCCATGCTATGTCGTGTTTCTCCCCTTTCCCTGCCCCATCTGTCGTGTATCTCTGTTTCCCTGCCCCATACTGTCGTGTATCTCTATATTTATCCCTTCCCTGCCCCATACTATCGTGTATCTCTACCCTTTCCCTGCCCCATACTGTCGTGTATCTCTACCCTTTCCCTGCCCCATACTGTCGTGTATCTCTACCCTTTCCCTGCCCCATACTATCGTGTATCTCTACCTTTCCCTGCCCCATACTATCGTGTATCTCTATATTCCCTGCCCATACTATCGTGTATCATCTGTTTTCCCTACCCCCATACTATCGTGTATCTCTACCCTTTCCCTGCCCCTGTCCTGGTACTATTATCTGTTGTATCCCTTTTTCCCTGCCCCATACTATCGTGTTGTTTCCCTGCCCTCCATACTATGTGTTTCCCTGCCCCATACTATATCGTGTATCTCTACCCTTTCCCTGCCCCATACTATCGTGTATCTCCTACCCTTTCCCCTGCCCATACCGTGTGTATCTCTACCCTTTCCCTGCCCCATACTATCTGTATCTCTACCCTTTCCCTGCCCCATACTGTCGTGTATCTCCCCTTCCCCTCATACTGTCGTGTATCTCTACCCTTTCCCTGCCCATACTATCGTGTATCCCTACCCTTTCCCTGTCCCCTTATCCATCCATATCGTGTTTCTCTACCCTTTCCCCTGCCCCATACTGTCGTGTATCCTACCTTTCCCTCATATACAATTCGTTATCTCTACCCTTTCCCTGCCCCATACTATCGTGTATCTCTAACCCTTTCCCTGCCCCATACTATCGTGTATCTCTACCCTTTCCCTGCCCCATACTATCTGTGTCCCCTGCCAATCTCTACCCTTTCCCTCCCCATACTATCGTGTATCTCTACCCTTTCCCTGCCCCATACCTATCGTGTATCTCTACCCTTTTTCATCCTATACCCTGCCCCATATCGTGTATCTCTACCCTTTCCCTGCCCCATACTATCGTGTATCTCTACCTGCCCTGTTACCATACTATCGTGTCTCTATTTCCCTGCCCCATACCGTCGTGTATCTCTACCCTTTCCCTGCCCCATATGTTTTCCCTACAACTGTTGTATATCTACCCTTTCCCTGCCCCATACTATCGTGTATCTATCCTCTACCCCGCCCTGCCCATACTATCGTGTATCTCTACCCTTTCCCTGCCCCATACTATCGTGTATCTCTACCCTTTCTTCCTTGCCCCATACCGTCGTGTATCCTCTCTATACTTGTGTTCCCCCTTTCCCTGCCCCATACTGTGTATCTTAATCCCCCCTCCCCATACTGTGTATCTCTATCCCTTTCCCTGCCCCATACTATCGTGTATCTCTACCCTTTCCCTTTACTATGTGTATCTCTACCCTTTCCCTGCCCATACTATCGTGTATCTCTACACACTTACATCCCCTGCCCCATACAGTCGTGTATCTCTCCCTGCCCCATACTTCGTGTATCTCTACCCCCCATACTGTTGTTCTCCTCCTTTCCCTGCCCCATACTGTCGTGTATCTCTACCCTTTCCCTGCCCCATATGTCGTTATCCCCTTTCCAATTGCATACTATCGTGTATCTCTACCCTTTCCCCTGCCCCATACCGTGGGATATAAACGTTAATTTTTTTCCCCCCCCATACTATCGTGTATCTCTACCCTTTTCCCTGCCATACTGTCGTGTATCTCTATCCTTTCCCTGCCCCATACATCGTGTATCTCTACCCTTTCCCTGCCCCATACTATCGTCCCCCATACTAAATCTCTATCCTTCTGCCCCATACCTCGTGTATCTCTACCCTTTCCCTGCCCCATACTTCGTGTATCTCTATCCTTTCCCTGCCCCATACTATCGTGTATCTCTACCCTTTCCCTGCCCCATACCTATCGTGTATCTCCCCTTTCCCTGCCCCATACTATCTCTAATCTCTACACCCCTTTCGTGTCCCTGCCCCATACTATCGTGTATCTTACCCTTTTCCTCCCCATACCGTCTTTCCCCCTGCCCCATTATCATATGTACCGTTATCTCTACCCTTTCCCTGCCCCATTATCATGTATCTCTACCTTTCCCTGCCCCATACCGTCGTGTATCTCTACCCTTTCCCTGCCCCATAACTATATGTATCTCTACACTTTACCCTGCCCCATGAATACCGTCGTAATATCTCCTAACCCTATCTTCCTGCCCCCTAACCGTCATATATCGCCTACCATCTCCAAACCCAACACTGTCGTGTATATCTAACACTTTTCCCTGTCCCCATACAATCGTGTATCTCTATGAACCCTTTCCCCCCCGCCCCATACCTATCGTGTATCTCTACCCTATTCTCTGCCCTATTACTATTGTGTATCATCTACACCCTTTCCCCGTCCGCGTTAATGTCGTGTATCTCTACCCCTTGTCCCCGCCCCTCTACTCTCGTGCTATCTCTACCCGTTCCCTTGGCCCCATACTATCGTGTCTCACTACCCTTTCCCTGCCCCATACTATCGTGTATCACTCTACCCTTTTCCCTGCCCCATCTACTGTCGTGTATCTCTCCTACCATTTCCGACCTGCCACACATATCTTGTTCTTGTATCTCCTACACCTTCCCCTGTCCCACACTAGTCGTGTATCCTCTACCCTTTCCCTGCACCTCATACTATCGTGAATCTCATACCCTTTCCCTGCCTCTACTATCGTATTGATCTCAACTCCTTTCCCTGTTCCCAATACTTATCGTATTTTCTCTAACACCCTTCCCTGTCCCCATACTATCGTGTATCTCCTCGTACCCCTTTCCCCTGCCCCATACTGTCGTGTAATCTCTACCCTTTCCCTGCCCTCATACTATCGTGTATCTCCTACCCTGTCCCATGCCCCATACTAGCGTGTATCTCTACCCTTTCCTGCCCCGCCCCATACTATCGTGTATTCTCTAAACCCATTCCCCCCCATACTATCCCTGCCCCTTTCATACCGCCATGCTATGTGTATCTCTACCCTTGCCTTTCCCTGCCCCATACTATCATGTACTATCGTGCCACATACTGTCGCTTACCTATCTTTCCCTGCCCCATACTATCGTGTATCTCTACCCTTTCTCTGCTCCATACTACCGTGTATCTCAAACTTTGTCCTGCCCCATACTATCGTGTATCTCTACCCTTTCCCATCGGTGAATTTCCCCATACAGCACTATCGTGTATCTCTACACTTTCTCTTGCTCCATACTATCGTGTATCTCTACCCTCCTTCCCCATACTATCGCCTAACCTTTTCCCCCCCATACTATCGTGTTATCTCTACACTTCCCCAGCCCCTTTCCCCACTGTCTGTGTATCTCAAACCTTTCCCTGCCCCATACTATCGTATTTCTACCCTTGTCCCTGCCCCATACTAACGTGTATCTCTAACCCTTTCCCTGCCCCATACTATCGTGTATCTCTAAACCCTTTCCCTGCCCCAATATTATCGTGTAATCTTTTACCAGTTTCCCCCTAAACCCATACTGTCGTGTATCTCTACCCTTTCCCATGCCCCATAACTGCATCGTGTATCTCTACCCTTTCCCTGCCCCATGCTACCGTCGGGGTTATCTCTACCATTTCCCTGCACCATATCCGTCTGTGTATCCTCTACCCTTTCCCTTGCCCCGTCCCCATACAATCGTGTACGGTCTATAATCTACCCTTTCCCTGCCCATACTAGTCGTGTATCTCTAAATACCCTTTCCCTTGCCCCCATACTATCGTGTTTCTCTACCCTTTCCCTGGTCCCACTACCGTCGTGAATATCTACCATATCCTAGACCCACACTCTGTATATCCTTTCCCTGCCCTATACTATAGTGTATCTCTTAACCCTTTCCCTGTCCCATTACTATCGTGTATCTCTACCCTTTCTCCTGCCACCATACGATTCGTTGTAATCTCTAACCCTTTCCCTGCCCCATACATACATCCCGTGTATCTCTACCCTGTTCCCTTGCCCCTTACTCTCGTGTATCTCTACCCTTTCCCTTCCCATACTGTCGTGTATACTAACTTTCCACTGTCCCATACTAGGGTGTAACTACTACCCTTTCCCTTGCCCCATACTATCGTGTATCTCTAACACCTTTCCCTTGCCCCATACTATCGAGTGTATATCTCTAACCCTTCCCTGCCCAACCATACTATCGTGTATCTCTATCCTTCCCCTGCCCCATACTACGTCGTGTAGTATATCTTACCCTTTCCCTGCCCATACTTATCGGTGTATCTCTACCCTTTCCTCCCTGCCCCATACTATCGTGTATCTCTACCCTTTCCCCGCCCCATACTTATCGTGTTATCTCTACCCCTTTTCCCTGCCCCATACTGTCGTGGTATCTCTATCCCTTGTCCCTGCGCCCCATACTGTCGTGTATCTCTACCCTTTCCCTGCCACCATACTAATAGTCGTGTTCTTCTATCTCCCCTGCCCCAACATCGTGTATTCCTATCCTGCCCCATATACTATCCGTGTATCTCTACCCTTGCCCCTGCCCATACTATCGTGGTATCTCTACCCTTATCCCTGCCCCATACTATCGTGTATCTCTACCCTTTCCCTGCCACCATACTATTCGTGATATCTCTACCCTTTCACCCTGCCCCATACTATCGTGTATCTCTACCCTTTCCCCTGCCTCCATACTATCGTGTATCTCTATCCTGCCCTCGCCCCATACCATTCGTGTATATCTACCTGTTCCTGCTCCGTACTATCGTGTATCTCTAACTCTACCGCTTTCCCCTGTCCCCATACTATCGTGTAATCTCTACCCTTTCCCCTGCCCCATACTATACGTGTATCTCTACCCTTTCCCTACTATCGTGTATCCTACCTACTCCCTGTCCCATACTAATCGTGTATTCTCTACCCTTTCCCTGTCCCAAGATTATCGTGTATCTCATTATCCTCTATCCCTGCCCAACACTGTCGTGTATCTCTACCCTTTCTCCTGCCCCATACATGTCATGTGTATCTCTACCCTTTCCCTGCCCCATACTAGTCGTGAATCCTACTACCCATTCCCTGCCCCATACTATCGCCGTGTATCTCTACCCTATCCCTGCCCCATACTATCGGATGTATCTCTACCCTTTCCCTGCCCCATACTATCGTGTTATCTCCCCTTTCCCTGCCCCATACTATCGTGTATCTCTATCCCTTTCCCTGCCCCATACTATCGTGTATCTCTACCCTTTCCCTGCCCCATACTATCGTGTATCTCTACCCTTTCCCTGCCCCATACTACTGTCGTGTATCTCTACCCTTTTTCCCTGTCCCATACTATCGTGTATTCCACTACCCTTTCCCTGCCCCATACTATCGTGTATCTCTAACCCTTTCCCTGCCCCATACAGCATCGTGTATCTCTACCCTTCCCCTGCCCTATACTATCGTGTATCACTACCCTTTCCCTGTCCCCATACTATCGTGTATCTCTACCTTTCCCTGCTCCATACTATCGTGTATCTCTACCCTTTCCCTGCCCCATACTATCGTGTATCTCTACCCTTTCCCGCCCATACTACGTGTGATCTTTACCCTTTCCCTGCCCCATACTATCGTGTATCTCTACCTTTCCCTGCCTCCATACTATCGTGTATCTCTACCCTTTCCCTGCCCCATACTATCGTGTATCACTACCCTTTCCCTGCCCCATACTATCGTGTATCCTCTAACCCTTTCCCTGCCCCATACTATCGTGTATCTCTACCCTTTCCCTGCCCATACTATCGTGTATCTCTACCCTTTTCCCTGCCCCATACTATCGTGTATCACTCCCTTTTCCCTGCCCCATACTATCGTGTATCACTCCCCTTTCCCTGCCCATACTATCGTGTATCTCTACCCTTTCCCTGCCCCATACTATCGTGTATCTCTAGACCCTTGTATTCCCCTGTCCCCCATACTATCGTGTATCTCTACCCTTTCCCTGCCCCATACTATCGTGTATCTCTACCCTTTCCCTGCCCCATACTATCGTGTATCTCTACCCTTTCCCTGCCCCATACTATCGTGTATCTCTACCCTTCCCTGCCCCATGCCCGTATATCTCTACCTTCCTGCCCCATACTATCGTGTATCTCTACCCTTTCCCTGCCCATACTATCGTGTATCTCTACCCTTTCTCTGCCCCATACTATCGTGTATCTCTACCCTTTCCCTGCCCCATACTATCGTGTATCTCTACCCTTTCCCTGCCCCATACTATCGTGTATCTCTACCCTTTCCCTGCCCCATACTATCGTGTATCTCTACCCTTTCCCTGCCCCATACTATCGTGTATCTCTATACCCTTCCCTGTCCCATACTATCGTGTATCTCTACCCTTTCCCTGTCCCATACTATCGTGTATCTCTACCCTTTCCCTGCCCCATACTATCGTGGTATCTCTACCCTTTCTGCCCCATACTATCGTGTATCTCTACCCTTTCCCTGTCCCATACTATCGTGTATCTCTACCCTTTCCCTGCCCCATACTATCGTGTATCTCTACCCTTTCCCTGCCCCATACTATCGTGTATCTCTACCCTTTCCCTGCCCCATACTATCGTGTATCTCTACCCTTTCCCTGCCCCATACTATCGTGTATCTCTACCCTTTCCCTGCCCCATACTATCGTGTATCTCTACCCTTTCCCTGTCCCATACTATCGTGTATCTCTACCCTTTCCCTGCCCCATACTATCGTGTATCTCTACCCTTTCCCTGCCCATACTATCGTGTATCTCTACCCTTTCCCTGCCCCATACTATCGTGTATCTCTACCCTTTCCCTGCCCCATACTATCGTGTATCTCTACCCTTTCCCCTGCCCCATACTATCGTGTATCTCTACCCTTTCCCTGCCCCATACATCGTTATCTCTACCTGCCCTATACTATCGTGTATCTCTACCCTTTCCCTGTCCCATACTATCGTATATCTCTACCCTTTCCCTGCCCCATACTATCGTGTATAACTCTACCCTTTCCCTGCCCCATACTATCGTGTATCTCTACCCTTTCCCTGCCCCATACTGTCGTGTATCTCTACCCTTTCCCTGCCCCATACTATCGTGTATCTCTACCCTTTCCCTGCCCCATACTATCGTGTATCTCTACCCTTTCCCTGCCCCATACTATCGTGTATCTCTACCCTTTCCCTGCCCCATACTATCGTGTATCTCTACACTTTCCCCGCCCCATACTATCGTGTATCTCTACCCTTTCCCTGCCCCATACTATCGTGTATCTCTACCCTTTCCCTGCCCCATACTATCGTGTAATCTCTACCCTTTCCCTGCCCATACTATCGTGTATCTCTACCCTTTCCCTGCCCCATACTATCGTGTATAACTATCCCTTTCCTTTCCTACTTCGTGTATCCCTTTCTCCCATACTATCGTGTATCTCTACCCTTTCCCTGCCCCAAACTATCGTGTATCTCTACCCTTCCCTGCCCCATACTATCGTGTATCTCTACCCTTTCCCTGCCCCATACTATCGTGTATCTCTACCCTTTCCCTGCCCCATACTATCGTGTATCTCTACCCTTTCCCTGCCCCATACTATCGTGTATCTCTACCCTTTCCCTGCCCCATACTATCGTGTATCTCTACCCTTTCCCTGCCCCATACTATCGTGTATCTCTCCCTTTCCCTGCCCCATACTATCGTGTATCACTCCCCTTTCCCTGCCCCATACTATCGTGTATCTCTACCCTTTCCCTGCCCCATACTATCGTGTATCTCTACCCTTTCTCTGCCCCATACTATCGTGTATCTCTACCTTTTCCCTGCCCCATACTATCGTGTATCTCTACCCTTTCCCTGCCCCATACTATCGTGTATCTCTACCCTTTCCCTGCCCCATACTATCGTGTATCTCTACCCTTTCCCTGCCCCATACTATCGTGTATCTCTACCCTTTCCCTGCCCCATACTATCGTGTATCTCTACCCTTTCTCTGCCCCATACTATCGTGTATCTCTACCCTTTCTCTGCCCCATACTATCGTGTATCTCTACCCTTTCCCTGCCCTATATTATCGTGTATCTCTACCCTTTCTCTGTCCCATACTATCGTGTATCTCTACCCTTTCCCTGCCCCATACTATCGTGTATCTCTACCCTTTCTCTGCCCATACTATCGTGTATCTCTACCCTTTCTCTGCCCATACTATCGTGTATCTCTACCCTTTCTCTGCCCATATTATCGTGTATCTCTACCCTTTCTCTGTCCCATACTATCGTGTATCTCTACCCTTTCCCTGCTCCATACTATCGAATCCTTGATTGAGACTTTCGTCGACCTACGACGTTGGTCAAACGGATATTGATTTTCCGTGTGACCTTGGCACTATTCATCCTATATTCCTCATATAATTCAATAAAATATACCTGCCACGTGCTTTGCACCACGCTATTTTATCACAATTCAACAAAGCACTTACGGGACTGTATCATATCTCTCAGTCAAATGGCCGTGTTGTTTCTGATCTATATATATACAAATGTATGCTTGTTGCTTTTTGGCTGCAAATGCGGTTTATTTTCATTTTGTTGTTTCCCTGTTCTTGAAGTTTGCTGTTGCTTTATTGTGTCGGCGTGGTGTGTCTCGCTGTATATTGCTGTTTTATTATAATATTTGTCATTGTCGTTTTGTTGCTTTATCAATCGCTATGCCTGGCAACAACAAGTGCAATAAATGAAAAACGTTGTCTCTGCTTTTTTTCTAATATTGTTGTTTTGTTGTGCAATAAGGTTTTCGTATAATTACAAAGCTATATAATGATTTATTATCGTCATATCTGGTTCACCAAGCCTATCGTCTAATGTGTGTGATTCCCTACTAAGACTCTGTTGTTTTTATCCACGTACATATGTAATTCGGCTCTTAGCATTGAAGGATAGAATAAGAGCCTACATGTACAATGTTAACAGCTCCTCATACCTATAATGTACAATCTTTACAGATCTGCAGAGCCTACATGTACAATGTTAACAGCTCCTCATACCTATAATGTACAATCTTTACAGATCTGCATAACTATTACAATGAAGTTCCTTTGCCTCACATAATGCTAGTATTACAATGAATGATTAGTTTAATTATTGACTCTTTGGTTGTTCGTTGCGTTACAATTTAATTTCAGGACTTTCCATGACATTGCTGTTATCTCTTCCTTTACAAGGTATTTACCACAGTCGTGAGAATGTACAAAAGTGCACAAGTCCAATGCAGGAAACACATTATAAATAATAAAGATAGATTTTAAAGAAAAATCCAATTTCAGATGTAATTGAAAATCCAACAAGACATAAAATGGTGAGAACAATCGATCGTTGTAATGTCTTTTTGATGCCTACCCTAGTCGGCGTCCATCCGCTACCGTATCCGGTCATGGCGGAAGTTGACTCGCCAATTTGGAGGGACTATTTTCGTACGCCTCCCGCTAGTGATTTTAATAGCTTAGCGATTTCACACTATGCAATGAAATCGAGTTTACACTACGTTTATTGTAACCCTGAGGCTAATATCTATTAAATATTTTTCCTTCTTCCGTCGATTGGTGTGATGCAAATGTAAATTTAAACATATTGTTTGTTATTTAATATGGTTTACAGTTGACCTCACGATTTGTGCACAATACAATATGGTGGAGGCTGGTATCGAAAAATTACATTGACCAATCTTATTGAAATGTTAATTCAAATATGTTAATCTATAATTATTTACCATTTACATATTCAACTGATGAACATTATTTTCTCTGTGATAAATGTACCAATCCTTTACATTTTATAACAGTTAACACGACATTTCTGAAACCGCATGACGACATTTTTATTGAGATTTTTGGTAATAGCTGTTTGCAAAGATCGTTCATGGCGATATTAGCAATATGCGGATTTACCATTCCAGAGATAAGGGGTTGGTATTGCGCGATAGAACACCGGATAGTTTTAATCGATTTCTGACTTTGTACAAAAGTCCTTCTTATATTCTAATTTACTGAAAAAGGACCCTGCCCTTGGATAATATTTCCCTATAATTTTATATACAACCTCGTTGTCATCACTAAAAGAGCTAGCAATTTCAATAATCATTATTTTCGAACTTTTCTACGTCCACATATCTTTCCGCTTTCTTAGTAATTGAGTATATCTCCATGTCCAATTTTAACAAGCTTATCTAGCAAACAACGTCTAGTACTCTCCTTAACCTTTGACTTTTTATACCAACCAATGATTAGCCAATAATTTCATCTGTTTCAGTCAGCGTCGGCCATTTGTCTTCCATATGATTACACATTGCATGGTTCAGATAAAATTGGTCAAGGAACGACGATATCTGACCACAGTCCAGTTAGGAATCTGGTCCGATTAAAAACAGACCGGTCAATTCGAGTGATTGCTTTTAGGGATAAGGTTACGTTGTGGTCAGCGTCATTGTGATGGTTCCGCCGGACATCCTCTGGACACATAAGCGTTATTTTAATTAGAATAGTATTGTGGTCAAACCCGATTGTGTGCAATCTAAACTCTCGCCTGGTACCATTACTGGCCGGAGAGATTGAATTATGTCCATCACTAAATCTGCTTATGCACACATTACAGCCCGGGATCACGACAAACGCCGGACACGAGGGAAGCCGATACAGATCTAGACCTATATAAGGGCCGCCGGGCGATTGGACGGTACTTAGATAACAAATGGAATTAAATATAAAGCAGTACTACCAATACCCGTGTTACAAGCAATACGATACAATTTGTATGATGATAATGGCGATATTCGTTACAGCCAGCCCAATATGGCGAAAAACGAAAAGGCGAATCACAAACGGCTACACGAAGGCGAGATTTTAAACAGTTCAAAAAGTGCCTCTCGTGTTAATTTTCTCGCCTTTTCATGTTTTCGCGTAGATTATTTTTATCTCTCCCGGAATTAATTGCGGTTAACGGATATTCGATCTATTAGATCGATTGCTGTCCTTTATAAAAAAAATACATGATAGTTACTGTAGTAGTGTACATTTTTCCGCTTGAGTTATCTCCCTTTCCGTCTCATGCTTCAGAAAGAGAGCAGAAGCCCATTTGTTGACACTGGTCTATGTTTTTGTGAAGTCAGAGATAATGACTAGGAAATCGTTTGACCATTAAACCACGCTCCTAACGATTCACTTCACGCTGCTTTCAACAAATATTATATGATCTGTTTTATACGGAAGCCTGTTAGGGTAACATTGAAAAAAAATGTTATGTCGTTATAACGACTTAGTATCTCGTAATAACGACTTAGTATGTCGTAATAACGACTTAGTATGTCGTTATAACGACTTAGTATGTCGTAATAACGACTTAGTATGTCGTAATAACGACTTAGTATGTCGTAATAACGACTTAGTATGTCGTAATAACGACTTAGTATCTCGTTATAACGACTTAGTATCTCGTAATAACGACTTAGCTATTTCGTAATAACGACTAAGTATGTCGTTATAACGACTTAGTATCTCGTAATAACGACTAAGTATCTCGTAATAACGACTTAGCAATGTCGTAATAACGACTAAGTATGTCGTAATAACGACTTAGCTATATCGTAATAACGACATAACTAAGTCGTTACTACGACATTGCTAAGTCGTTATAACGACATAATATTTTTTTTCTTCCGTAGTTTTAGACCATAAAACGTCAAAATTAAGAATACTTAATGAAATTATAACTGAATGTCCATTCTCTGTGTATTTATTGTACATGTGTACATGTAACCTGTCCGCTACATTTTTGTGTAATAATATTGTATTTTGTACTGATGGGCTCTAAAGCTTAAATTAATAAGATAATTTTAATTGATTTCCGTAGGTTGCGGAGATTAAAACAAAAATGGAACAAACTCATATATCTAAACCACTCTTTACAGAAAGTATTCCTCGAATGATTAAGATGGATGACCTTGACACGTGCTTGACCGTTGGTCAGTGACTACAACGCTATTTGATGAATTGCATTCTCTACAATCAATAAAGGACGTTGCACGTGTAAATTAGGACACCCGATAGTGTGAAGCGTAAACCCGACGAAGATGTAGTCAACTTAAGCGTTGACAAACGTAAGCTTTTAGGTGACCATGACTACATACGTGAATGTAGCACATATTTGTTATAACGACATAATTCCAATGTGTTTTTGTTTACTTTCTGACATTTCCATATTGGTTGCTGACAATAAATAGCTTTGAAGGCGATTTTGTTCGTCTCTCCGTTCTGTAACTGAATTTGTTTTGGCCGGAAGTGTTCTGACACTTTCTTTTGTCGTTTGCACGTGCGGACGTTTGTGTCGGGTCGTGTCTTTCCGGAGTCTAGTTTAGATTGATATGATATTATTTTCTTGTCAGAGTGCTGGATCCCCAACGACTATACATTGGAACTCGATGACTTCAAATCATTTGTTATACCGAGAAAAGCAACGCGCTCTTCGCAAGGGGGTTGGTTAATTTTGTTAATCCGTAATGACATTTTTAAACATATAAAGGTAGAAAATAGTTTGTTTGATACCATTATCCCAATTAGTATCGATAAACGTCTAACTGGGCGTGAAAGAAGTCTTACAGTAATATTTACATATATCCCTCCTAGCTCGTCTCGTTATTACGAGCAGTATGACTGTGACATTTTTTTTTTGGTTTTAGAAACTGTCATTACCGATTTTTCTCAAACTAGTGAGGTATTAGTTGCAGGTGATCTAAACAGTCGCACTCGTTCTTCTGTAGATTATATCTCTGGCGACATATTACATGAAAGTGTTAAGTCTCATGCTCAATCCATTTTCAATTATTTGAGTGATACTGATGATGAGAGTTGTTTACCTACTAGGAAGAATCCTGATTTAGGTGGGAACGAATTTGGAACTAGGCTGTTAAACCTCTGTAAATCATCTGGTCTAAGAATTTTGAATGGTAGAGATCCAGATAATCTATCGTGTGATTTTACTTTCTGTGGGGCAAACGGTATGAGTGTGATTAATTATGTTTTATTACCATATAACCTGTTTGTTATTATCAATAAGTTTATGGGTTGTGAATTTGTTGAATTTTCTGATCATGCGCCATTACATATTGAAATTCGTTGTGAAATCTTTTCTTTTGACACTGAGATTGATGGTGATGATGTCGAAAATAGACCCGTTTTTAAATGGAAGGAAGAGTATCAATATCAATTTATTGAATCAGTAAGACTTAACTTAGACTCTGTGAAAAAGTCAGTATTAATTAGTAACGAAGTAAACGAAGTTTCTACTGATATATGTGTAAGCAATTTTTCAGATGTCCTGCTTGGTATCATGCAACCATTTTTTCCTAACCAATCCACAGTATAGTAATTCTAGCAAACCCCCTGTAAACCCACATACTAGTACTCTTTCTAGTTCCAACGATAAACCTTGATTTAATGACTGTTTAAAATCCCTACGTAAGCAATATCTGAGACTGCATTGAAAGCGTTTAATTCCAATAAGTGTTCTTCAACACATATATGTATATGTGCGTATTTTGCACAATTCCAATAAGTTGTAAACTTAAGGAAAATAAAAGAATTGAAGATTCGTGCCGCTGACGGATATACTCTCACGCGCCAGAATAGTATCCGGATGTAACAGGTACGATCATCACCAATGGCAATGGATTTTAGTGCATTATATAAGGTAAAACGTATACAAGTTTGAAAGAACTCTCTAAACCGAAAACATTCATTCATTTAATCTTTTAACGTTTACGAACCATATAACATAAATCTTCTTAACTTCTTTTGTGTTAACCTCTACGTAATTGGCATTAAAACCCCCAATCGTTTGGTGGGGAAATCAGCTGTTTGACATTTACCCGAAAGTAGATGTGCTCCGTTATGTATTGATATCAACAAAGCATTAACGATAATTGTTTAGAATAGACTACTAAATAACTCTGCCTTTGAAAGGTACCGGTAATCTCCCTTGTTTTATCACCACGTTATCATACAAATGCTACATAAAACGTGCTAATTCGCAAAGTTTGACATGATATTCAAACAAGATAAGATCGCAACAGTTTACTTCGCAAATGAAGTAAAGTAGATGTACTAAGTTCGCGAGCACTAATGTCATTTTTCTAGTTTATAACCATTTCGACAAACCTCAGATGACTTTTTTTGTTACATTGTATATAGATAGAATGATTAAATCTTATACGTATATCACAAATTAATGTCCAATTAATCTCAAATATGGCCAGACTATTTCCGAGTTTCAAAAGGAATTCATAATAAGCTGAACAAAATTAGGCGATGATGATGGGTGAACTTGACTCCGTACTGAAAAGCAAACTAGGGGCAATCCTTCTTTTTAAAATATTTCTTTGATGTTTGATCGCTTTAGAATGGCAATTAGAAATTATTAGTTTTTTTTCTCATTGAATTAATTACTTCGCTCATAGCATTTCTTTTCAAAAAACGCCGAGTAAAGGAATCGTTTAAAAGGATTTATGCTGATATACGAAACTCTTTTATCGAGATTTCATAGGAACATTCATCATATTTCCATTTTGTAACATTGACATCGCAATTGTAGGCGGATACAGACATTCTATAGAGTCACCCATGTCATAACTATACTCAGCATTGGTCTTGTGTTTAATGAATACATGAATTTTCAGAATCGGCAAAATTGAGGCATTCCCTTTCATTTTTGGCGGCTCTGTTCGTTCATCTTTATTGGTCTACCAGGTCTACCTGGCTTCGGTCTGTTTGTTAGACGATTTCGTCTCTTGACCACCTTGAATAGTTCGTAATCATTGATACTTAGTTGTGCCTTATCCTTAATGACACTTTATCTTAATCCTTATATATGTTTGGTTGTGGTTTGGCGGGATCCTCTTTTCTATTTTCACAAAACCCCGCATGTCTATTTACAGTTCCTTGGTCCATATTTTATACCATATTTGTAATGTCTCACATTCTTATTATTATATCAATATGGCATTTCACCTTGTCCTCTCATATTATAGCAAGCAAGTCAAATTTTACCTGGCCAATTATCACATGTATCTATATTTCATCCGCTAGATGATCATTTGTAGATGCCATGAAAAACTTTCTATAGAAATATTTCTTATTCAGAATAATCTAAAATTGGGGAGAAAAAAATCAACTTACCCCGCTGGATATCGCTTGTGTACTTTTTCTTTTTCCCATGGTTAATCATCGTTATTTATTCCTGTTGGAAATAAAAATCGGTTGTAGTAAAGGAAGATAAAGAATGCCAATATAGAAACAAAATGCATATAATAGAAATATTATCACTGGATAATTTGACGGGCTTTTCACCAAACAGAAATTTCGGTCAAGGTCATTCATATCAGCAAATTTAAGCTTGGTAGCCCATTATCTCAACATGCTACAGGTACAACTACAGGTATCGTGACCTTTCACAACCTTGGTAGTTATTTATCTCAACATTCTACAGTTCCATACGCAGATTTCTAGGCCTTTCAGAAAATGACAAGAAGTAGTTTAAAGCTTTTACTATTTCTGGTCGCTGTGACCTTGAATATAAATCAAGGTCAATCATATTAACAGTATTTGTAGGCATTCATGTCAACATGCTACAAGCCTGAAACCGGTATTAGGCCTGTAGACATCCACGAACTTCACAAGAAATCTTTTGAATATTTTAGATTTTTTGGCCCATGTGACCTTGAATGTAGGTCAAGGTCTTTTTTTTTAACAAGGTGACGTTTAGCAGAATAGTGTTATGTTAGTTATTTGTTCCGTTTTTGATTATACATAATATATCCAAAACAAAAAGAAATTCGTTAAGCCGTTAACGAGGTACTACCATAAATTAAAAACCGGAAGTGAGGTCATAGCGGCCATATTGGATTTTTGACTACATTGTAACACAGAAATGCTGCTGTCACACCATACACTTAGGTTACACGTTTTTTAACGTATCTCTGACCGTTTCGGAGATTCTTTGTATACAATTTTCGTTGCAGAATAATAATTTTTTTTAAAAGCAGAACAAAAAATAGGTCTTTTTACTTATAGGTGAAAAGCTCTAAAAATATTAGGTCTTTTCACCCATATAATAGGTGAAAAATCATGGAAAGAAAAGAAAAAAGCCACAAAAAAAAAAAATCAATAAATCATATAATCAGCTTGCCTAGAACAGTCACTCCCCCCCCCCCCCCCCCCCCCCCCCACCCCCCATTGTTTATTATTAAACTAAGCTAGTACTGTCACATTCCGTAATGGAATAAAGGGAGGTAACCCTGTTACGGCCTAAAGGAGAGTTATTGTTTTACATTGCATAATAAACTGTAACCCTAACTATAATTACGACAGCAAAGGGTATATATGTCGTCACACCAAGTATAAACGATAGTTACACCGGCACTAGTTTGATTTTACTTCTCTTTTTCCGAATATTTATATTATTACAAAAATGTCATGGTGTTTCTACCAGTTCCGGCCGTGATTGAGTAAATAAAATTGTAGACACACTCTCTTTTATCTGTGTGACATTTGCCTTAATTTACCACGATGTTTCTGTCTGGTGGTAAGACATGTATTAACCCAACCTTATATGTACTGTATTAGAAGTGAAAATTGTATGTTTGAAGTAAGGAAATCCGCTTATATAGCGCATGATTTTTTCTATTCGGAGTTATTTCCCATGAGAGGTAAATAGCTATAGACAAATCAATTTGATTGGCTTTTGAAGCTGGTGGAATGACGCTGTTTTGTAAATCACTCCCTTGAAAATCCTCTTAGTTTTCTTACAGTCTCGGCACGCCAACCTCGATTACAAAATATAGCTCGTTAAAACTGATACCATTCCCGGTATATTTCTTTACCACGTTACAACTGGTACCGTTCTCTGTATTTTCTTACCGATTTTCCCCAAGCGGGAGTTGTCGTCTTAAGTTACAACAATAAAAAGCGTTTTAATGATGTGTCTATGCTATTCTCGTGTGTTTTCGATTCTGACACTTACTGTTTTGCACGAGATACCATGTCATTCCATCATATATATATTTATGATTAAGGCTTCGATCCTCTTGGATACTCGGTAATATGGATAAGCGTATTATTTGAGTTGTGGTGCAAAACTTGTTTGTCATCCCAACAAACGCAAGGAGAGCAAGCGATATTTGTATTTGGGGAATAATATACAAATCTGCAAACGCACGACGTACAATTGATTTCGGCAACCCTCAAAACATCTACATTAGAATTTCCATCAAAATTGATAGATCAGTTATTTTTGACTAATTAGAAACCTCTGTTTTGTTAACATGGCAACGGGTGGTTTTGGAAGTGGCGATATTGTGTTCGGAATCTCTCAATCACTGTTCTCATTGGCTAATATATGGTCACGTTCAGTTCCATATATAACATATTAACTCGTCGTTTCCATTTTTAGAACACCGATTTAACAGTCCCTATGTGACGTCACAACCAAGTTAATATTGCAATTTTGAATGCTATTATCCAAATGTTGAGTTATGCAGGGCGGCTTCCTATGGCCATCATTCTTGTAATTAACATGCATACGTATCGGATACTCATTTCGACATTTGCCAAATACACTGCATCGCTAATATTGAATTATAGGGATCTTTGGTTAGGCCTATATGGTGTTATACCGCCCCAATATAATCTATATTTAAAACATCGATATTGGGTTACGCCCTCGGTCATTATTTAATTCTACCAACGGTATAACACTATATGGACTGGACCTTAACGAAGATCCAAAATTGATGAATATGCATAGATTGTTATAAACCGTACGATTGAACTAATTTTCAAAATAGAACTGACCGGTTGGAGTGATCTTCCAATATAAAGTCATCATCTGATGATAACTTTATCATCAGATATCATTATTCCTCTAGTCTAACTAGTCACGTGATAGTATATGCCCATCAATGTATTCACATAAACGAGAGCTGTATACTTACTTTGTTTATCCAATATCTTCTGAAATTCATCTGAAAAAGTTTCGAAACTACACATGTCTGCTTCAGCTGTTTCTAACTTGCACCGCTACTGTATCATGATTTTGTAAATTCAGAAATGATATTTATACTACGAAGTGTAGTTTTACCGCATTTTGACGTGAGTTACTTCCCCTCATCCCGTCATCAAGGATATAATAGCTTATAAGATTCTTTTATTCTACCCGAGGGTCACAAAATGTAGTAAAACCCGAGGCTTGCGATTTTGCAACATTTTGTGATCCCGAGGGTAGAATATCCCTATCCTTCATATCCACTTATGAAAGAGTATTTTTCTTACATACCTCGAGTTTATTGCAATTTTACAACTATGATATCCCGCCATTTTGAAATAAATTCGAAGAACTCCACGGCTGAAAGTTAATTAAAATTACGTGATATTTTCAACAAAAATTCCGTTGTTTGCATCTTTTATAGTAAAACCAGTCAAGTTTGTGAAAAAAATGATAAAATTTTACCCAAGAAATAGTAATTTTGTTGACGCCATGACGTCACGAGGCTTTATTGCATGGGAAGCCATGCAATACAGCCTCAGGCGACATGATTGTATTGCCCTAGACCAGCCAGTATTATACCCTTAGGTATGAAATAGCTATATTATCATCCTTACCTCTGAGGCGCGCCCGTCCATAGCCCTAGCCGCCATCGATAGTCCTCACAAATGTACAAACTAGATCGCACCATGTGCTTTATCAAACATCTTAAATTTCAATATTGATTTCTATTGTTGCCGTGTAAAAATATCAAAACTATGCCCTGTATATTTTTTCAACTAATATCATTTTGTTTTGTTTCAAAATTAGATTTAAAAATCTATTTACTGTTTTAGTCAGCTGTATCAATTTACAGTCTGAATGTAACGATCGACCACCGGTAAACAGATAAAATACATGTAAGAGGGTACAATTATAGCCAGATCGAAGGATTTATCACAGTTAGGAAAATCGTACAACAACCCCTATAACACACTTGGTCCCCCCGTTTTGTCCACGATACCTGAAATGTGTAAACCTAGCATAATAGGAAGGGAAAATTGCGGTGACTGAGTAGTGCTATTTCGTCAGCCACCGAAAAAAAATAAAGAAATGTCAAATTCAACCGAAACCTAAGACACTTTTCCGTACCCATTATTTATTACCGTAACACTGTTATAGTCCTGAATCTTCGTCGATATTCTGATGTTTGGACAGTCTTCGGGTTATTGATAAATCTATTATTACATATTATTTAAAGTGTAATAGTCGGGCAAAGAAAAACCCGTAAAAGTTCCTAATGCTTCATTGTCTTCCCATAAATTCTTACATATTAATACGACGGTCAAGTTCAGCTTAGTTTTGGGACCATTAAAGTAAAAGAAAAGTTGAAAGCCATTGAAGCGAGAGGCTTTTGCGTGGAAATGTAAACACTGACATAGTGAGCCGGGAGGAACGTGTTATAGAATTTTCTATACTTTAAATTAATTTTCTCGTACGCAGACGAGATTTTGACGAGAAGCATGTTCTATTTCCATTTTCATAAGAAATTAGACTGGATAATTACACCATTTTTAACCGACCTTTTAGCCTATCCTTGGGCCACTGTGCACTTTAAAACGCATTAAACGAGGGAGATAACTCTTATAATAGTTATGAGGGCGAATTATTTGATGATCTATTAAATAGTGAAATAAAAGAGGACGAAATATCTTGTTCTATTCATTGTTTAAGTAATAATAAGGTTCCGGATTATGATGGAATTCTAAATGAATACTGAAAGATGCTCCACCGTTGAGAAAGGGTATTTTTTCTCTATCAAAAAACAAGAGGAGACGATTTAGTATTTTTTTCAATTACAAAAGTTACACACTTTACACCATGACCACCATTGAAAAGTTTGAGCTTCTAATTTTATTTCAAGATAAAAAAAAAATGAAAAATAATTAATTGCGTCCTGAAAACATTCCATGGCACTATGCCCTATATAGAATTAAGTACTGATTGTGCATGCATGCACCCAAAGCAAAATAAATTATTTTATATGCATTTTTGCGTAAGTTAGACACATGTAAACACAATTATAAATCAGTTTATTGTTCAAATGGGTAAATTATTATCTTGAAAAAAAATAATATCATATTTGATACAAAATACTGGCTGGCGACTTATGATCATGAAGAACATATTATCGTGATTTTGATTGGCGCAGCAAAAAATACCATTTTTAAACGGTTTTGTGTTTATAAAGATGAACAATATATTCTCAGATTTTGGAAGAAAATTCTAGGTTTAGCTAAGAAAAATATGGCAAATTTAAGTGAATCTTACCTCAAAAGAGTGACATTAGTTAGGGGGCATGTATGATATCGGCTTTATTTTAAGATAAACATACAAGTATTAGCTTCCCACAAAGCTAAGAAGGCTACCATACAGCATTATTTATTAGGAAGCAATGATAGGAAAGTTTGACGAATTGTTCTGTTCACAGTTAGCCGCCATAGTTCTTGTGACAATTCATTTTTGAAAAGTGATAATTTAAATGCTCTCACATTCATTGTAAAAGGTAATCAACTTCATGATATTTATGAAAGGGCCAATAGGCTACCTTTCAGAAACAAAAAATAAAAGTCTCTTTAAAACAATTATAACATAATAAAATTGATAATGATGGCCAAAGATGAGGTTACAACACTAACGAATTCGAAGTTTAAGTTTTGCTGTCTTGCTCAATCAACAAACACGACGTCGGGAGACCTAATACGACCTGCGTTATGAAACTTAACGTCTGGTTTATTTTAACATAGTTGTTCAGAAGATGTAGTGGGCCTTTTCCTAATGCTAACAAGTTTTCCGTCTAATATACACTGTACTGATATACATGTACATGTACTTGGACAAATTGGTGAAATACATAATATACGCATAGAAACAAGGATAACATTTCGTTTAAAACTATACTTTACTTTAGCGCATAGAGTTCCACAAATATCCCCTAAGTAAAGCCTAACTTTGTTTGTTTCAGCATTTCCCATGCAACGGACAGTTTTTACAAGTAGGTCATGATAGATCCTCCACACGTTCCTGAAAATATTTCTATTTACGATCAGTACGTGTAGCTCCGCCTTGTGTGATTTCTGAGAATAAAATCAGACACCCAGAAAAAAACATTCGGACTTCTCTGGGTTTATCTAATGATAATTTGTTTGCAATAATTTCCCCACCGGTACCCCTTACATACATGAAATCTTCAACAACAAGCAACCAATCAACACACATAAATCGTTTTAGCCAGCCAATCAAAGTGAATAGACTATTTATAACCATGTGAAATCCCAACAACATGGCAGGCAAAGAGACCGATTATAAAGCTACCATGCATCCCAGCAAAAACGAAAGTTGTAAGGGAGGTAATTCAATCTTAAGAACTTGACACAAAAAGAACACTGGTCGAGGTCACCTAAGCGTTTGTGACCAGATGAGATTTAATTTGTTATCTATTGTTTACAAAATCACCACCAAAAATCATTCAAATAGGTTCAATATTTATTCAGAATGCTAGTAATGTGTACACACACATGAATATTATTCGTCATTTTGCCAGAAATAGATCAGTTACTTGTGGTGATTTGAGTGGCGATAAACAAAACACAATTCCTCCCTTTTGCATGATAATCTTTGCTTCAATTATTTTTTCAAGTTTAAATATTCATCTTTTTATTGGTTTCCAAATTCAATGTATTCCATTATAACTATTTTATTAAAACTTGAAAAAATCACGACAATGCATGTATGCAGTAACATGACACGAATACCTATTTAATCACTTTTTTTCGAAGAGTCTTTTTTATGTTGTAAAGATATATAATAGATTGACTTGAAAGGTTAATATTCATATTTGAATGCAACGTATAAATTTCACCATTTTTTTTTTCAGAATATTATGTCGCCCGCCAGAACATGAAGATTAGTTTGCACTTTCAGTGGCCGGGAATCTATGCCAAGTGATTGTCTTAGCATCATTTATCTTTCTCTTGTAATGGCTGCACATACATCAATTCTTCTTCTTCTTGGGAGGCATCGTTTTTTATAACACATAAACAAATTGGTGCTCGATATATAGGCCTACCTGCGTTATATGATTTCATATTATCGCTAGCGCCGCCCAAAGTAAGAAATACGGGGGAGGTTACCTAGTTACCAGAATGTCTATTGAATCAGCTATGGTAATCTGCAGTCGTTTTAATGTCTTAATCAAATAATTTCGTAAAACTCAAATTGCAAAAAAACTGGAAACTTGAGATAAACGCAAATAATACAACCATTGTCATTTTTCAAAAAGGAAGTCTCGAACTAAGTTTCATTTTACATTAATTAACATCGAACATAAAATAGAATCATGAAACTCGTCAAGAGAAGTATTTACGGCCATCAAAATAACGTTCAAAATATGTTCAAGGTTCAAAATGAAGGTCACTTATAAGTCTGCAGAGTATTTAATTCAATAGATGTTTACGCTTATATCATTCTATTTCATCTCGTATTTGATGAGTGCTTGTGTCACAATGGCCGATTTATACATATAAATAATAAATGTAAGAAGCTGCGAAAGCGCTAAAGATTGCAGACCAGTTTTATTTTTTTTTTTAATATTCTAATTCAATCACAAGGATATTCTAGATTTATTTATTTGTCACATATTCCGTTTTTGCATTTTACAGAGTTTGCTCCCTTGCGAGTAGGTATCGATTGTTACGTCATAATTTTGTGAGCGTCGTTTTCACCGAAACGTAAGACGTCATGCTCGCAAACACATGACGTCACAATTAAAACCGACTCGCAAGGGAGATAACTATGTGCAAATACGGAATAGATATACAATGTACAAAATAAATATGATGTTGTTTAGTGGTCGATAAAATTTGATTTTTGAGACAATCCCTGAAATTCGAATTACATTCTTACTTGTCTGTGTCCGTACTCCGTGTCGGGCAAAATGGGTAGATGATAATTCATTTCATTTATAACTATGTACATGTGGATACATTTTACGACTTTTAAAAATACACGTAAGATGATTTCAATATCAACAATGATCTTAGTTCGGAATTCTGAGTTAATTTAGAACGTTAAATATCATTTGATAACATATTTGTTCTTGAAATAAATACTTTTGAGAAAATCAATATGACTATTGAGGCTGCTATATACTGCGCTTAAGCATATCACTACAGATGTTAGCCGTGCCATCCTATAAACCAGAATTCGCTTATCAAATCATTAGGCATTAAACAATGCACTATCGGTGAATATCAGACAAAATGTCGACTTCCAGCAATATTTTGATTAGATTATTTTGGGAGTGCAATTTGTTGTAAATGTTAAATACTAGCATTTTGGAATAAACCTGGTTAATGTTGATCGGTAGGAACCTATCAATGCAGCTATCGTACAATTATCAGCGATAATTAGATAATCTGCTCTCGCTCGTGGACGAATGATCTTGGATAAAATCTCTTGATAGTTCAAAAAATGTCCTTCAGCAAAGCTGTGCGTTATATGCACATTTTCCCTTTTTTTCCAATAACATGATATCTGTTAAAATCCAAATGATGCTTTATGAAATTAGTTTTAAAAACTTGTATCTAGTGTATTCAAATTATCAATTATTTTGTCAATTATTCTCCAGTTCCGGGTTGTTGTGAATGTTAGACCTTCTGTATAGCAGGTTGGTGAAGTGACTCTCTGTTTGAGCACATATTTACTAATTTTGAATGCTACTGTGGATTGGTTTACATGGTCTGGAACGTGCCAAGTCCATTATACACGTTTAACTAGATTTCAGGTGAAAATAATTAACTAATGAAGTGTAGGCCTATTGTCACTCGTAAATCGCTAAACACGTCAGTGTATTGATAAAAAAAATACGGACAACGAATCAATAACGGTATATCGTGGTTGACTATGTGGCTTTGAAGTTAGGCGTTGCTCTCTCTGTAATTTTCAAAGGACGTTTCTGCTTGTCAGTAATTGGTTAGTTTTTTCTTTTTAACTGTCTTCAGATTTACTATAAACAAGTCCAGTGGATATAACGACAGTGAAAGTAACACCTGAATGCAACACCTCGGAAAAACAACAAACTTTTGCTGCTGGCTGATATAACATGATACAACTGTAATATTGGTTGTCGTGAGTGTTAGACCAGTTATCAGTTTGCGGTATACCGTTTCCAAACGGAAAACGAATAATATAGTAGATAATTAACTGAACCAGGAACCAGACCCTAGTTCCGTTTAACTTAAATGGAAGTATAGGAACCATTACGCTGACAAACGAGCGGAGTTACGAATATTATGAAACCTAAATTATAATAGCATGTTTAATTACATATGTAATACAGCAATCGAACTTCGAGAATTTTAAGAACAATAAAACACTGACAAAATCTCTAACACAGAATCTGACACCCAGACGCGAGTTCCGTGTACGCTGTTGACCAGAGTTTGTGTGAAACGGAACTCTGGTCTGGTTACTAGTTCCGTTTTGTAAACGGAACTAGGAACTAGGAATTCGCAACCACCTTCAGCCCTCCTCCAAAATGTAAATTTTAAATAAGGTTTTGGAGCTTAAAAAGACAATTTTTCCAATGCAAATTATTTTGTTCATGTGATAAGACTTATTACGTTAAATATTATTTACTCAACCTGGTAGTATAGTACCGGAATCCGTGTCCATTGTTTGTGAATGTATAACCTCTAAATGTGTCAGACTGCATTTTATTCTAAGTACGACACGAGACATACCCATAACGTCTGTCTCCCGGCGTTTTACCTCTAACATTCAGACGTGATGTATGTATGTCTCATTGTTCCCTATTACATTTTTATATATATCTATCACTGTTGGAGCTGTAAAAACTCTTGGCTTTCTAAATTTAAACCTGCTGCTTTCAGACACCTTAATGATGTTTTGAAAGCACTCCTACAGTTAAACATCACATGAAACACACACTTTCAAATTAGACAGGGCAACCCAACTTTCTTCTTCATCACAAGGAACATGCGAACTAGCTTAAACATGTTTGTCCACGAAATAAACAGCCTTTATGATTGTATTCTATATTGTCCTGACATTTACTACATCTTTTGCCAAGTCAAGTTAAATTGATATCTGACATTTGTTTGGAATCATGACAGTCGACCATACGTAATGATTACCGCGTTTACACTAAGTAGGACTGTATCATTCCTTTTTTTCTAGTTAAAACGACTAAATAAAAGACAGAATCATTTCTTCTCTTCTCGTTAAGGCGACTGAATACAGGACAGTATCATTCCTTTTTTCATGTTAAAACAACTTAATAAAAGACAGAATCATTCCTTCTCTTCTCGTTAAAGCGACTGAATGCTGGACAGTATCATTCCTTTTCCCTTGTTTTCTTGTTAAAACGATAAATAAAAGACAGATTCATTTCTTTTCTTCTCGCTAAGGGGACTAAATACAGGACATTATCATCCCCCTCTCTTCTCGTAAAGGCGACTAAATACAGGACAGTATCATGTCTTTCTTTTTTTTCCTGTTAAAACGACTAAATAAAAGACAGTATGATTTCTTTTCTTCTCGCTTAGTCGTCTAATACAGGACAGTTTCATTTTCTATCTTCTCGCCGAGGCGCCTAATACAGAACAGTATAATTTCCTCTCTTCTTGTTTGGGAGACTAAGTACGGGACAGTATAATTTCCTCTCTTCTTGTTAGGGCGACAAATTACAGTACAGTATAATTTCCTCTCTTCTTGTTAGGGCGACTAATTACAACACAGTATAATTTCCTCTCTTCTTGTTTGGGCGACTAATTACAGGACAGTATAATTTCCTCTCTTCTTGTTAGGGCGACTAAGTACAGGACAGTATAATTTCCTCTCTTCTTGTTTGGGCGACTAAGTACGGGACAGTATAATTTCCTCTCTTCTTGTTAGGGCGACTAATTACAGTACAGTATAATTTCCTCTCTTCTTGTTAGGGCGACTAATTACAGTACAGTATAATTTCCTCTCTTCTTGTTAGGGCGACTAATTACAGGACAGTATAATTTCCTCTCTTCTTGTTTGGGCGACTTATTACAGTACAGTATAATTTCCTCTCTTCTTGTTAGGGCAACTAATTACAGTACAGTATAATTTCCTCTCTTCTTGTTTGGGCGACTTATTAGAGGACAGTATAATTTCCTCTCTTCTTGTTAGGGCGACTAATTACAGTACAGTATAATTTCCTCTCTTCTTGTTTGGGCGACTTATTACAGGACAGTATAATTTCCTCTCTTCTTGTTAGGGCAACTAATTACAGTACAGTATAATTTCCTCTCTTCTTGTTTGGGCGACTTATTACAGGACAGTATAATTTCCTCTCTTCTTGTTAGGGCAACTAATTACAGTACAGTATAATTTCCTCTCTTCTTGTTAGGGCAAACTAATTACAGTACAGTATAATTTCCTCTCTTCTTGTTAGGGCAACTAATTACAGTACAGTATAATTTCCTCTCTTCTTGTTAGGGCAACTAATTACAGTACAGTATAATTTCCTCTCTTCTTGTTAGGGCAACTAATTACAGTACAGTATAATTTCCTCTCTTCTTGTTAGGGCGACTAATTACAGTACAGTATAATTTCCTCTCTTCTTGTTAGGGCGACAAATTACAGGACAGTATACTTTCTTCTCGATTCGTAAAGGCGAATATATTACGGGGAATATCAGATCCACTCTTCATTTGCCTTTCATCAAATATTTCAACCGTTTTGTGACGGGAATACATGTACATTGCATAGATCGAAATTTTACACTGCAAAAACGGGATTATAATAAGATTAATAGCCTAATGGTTGCCTTACTTACACTTGTAACAACATGTCAAATGTGTTCAATAGCCTAATGGTTGCCTTACTTACACTTGTAACAACATGTCAAATGTGTTCAATAGCCTAATGGTTGCCTTACTTACACTTGTAACAACATGTCAAATGTGTTCAATAGCCTAATGGTTGCCTTACTTAAACTTGTAACAACATGTCAAATGTGTTCAATAGCCTAATGGTTGCCTTACTTACACTTGTAACAACATGTCAAATGTGTTCAATAGCCTAATGGTTGCCTTACTTACACTTGTAACAACATGTCAAATGTGTTCAATAGCCTAATGGTTGCCTTACTTACACTTGTAACAACATGTCAAATGTGTTCAATAGCCTAATGGTTGCCTTACTTACACTTGTAACAACATGTCAAATGTGTTCAATAGCCTAATGGTTGCCTTACTTACACTTGTAACAACATGTCAAATGTGTTCAATAGCCTAATGGTTGCCTTACTTACACTTGTAACAACATGTCAAATGTGTTCAATAGCCTAATGGTTGCCTTACTTACACTTGTAACAACATGTCAAATGTGTTCAATAGCCTAATGGTTGCCTTACTTACACTTGTAACAACATGTCAAATGTGTTCAATAGCCTAATGGTTGCCTTACTTACACTTGTAACAACATGTCAAATGTGTTCAATAGCCTAATGGTTGCCTTACTTACACTTGTAACAACATGTCAAATGTGTTCAATAGCCTAATGGTTGCCTTACTTACACTTGTAACAACATGTCAAATTGTGTTCAATAGCCTAATGGTTGCCTTACTTACACTTGTAACAACATGTCAAATGTGTTCAATAGCCTAATGGTAGCCTTACTTACACTTGTAACAACATGTCAAATGTGTTCAATAGCCTAATGGTTGCCTTACTTACACTTGTAACAACATGTCAAATGTGTTCCTGGCTAGAAATTAGCTAGCATCATCAGTACTGTCAATATTATAGATATATCTCTTACAAAGCATTATTTCATGTAGAAGTTTGAGCAAGGGTTAGTTTGTTTAAGAATCAAGAGAGACAATCGGATGATCAGCCCTCATGTATACTTATCTGTAATAGTACATATACATATATCTGATCTAATAAATTCCTTTGTCGCCACCATCAAATTCACTCATCAAATAAAGCTTTGATTTGTCTGTACCCACATGTGTTGGAATTATATTCCTTTGACATTTTATCTTATGAAATAATGCTTGAAATAAAAAATAAGTTTCGGCATTTTCTAACTTTTGTCTTTATTACATTTTAACTTCATGAGATGTGGTGAGGTGTCCATAATTGGAAAGAGAAACAGAAATGATTATATATGTACCATGATACCAACGTACATATATGTTTGATAAGGTTATGTGAATACCCAAAGGTGGCAATCTTTTAAATGTCGGCGTTTATTCTCGTTATCATGGAGTGAGCAGATTACAATGGCCGTCGTATGTAAAGTGCATATTGCGGAACTATAACACACGGCATTTCAAGTAATTGTGGTTAAACTTTAAATTGTCATTTATTTTCAGTAAGTATTTTTTTCCTCCATTCTCTCTTCTTCTTTGTTTCAAAGTTCAGCGACCGACCTACGCACAAACATAAATCAAGCTAAATTAGGAATGATCATTTTCTATGAACAGAAAGAAAACTGTTTGTGTGATCCTGACGCCATTAGATTCTAAAGTAATGGATGTACAACTCTGAGAAGACAAAACGTTCCTGTATTAAAAGTTTGTTCTGTCATGCATTTTTGGGGTTACTTTTTGAAATAATAAAAGAAGACTAGAAATTGTCATTGGATATTGACAGGCTTTTAACCGACATGGACTTACTGTTGTGTTCATTTGTATTAACGAACTTGATGACAAAAAACATTTATAATTATAAAATTATAATAGGTAATTCATAGTAACAAAATAAATTGCTCTTTTTATTCTCACGTTTCATGTGCAATATTAGGTCTATAAGCCTTCCAGGTCTTCACAAGAATTCGTTTCAATATTTTAGTTTTTGGGGTCCTGTGACCTTGAATGAAGGTCAAGAACATTCATATTTCCCTGCTGGCTTGTTTGATATGTATGAATGTTTGTAGATTTATTGTACAGTTGTCTTCTCTAAAATTAAATCAGTTTGAAATATTAAAAAGTGTTCAAATTAACCTAAAATAAATAAATAAAGCAATAAAGCTAAAAAAATACCGTGAAAAATTGTAAGCATTTGACTCTACCCAATGCGAAGAAAGGCGCATTATCAAAACGGCCACCAAATTTGTAATTCCTTAAAATGCATTTATACATAAAGGATATACCTTGTTTCTTGATGAATATTAACGTTTTCAACTTACGAATTGAAATATAGTTCTTATTCGTCAAGAAACAGAGGAATATTTTATTTATTTCCTTTTCTACCTCTTTATTCTAGGTTTAAACTAGACCACCTGATAGTTTCAGCTCTAAGTTAGCTCCACACATACATTTGGAACAGATTTCTAGGGAAAATAGCATAAAATAACCAAATGCGACACATTTATGTTCCAATAACTAAAAATGAAAAATTGATTAGAAAGATGTATGTAAAATTATATTTCTGACATTTCAAAAAAGGTTTTCCGCCAAAACTATATCTTCGTCGTAAATGCTGTGTTCTGATTGGTCAATATTGATGGATTAAATTTTATAATGTCCGGAACTCGCTTTAATCCATCTATTACCTGTCTCAAAAACTTACTAGTAATACTGATATCCCAACTGTCCCTCTCTACTATTATTATTGTAAAACAATGCAAGGCCAGATTTACCACTCCTGTCTTTAAATGCATTGCAGTTCTCTAAACTCTCATCTAAATTATTATATCATCGTAATCTTGTAGTTAGTCCTCGCTGCTCGTGTAACCAATCTGACGAAACTTCTGAACATTTCCTTCATAATTGTCTAAATTAACAACAAACAGGAATGGTATGTTTTAGAAACATTTTACCCCATGACTATGATATTAACAGTTGATTCTATGGCAACCATAATATACCCGATCAGTACAATGTAAATATTTTTGATACGGTTCAAAATTTTATCAGTCGCCCAAACCATTTCAAGTAGATATAGATACATATGTATCCATCAGTACTACTCTACTGTCCATCTTAAAACCAATCTGATCTTTTTCGTACATTGGTTACTGATGATCAAACTATGACGTACATTGGTTACTGATGATCAAACTATGACCGATTTATCAACAAATCTCTGGTTTTGCATGGTTGTAAAATAAACACCATTTTTCTCTACACTATCCCTGCACCCTTCCCTTTCCCGATCGACCAAAGCACTACAATTAGCACAGAAAATTCTTAGAAATCAGTACTGTCCTACTGCTTATAAGTTATATATATATGGAGACGGATTAACATAAATTGCACATTGTACTTGTTTCTGTATCAAACCTTTCCGTATATTGTACTGTATCGTTATTGAATTGTTAAACTAATATTGAGGGAAAAAGATCAAAAGTGATATTTTCACTCGAATGAAAATTATCACATGAAATCTTATATTTCACTCTGAAAAACGTTATAAAATTCCATAAACAAGAGGTTTTTTTGACAAGAGCAGATGGCAGCATGAAACACATATAAATTAATTTTATTTGAAAATCTCAAAATGTATTTTATCTAGGTTAAAACACATTAGCGAGTCTGAAACTTCAGAGAAAAACATCCTAAACAAAACAGTTCTAAAATATTATAAGGAGGATATCCCTTGTTTCTTGATGAATACCAGTAATATTTTTATCTCTTGGGGTGAGAACTTTGATATTTTTCGATCGTGCGATTTATTTACAGAAGAAAGACTATCACTACAAGTTCCGTCAAAGGTTATTTAGCCGTTGTATTGTACCGAGTTATTTGCCCTTGTTATGATAACGTCCCATTTTTGAGAGCATGACGTCATTTTTTTACCGAAAAGAAGTAATGTCGTAAAATGATAATGATACTTCAATTGTTAATGCTGAATTCCGATTTGTAAAAAGCGAGAGAAAATATCATATTTGACTGAGTAAAATGTAATAAAATATGATATTGTCAAACAAAGGACTGTTTTATTCCTAGCTAGTCCCTATAGATCAAACCAATATGTAAGAATAGCTTAAGTTACAAAATTAATATGTTAAAATATAGTTTGTCTTCCTGTGTCCATGTTGAATTGTTCTGAATACTAAATTTCTGTATTATTTGTATCAGACAGCAGAAAGATTTTGTCTTCCCCATTGTAACTGACCCCAATATAGACACACCTGATGTGGTATTGATGTTATTATCTACATAAAGAACATATCAAAAGTATTTAGAGATTAACGTGACTAGCATTTGGTGTCATATATAACATAAAAATCTATTCAAATTTATTTAATTTGCTACAGAAAAGATTTTTATATTTCTTTTTGGGACTCTTTTTTCTATGAAATCATTTTGTTGTTATCTCAACCAATCAGAAGCAATTTTACAAACGCCGACGTCATTTGTTGGTTTATGGGCTTATAACGTATGAGTTTTTTTTAATTATAGAATGATTATCTCATCAACCTACATGTATTGATATATAGAGAGAGATATATAGATTATGTATGTACTACTTTATGTACCGGAAAAAAATCATCGAGACACGATATAAGAGATTTCGATTACAGTATTCTTGTTCGAGTACACATGATAAACCATTTGTAGTTTGGTGTACACGTCCGTATCACAGCCTTAAAGTACACGTCGATTAAAGCTCATCAGCCAAGCTGTTTAATCACTAGAAGGTCTTAACAAACCCGATTAGTCAGGTCCAGATTTAGAAACCATACATGGCAATTAAACTGCTTTTAGGGGATACCAAAACCATTATTTCAAACCAGAATGATGTTCTTATAGTCATTTCTATCGAACATAGCTTATTTTAAGCTAATCCTGATCTGGCACAGAAAATGGACCATATTTTGTTTTTACATCTGAATGCTTACTGTTTATCTATTGGTTATACACAACATCAATGTTGGACAAATTGTATATGTATTGTCGCTTTCAGGGATTACTCTCTAAACCATAGTGACAATAATTACATCGAAAAACGGAAATACTACGCAATTGATCAGAATGCAGTTAAGCATTATTCAGTATAACGATTTTATTACGGGAAATACATTGATATAAATCCAGAATTTTAAAAGAGGCGTGAAAAGTAAAATTAAAATAAGGAATTTAAACATGTAGAAAAAAAATATTGAATCAAATGGCTGAAAGTAAAAAATGTCCAAATAAGCTCGCGGTTGATTAGGGTTTTGTTTTTATAAGTGCTTATTACATACATTGTACATTAGAAATGGAGGTGAGTGGACACGATAACGGACTTATTAGAGACGCAAAATAATTAGTAACGCATTATAAATAGGTTCCGTTAACATTTATACATGTTTATGAGTTGGTTGTAATTATGCTTTACTGTATAATGATTGGCGTATTGCAATAACTTTTATTTTGTGTCATTCTACGTTTACCTCCTAAAACAAACTTCAGTGACGCGGTACTATGACGTAACCGCTGGTACTCAGTAACGTTGACCGAACACATTGTGAATCTAAAGAGAAAAGAGAAAACAAAACAACAATAAAACCTGAAGATAACATATACATGTTTTATGAAACTGATCTCAAAGTTTAAATCATAAATATAAACTTTGAGATCAGTTTCAGTTTTAATTATTATAAATATAAACTTCTTAGACTCGTTTCATAACATCTCTTATGAAAAGAACATTGATTTAAGATCCTTTATTATATATCTCGCGCAAATGTTCAGCCGATCGAATCCCATCTCAGGTTAACCAACATCAAACACATTAATTCCATTATTATCATACTACCAATGTAAGACTTAATCACAGCGGACAGAACAGGTTCAGATAGACATTAGCTTACTATGAACTCATTTATGTAAGATTTATCATGTCTACACAAACTCCACATAGGGCTCAATTATACGAATTGCCCCATCTCAATATTCTGGATTTATATACATACAGAATGTATTAGATATTTGTATAATGCCCCCATTATATATTAAGTCTAGTCCTACAAGATGCATTTTACTGAAAACTGACGGAAATTATCTGTTTTAGAATTTTTCCACATTTGACATTCGACTAACATAATTTCGTGGCAAAATTTTGTTTTGATAAAGTACAATTTGCAACATTGCTCGCATTTTAAAAATAAAATGTGGTGTTTTTAACGTAAATCGTATATTTTGGCTTGTGACAGAATGACAAAAGTTGCAAACGTACTGTGAATCTCTTTTGTGTCGTACATAAGACAATCACCTTGTAAACTCCTCTCTTTCAAGAAAATTTAAAATGTTATGCCATATATAATGAAATCTTACTCATATTGAACAATTTGATTAGCATAACATCTTTTCTTCCTAAGCGTAAAACATGACGTCGCTTTTTTGTAAGTTCGCCTCTGATTGGCGGAGAAGTTATACCTCAAAGGCGGAGCGATGTCGAAGAGAAAAAGAGTCCATAGAGAAATATTCGAATTTCACGGAATGTGTTGAATCATACGGATTCATTACAACATATTTTAATTTTATGTTGTTATAAGATAGAAATAAACGTGTACTTCAATCCAGTTTTAGAGTATACTCAATACTACGGTTATCTCTATAACATACACACAATATACGTTAGCCTGTAGTAAAGATTTTGAAGTTCAAAACTAATATCACAGTCGATTCCTCTACTCAATAACAAATAAATTTGCAATACATGAAAACAAATTTTGTCAGTGTAGATATGTCGATTCACATTTAAACTGTCACTTAAACAAAGAAAAAACTCACCTTTAAGCATAATGTCCAATGTTGAATTTATATGCGCTGAATATTTACCTCCCTGTACGTGTTAACAATAACATTCATATTAACTCTCACATCGGCAGCATTAACGTAAATGTTTTAATGTCTTTGCCACGTTCAACTCAGAGTTTGGAGATTTAAAACAAATAACAGATTAACGATAGGAAGCTCATCTCTAGCGGCCATATCGCTCGGAAGCTTGCCTCTGTGTTGTGTTTCCTTTCTGATGTTTGATTCTGTATAAGAACCTTAGGGGAGATTGCCTTATATGACTCGCTTGTAGTAAACCATAGTTCTCTAATGACCAGTCGTTTCCTTGGCATTGTGTGTAATTAACACAGGTGATTTGAGTAAGTGGTTTGATAGCATTTCAGGTTAATTTAGCGAGAAATGATAACGAGCTATCTGTCGGCTGTTGTGTTAGATACACTCCTTGAGATAGAAGAGAAGTCCCTATTGCCGGAAACCATGGACGTAAGAGGGAAGTGATTCCTCCGTAATGTATCGTTTTCTCACGTATGACATGGTTTTACATACCACAATCCATTGATGCTAGATTTGTCATCTTGATCAAAATATGTTCCACGTCAATATCAAAACTTTTTTTTTCAAAAACGTTAAACCTTTCAGTGTTTTGATTTAATTATTCCGAAGCCCCTTTAAACAACTTGATTTGTAGAGTTTTGTTATTTGATGTTTTCTGGTAGATTTGATATCGTTTAAAGAAATAAGAGGAATTATCCGACAATGCTTGATGGTATTTGATCAATGGTCCGCCGGCGTCTAAGTTCACATCCACTCCGCTGGTAGGACAGGCAGGATTAGGTACGTGAAGTGCTTCTAGACTTGACATTCATCCCCTAATCGTATTTCATGAGAATGATCAAAACATTTATTAACAGCAATATCGATTTTTAGCCAAAAACATGTTGTAAGGACAAATTCGTATACATAATTTACCTAATATACACTTTGAAAACATATTTTTTCTAAACATTAATAGGTTGTCATATCAAATATTCACTTACTGATTGATATAAGATCAACAAAGCATGTTGAAATAGCGGGATTCCGTCAATTATATAACCATATTTAGATTGTTCGGAAACATGTTCTCTCCGGATCCTCTCAGCACGAAGCAAAATACATTTCTGAAGTCACAGTGTGGTGCAATTAGGTTTTACATCATAAGTAATTAAGAAAACTCATCCTCGCATTGTCTTATGTACAAACAAGAGATCACAGCACAAGGTTACAGGTGACCGTGTGAGTCACCTATATGATGAAAACCTTCGAGTGTTCACAAGGAATAATTTCTTTTGTGGTTCTATGCATTGGCTTTGATCAGTCATAATTGTGTTTCAGATTAATATTTCATGTCTTTAGTTTTAATACAGCTAGGTAAATTTATATAGAAGTTTCAATTAAAAAAAATCCTTTACCAACCTCTCATAAAGCATGACTTGTTGTCGTTTATAAGATATACTTTCATCTGCAAGACATTATATTGTACGTTCACTACAGTATGTATGTTACCGACGGGAAATGTTGGGGCAGAATGATTCGATATATATATACACATTTTGTTTTTTACAATTACAAATGGTGGTTATCTTATAAGCAGAGATACAAACGAAGTTCATATAGAAATCGAACATGTGAATAATCTCATGGATAGCAAATAAAAAAAATGACGTCATTGTTGAACTCTCTTTAGTTGAACTCCGCAGAATCAAGATGATGGTAATAGATAGAATGTATCGTTTTGCGATTAAAAGTATCGTGGTGTATTACCTATCAAAATGTAAATACAAACAATAAAGAGCTTTATATTTCAAACTCTCATTGTTACTAGAGTTCCTATATCATGTCTGTAATTCATAAATAACGAATTATGCGTATAACGATGTAAAGTCGTTTGTCCCCAGAAGTGCGTTATAACGAAGTAATATCGTTGGTCCCCAGAAGTGCGTTATAATGAAGTAATGTCTTTGGTCCCCATAAGTTCATTATAGTGCAGTAATGTCGTTGGACCTCGAAAGTTCGTTATAACGTAGTAAGTTCGTTGGTCCCCAGAAGTTCGTTTTAACGAAATAATGTATTTGGTCCCCCAGAAGTTCGTTATAACCGTGTTTTACTGAAGTGATGTTTTACCTGTTGTTTTTTTGTAAATGCTGATGTAGTTTAAAAGAAATTATTTTGTCAATCCTTTTGCTAATAATAGTTATTGAAAAAATGATAAAGCCGAACCGGTTATTACGAATTTCTGTATGTGTCTTTAACTCAACCAATTTTGATATTGGACCTTATGATTATCGGAAAGCTTAAACAAGAAATCTGTTGCGCTGTTCGGTGTTGATTTCTACATACTTGCTTCTTATTCATTTATTTACAATATTTACAATGCTGAATTTAATTCAATAATTTTGTTGTTATGCTTGCAATGGTTTTGGTCGCTTCCCGTGGTTTTAAATGTCGCTTATGCCACTTTTTTTTATTCTTTTACTTCTAGTCGAAGCCAGGATCAAAACATAAGTAGATATTTACTTGTTGTAACACTATCTATGGCTGATCTGTAGATTTGACACCCGGGTTTCTATTCCAACAGTGCAAACATGACATTTGTCTTGATCAGGTCCGTCTGGACTCTAATCATCCGCCAGCTTGACATCCTCCTGGATCTACAACACACCAGGGACGGTAATTGTCACACCCAAATACGGCTAGGTGACAGACCGCCAGACGAATGATTCCGTTATGAGTTATGTGTACCACTAGACGCCATAGATCAACTACATGTACGTCAGTTCCGTTACGTCAGTTCCGGTCATGAGAAATGTTTAATTATTGGATCATAAATCTACGTTAAACGAAACAATGTTCTTTCTAAGAAGAGTGATATATGTACATGTGTATTTCAAATAAAATAGCTTACGTGCACATATACAAACAAATTTGAAACTATATCCACGACCCATGTAAATACTGTAATGATATTTAGTCCGAGAAAAGTTCGATATTGCAACCATGGCTTATGGATGTGGTAGATTTTGAAATACATTCGTTTGGAATCTTTATAAACTTAACCGGGAAGCCTGTATATGAAGTTTGAGACAGATCCATTTAGTTTTGAGAAATAGCAATAGCAAACTTCAACCATCAAAATCCAAGATGGCTGTCTGTCGGTCTCATGATGGTAAGCTAAATATAAGGATGATGCGGAAATGGCTTTAAAGTCAACAGTGTATACGATCATTACCTACGCATGCTGTCTTCCTACTATCCGGGAAAGAAGCAGGGAAGCGAGTTAATTTTAACAGAAAACATTCCAGCATGGATTCGATGAGACAAATACTACCGATAAAGGGAGTTGTTCTGTATTTGTCCGCCGGTGATGTTGGATTGTTTTAGAGTTAATTTTAACAGGAAATATACAAAGGATAGCAGGGTTTGTTCTGTATTTGTCGGTGCTTGTGATGTTGGATTGTTTTCCTGTTTTAGATATTGAGCCGGAGACATCGGTGTGTTTTTGTTTTGTTTTTGCACCAATTCACACATGACAGCAAGTAATGTTTGACATTTTACTTAACTATATATACTGTATGACAGCTTGTGTTATAGCAATGCTACCATCATGCCATCGTTATTGCTATTTTTGTCTATTTGAAATAGTTATTATCATAAAATGGCTTCTGAAGTATATCTGTATAGTATAACATTGGTGAGAAACCTATGGTGGTACATTTTGGACTTATACAATACTATGATCTATCTTAATGTTCTTGCACACCCGACTTCACATCTGAATTACTCGACATCTTCAGTGGTCGACATCAAATCTCGAGCACTTGGCATATTATCTCGATCACTCAACCTATTACTAGTAACTCGACCACACATTTTACAGATCAAGTCAGGACGTTAATTTGTGTTTTCATGCCGCATGATTATTTTAACATTGATTCATTTTTGTTATTAATTAATAGAATAATTTAAAGGATTTGCTGAATCTGTATAATAGAAATGTATTTGTGGCGGAAATCTCAATTGCTCAAGAATTACGCGAAATCTAATTGCGATACGCGACGGATTTTATACTTTACATTTTAATCTTGGAAGGGTTCATCCTATTGCATAAAAAGTCAATTGAACACAAGCCATCACCGTAATGGTCTTAGTTTTGCTTCTAACCTATAATCTCGGGGTCTTACCCACCAATAATACGATGTAGAATCTTATACGGATGGTTAAGGATATACGATTCTTATTCGAGCTTTATCTCCTATACCTGCAAGAAAAAACAGAATGACTTACCGTCAAGACAGATAATATTTATAATAAGCAGAAATGAATATATACAGACATCATTGCTTTTCTTGCCTTCATTATCACTTTCGACGAAACTTCCTATTGAGAATTGCTATTCGTTATCTAACATTCTCGATGATTCTTTTACGTTGCCATTTTCTATTGTAAGTCATATCGATAAAATTAATATATAAATGAACAATTTGAAAAATCAATTTGCAAAATTCGGCTTATCAACCCGAACAATATTGAACATTCTGATAATTAATTCTATACCGCTCAAAAAATGTAGCTAAAATTCACACTTAAGAGTACGGATATATTTCATTGTACTTGGTTGTGTTAAAAATCTCTTCTCCGTTAGGCGCAGTTGCGACATTATCAAAACCTCTCTCTGGTCGGATTCTTCGTGAAGAAAGAAGGCGTGGCTTTTGAAGCCTCCGACACTGCACAAGAGCTTTATAATTGTCTCAAATTATTACGGTTTTGCAATTTTGTATAATTATAACGAGATTGCCTGCTAATAAGGCCATAGAAATAGGTCCAGATGGCCGCAGGGGCCTACATGTTGGTGTTCGACTATAAATCATCTGGAGCTAATGACGTACGTGGAGGTATGTGACTTTACCATGACCCTAACGTCTACCAAACTGATCTATATCTTATCATTGAAGCGTCAACAATTGGGGGCTAATTAAAGAGAGGAAAGTAAAATCAAAGGAAGAAAGAAGCATATATATATATATAACAACTCTCTTAAACTACAATTCACAAGAAAATGACATACATCAGACAAAGGTTTCTCTACGAAACATTTGAGTCGTTGTTTCAAAAAACTACAATAAATAATAATTAAGCATTAAACTATCTTCCTATGACATCTATGGTCTATATATTTACATTAATTTGTCACTTCTACTATATAAACTAACCAAGGCAAAGTGAAGTTTATGACGGTATAACTGACACCCAAATTGTGACCATTATGACGTCACTAATACTGACGTGGTGACATCAACTATCAACGTCAGAATGACTGTTCCATCTCGTGGATTGAATCGACGTTGATAGACGGTTTTCCTGGTCTAGCTTATACAATATTAATGCAGAGACCTGAAAATGAGTTGATAATAAATAAAGTATTAAACCATCCTCATATGGCAATCTATGGTCTAAATTGATGCCAAAGCTTTGCAGACAATCATCTCATAATGCGCTAGAGCGCATTATGAAATTCTAGCGCATTATGAAATTAAAAGCTTAAATAGATGCCAGAGCTTTGCAGACAATCTTCATAATGCGCGCTAGCCCTGGTTGTAATTTAAATGATGAAGACCACTTTATTTTAATCTGTATTAATTATCCAGCTATATATATATATAAAATTTAATATGTATTAGCATTTTATTGGCTTAACCTATCTATGTACAAGTTAATAAAATTATTATGTTACGATTATATAAGTGATTTTTCGTAAATTAGCAAAATTGATATTTAAGCCGATTAAAACACGATCCTGACTTCAATCATGATTTTAAGTTAGATTTTCTAGTATTATATACAATGAGTTGTAAGTTGTGTTCGTAGCTTAATACAGTTAACCAATATTATTTCAGGAAAATTTACAAAATATATGATAGTGTATGATTGTGATAGTTTACAAATATGCAATGCAAGGACGTACTGTGATTTCGAATGTATTTAGCACAACCGCTGAACAATTATTAGAATAGTGTTTGTGTTGTTTTTTTTTGTGTTGAGTGAAATATTTGTAATTACTGCATCCAATGAGTTTGATAACGGAATAAAATTTAAATTTGAATATGAGTACAGCTTCATCTGTCCTTGCCGGAAGGAATTGATATTGTTTCGTCATCTGCTTCATAGCGTTACATCATTATTTCAACGTAAAAGACGGAATTTTAGTTTACAAGCTAATGACGACACAATCAGTATTCACGCATAGTATTTGTAATATACAGATATGTACGGACATTATTTCTGTTTTGCCTTCATTGTCAGTTTTGATGACGTTTTCTATGGAGAATTGATAAAACGTTGTATCTGGATATTAAGAGAACAGATACAACAGCAGTTATAGGGACCACAGCACCAAACTAAATACATATTTCTGGAAATATCCAAATATCATTTTAGGCTGAGGATTCCATAGGAGAATGTTTCGGAGTCTGCTCGATAGGTATTCAGGTTGGATAAAAAATCTTTCAAGTCTATTTTGTCAGGGAGCGATACCACAGAGAATAAGTTTTTTTTGCAATCTGTGGTCGATTGTTGGTGTGGAAATCAAATTTTTAAACTTTTCAAATCACAGGGTGTATGAGATGACCTTCTTTGAAATCAATATCAGAGGACCAGACTTGAAAACTCCGTTTAACCTGGACAGTGGCAAATTTTAACAGTATATCGTCTGTGGAAAGCCATTTGGTCGTGCGGTCTGTGTACTATATATAGTCGAGTGAACGTTACGTAACAGTCTACACAGATCAGTGACTCTTCCATCCCTACCGGAATCAGAGTGATTTATGTTCCGGTATAATCTGATGTGCTAAGTAATATACGTTCCACACATGTTGTAAGAAGCCTTTCCAGTGTTCTACCTTTGTTCCCGACATATATATGTTTTCTTCTCTCAATATAATCTACAGGATTTCATTGACATCAATCTGCACGCATGCGCGTGGCAGTGGGAAGTCCGACTACAACACCCTTAATATAGCTTGTTACGGTGACGATGGACGTCGTAGGTTCATCAAGATATCAATGAAAATCAACTGAATTATTTTGAAACTTACACAGGCTATTTCATAGAAATGCCGCAGCTCCGTTTAGAAAGTTTATTGTGAAATGAGATGACCTTTCATATATATAAACTAAAAAATAGCTAAATAGACTTAATGTTCATATGATAGACAAAACATTTATTTTTCACTAATAGAGCAAAATGAGTTTTCATTGTTATGAATTAGAAATCCAAACTTTCCGGAAATTTTTCATTGACTAAAATTCAATAGAATACATAAGCCTCGCAACTCTTGTTCAACAGGTTGGTGTCTAGAAGAAGTAACATCGTTCGATAAAACTGCAGTGGCTGACATATTCAGCTGAAATAACAAGAGAAAACAAACGCACACAAGGCACTCCATAACTCGTACAAATAACACGATGTTAGCATTGCTAATAATAATTCTTCAGAGGATGATTCATTTCTAAGGTACCCTTGTCCATTGGGGTGATTGTAAAACAAAACTAGATGGCATATAATCATCAGCATATACCAGATTTAGTAGTATTAGATTTATGGTGACTAGGAACGTGAATTATTTACAGAAATATATACAGTGGACCCGCGATAATCCGGACGCCGATAGTCCGGAAAACTCACAATCCTGACGGAAATGTCAGGGAACGGATTTCCGTAACGTTATTTATACCAACTAGTCCAGAAATTCGGATTCCAAATTAGGAACTCCATTTTGGGAATGGAATGTAATTTTCGTTAATAAATTCCCGCAATAAACCGGACAAACGTTAATGTCTTTGAAGCGTGTATCTTAATAAACATGATCTAATTCCTATTGTTGTTTGGATTATCATATTAGTGTCTAACTGTCTAAACTACAAAATACTCAAACGTACATTACCATTTGCATAACATCAAAAAAGCATACCTTTAATCATCATGGTAAAGATATAAGTTATACACATGACTTGACGATAATGTATGTTTCAGTGAAACCACACTATAGACACGTGCCAAGTCGCATCAGCAGGGATTAGTTATTGTATTAAACGGAGTTCTTCACGATCAAGCCTACGATTTCACCTTTTTCACGTTGTCTTAAACTGTTTACTTTTAAAATAGTGATATTGACTACATGGAATGCTTTTAAGACGACAATCTAATTTAGAACTCAATTTCTCGAGCACAACTTTGCCCTTGTCACGACAGATTCTGATATTTTACCCGTTTAATTAACAGAAATTCCAAGGTTGGCCCGATTCCCTTAAATAAACAAAAACGTCCTGGTATAATATCAAAACTAGTTTTTTATCCATTTCCATTGCTTGTGCATATCTTTGATAACTTTGATTTAAGTTACAGACTGACGAAGTTATTGAAATTGGTTAGCGTGCGAAATAGCCATTTAATCTCTCAAATGTCTAGAGCCGTGCTAGAAATGGATAAAATGACAACGACAGTAACATTACTGACACGAAACAGGCTTAATAAGTCGAAAGTTAGTTCCATTCCTATTTCTTTGTCAGAAATTTCATCATTGATTAATTCATTTTATGGAAATATAGTAGAACCTAAAAGTGAAGTTGACATTTTAATGAATCCATTTGAAGGCGGATTTAAATCGCTTTTTCACGGAATTGCAGTTTAAATTAATGACGGCAAAAATTATGTTCCATAAAACGAATGAATAAGACATTAGAACGTCAATAGAACTTTAACCACTCCATTCTTAAAATTAATTCTAGTTACCATGACCAACAAATGACATTTCATTTTACTTTTAACCAGTGTAACGGAATTATACACTTTAAAATTAGATTAAATTAGCAGAAATTTAAATTTTATTTATGGCACTTTGCTGATTTAGGAAAGTGATATGATATTTTCGAATGGCAAGGGACTTTAATGTTTAACGTCAGGAATTTGGACAAAAACCAATGTAAAGCATCGCAACTCTATTTTCTATTAATGAAAACTATTGGGAAGCATTAATATCGGCACAATGTTCGCATACAACATACTCCCGTTATTTACTAGGTCAGAGGATGATATTTAGTGTCTTTAAAAAGTGTGGTATTTCACTGGATGCTATCTAGACTGTGTGTTTTTTCACTTACTTATATCTAGTGTCCATACAGCAGGTGAAATTTCACTTGATAACAAGTGTTTAGATACCACATGAGTTGTCGGTGGTCGATATCGGTAAATCATTAGCAAATATCAAATACCAACTATGTTTTCGTACCATCTCCATCTTTTGAAATGTAAATAAAAATGACGTTCTATTGTTCCTAGCTTGTATCGATAAATACAAATGAGTCCGTGCATTTAAACCTATGTTCCTTGTTGTTTTCCACATTACTATCCTACCGTAATTATACATTATAATATTGAGCACCTTTGATATTGTTTTAATGGCTAAACACGTGCACATTTAATGTCTGTTAGTAGAAGGTTTTCACAGTTCTATTCTATATTTAGTGTGCTATTTGTTCTAGAGTACAATTTCCGTTTCCACTTGGTCGCTTTTTTGAGAATTTGTACCTTTTATTAGTTGGTTTCTTTCATTAGGAGGTATGTCCTATTACGAGCAAGGGTCATTCAATGACGGCCTCCCATGTGTGTAAAGTGCTGCAGTGTATGGAGTTCTGTATGGTTTGAAAGACTGCGGTATATTCGTGTTGTCTCTCCGTGTAATAGCGAAACTCTTGTCCTTTATTTAATAGTGCTATCTCACTGAAGCAGACGCATGCCACAGAAGAGACTGAAAAGGTACATCCCATTTGATCACATTACACTGACAATGGACAACTATCAGTCGTCTAACACCCTTTATGCTGCATGTTAAGCAGGAGCAGAAACTACACGTTTGATAGACCATTTGTGTCTCCCATAGGGAACAAAACCCATAGACTTCCTCACAGAGGCGAGCCCAGAATTGAGGAATATCAAGGGAGACATTAGAAAGAAACATGTCAGTTAATGAAAATTTACCATTGACGACTAGGTTAATTGCAATTTGTCAATGTCCAGAATTTGAACCATGACAAAATTATATAGCCACTTACCGTTGGTTCGGACATGGTTACTGAAAACAATGTCTAGAACGAATGATGCTTTCTGTTCTGTATTTATCAAACCAGGGGCATTCTTTCTTTGTTTCCTTTCTTTTTAAAATATACATAAAAGTGTTAATTTGTCTGTTCCTCAGTTTTTTCTGACAATTTGACCAGACACGACAGTCGCATTATTAACGGACAAAGCCGTAATTACGTAGTTATATCCAAGAGAGTTCGTTTGTTCGTTTTTCTTTTTATTGACAGATCTACTTATCAAAACAGTATCTCTCAATCTGTAATACAACTTATAAACTTTTCACTGTGTTGTTGAAGCTAAGTATATTTTTAAAATGATGTGATGTGAGGACATACACATGGGTTATAAGAATAATATTGTCAATGTCAAGCACGTGAATAGGGTCGTATATATGTTTTAAATCATTGTGTATTTTACATGGCAAACATTTGCATAATAAATATGTTAAACACTTAACTATGGATTAACTTAGTTAATATTAAAATAAAAACGTTAATATTTTTTAAAATGCAAAATAGCTTCTTCTGCTCTTTTTTACAACAAGAAGCCCATGTGCCTTAACGGTCACCTGATATTTGATACAAAATAATTATGTAATTTACTAGGCATCTCATTCTTTTGTTCACGAAATAGGAACATGCATCTAAAGGTCTACATGCAAAGTTTCATTAAGCTTGGTGCATATTTACTCACATTACCGTGCTCACTTAGTTCAATAATTATCATTGCAAAGGGCAATAACTCCGTAAATAAGTTAGAGTCGAATCACGCTTATTTTCAAATTTGTTCAAGATATTTCCAATGTTAGCTATATAGTCTATATGCAGAGTTTCATTAAGCCCGGATCATATGATTCAATAATTATAATTGCAAAGGGAAATAACTCCGTAAGTTACGATATAATCAGGTCGATTTTCGAACTTGTCCGAGATCTTTCCAAAAAATTGAGTTCATATTTATTCAAGTTATCGTATTCACGAGGTCCCATAATAATTATTGGTGCAAAGGACAATCACTCCGTAAATTATCATTGGATCAAGCTGATTTTCGAACTCGATCGAGATCATTCCATTGTTAGTTTAAGCTCGGTTTATATTTACTCGAGTTATCGCGTTCACAAGGAAATGTTAACGCACGACGTACGACTGACGACGCACGACGACGGACAAAAGACTATCGAAATAGGTCACCATGATCTATGGTCAGGTGACCTTAAAACTCCACTTAAAGAAGTATTTTGTTTTCGTAAATGACCAGCATAAGTTTTAAAGTATGGTTTAAATGATACGATGACGTCAAAACAAACAACTGGGTAAGGAACCATAAACCGATTTTCTAGGTTCCTAAGACAGCGACTTCTCTTACTTTGTTACGTTATCACATAAAAAAAACAACATCTACTAGATTTTTTTGGAATGTCAAATGTAGAGATCATGCAATCAAACATAACCTTATATTAAAGCTATTACATTCTAAACCGGAAGCTCTCATACTATGCGTCCGAAATATGACGAAACAACCAATAAGTGATTAGCACTATGGGAAGATTAAAACCAAACACATAAGAGGTAATTGTCATGGCTGTTTGACTGATATGGTTACCTCAGCTACAGACAAACAAATTACGTTTATTGCAAACAGAAAGGCACGGCGTGAGAATGGGAAGGGAATGAGAGGGCGTTTAGGAAGAATAATTTTGACATGTTCTTCTGCAGAAACAAGGTGGCGATGTCTTATATAAAAGTTATAAGATTCCAAATTAACCTATCTTCACAATACAAGCAGTCGCACTTAATTTTTTTTATTAAAACTCGTTTGATATATTAAATGATTTTAATCATTTTTATGTTAGTTTTTTTTATATTTTTATCATAATGTACACATTTTATCTCGAATACGAACTAATAAAGAAACGAAAACAACAAGTATATAACAACAAGATATATAATAGAACGTTATGAATACGAACAGGTGTACGACAACCATTTTAAAAGGTGTTGCATTGTCTGAAGTTCGGCTGAAATTACCTTATGTCAAAGAAGTTCTGTCTTATAATGTGAAATTAAGATTCGATATCGACTAAACTTTTTTTCAAAATAAGAAAAACCCAGACAACCCTAAATATTATCGCATCTTTTGAATTATGGAATCAAAATGTTAAGATCAATTCAGATTGTAGTTTCAGGAATATTATCGTAAAGTTTCAAATGTTTCCCTTCCTAAGATCCATGATAAATAGAACTAGCCTTATACAAATATCCTATACATTCCTATGGTGGCAATAACACCATTTGACTGTATTCACATATACCTGGATATGATATTAAACATTTATAAGAAGTTCTCTACCTGTACGCAGCGTTTTATCTTCGTGATTTTACAGTCTCTTACCGCGATGTATTTCAGACGGCATCTCAGTCGGATGTATCCGAGAGGCTCTTCTCTATTACTAAAACAAATTTAACAGGCTTTTTAAATGTTTGCACTTCTTAGCCATCTGCAAGCAAAGGACTAACGAAGCAGCTTGGTGACATCGATAAAAGGAAACGAAATACGTAATCATTGATATCATCGTTTGATCCATGGAGTTTGAGGACAACTCTTTGAAAATGTTGTCATTAATTGTCACTGAAGACGTGAACATTCTGCCGTCAATGTTGTTATTATGCGTAAGAGGAAATGTGCTAGAAATAAGAGGCAAACAAACATTTTATCGATACCTCACGGACTCGAAAACCATCAGCACCTGTCGAAGTTTTAAATTTGTCACTGCAAAACAACGGAAATCTAAAACAAAATCCTGATAACGGTGAAAATGGGGGAAGTTTTTGCAATTATCATTCATATCAAGTTCATTTCCACCTCACCATTTTCAAATAATAAAGGAGAAAAATACAAAAAAAAAATGGTAATTTGTTTGAAACCAACTCATTCTTGTCGTGATTTCCGCTTCATTTTGAAAGGGACCATCCCACGAAATCCATTTTATACAATGTATTAATATTAATTGTTGGATGGTTGTAATGTTGACCCCATCTCTACCCCCTATCGTTATTGGATCTGACATGAGAGTAACAATGATGGTTCAGGTAGTAGTCTGGTCTGTTATTCAACAACTCTAGTTAACAAAACATATTGCGAGGGTGCGATATGCTCTTGCCGCGGTTGCCAAGTGGGTATGATATTCCGACATATTACCACAAGCCATCCACCTCTGGGTCCCGAGTTCAAATCCCATGTGTGTCAGTTGCCAGGTACTGACTGCTGGGCGGTGGTTTTTATCTCGGTACTCCAGTTTTACTCCACCACCAAACCTGGCAAGTCCTTAAATTGTGCACTGGCTGTTAATAGGACGTAAAACTATACAAACCAAACCAAGCAGAAATTTGATAAGGAAGATTTTTTTTTAATTAATTCTCTATAAGAAAACATTACTACAGAAGGTAAGTGAAACACTTCAATTAAGTGATTTCATCTGTAATTTTTCTAAAAAAAAAAAAAAAAAAAAAAAAAAAAAGCAGAATTGCACATATATACGAGTTAAATATTAATAATTATGTTAGACTATCGTAGGCCTCGACTGATTACTATCATATGATATAATAACACGCCATGAAACACACCTGTGATATAAACCAAGGCCTACTAATCCCACACTGTAAACCCCTGTCACTAACATTTCCTGATTACTGATGTAGAGTCCAGCTTCTCAGCAAATCTTTATACCACTTCCGGCGGCTTTTTCAATTTCCATAATGAGTAGAGAGCATTAAGACGTTTGATGTGGTAGTCAGCTAATGAATAAAGCCAAAGAGCTTACGTGACTGATCTGGTCATTCCTCATCGCGTGCTATTGTTTGGATAGTATATGAGGTCTATAACTAATCAAGATAATGGTTGTGTTTGTATTGAACTTAAATCACCATACACTTACATGTTAACGACGGAGACAAAGATGAGTGATTTGATAGAGTACAAAGAAGTGATTTTCTGCATCCATATACTACTGATAACGAAAGGACACTAAAAAATATGTATTGTGCTAGGAAAATATATGAAAACAATTTTGCGAAATCTTCAAATGTCTTTCTAATAGGATAAATTCATAAACCTGAATAGTAAATTTTCATTTTATTGGGTAAATGCCTGCCCTGGATTCATTACAGAATTCGAATTTAAGCCATAAATCGCTCAATCTTTATCAGATTGGTTGGAATGCAACCCGTCACCAGTAATCAATGGCTCTAGGCAGATGTGTTGTGTATTTGGTTTCGATTGTACCACTTTATCTCGACCACAGGAATCTGTATAGCAAAACAGTCTTTTATTATCGCTGATCAATTCAAGTGAATCATTTTAGAATGAAAGATTTATTTCACTTTGAATAAAGTTTTAACCTGAGTACAAATCGCTTTCAAAGGGGATGCCGCGCAGGGAGATTCGATTTTCGTCAATTCAAACCACTTCACTTTCAGAAGCAGATAATACAAAGGATAGGATGTGACGTCATAGGTATAAATACTGTTCAAAACAGCACATGCTGATTTCAATCTGTTCACAATGTCAAAATCAGAGAAAGCTTAGTCTATTATGTATATATAAAAAGGTTAGAAAATAAAGGAAGTGACTATTGAAAATATGGACAGCCAATACCAGCATGAGAAAAATAACAACTGGAGATGAAACTCAGAGAAGATGATTCCAATTATCTTCTTTTTAAAACACTTAACACTTCAGAAGAGCGTATTGAGTGAAGCCATATGGATCACTGTAATTCAAAAGTAGTTCTTTATATTTTTTTCGCGAACCTAACTAACAGGAAATTTGTGAATTTGAAATGTCTAAAAATTAAAAGGATGATTACATGTGTATGATTTGTCCTTGTACTGAAGGCTGATGTAATTACAGTAGTAAGAATGACGTAACCATATAGTTAACGCTGGAGCATCACTATCACAAGGTCTGTACATAACTGTAAAAGCATAATGTCATGTGGATGTATAGATGTAAAGTAAACCCAAGAACACTCAGTGTAATTACCACGACAGACTAAGGATTTGTAATCGATTACAGTGTACGTCTAATTAAGAAAAGAACACGGAACAATAGATAGGACTGTCACAGAATAAAGATGAAAATCAAAACCCATATATCCGTTTGAATCAGCAACAGAGACGGAAATTGGGTGTATGATGTCAAATGCTTTCATAACCTCACTTTTACTGCTTCACGATATCGTTACGTCTCTGGTTCATGGATCTATGGTACAAAATGCAGTTCTTTGACATAGATAAAACAAGAATTCAAAGAAAAGGCAAATAATTGTAAAGGGAATAATTTATCGAATACAATTGACATTTTGTAGATGATTTAGCTTATTTTTGTTATCATTATAAGTTTTATATATACATATATATATGCATACAGCTTTGAAAACAGCAAAAACATTTAGGCATTGCAGGAAAAGTAATGCATTCAAAGTTTAAAAGAAAGTTTAATTTCAATCTGTAATGGGTACGACGATGTATCTAATGCATTTAAATGCGAGTTTGATTAAAGGAAACAGGCTTGATTCAATACAAAAATCGATACCTGACGTTGATATCACATTAGTAGAATGAAGCTGAATTAGCATTTGAGTAATTACTTTGACTTTGCGTCTGAAAGATAATATCATTCTTGTTAAGAACGAGGTTGATTTTCCAAAAGGGAAAGTACACTCCGGTCCATATTAAGGTTAATAAATAAGATCCCATTCCAATTAAAAAAAAACTGGTAACTTATTCAGATTTAGATTTTTACGTGTAATTATTTACATCGTAATGAATTTTGATAATGGTATTCTTAGATTTATTGGTTTTAATGTTAATCATTTCATTCTAAGCCAAAAGAAAAGAAGATAAGTTTTTAGTTCTTAAAAAATCACAAAAAGTAACTATTATAACTTATATATATATCCCATTCGACAGAAAAGGTACTTGAATATGTATCTATCCCCTTTGTACGATTTTACGATGCAATATGTAAATCAGCTGGATTATACGGAAAATATTTGAAAAGAAACAGGCTTGCACATAGATCGCTGTAAAAGACACTGTTATTAATGTATTAATTGTTTTAGAAACAAACAATCTAGAACATAGATGCAGTTATTTTCGGAGATTATTTCAAAAGAAACAGGCTACGGAGAAGATCGCTGTAAAATAATCACGGACACTACTGTATAGGAAAATGAACATGCTAACGTAATTCTATATAATAAAGCATAAAACATCATTGGAATTTTATTTCGGGATGTAAGGATTTGTCTATCATATCAATCACAAGGAACTAGGCAGTCGTTATAGCATAAATATTGAAACCTTCATGGAACTCAAAACTGACAAGCAACAATGTACTGAGAGAAGAACAATCCAAAGATGATATATGAGTTAACAAAACAATTAATCGACATTACTACGATAATGTGAATTGCAATTTTAATCCCATAATATCAACTATTACTTCATGCCTCTCACTTATTATTGCTGTTCTGATGCCGCCATTTTGTTGTAGCTATACACGGGGTGTCGCTAACATCGCCGACAACACTTACCCTTCCATGGATGACCGACTTGACCTATGGTGCAGGAGCTTTGTTTGTTTGTGGTTTTTCTTATACACAACTTGTTTTAAAATAGCTGTATCGTAACAATGTATAGTATGTATAGATTGAACCAAATGATATAATTGTTTCATCCGATTATTAGTATGGTAAAGTTTTTTTTGAGGTTTTTTTTTTTTTTTTTTTTTTTGTGGTTGTTAAGGTACATGTACCGTTATATGGTAACTAACACTTCTTTTCAATTTTCAAATCTTCAAACTTTTTATTCAAACTTCAATCTTACTGATCAAACCTGTGAGCACAGTAGAGATTTTATATGGTAATAATGACATATTTATGTGATTGCTATGGATGAGATTTGTTGCTAAGGCGCATAATAGTTACATTGTATTTTCCTATACCATTTTTTTATATTAGCAATATTATTGATTTTTATCCAAAAAAGTAAACACTGATACGTTTTTATATGGCAAAAAATACCAATTGGTGTGTTTTTGTCGTGGGGTTGCTAAAGATGAATTTTGTTACAAGGAACTAATGTTTCCTATTTGATTAACCTGTTTTCCTGGTGTCACCAACTATGCTTACTTTTTACAAAAAACAAAAACAAAAACAAAAACCAATTGTTAGTATGTTTTTATTTTGCATGCAATATCATTTTTATGTGTATTTTTGTGGTTGCTAGGGGTATTTTCTGTTGTCAAGGCAAACTATTGATGGTTACTAATGCTTTTTTCAATGCATTTCTAAATTTGAACAATGTCAATGATTATGAAGCTTTTCATGTGCATTGAATGTCAGAAACTATGACTCACAAGGCAATAAATGTCAAAATACAGTTATTTGTTGTATTTCTATGGAAACCATATTTAAGTAAATGGCGGGAAATAGGACCACTGGGATTTGTTTTATTTGATTATTTTACTGAAACCAATCCAAGTAATTTTTGTCGGATCTGAAGAAAATCCGATGATAAGGGAGAAAATTAATTTCATGGTGTTGAATATTCATATCTTCCTTGTAGAAGGCATTATTTTTATCAGAAAAAAAATCATCTCATTCGTGCTCTTTATTCTTCGATGTCTGAAATGTCGGTCACTTTATCTACATTTTTTTATTGTGATTACGTAATCTTAATTAAATCTACACGATTCAGTAAAAACATGCATACAAACATGCATACGAATAATTATCATGTAAGTGCAGCACGTGCAAAGAGTAAAGAATACACCAAAGAAGAGATATTAGCTAATTAATTTAATTATAACAATATGCATTGACACTTGTATAACGAGAAGAGTGTTAATATCGTTAGAGGAAACCCTTTTTTCTACACTTCGTGTTTACACAACAAAATATTAATAAGCCCTGATAGCTTACGAACAAGCAGAAACTTCCAAAGCTTTTTATCAAAAAAAATGTTATTTTCATTTTAACTGAAACAACAACATCATCAAATGTTCATCGTTATAAAATAGACTATAATTTTGATAGGTATAGACGTACTAAACTATCTATTATATTGGAATAGACTATATTATTGAGTTTGGAATAGTTTTGTGGGTAATACGTTTGGTTGCTGGGTATATTTGTTGCAGGTGTTTTGGTAATGCCTTAGCTAAGTGGCACTTCTACCAGATGTATAATTTGATTATGTCTGATGTTACGCTGAGTGTTGTTCGGTGCACAAGGGCCTTCTATATGATCTACATCACTGTTGTCTTTAGCAAGTTTCCCCGTACAAAAACTCGGCTTTGACAATGACATTCGTGAAACTGCGTCTTGTAAAGCTTCCCATTTTGTGTCGCATACAACGGAGTCACGAAGGCAATATACATAGAAAGCTACCCGGTGGTAATTCTGGTGGCAGCGATGGGTTTGACAGTGGCGACGACGTTAAGTTTTATCTCTATAACTTAAAAAGTATGAGAGGTAGACCACCTAATCCAAGGATATAAAAATCATATATATAAAAAATCTCTTTTATGGTTTGGACTGCCAAAGTTCAACTATTTACCTTTTGCACTTACTTATACGTAATTTTATTGTGCCTAATATAATGTCTATCATCAAATGACTCGGAAATTTAAATTAATTTGATTCCATGTGCTATGTCAAATACATGTTAACAAAGCGAAACTTGCGGCACATATAACTAACTGTTGCTGTGTAATTCTATTCTTGAATTGAAAAGGTGAAAAATCGATATTTTGATCATTTGTTTATGCTTTATGAGGGTTTTAAAACATAACACATAATTTCCTATGTATACAGAAACAGGTAGATAATAATGGCTTGATGACCATAACTAATTCAACGTTTGATTTGACTGTGTGTTTTATTTCCCCTATTATAGTACATTCTACATCATATAGCTAAATTAGTGTTAAAGTTTTCATTTCTTATTTTATTCTATTTTGACCCTGCGCTGTTTTGAGTAATTTTAGTCCATAAAATGGTAGTTATAACATACCTACATAAAATATTACACACGCTCACATACTTTCATAGATATTTGTCACATAATTGTTTTGCTATGCATTTATCTCGCCTATGTAATATTTTAACAAATGCCCCTGGAGATAAACCGTTAAACCGGGGATGATGAATTTCGATTCACAAAATATTGAAAAATGGTTCAATCACATCTCCTGTAGACATCTTTATTAAGAACGCCAGGCTGCGAAAATTAAAAGCAGCTCTTATTAATGGAGTTTCTTGTCTTTAGTAAAAAATCGCAAAGCATAAAACCCCCGTAAATAACGCCTAAAGTAATTTCATTTCAAATTCCAGATAGGAATTCCATTGAGATGCTAAGGTATGAAGATCAAATGAAATGAGTGACATGATGATTTTGAGATGACATGGCCTTTTGCAAAACACATTGACTCTCAAATTATGTGTTAAGTATGATTTAACGTGGATTGAAAGTCGTGTGTTACCATTCTCTGAAACGTCAGGAGATTTTATGAAAATTTCATCGGTACCTTACTTTGATTAAATATTACGTAAATGTAGATACTCGAAATAATCATGCAAACCACAATGGGATCGTCAACTGCACTTCTCGGCTTTGTCCGTAGTATTGTGAAACAGAGTTGCCACCTACCGACAGGATGTGATAGCTCTACATAACTCACATATATTTTAATATATAATACTATAAAACATGCTGTCGTTCTTTTGACTCTAATACTTAATATTTATTGTGACCTTCAGACAGGAGAAGATAACTCTAATACTTAATGTTAACTGTAACCTTCAGACAGGAGAAAATAACATTAATATATAATATTTACTGTAAGCTTCAGACAGGAGAAGGTAACTCTAATACTTAATATTTACTGTAACCTTCAAACAGGAGAAGATAACTCTAATACTTAATATTTACTGTAACCTTAAGACAGCAGAAGATAACACTAATACTTAATATTTACTGCAACCTTCATACAGGAGAAGATAACTCTAATACTTAATATTTACTGTAACCTTCAAACAGGAAAAGATAACTCTATTACTTAATATTTACTGTAACCTTCAAACAGGAGAAGATAACTCTAATACTTAATATTTACTGTAACCTTCAAACAGGAGAAGATAACTCTAATACTTAATATTTACTGTAACCTTCAGACAGGAGAAGGTAACTCTAATACTTAATATTTACTGTTATACTGAATATTTACTGCAACCTTCAAACATGAGAAGATACCTATAATACTAAATATTTACTGACACCTTCAAACAGGAGAAAAATAACTCTAATACTAAATATTTACTGTAAACTTCAGACAGGAGAAGATAACTCTAATTCATAATATTTATTGTAACCTTCAGACTGGAGAAGATAACTCTTATACTTAATATTTACTGTAACCTTCATACAGGAGAAGATAACTCTTATACTTAATATTTACTGCAACCTTCATACAGGAGAAGATAACTCTAATACTTAATATTTACTGTAACCTTCATACAGGAGAAGATAACTCTAATACTTAATATTTACTGTAACCTTCAGAAAGGAGAAGATTACTCTAATACTTAAAATTTACTGTAACCTTCAAACAGGAGAAGATAACTCTAATACTTAATATTTACTGTAACCTTCATACAGGAGAAGATAACTCTAATACTAAATATTTACTGTAACCTTCAAACAGGAGAAGATAACTCTAATACTAAATATTTAATGTAACCTTCAAACAGGAAAAGATAACTCGAATACTTAATATTAACTGTAACCTTCAGACAGGAGATGATAACTCTAATGATTAATACAAATGTACTTACTGTATCATCAGACAGGAGATGATAACTCTAATAATTGATATTTAGTTTAGTAGTGTAGTAAGCGGTGCTTGCCTTGAGACAGGAAAAGACCAGTTTGATTTAAAAATGAAGTTATTCGTTTGAACTTATCCTCGCATACCATAATTATTTGTTTTCTGCCGTACTTATAACGTCGAAGTACATGTTGCCTAGACATGTGTACTGGAAAGTTAATTATAACACATGTGTGGTGTTGTAGTTTACCATACAGGAACAGTAATTAAGGATAATAACCCTCTGACTAGCCAGTATAACATGTTATATTGTCCATAGACCTATGTACATCAAAACAGTTCTTATTTCCCCGGTCTGAACAGTACATCATAAACACTTCAGGCGAAGCATCCACACTAGTGATTCAGCCAGAAAGTTAATCTTTCGAGACTTGAAGAAAATACGACCTGAAAGGCGCATAACCTGTACCATATCTTTATGTGTATTTTATCAAACTTTGAAAACGTAAATACCAAGTTCCTGGTGCTAACAGTGGATATAAAGGGATAGTACAACATTTATCTCAGTGATAGCACTAAGTCACCTTTCGCAACAGATGATTGATCAGTCCAATCAAAGTCTATTCAAAGAGACAGATCTGAATGTCAATCAATCGTTACAAATTCCATCTGGGGATTGATTTTTTCAAAAGTAACAGCCAAAAAATAATTAAAGGGGACATAATCACAGTACATATATACAATTCTTATATATTCCAGATATAAATTCATGGAAAAACTGAGAGATTCAATGCATCTGAAGCACGCAAAACATTCATATATATGACGAATTATTTTTCTAAGCTGTAAAAACGAGGACAGAATAGATAAATAAAACTTCAGCAAGAACAAAGAAACCAAACATGTGTTAGTGTTTGAGATAACGGAGTTTTGTACTTGATAACAAATACCGACAGAAGACCAAAGCTTCCATGGAGTTCTACTATCTCAATCCTGTTCTCATTCGCTATTATGACTTTATCCGTATTTGACCTAAATGTATCTGCCGTAGATAAACGAGACAGCGCCGATACTTCAGGAACGTTTGGATCCCCACCCCTGGTACATGTTGGGGTCATATCGAGGCCATGATAGCTGACTAGATAGATGTTCCTAAACACCACTGCTATTTGTACATCTCTGGGTGGCGAGTACAAAACAATTAGAGAAAGAATTTCGGTTGTGAGTTTAAAACTCGGTGTTTTAGTACGTTTTATCATCGAGGAACTAGAACTAAAACAAATATGTATTGATCCTATTTAATCAATATTTGGTATAAGGACCACTTGGTTGTTAGTTTTTCTTATACATGTATATGTACAGTAGACAATGTTTTTTCTAAATTTTAATATCAATCCTCAACGCAATATTGATGTTGTTTTCTATGCACAAGAACGTTATTGTAAGCAAAATCTGTTTTAACAATTCCGATAAAGAAACGAGCCCATCAAACTGATAAGAATTCTCAACAGACGCGTAAATCAGGAGCCAGGGTAATTTTGGAGAAATCAAAACAAAACTAAAACAAAGTATGTCTCTGTGCTAAACATCAGTTACACAAGATATAGATTCTCTTTTGCGGTTTGATAATGTCAGCTGAAAGTTGTTCTCTGCATAGTATGTATTTTTCATGAGGTCAGAATCGACTACCTTGTCGTGAATTCACATTAAAGAACAAATAACTCAGATAACTGAAATTTACAGCGCAGCTGTGAAGAATATTACATAAGGAACATCCTGTTAGAAATTCAGTCTGATGAAGGGGTTGTTCACTATATATTACAAAGTTGACAAATCTTTTGTTGGAATGGCTGCCTGATGTAGGGGTGGTCACTATATATTACAAAGTTGACATATCTTTTAGTGGAATGGCTGTCTGATGTAGGAGTGGTCACTATATATTACAAAGTTGACATATCTTTTGTTGGAATGGCTGCCTGATGTAGGAGTGGTCAGTATATATTACAAAGTTGACATATCTTTTGTTGGAATGGCTGTCTGATGTAGGAGTGGTCACTATATATTACAAAGTTGACATATCTTTTGTTGGAATGGCTGCCTGATGTAGGAGTGGTCAGTATATATTACAAAATTGACATATCTTTTGTTGGAATGGCTGTCTGATGTAGGAGTGGTCAGTATATATTACAAAGTTGATATATCTTTTGTTGGAATGGCTGCCTGATGTAGGAGTGGTCAGTATATATTACAAAGTTGACATATCTTTTGTTGGAATGGCTGCCTGATGTAGGAGTGGTCACTATATATTACAAAGTTGACATATCTTTTGTTGGAATGGCTGTCTGATATAGGGGTTATCACTATATTTTACAAAGTTGACAAATCTTTTGTTGGAATGGCTGCCTGATGTAGATGTGTTCACTATATATTACGAAGTTGACATATCATTTATTGGAATGGCTGCCTGATGTAGATGTCTTCACTATATATTACAAAATTGACATATCATTTGTTGGAATGGCTGTCTGATGTAGGAGTGGTCAGTATATATTACAAAGTTGACATATCATTTGTTGGAATGGCTGCCTGATGTAGATGTCTTCACTATATATTACAAAATTGACATATCATTTGTTGGAATGGCTGTCTGATGTAGGAGTGGTCACTATATATTACAAAGTTGACATACCTTTTGTTGGAATGGCTGCCTGATGTAGGGGTGGTCACTATATATTACAAAGTTGACAAATCTTTTGTTGGATTGGCAGCCTGATGTAGGGGTGATCACTATATATTACAAAGTTAACATATCTTTTGTTGGAATGGCTGCCTGATGTAGGGGTGACCACTATATATTACAAAGTTGACAAATCTTTTGTTGGAATAGCAGCCTGATGTAGGGGTGATCACTATATATTACAAAGTTGACAAATCTTTTGTTGGATTGGCAGCCTGATGTAGGGGTGATCACTATATATTACAAAGTTGACAAATCTTTTGTTGGAATGACTGCCTGATATAGGGGTGGTCACTATATATTACAAAGTTGACAAATCTTTTGTTGGAATGACTGCCTGATATAGGGGTGATCACTATATATTACAAAGTTGACAAATCTTTTGTTGGAATGACTGCCTGATATAGGGGTGGTCACTATATATTACAAAGTTGACAAATCTTTTGTTGGATTGGCTGCCTGATGTAGGGGTGATCACTATATATTACAAAGTTGACAAATCTTTAGTTGGAATGGCAGCCTGATGTAGGGGTGATCACTATATATTACAAAGTTGACAAATCTTTTGTTGGAATGGCAGCCTGATGTAGGGGTGATCACTATATATTACAAAGTTGACAAATCTTTTGTTGGCATAGCAGCCTGATGTAGGGTGATCACTATATATTACAAAGTTGACAAATCTTTTGTTGGATTGGCAGCCTGATGTAGGGGTGATCATGATCACTATATATTAGGAAGTTTTTATAATAGATCTTTTGTTGGACAGTGCACCATCACCTACACTCTGTGTACATTAAGCCAGTAATACCCACATCATTACACCTTCCGTATTACACCTGATTATAACGTATGACAGTATACCGAGGCTCTTTCTCCTCATTTTTAAATACGCTAGGATACCCTAATGGCGCAAGTATGACGGGATCTTGAATAATTGTTGACCGGAAGAATGCTTTCCCACAATATTTCAACTTGAAGCATTCGATAAAAAAAACTTAAGTCTCTGGAAGTGATTAGGATTATATGTCAGAAATGTTTTTTATAAATGTAGATCTATTTATCATAGCAATAATAAAATTTATCATGACAATAATTTGTAATCGTTGTCAAACTCAATTTAAAATCACGATTCTAGACTGGCAACATTCCGTGTTTTATGACGCTATCTAATTCTAAATGTTACTGGTTTGTCATTACCCATGTTCTATCGATCATAACCTCTTCAAAGTCAAACTGATAAGTGCCAGCTTCGATGCGTACATAGATAATATCATACTTAAATTACAGCTACATCGCCTAAAATATCCTGTAGACAGTTTTGTTTTTGATACGATTTTGAGGTTGTTTTTTCATTTAAGACCAAGCGATGCTGAATATTCCTCAAGAACACATCTATTCAAAGGTACAATTTTGCGCTTCAGAAAGATGTTTTTCCAAGATAAAATTAATTCGGCCCTTAATATCTACGTATGAAGTATGTAATGAAAGACCGGTAGATATCAGTTAGAACCCTTAAACTAAACCTCCAACAAGATATTTATATAAATAGCACTTATAATTGGGAACTTACTATATACGATGGGGTTTTGAAGGTGTCAAATATTTCCTTTATTTCCGTTACGAATAATGCATTCAGTGCACGGCAATGAATTATTTAAATAAATTGGAGACATACTGAAAATTAGGACCTTCGACAACCTGTTGCAATGCATAAATCTATTGATCACTCGTTGACGAAATGTTTATTAGAACTGAGAAATGCAATATACTGATTGGCCATCGGGATTCAACAATAGCCAATCAGACATGATAATTATAGATTACAATACATCACGAGACGATCTGAAATACAACATCGCATTAGTGAATTATCAAGTCTCGTTTAGTAGCACTGGACTCACCTGGAGATCTGAAGATCCATCATGAACACACATAAAGCCTTTCCGCTGTCTGTGGGGGTAGAATGTGAGGAATATTACAAGATGCCAACGTAAATGTCTCCTGAATCACGTGTCGTAATTCTCTTCATTATTTCGCGCCATGAAGAGCACGGCTCTCACATTTTCCAGTGATGGGGTCGTGCCGCTAACGTCCGTTTGGAACGATGCGCCACCACTGTGATGGTCCAGCGGACTTTAAGTCGTGAAAGCTAATACCAAGAACTAATTTCTCCTTCATTTGTCATTTCCGTTATGTGTGTGATGTCTATGAACGAATCATCATTATTTCCCGCTGAAATCTCCTCCGTGCAGCCGCTGTAACACTCTGCAATAGGTATTATATAAATCACTAGATAAAATACATATTAACATTCATATACTGTAGTTATTTATCAGTGACTTCAGCGATACATTTACAAACATACGTATATATCAATCAGTTGTCACTCGGGGAAGATCTGCTAACGTCAGACAATGTCAGCCTCTGTAGTTGTTATGAAGAGGAAGATGAGATAAGATGATAAAACGTTTCGACAGCAATGCGAGAAAACATGATTGCGAATTCGGTTGGAGAATTAGGACCCGTTAGCAACGTTAGCTTAAAGATCTGGGCAACGTTAAGAAGGAATAAAAGGTCACAATGTTATCACCGTTAAACAGACGCAACCATGTTAAAATCTTCAAATATCAAAGTACTAATTGTTTTTCCAGAAAAGTTCTCAGATTCTTATGAGTTTTTGTCATCCACCATTTTCAAGATGTAGGAATAATACATAACGTTATGGTTACAATAATACTTGTCTATTGTCTATTAAGCAATAAAAAAATAGATAACGCCTAATTGATCCTTCAAGCAATATAGGTTCTACACGAAATTGAAATTAAATATGTATTGTTTTAATTTGATTATCCAGATTTTAAATAAAAATCAATTACGTGTATAACGAAAAATGGAATTAAAAAAAAACACAAAAAAAAAAACATATTTTTATATTTCTTTTTTCTTTACTTTACATTCTTTACTTTTCTTTACATTTATCTGAATTTCGGATGGGGAAATAATTTGTCCTAGCGTTTCTTATACCTTCACATGTCTATTAAGATACATGCTTAAAATTATAATGTCGCTATTGTAAAGAAATTAATCGTGGTGGTTTTTTGTTGAATTTTCATTAATTTTCAAAGTATTGATCAAACAATACATGCTATTTACACTGATATGATTTTTGTTAGATTTGATGGAAAAGTAACGGGACCAATTCACGAACCACGTGATATCTGATAACGTTTGTGCGGGACTATTGTTTCTATCGGTGATGGAGTGATACTAAAATATGACATCTCGCGCAGACGTCATTTCAGCAAGAAGATTACAAATATTACATCACATGAAAACTGGAGATACTAGTCCCGCACAAACGTTATCAAGTATCATGTGGTACATGGATTAGTTCCATTGCAACGCATGTGCAACCTTGTTATGCTGCCGACAATGCTTGTACTATGTATGAAAAAAAACTTCAACAATGCTCAATAGATCTTTTCTCTAAATGTGTCTGTTTCCAATATTTTCCCCTAGACAATTCGTGAAAATATGCACCTCGAGTTGTACCTAAACAGCTTTTTCAGCTCGTCAGTAGGTGGAATGGAAATTTGGCACGTGTGTTGCCATTGTTCCTACTTACACTGTGGGTCAGCTTAGATAGATATTACAGAACATAACAATTCACAACCTCTTACATAACAGATCACATAGTACTGTCTCTCACTTACACACAGGCTGGATAATAGTTAATACATAGCACAGACTCTCGCCTACACGACTAGACTAGAGAATACATAGCACAGACTCCCATTTACATGACTAGACTGGAGAATACATGGCACAGTTCCTCACCTACACGACTAGACTAGAGAATACATAGCACAGACTCCCATTTACATGACTAGACTGGAGAATACATGGCACAGTCCCTCACCTACTAGACGACATAGACTAACTAGAGAGAATACATAGCACAGACTCTCACCTACACGACTAGACTAGAGAATACATAGCACAGACTCCCATTTACATGACTAGACTGGAGAATACATGGCACAGTCCCTCACCTACACGACTAGACTGAGAATACATAGCACAGACTCCCATTTACATGACTAGACTGGAGAATACATGGCCACGACCCACTCTACACGACTAGACTGAGAATACATAGCACAGCTCCCACTACAGACTAGACTGAGAATACATCCCTCACCTACACGACTAGACTAGAGAATACATAGCACAGACTCCCATTTACATGACTAGACTGGAGAATACATGGCACAGTCCCTCACCTACACGACTAGACTAGAGAATACATAGCACAGACTCCCATTACATGACTAGACTGGAGAATACATGGCACAGTCCCACACCTACACGACTAGACTAGAGAAATACATAGCACAGACTCCCATTTACATGACTAGACTGGAAAACATGCGCTGTCCCCACCTACACGACTAGACTAGAGAATACATAGCACAGACTCCCATTACATGACTAGACTGGAGAATACATGGCACAGTCTCCCACCTACATGACTAGACTAGAGAATACATAGCACAGACTCCCATTTACATGACTAGACTGGAGAATACATGGCACAGTCCCCACCTACACGACTAGACTAGAGAATACATAGCACAGACTCCCATTTACATGACTAGACTAGGAGAATACATAGCACAGACTCCCATTTACATGACTAGACTGGAGAATACATAGCACAGACTCCCATTTACATGACTAGACTGGAGAATACATCAGCTCCCATTTACATGACTAGACTGGAGAATACATAGCACAGACTCCCATTTACATGACTAGACTAGAGAATACATAGCACAGACTCCCATTTACATGACTAGACTGGAGAATACATAGCACAGACTCCCATTACATGACTAGACTAGAGAATACATAGCACAGACTCCCATTTACATGACTAGACTGGAGAATACATGGCACAGTCCCTCACCTACACGACTAGACTAGAGAATACATAGCACAGACTCCCATTTACATGACTAGACTGGAGAATACATGGCACAGTCCCTCACCTACACGACTAGACTAGAGAATACATAGCACAGACTCCCATCTACATGACTAGACTAGAGAATACATAGCACAGACTCCCATTTACATGACTAGACTGAGAATACATGGCACAGTCCCTCACCTACACGACTAGACTAGAGAATACATAGCACAGCTCCATTACACTAGACTGGAGAATACATGGCACAGTCCCCATTACATGACTAGACTGGAGAATACATAGCACAGTCCCCATTACAGACTAGACTGGAGAATACATAGCACAGACTCCCATTTACATGACTAGACTAGAGAATACATACACAGTCTCCCTAAGACTAGACTAGAGAATACATAGCACAGACTCCCATTTACATGACTAGACTGGAGAATACATGGCACAGTCCCTACCTACACGACTAGACTAGAGAATACATAGCACAGACTCCCATTTACATGACTAGACTAGAGAATACATAGCACAGACTCCCATTTACATGACTAGACTGGAGAATACATAGCACAGACTCCCATTTACATGACTAGACTGGAGAATACATAGCACAGTCCCTCACCTACACGACTAGACTAGAGAATACATAGCACAGACTCCCATTTACATGACTAGACTAGAGAATACATAGCACAGACTCCCATTTACATGACTAGACTGGAGAATACATGGCACAGTCCCTCACCTACACGACTAGACTAGAGAATACATAGCACAGACTCCCATTTACATGACTAGACTAGAGAATACATAGCACAGACTCCCATTTACATGACTAACTGAGATACAATACTACAGACTAGACTAAGAATACATAGCACAGACTCCCATTTACATGACTAGACTGGAGAATACATAGCACAGTACACCTCACCTACACGACTAGACTAGAGAATACATAGCACAGACTCCCATTTACATGACTAGACTAGAGAATACATGGCACAGTCCCTCACCTACACGACTAGACTAGAGAATACATAGCACAGACTCCCATCTACATGACTAGACTAGAGAATACATAGCACAGACTCCCATTTACATGACTAGACTGGAGAATACATAGCACAGACTCCCATTTACATGACTAGACTAGAGAATACATAGCACAGTCCCTCACCTACACTACACGACTAGACTAGAGAATACATAGCACAGACTCCCATCTACATGACTAGACTAGAGAATACATAGCACAGACCTCCCATCTACATGACTAGACTAGAGAATACATAGCACAGACTCCCATTTACATGACTAGACTAGAGAATACATAGCACAGACTCTCATCTACACGACTAGACTAGAGAATACATAGCACAGACTCCCATTTACATGACTAGACTGGAGAATACATGGCACAGTCCCTCACCTACACGACTAGACTAGAGAATACATAGCACAGACTCCCATCTACATGACTAGACTAGAGAATACATAGCACAGACTCCCATTTACATGACTAGACTAGAGAATACATGGCACAGTCCCTCACCTACACGACTAGACTGAGAATACATAGCACAGACTCCCATTTACATGACTAGACTAGAGAATACATAGCACAGACTCCCATCTACATGACTAGACTAGAGAATACATGGCACAGTCTCCTCACCTACACGACTAGACTAGAGAATACATAGCACAGACTCCCATTTACATGACTAGACTGGAGAATACATGGCACAGTCCCTCACCTACACGACTAGACTAGAGAATACATAGCACAGACTCCCATCTACACGACTAGACTAGAGAATACATAGCACAGACTCCCATTTACATGACTAGACTAGAGAATACATAGCACAGACTCCCACCTACACGACTAGACTAGAGAATACATGGCACAGTCCCTCACCTACACGACTAGACTAGAGAATACATAGCACAGACTCTCACCTACACGACTAGACTAGAGAATACATAGCACAGACTCCCATTTACATGACTAGACTGGAGAATACATGGCACAGTCCCTCACCTACACGACTAGACTAGAGAATACATAGCACAGCCCCTACAGTAGACCTCATGCCTACACGACTAGACTAGAGAATACATAGCACAGACTCCCATTTACATGACTAGACTAGAGAATACATAGCACAGACTCCCATCTACATGACTAGACTAGAGAATACATAGCAACCCATTACATAGCTACATAGCACAGACCCCATTTACATGACTAGACTAGAGAATACATAGCACAGACTCCCATTTACATGACTAGACTAGAGAATACATAGCACAGACTCCCATCTACATGACTAGACTAGAGAATACATAGCACAGTCTCCCATCTACATGACTAGACTAGAGAGAATACATAGCACAGACTCCCTCATTTACATGACTAGACTAGAGAATACATAGCACAGACTCCCATTTACATGACTAGACTAGAGAATACATAGCACAGACTCCCATTTACATGACTAGACTGGAGAATACATGGCACAGTCCCTCACCTACACGACTAGACTAGAGAATACATAGCACAGACTCCCATTTACATGACTAGACTGGAGAATACATGGCGCACAGTCTCCTATACCTACACGACTAGACTAGAGAATACATAGCACAGACTCCCATTTACATGACTAGACTGGAGAATACATAGCACAGTCCCTCACCTACACACGACTAGACTGGAGAATACATGGCGCAGCTCCTCACCTACACGACTAGACTAGAGAATACATAGCACAGACTCCCATTTACATGACTAGACTGGAGAATACATGGCACAGTCCCTCACCTACACGACTAGACTAGAGAATACATAGCACAGACTCCCATTTACATGACTAGACTGGAGAATACATAGCACAGACTCCCATTTACATGACTAGACTAGAGAATACATGGCACAGTCCCTCACCTACACGACTAGACTAGAGAATACATAGCACAGACTCCCATTTACATGACTAGACTGGAGAATACATAGCACAGACTCCCATTTACATGACTAGACTGGAGAATACATGGCACAGTCCCTCACCTACACGACTAGACTAGAGAATACATAGCACAGACTCCCATTTACATGACTAGACTGGAGAATACATAGCACAGTCCCTCACCTACACGACTAGACTAGAGAATACATAGCACAGACTCCCATTTACATGACTAGACTAGAGAATACATGGCACAGTCCCTCACCTACACGACTAGACTAGAGACTAGACAGAATACATAGAGAATCATGCACAGACTCCCATTTACATGACTAGACTAGAGAATACATAGCACAGACTCCCATTTTACATGACTAGACTAGAGAATACATAGCACAGACTCCCATTTACATGACTAGACTAGAGAATACATAGCACAGACTCCCATTTACATGACTAGACTAGAGAATACATAGCACAGACTCCCATTTACATGACTAGACTGGAGAATACATGGCACAGTCCCTCACCTACACGACTAGACTAGAGAATACATAGCACAGACTCCCATTTACATGACTAGACTGGAGAATACATGGCACAGTCCCTCACCTACACGACTAGACTAGAGAATACATAGCACAGACTCCCATTTACATGACTAGACTGGAGAATACATAGCACAGACTCCCATTTACATGACTAGACTGGAGAATACATAGCACAGACTCCCATCTACACTGACTAGACTAGAGAATACATAGCACAGACTCCCATTTACATGACTAGACTAGAGAATACATAGCACAGACTCCCATTTACATGACTAGACTAGAGAATACATAGCACAGACTCCCATCTACATGACTAGACTAGAGAATACATAGCACAGTCTCCCATCTACATGACTAGACTAGAGAATACATAGCACAGTCTCCCATCTACATGACTAGACTAGAGAATACATAGCACAGTCTCCCATCTACATGACTAGACTAGAGAATACATAGCACAGTCTCCCATCTACATGACTAGACTAGAGAATACATAGCACAGTCTCCCATCTACATGACTAGACTAGAGAATACATAGCACAGACTCCCATTTACATGACTAGACTGGAGAATACATAGCACAGACTCCCATTTACATGACTAGACTGGAGAATACATAGCACAGTCTCCCATCTACATGACTAGACTAGAGAATACATAGCACAGACTCCCATCTACATGACTAGACTAGAGAATACATAGCACAGACTCCCATTTACATGACTAGACTAGAGAATACATAGCACAGTCTCCCATTACATGACTAGACTGGAGAATACATAGCACAGACTCCCATTTACATGACTAGACTGGAGAATACATAGCACAGACTCCCATTTACATGACTAGACTGGAGAATACATGGCACAGTCCCTCACCTACACGACTAGACTAGAGAATACATAAGCACGCAGTCCCCATTACATGACTAGACTAGAGAATACATAGCACAGACTCCCATCTACATGACTAGACTGGAGAATACATAGCACAGACTCCCATTTACATGACTAGACTGGAGAATACATGGCACAGTCCCTCACCTACACGACTAGACTAGAGAATACATAGCACAGACTCCCATTTACATGACTAGACTAGAGAATACATAGCACAGACTCCCATTTACATGACTAGACTAGAGAATACATAGCACAGACTCCCATCTACATGACTAGACTAGAGAATACATAGCACAGACTCCCATTTACATGACTAGACTGGAGAATACATAGCACAGACTCCCATCTACATGACTAGACTAGAGAATACATAGCACAGTCCCTCACCTACACGACTAGACTAGAGAATACATAGCACAGACTCCCATCTACATGACTAGACTAGAGAATACATAGCACAGACTCCCATTTACATGACTAGACTGGAGAATACATGGCACAGTCCCTCACCTACAGACTAGACTAGAGAATACATGGCACAGTCCCTCACCTACACGACTAGACTAGAGAATACATAGCACAGACTCCCATTACATGACTAGACTAGAGAATACATAGCACAGACTCCCATTACATGACTAGACTAGAGAACACATAGCACAGACTCCCATTTACATGACTAGACTGGAGAATACATGGCACAGACTCCCACTACATGACTAGACTAGAGAATACATAGCACAGACTCCCATTTACATGACTAGACTGGAGAATACATGGCACAGTCCCTCACCTACACGACTAGACTAGAGAATACATAGCACAGACTCCCATTTACATGACTAGACTGGAGAATACATAGCACAGACTCCCATTTACATGACTAGACTGGAGAATACATGGCACAGTCCCTCACCTACACGACTAGACTAGAGAATACATAGCACAGACTCCCATTTACATGACTAGACTGGAGAATACATAGCACAGACTCCCATTTACATGACTAGACTGGAGAATACATAGCACAGACTCCCATTTACATGACTAGACTGGAGAATACATAGCACAGACTCCCATTTACATGACTAGACTGGAGAATACATAGCACAGACTCTTACCTACACGATGTAACAGGGCATCTTGGCTGATGAATTTGCTTGTCACTTTATCCTGATATAACGGTTTTCAATGTAGCATAAATAAAAACAACTGAAATTCATTATTCTTGTCATCTTTAAATCGCCTTAAGCTGCATTTCCTGCATCAAGTAAGTCTTCAGAGCTTCAAAAATAAAATTTGTTAATGTAAGTATAAAGGTACATATCATCAGCACTGTATTCATAGATTAACAGAAAACTTCAGATGCCGACATTAGTTTTATAACTACTGCTACAGACATAGCACATGCCTACCAAACTATACGGATGTTAAATACAGACTGGATTTGGTATCAAATTAATACAATTCGTACCAGAAATCAGGATTAAGTTGTAATAATTAATGACAGTGTAAAATTTTAAATTCACGATATGTATTCCAATGCACACTAAGGCATTTCGGTCGCAATTCAATTGCTATTATGTATTACAGAGTGTTCTAACAACGTTTTGTTTACGTCATTGTCGGAACATATGACTTTTAATTAAGAAACCAAATTGTTAACATAACCAATACCAACCGATAACATAATATTAATGATACAGATTGAGGCATGTGGACACAGCACACAAAAAAGTACTGTGCATTATCAATGATTGACAGCTCCTGTAATGTTTGACGTATTGTGTCTCATTGCGATAGCATGTAATATTGCCCATTTCTATTGTCTTCTTACCAACTATATGTAGTTCCACAGTTATTGAAGGATACCCCATTCAGACATGTAATCTTAACCACTGGTCACTACCATTTATATTAATAGTATAAAGTATTATAAGCAGCGACTGTATTATGTTTGGCTCAGCCTTTTATATAATGTTTGAGTACTCCACTATTATCTCTGCGTTCCAATACAACGCTGATTCTAGTCTATGATATCTTACGGTTTGTTATAAGGAGTTACCCATTGGTGAACTCATAAACAGTTACATAGAGAAGAAATGTTACTTGTAAACTATTCTTTTCGTTGCCCGATTACCTCACTGAGAAGTCAGATTTACAGTCAGCTTGCCTGAGGCTAATTCTGCTAAGTACATTGTTGTCAGCGTAGCATGTCATGTTTTCCGCGTGTATACGTTTTATGAGTTCCATTAATCATTTCACTTTCTTCCTCCTGTTAACTCGTTCCTCTTCTTCTTCCTCCTCCTCCTACTCCTCCTCCTCCTCCGTTTGCTCGTCATCCTCGTCCTCCTCTCCTGTTTCTCCTTCTCCATTCTTCATCTCCCCATTTTAATCTTCTCCCTCCTTCATTTTCCTCCATTTCTTCTATCCTTTTTCCTCCATTTCCTCGATCCTATTTCTCCTCCCTTTTCTCCTCATCTTCTTCCTCCTCTCTCGGCTCCCATATCACTCACCTGTTGTTTCCCATCATATTTCAAGTCAAATGTTATTCCATGTTCTTTGTTTTCTTTTTATTCTTGTCGTCATCATGCGTTCTTTGTCGGCGTACCTCCTCTTCATCCATTGATTCACGTCGTCATCATGCGTTCTTTGTCGGCGTACCTCCTCTTCATCCATTGATTCACGTCGTCATCATGATACACTTTCTCATCCTCTATTGTCTTGTTCCCCGTTATCACCGATATCTTTCTCCTCTTAGTTTTTCTCCTTGTTATCATCCTGCCGACTCCTTTGTAGTGTTAATCCACCTATTAGTCGGAGAATATGGATTTACCTGAGGTCCAAAGCATAATAAACTTTTCTAATTATGCAGAATTGTTCCTATATATGTCTATTGTAATCTTGATAAAAACAAACAAATCATCCGACCAGACATTAATTTATCAGTTTCTGGTATTGTAGGTTGACACGAACATCTACACATTGTGTTTATTACTAAATAACCGCCAAAGGGGAGAAATAGACTTGTTTCTACAATTCTATAGATTTCCATACTTTCCCATGGTATTTACCAATCTTCATCTGATGTAACTGTTTTGAAAATTTACTTCTTTTTGTTCGCATCTACCAGCATACCTGTATACCCTACTCCGTATCTCTCACACGGCGCTTCTTCCAACGTTACGTAATGTCTCGAAAAGACCCAAAAGAAACAAATACAGAACAATAATTACTTTGAAACATTAGTAATAAACTAACAGACGAAAATTTGAGATTATGTTTATATAACCAGGAAGTCATATTTTATAGGGAATTCAATCCATATATGAGCTGTTTGTACAACTGTAAAATAAGTATGGAGAATATTCCTTGTATGTTTGATGACCATGTGCCACCTTTACCATAGGAAATCGTCGCTAGTCAGTTTGGAATGAGACCTAGCAATGACAGGCATGTCTTCAAATGAAAACATACAAAATCTGTTATTTCAGATCAGTTAACGTTAAAAAAAGTTAATTTTTCTTCGATTTACAAAGCAGGCATGCGGTTTATATACATTGGTATCCCTCTTATTTGTTTGCAGTTAGTAATCAAATTTCATAGCATCAGCACTCTAATTCAATAAAGACAACAGACAATGTCAAATAACCAACAATCACTTTGTAAAAGCTGCAGATGTACCACATGCCTATCAAACTACATGGATATTTTGGTGCAGACAGGATTTGGTATCAAATCAATATAAATCGAAGCAGAGGAAGTGATTCCGTAGTAATAGCGTACAATACGTGTGTATACCACCAAGGTTCTCCAATCACATTTCAATGGCTATAAAAATACTTGTAACCTATCAGTAATCGGTGTCCAGTGTCATGCTGTTTTTTCAAGATTTTAACGGTATTTAATTATACTTTAAGTAACATTCATGAGATTTAACCACTTTTCGAAATATGCGTTAAGTTTTATTTTTGAAAAAACCATTCCAAACGAAGAATGTCTCTGTCATGTTTTATTTCAGGTGTTGTATTTTACCAATATACCAGTTGAACTCCGGTGTTGTTTTTCTTAATTTTATGGTAAAATCATATCCGCCAACATATCAATTCGCAATTGTTTTACGTACAATAGTGTGTCCATACACAATCATTCGTGTCCATGCGGAATTTCCAGAAAATTTATACATCGCAAAAATTATGAATTTATTTTATGGTTTGTATACATAACATTGTAAGACACTCTCACTCGCTGGGGTCTAGTTGTATACATAACATTGTGAGACACCCCAACTCCCTGAGATCTTGTTATCAGTATAAATCGCTTCACTTCGCCCACAGACGTGATGACAAACCTAACTCAGGGTAACAACATGTTCTACGTAGAAAGGAGCTTGTATCAATTTGATAAAGGTGGTTCACGGAAAGTTTTACAACATGATTTTAGAGTAAGGAAACTAACGTCTTTTTAAAATTTGATTTAAACCAAGGAAGCAGAAATATTTTTTACTCAAAATGCAAATTGGTTTCGTTGAAATTTACATTTGTTCAACGGCCTTTTTCTATCTTTAATAATAGTGATTGTATCGGATAGTGACAAGATCATGTCAATGAGGATTGATTTAATACAAAAGATTTTTTTTAATTTTACGTTGTCGGAAACACTTTATATTCATTTGCAATGGTCCAACACATTTCGTGTTTATGTCATCTTCAGTAGGGTTGTCTAGTCAAATCTAACGAAACGAACGAAAAGACATTGGTTAAGTAGCATATGTTTGGATAAGTAAAGATAAGAATTATGTTTTCTGTCCAGTAGAGCGGGCGAAATATAATTGTACCTGCTGCCCTCATGCATAATGCAGAATGCAGAGAGTTGGACGACTGGTTCACCCGTTGTCGATATGATGTCACCGTACCGTGTGGGTCGTGCTTGCATTGTATCTCTAACGGCATGTTTCAGCGAGATAACATTTTTATATGAAACTGACATCAGTTACACTAGAGTGGAACGACTATGTAGCAATTTGTGTTGCTACGATACTATTCTGTGTGTCATACTCACACCGCAAACATGCATGCTTCAGTCTCTAAAAACACACAAGCACTTCACATACGTAACACACTTCGTGCACGGGAAGGTCATTCTTAAACAGCCCTTGGTGTTTAAAAACAGTAATCTAATAAAAAAAAACTTTTTTATACTAATACAAGGAATTTGCACCATAGAAAAAATGTTTAATTTCATATCAAACATGAAAGTACATATGTCGTTAACAGACAATATTGTAAATATGATAACCTTCTATTCTAGTTTCCTTATTGTGTTTTTCATGTCGATATAGCATGCTCCGTATTTCAGCAGCATTCGTCACCATCTGTTAACTGTATACTGAGTAGGACTACAGAACAGGTCCCGTAAATCAGGATTCTAGAGCTAGCATCATACGTGGACTCGTCTAAAAGGTAAGTGAGAAAGGAACGTCCTGTAAATCCCAATCATTAAAGCTTACTGTCTGCTGTATGTTCCTTTGTACGTAGTTCATTTCATTCTCTGGCATTATGTTGTTTTCGTCAAATTACCATTATCAATATTTAAAATGACGATGAGCTGTTAGAAGCATTAAATGGCGTGTTTAAAGATCAATTCGTGTTGTCATCTTACTATGGCTAGTGTATCTTTAAAAAGCGTTGTTGAATGAAGACCTCCTTTATCATCAGTAAAAAAACACATATTGTAGGAAATCGCTACAATGCAGGTTTCATATTATTGAGGTGATTCGCATTTATGCAAGTAAATAAAATTATTTTCCAATTTCTTTTTAAGTGCCATAAAAATGTATTCTCAACTAGTCTTACAACGGCGTAACCCCATTACGGTTAATAAACAGTTCTCGAAATGAAAAGGGTTACATAGAACATCCATTGCGGAAATGGTAAGGACACGAATCTTGATAAAAGGTATTATCTCATACAATCGTCTGCAATTTGGATTTTGATACATAAATATAGGTCAAGGATAACGGCGATTCTGCTATTAATGAAATCTGATTTCACTATTGGTCCATTACAGACGAGTCGGCGGGGATATTCGATACGTAATGGGCAATAAGATAAAATCCAATTAAATATGGTAATACAGACGTGTGGCTACACCCTCCACAGACATATAGTAACTGTGAAAATGTTATCTCTCCTCAAATTAAACTTAAAAGGTAAATCTTGTCGTGATGTTGCTATCATTCCACATGATTGTGTCCTGTGTTCTAGGGGGCACATAAAGATCAAGAATGTAAAGAGTGATCGGGGTACACTTGCGTCAGTAATTAAAGAATGATAGCCATCCTCGGGGGTTTAAACATTGCCAGACCTGATATTCATAAAGTTCAAGGATGTTCGAATTTATATATCTATCTATTGGCTTATTTCTACCATGATTTTATGCAACAAATGTGTTTGTATTAGTACCGGTTGTTATGATGGTATTGAGATGCTGACAAAGTTATATATCAACATGTCACGTGATGATATTGACATGCCGAGTCACATGGTGATATTAATTAACATGTCACGTGGTGATATAAATATAATTAAACCGTTTCCATAATGACCTTTTCTCCGTACTCATGTCAATATTCCTGACATGCAAGAAATGATACCACTGTTCATACATGATTTGTTTACAAATGAAGAGAAAAACTCTGGAGTGCACTCCATTATGGTACTTTCCGAGCGTATGACCTTGACATTGATACCTACAGCGACCTTCGACTATTCCCTCACCTTCAAAGATTAGCCGTCATTTATTTAGAACTGCATCAGTAGCTTTACACTAATTATCAAAGCAGTCGGTCGTTAGAACGCTAACTACAAGATTACTATCTCATTATCCGGATTAAATAGTCCTTGTCCGTTTCATAGATTAGATGTTGCTTCATGTGGTGAAACGATCAGAAAAGTAAGAAAGCCTCTTCAGCTTGGTACCGGAATGACATTCATTTTTGAACATATTTTTGTGTTACGAAGTCAATATTTAAATTCGGAATACAATTTTTGAAAGAGGTAAAGCATTTCAATTAGCTTACAAAGTATTTTGACGAAAGAGTATGATAGATCAAAGAGTTTGTAATATATACGTGTATCTTAAAGCTTGTGTATGGGGATGAATGTTTACAGCTTGTTTCTTTAACTTCACGGAGCATATTGAAGAAACACATGCAACAAAAATAAAAGTACATATCATTGTTGTACAAGCTACAATAAACTGAAGAAGTGAGGAGGAAAACACCGTTCGCGTATTTTGGACCTACAATGATTATTTAGAAATGAACAAACCTATAGAGCAAAAATTGAAAACGACTCTACATAAATAATGATACCTGAATTGATAGCGAATGTGTGAGTTTATTTGTAAAGAAAAAAAATATTTTGCATTACTTATTAAAAAAAAACACCTTGGTATGTTCGGTTATGTGTTTGAACGTTCATGTAAACTTGATTCTTTGGTTAATACCGGTAAGTTTTTATTTGGTATATGTATATTTATCGCTAGTGCAGTATGTTCTAGTCTGACCGAGAACCATTGCCACAATTCTTTAACTTTAACTTCGTTCCTTGCCTAAAGAGACTCTTGGTTTGAAACAGAGAAAGTAGATAAATAGCATACTGTATATACAGTTTGGAGTGTCAATTAGAAACACATATTCAAAACACGGTATCAGTGGGAGGTTTGTAACAGTGTCGTAAATTCATCATCATTAAAGTAAAATAACTTTCTAACCACGTTCAAACTTCCCTCTATATATAATGGGGCGATAAGTGTTCCATGATAGGGATTACAAGTATCAACACTCGGTAAATGTGTTCATGTTCTTGAATAGGTTTAGAAGAAAAAGCAAGATGGACGCTTCCTTTACGTCATTTCCTGTTTGTCGGTTTCAAATTCACATCTCGGCTTAATTATTCATAACCGTTTTGAAAAAGAAAAGAAAAAAATATATATAACCCTGACACAAAACTTAAGATAGTTCATTGCTACATATTCTGAAAGTTTGCTCACACAAATGGAAACAAACAGCGGATGTCTATCTTGAAGACTGTTTTGCACATCGGTTGTGGTATCACTACTAGGACATGCCTACGATAATTTCCTCTATAATCACAAAACAAATCCACTTTACAGGACTCCTCTTAGATGAAAAGATTCGAGTGTAGCCTTTGGTAGACATCAAACGATGTATTAATTAACGGGAAATGTTATGGTCTTCTTGAGTATGCTATATAGTATTGTAACCTCACATTCTGTCTCGGTTTGATAGGTTCGATGAGCGGACGTGTGTGGGCAGAATTATAATCTACAGTTGATTGTATTTAGAAAGGTTGTGCATGTGGCCTCTAACGGCTTTTTATCATATTGAACGCATATTTAGAATAATTTAATGATTCATTCAGTTTTCTGTTTATTTTCTTCTTTCACAGATACCTTGTCCCTTTCCAATGCTCCAATGAAGTGGTACGATTGGCTGGATGATTTTAACAACATCTTTCAATCGCCGAGATTCAGCGGATACTTATCTATAACACGAGAGAGTGAAATGTGATAAATTTTATCCTATAGGTTATGCACAATCATAAGGTAAATACTATGATACATTGCATACATTGTATCTAAGTCGACGTTTAGCTGTATATACGACCCTTTTTTGACGAGTAAAATCCATATGATATAATCAACACTGTTATTTCACCAGGTTAAAAAGAACGCATTTGCCAAAACAAATATACATATTTCAGCATCACGCGAAAGAATTTTAATGTATTTTCAACATGTTCAAAGATTCGGACATGACTTGTTAGTTTCTATGACTGTTATAGATAAACAAATGCTAGACAGACACTATACACACATCAACATAGCCCTCTGTATCTATATAGGAGTTTTTTCACTTTACTTTGGGTCTCCATGGACCGATTCCGTGTCAATTAAAACTAGTATATACTTCAGGCATGCCTTGCGCTACTGTATTCTAGCTATAAATATTCTTTCAAACATGCACAAGAGTATACCTTCCCACATTTTAATCTTCTTTTCTTAATTTAGATTCGTAATATTCTTTGTGAAAGACAGAATACAGAATTCTCTTTTACCACACACCTCAGCATGTAAAACGATAGCGTATCTTGTACATGTAAATTGTTTATTTAAAGTTAAAATGTTAATACCAAATGTAAACGTTGTTTGAACTTTAGGAAATTGTTACCTATTTTTGAAAATGATTTTGTTTTGTATAACGATTTTTGTAAGCAAAATAAATACAATCTACCAGCCGTTATCGTTTTCTCTTTTGTTATATCCTAACAGATATCATTGAAGTTAGAGATTCACTTACATCTGGAGATTGGTAAACATGTTATATCACATGTAGTACTTATAGCGCCCGAAAAAACCGACCTCAATGTACACTATCTATGTCTGCCAGCATATCAATGTAAACAGTCAAACACATCAAATATAACGTTTTTATCATTAAAAACGTTTTTTCTTTGTTTCCTTTCTTTCTCTTTTTCGTCATTGACTATACCGCAAGTAAAAATCACACATAACGCTATTTTTCAAAGTCTGTCATTTTAAGATGTTAATCTTACATTTCAAATATTAACTACATACCTGACATATTTGATAGTGCTATTAGGTAATATGGCAGTTCTATTTGCCATGGCAACCATTTTATTTTACATAAATTATGCAAAATGTGAAAATTTCATCAAAATTGGCATTTTATACAGTTTTTCATTTAGTTAACATAGAGCGCATTCTAGAACAAACTTTGTATTTCTCAAAATGATGTATTCTTCGTTTCTGGTAATTCCCTTAAAATATATGATTTGTTCTAGGTTGTGCTCTATTGGTTTTAAAAGAAAAACTATCAAAAAAAAAAAAAATTGACAAAATATTCAAATTTGCCATGGGTATATAGCAAAAACATACTTTCTGTCAGTAAAAATAGCATTAAGTTTTTATCAGGGGCGTATTCGATATTTCAAACGCAACAACTTAATTTCTAAATACTTCATTTGCATTTTGGTAGATTTAGGGGCCAAAAAGAGCCATTACCATATCCTTTGGCTAACATCTGTTTTGTTATATTAAGATTCTATTGTAAATGTCTGTTCCTCTCACCGTCAAATCGATGCTTGTAGGAACATTTTATGAATTTATCGGTTGAGAAGAAAGGCAATGTTAAGTGCGTCCGCGAAAACGTGATGATTTTAGATACATATTTAAATGTTTTATTTTGCCCTTCATAAACCTGCCCTCTTGTTATGCAGGGCTGACATTAGCATTTTAACCACTTGTATAGGTAATAATTGATATGTTCATCTTAGCCCGATTGCATGTCGTATAGCACTAGCACGGAACCCGTGTTATGGAAGTTTCCTCATATATTTCACAAATCCGATGTGGTTTAGAATTTCTAATAAACAAGGTTTTAAGACACGGAGTTTCGAGAAATTTTCTAGTTAAGAATAACAAGAAAAGGATAAAAAAATATTCCATTAGCAGACGAAGTTTATCTATCTATTGGTGGATATATAAAATAGTCATGCATACCAAATAAATTAATAACGTCAAAGCTCTCCACATAAAGGTATAGAGGTCGGTCAGATGTACTCCGTGGAGAACGTGCTCTATTTGAAAGGATAAGGAATTAAATGCCGCATGTAGTTTCAGCCCAATTTTAACACTGTACCGGAAACGGAAGTGCGGCCATTATGCGCTTCGCATGTTATATCATGACGTATTAGAGACAATTTAATGAGATCCATTATGGGTGGTCTGTTTGTCATTACGTCCCAGACAATCACTTCCGATCGGTAAGTGAGGCTATTAAGTACGGAAGGCGGATCGTAAAGTTCCGAATTCCAATTTATCTACAAATTTTTGGTGAAGCAAAAAGTATAAAAGACCGAGATTCTCACAGAACATGGATAAGGAGATACGCTGAGATTTACTATTGATTTTATCTTTATTACCATTTATAGAAATCAAGACGCAATATTTGATGAAAATAATTCAACAATGACGGGAGCACTGGGATCATACTACGGTTTTACAGGCGATCCGACTTATTTTGGCACTTTACATTTTAGGTGTAAGATATTTATCACCACAATATCTATACACATGTTTCTGTACAGTTGGTTTTTGCAAAAGTTATGTACTGAAACAAATTAAAGGAAGACACTTACACACCCTCACCAAGGAAAATAACGTTTGTTTCCCAGAAACACAAAAAAAAAGAAAAAACAAAACAAAACAAAAAAACATGAGACGAGACACAAGACTACTTGTCCAACGTAAACTGTACCGTGTTTAGCCAAATAACAGTAAATACCAATCTGTACACAGTCGATTCCATTGGATGATTGGTACCCACTTCTACTTCCTAATTCTATATTTGGACGTTTTAAAGAAACAGCTACTACATGTACTACTGGCGGTTATGTCCTAAAATGCAGACCTACCAATTACAATAGGGGTATCCAGAGGTAAATTTAGAAAAGTATATGTAGATGTAATAGTAGTATTGTGCATTTGCCTATAGCAGAGTTATCTGCCCTTGTGGGTATAGAGTGTGACGTCATGTGTTTGCGAGCGTAACGTCATACATTTCGACAGTCGATAGCTACCACAAGGGAGCTAACTCTGTAATATACAAACACAGAACAAGTACACTGTTACAATATGAATTTGCATCGATGTAAATCAACGACAAAGCCAATCCAGGTTTAGGGAAACTTTGATTAGACGTTGGTGTATGAAATACATGTACAATTACTTCATTTGGGTAATATTCAAAGTTAACCCGGACACAGTGATAGACTTAAAGTTGTGCATTATCTGGTCTTGAATAAAAAAAATGTTTCTGCCTTATGACGATTTTAGGGATCAAATGTCATATTTGAGTAATATTGTTACTATATATGTTTGTTTGATGCGTTGTAGTTGTAGTCCGAAAAACATTGGATTGTTTAGATAGTTTATAAACAGGTCTAAAAATAACAAGAGGCCCATGCAGTCACCCGGGTTCGGGTACAGAACGAAACAAAGACATATAAACACTGTATATTGGCCCTTGAAGTCAGTCAATGTTTTTTTTTTTTTTTTAATTTGACTTTTTAATCTATGAAGGTTATTTGGTTCCATCAAATCTGTAAATTTAGAAGAAATATTCTTGAAATTTCAGCCATTTAAGCCCCTTTTGTCCCCGCCCCTCTGGCCACTAGGGGTCAGCTAGGACCAATAAAAAAATTTAAATGCCATCTCAGGCTAATAATTCTAAGCCACTTTGACTTTCTTCCTAAAAAAACTAAGTAAATAATGTTCATAAATGTGTTTTTCTTATATAAACTATAGTAATAGTGGGAGAAAACTTGAGACCCCAGGGTCATGTAATTCAATTTTTTGTAAAGGACCTTAAGACCTTTCAATCTATGAAGAGTATTTGATTCTACCAGTTCCAGAATTTCAGAAGAAGAATTTTTATGTTTAAGCCTATTTGACCCCTTTGGCCCTGCCCCTAAGGCCCCTTGGGGTCAGTAATGGAAAATTTGTAAACATGATTTAATGATCATATCATAGCGATAATACTGACAACGTTTTACTAATTTCCTATATCAAATGACCAAAATATGCTCAAAAATATGTTTTCCATATATAAACTATAGTAAACTTAACCTCATCCCCAGGGGAAACCCACAGAAGAGTATTCGATTCTACCACATCTGTGAGTGGAGAAGATTTTTGAAATTTTATTCAATTTTACCCCTGTTGGCCCCGCCCACAGCCCCCTGGGCGGGTGGGGGTCATATAACTCACACTTGTGATTGGTCTTATGCCTTAGAAGGTGTGTACAAAATGTCATTGAAATTGCTTCAGCGCTTTTGGAGAGGAAGTCGAAAATGTGAATTGTTTATCGTCGCACGACGGACGACTGGCGACGGACGAAGACGGACAAAAGGCGATAAGGATAGGTCACTTCGTCTCAGGTGACCTAAAAACTGAAACAACAAAGAACATTTATATCTAGGAAAATATATATTATGAGTCATATTCATTTCACAACCCAAAGGCACATTGAGGTGCATGTTTCTCGAAGGTTAGACCATGCCAAATGCTTTGTACTTGATTTCTGAGACTTCATCTTTGTTTACTTGGTTGTGGAAAAGGTCATTGAAAACAAAACAAAGCTAAACAAAGGGTAGATGATTAATAACTTGTGATTCTCAGAGGATAGTTGCTGGTTCTTCTATTGAGTCAGACTGGTAATGTTATGATGTAGGGAATGTCCTTGAGATGTCTTAATCATAGATATATAGATATATGTTTTTGTGGTTTTGAGTTTTGATGTCCACTGCAATGTGAGCGATGCACAGTAACTCTAGTAACTGTTAACGTTTCTTTGAAGAATTATCCCATGAAATATCGGTACAATGGAAAATGGTTATACATGAAAATAAGTTTTTTTATGAAGGATATTCCACATATTCCATCATTTTTAGAATGACCAAATTTCGACCTCCAATTTCATCAATAGCGAGCAGCAACGAGTAACATTCTAAGGGAACACGCAATGGACAAGAGGAATACTAAGGGTACCCCAAGGATTTGTAATTATTTTTTTAACTTATATAAGTTAACGATCTTCATTATGTACTACATAACTTCATTATGTGCTACATTATAATTAACAACAGAATAGGAACTATTGTCCTTATTTCCCCATGAAATCCTACTATTTGTCATTTATCGATCGCATAGATAAGACGAAAATCAACACCGACCCCAAATATTAAATAAATATCATATCGTTAGAGCTATAAAAAGCCATAAGTGAAAAACCGGAAGTATTAGGTGACTTCCTGCTTCCGTCGACAGTAACTAATCCCCTACTCCATCAAGCCATTTTGACAGGTCGTTTTGGCCCACCAACAGATGGTGCTTTCTCATCAGCCGTGGACAAACACTTCATCGGACTAGCAGGACAAGCATACAGATGTCACATCTGTTGTGAAATTGAATTTTTTTATATCGTTACTGCTTTTCGGACACCTTAGCAATACGCCATAAATCAGACTGAAATTGATTTACTTTATAAACATTTCAAAACAATAAATAAATTCTTAAATTCGTCAAGACAGCTTCTTTGATGAATGCACATGGTCTATTTACAGAGCAATTTTATCAGGAATAGACAAGAAAATCGCGTGGTTGTAACTAAAGAATATACTAGTATGAGTGTTCATTTCATATGAGATGTTATAAAACGAATCTAAGAAGGTTTTTTGATTGATTGATTTATTTTTTGTTGGCATTGGCGAGCAAAAATTAAATCTTCGAAACGAGTTTCATATGAAATAAACACAAATTTAAGATTTTTTCCCATGATTACAGAAATCTACGTTTAAAAGAATCTCACAAATTCAATACAAATTACACAACAAAATAGAACTAATCAGTTTTCATTTCACTTCGAGAAATTGCACTGAGTCAAAAGGATTGAATAACAGGAAAAGCTTACATAAATTCTTTTCTTGGGTGGATGTTAGGTTGCAATATTTTGCAATGAATGATTATATGACAACAAAACATAGAAAAGGTAACTATTTAGGTTAGACATGCATACACTTTATTACATAAATACATACATTCACACGCACACCATTACTCACACATACAAATGTACATTACAAATTTTGATAAAAATGTTGTAATCTTAAACTAATGTACTGGTTTATGAAATATGTACATGTGAAATATAATTTTTTATTAAATATAATAAATAGTTAAGTGGTTTGACGTATCAGCTTTACCCTATAATTTTTTTTTTTTTTTAATTTTGTGCAAAATACAATACGCATAACACAACACAAGATTAGCATTGCATGCATTCCACATGGCTATTTTGATTTCTGCTGTCAAGTACTAGGATGTTCCATACTAAATACACCAAGGATATACAACTAAGTACAGCGAAAAATTACTCTATCAAATAAAATAACGCTACTAAAGTTACGTTATGTCTGAACATTTTCGTTTTAAATTTCGGAATTTCCGCTCTAGTTATAGGCTAAGGTGATCTCAGCTGTGATCGGGCTATTTTTATCACAAGCTGTCAAGGTAAGGGAAAAGGGAACACATGAAGCTTGGCTTTATATGAACTGTGCGACATTAGTTGGGAGAACTGCGGTATGTCTGTTGATTATTACTTTTTATTCTTTATAGTTAATTATTCTGTCAATTCATCACACATTCAGTATTTTACACGATGCGATGCTGATTTATTACATTCATCGTATTTACATACGACAACAGCTCAGATTGTTTATAGCGCACATTTTTAAGTGAAAAATAAACACCTTTAACCAGCATCTGTCCTGAAGAGCTTTAACTTGTTTGGACATCACAAACAATTTAACGACATTAAATATCTGATCGGAGTAACCAGATAAGAAATTGTCATGATTCCCCACTTTACACTTTATCGAACTATGGACAGAAATGTCCTCAAATGATTGGCGAAGAGCTGTCACGTGGTGACTTCCTAACACTTTATAGGAGGTCAGTAAATTTTATTACGGTGCAATATGGCGGCTCTCTTCCCCGCTTCAAAATTTAAACGCATCTCTCAATATATCATTTCATTACCGTAAAATCAATATTGCGTGTTATTTTTTGTGTAAAATTAACTTAATTAAATCGTTTGAATTCCTCAAAGTAAACGAATTGTATTTTTTAAATACGAATTGCTGTCCCTACGCCAGTTTGAATGTTGATGACGCGGTGAAAGTCAAACTTAACAATTCAATCGTTTTCTCGACTGTGGTGATAAACAAATGGAGGGTTCTATAAATCTTCACTCTACAATCAATTTATCGGCATAATATTGAAGTGATTATGCAGAGATGATCAAGGAGATTGCGCTCTAAATTTTGGATGAATGTTTGTGTCACTTTTGTTTTTGATACTTATGATAGAAAGCCAGTCTGGTGCCGTATTGAGGTAGACCTACTGTTATTTAGTCATATTCTGCATGTTATCCTATAGTATATGTGGGTCCAGGTCACTTCTGAATTATTTTTAAAGTAGCGATTAGCAGTATCAAATATACGATAATTATGATGTGTTATCTAGTTTCATTCAGTTTACACTCATTGACAACAAAGTCTACATTCATTTGGTAACACCAATCAATAAAATAGTACGTTGTACTGTACATCTATCTAGTTTACACTGAATTTCGTGTAGCAATTTATGTGTACTACAGCAGACTTACATACCAATCGGAGTCTTACATGTTAAAACACACGTAAGAATCCATTCCAGTTTAATGCTGCAAAACATCATAGCCATGGGACAGTTCTGCGAGAAAGGCAGAGATTAAGTGACAATCCCGTTCAAACGGTAAAGAGAAAGAGAAGCCGAAAAAAGATGTCTTAACCTGTTACAAAAGTGTAGACAAGTGGCAAAGATCGTATAAAGCTTTGCCTAGTTCGTTCTGTGGAGGTTCCGCCGGTCTGTACTGGTAAGAAAACGTATCTCGGAATTAAATACCACAGATTACACGATCAGTCTTGTTGTCGACATTCATCACAGCATTCTCGTAATTAAACGAGCGTTTGGAAGTTAGATTTCGCTTACCCTGGCTGCATGTGGTCTGTATTGGATAACAGAAGAACACGCGTAAATCGAATTACTGGTCGCTGGATAGATTTGTTTACGGATTTGACCGGACGGGCATGATCGAATCTGCATACGATTTAGTGTCTGATTGAATTATCCGTAATTTCTGTTACCCAATGTCCATTAAATCCCGACAATAGTCATACCTATTAAGCGTGTTTCTAAAGCGTCCTTTGCTTTTAGATAGTTTCTTCCTGTGTTGTATGTAAAAGTTAATTAGTGACTTCTTTTACATTAACACTTACATTTCACGTCTTACTTCCAAAATGATGAATGTGATGTCGAAATGTCTAAATCGTTTCAATTCTTAGAAGCGTCCAAACTCCTTTCATAAAAGATGGTAAAGACACCCGTGTGAGCATTCCTTCATCGAGTAGAACCTTGCCGATGACGATAGTTGCAGACAGAAAACATTCTCTTTTTTCTAGAATACTTGTCATTAAGTTATATTATTGTAAATCAACATACAATTACAAATGATAACTACGGCATTCAAATATACTACCAAAACGTGGATTGATTTGCGGACAATACTTAAGTGAGGATTCGTAGACCTGATCTCAATTGAACATGATGTCCCGCTTCTGTCCATCAGTGGTTACACTTTAGCGTGACCACACGCACTCCAGACAGCCACAATACGAGATTTTTTTGTGATTTCTCCGGTTAGTGACCGATCCACGAGCGTGAATATAGCTGACCGTCACAGCGTCACAGTTTTCTGATTACATCCTCATTGATTTTCGTCCAAGATTTTTTTTACCAAAGTACACGCAAATTTCACACAAACTTTTGTCAATCCATCTTTCTATCAGTACATGGACTAATCTTTCTATTAGTAGGTACATTAATTTCTCTACCTGTAGATAAATCAATTTCGGTGTCAGTAGACAAATGCATCTTTTTGTTGTTGATCTTTAGATAAATCCATCTCTTTATCAGTAAATTCACCTCTGTCAGTAGATAAGTTAGTGCATCTATTAGTAAATAAATACATCGCTCTGTTTATTGATCAGTACAGTATAATGCATTTGTAAGATCATTAAGTTTGAAAGCAAATTAAGAACGGGTATTTAATCACCACCTCGGTAGCGTACGATCTTGGCTTTGTTTTGAGCTCCCTACCTTGAGAAATATAGTTGCTTTAAGATGACGTGAAACTTTTTTTTCTCGAAAAGATGTTGCGTCTCTGTATTGTTTAAGGAGGTTAAAAGTAAAACCTGTCTTCTCATTGTAATCACAAGAAGCAAGAAACAGCTCCATGGCATTCCAACGTTAATATTTTATATTGGCGGTGAAATTGTTATAGATGGCGATTCCTCTACCAAGGGGAGTACTTGGTGTTATGCATCTTTTTTCAAAGTTTCGAAAAAAATTGCCTTGTCATTCGCTTAAATTGATATTCAAATTTGTCATTATTCAATATTTTCTAAACATGAAAACCTGCATTCGTCTGATGTTTATCCGCTATCCGTAAATATTAAAAATAAACAAAAAAAAAATGTTTTATGATATATGTATTGTTTAATGGATTATTCTTACTAGGTAATACAGGAAATAGATCATTTTGGGTATACATGGTTCCCTTCGGATATATCATTTTGGATTCCCTTCTTGGGTTTCCTTCACGGAAAAAAAGATCGTTTTGGTTTCCCCTTCGGAAAAAAATTCCCTTCGGACATAAAGTCAACATTGTTTACCCTTAATCAAAGTCGAACATCACCTTGTTATATGATTGTAGGAGTTACCGTATTTGACTCAATAAGCGTCCATGTCCCTATAAGCGCCCCTCCCCCATTTTTAAGGCCTCAACTTCAACTAGCATAAAAACCATAACTACACATAACTAACTGTATAGATATGCAATAATTTCGTCTTATTAGCACCTTTACATTTTTACTCAATTTTTTAAACGCCCTGTGCGGTTATTGGGTCGAATAGGGGATCTCCTTTATTTAATAGCTTCTACTGAGACTTTGTTGACAACATACATACACAAAGGTGATATTCCACAATAATGTGTATGAGTATGTATGATACCAACGCGTCTGATACAGTACAAGGAGGTCATTGCTAGGTACTAATGTTTTGAGTTGGTAACTATGAGATATAATTCTATCAGTGGAGAAGAAAAACCTTACACCAGGTCAAAATAAGGAATGAAGTCTTGCTTCTAGGTACAGTATCAGTTATGTTTGTAAGGAAAATAAATCAGAAGGGAGAAAACGAAGAAGAAAAAGATCTCAAATTCTGTCTCTCTCTCTCAACCGGGACTTCTTCGACTTTGTTATTAAATTATGAAATACATTTGTCAGTTGTTTTTTTTTTTTTTTTTTTTTTTTTTTTTTTTTTTTGATTTTTTTAAGTAAGGGTTTCTTTGTCATGCCCTTTCATTGTGTTTCGTCTAGAGTAGAAACAAATTATTAGGTCTTTTCATTAATGGTGATAGGGCGTGATGCTCATTTAAAGCAACTACTGGAAAATAAATGTTTTGAGACCGGCGAGTGTGCATTGTCCGTCAAAATAGAGAAGTTGCAACTATCGTTTCTTGTCTTAAGAAGAACCAGATGATATCTGAAGAAACCAGTTGTTAAGATAGGTGAGGTTTCGTAGGCTCATGACTGTGTTTGTTGTTGTGGACTTTTGAATAAATCCTGCTTTGCTGTTGGTATACGTAGCGGCCAATTCACTAAACCTGACTTCACTGCCTAATACACAGCCTATATGGAAAATGTAGTAGGCAAACTTGAAAAATGAAAACAAATACTAATAAAAGACTGATATATATAAAGGTTTAGCTGAATTGAAAGATTACTGGAAAGTATTGACTACAACGGAAAGCCATACTAACTTCGTTACTATGTTATTTTGTTATTTGTGAATGAGATATCAGATACTGTTGATTTCCAACTTCTAAGTGACGGCTCCGCAATCCATGCTGTAACTTACAAGTCACTAGTTTGTGCCGTGTCTATATTCGTTTCTCCACCCGGTTACATGCATACTGAGATTATCTCTATCGCCACTTGTTTTGATATTTAACGCTACGTTTACTCTCATGATTTATAATATTCAATCTGTGTACAAACATTGAATATGTTGACATTGTTTTTAATAAAGTCACGTGGTGATAAAAGTCACATGAATAAACCAACTGATTAGCATCGTAAAACATTCTAAATATATATGTTTATATTCACAATAGAGATACATTTGAAAGAAAATGATCCGTGGAAGTCGGACAGTATTGTACCATAGATCATGCAATCATCAAAGCATTGTCGTCATGGCATCTGACAATGATACGAAATCGGTAATGGCGAGTTCTACCCAGACAAATCTAGTTATCATGATGGTGATGTCATACCGATATATCTGTATGTGTAATGGGGGACGCAACACCATTTAGGAATCCGATTTGACAGCTACAACCAGATCTATTAGACACTATAGAGCCCATTAGTAGCACACCTTCAGATCCATCGATAAAGGAAACCAAAAACACCATCCACTGTATTGCTTTCAACATCATAGGGATTGTATTCTTTATGTCACAATGTTAACATCTATATGCAATCTATGCAAGTATTACCATATTTTTTTTCTCGGAGTAAGCTTAACTTGGCCGAGCCAAAATTTATACAAATTCTGTTTCCCTTGCCCAGACGATTTTTGTCGCCAAATTTGGATACAATCAAATATATACAAAACTCCATGAAGTCCTATATACTGCAGTAGCAATTTATAGGAATTACCAATATTTCCCCCTATTGGGCCCGCCCTTCCTGCCACCGGGGTGAAAAGGGACAAAATTTATGCAAACTTTGTCCCCTTTCTCCAAGGATGTTCCTGGCCAAATTTGGTTACATTCCACGCAGAACTAGTAGCGATTTAAATTATTTACCTTTTTTCTCCTATTTGACCTTGCCCATCCTGCCCCCGGGGGTCAAAGCCACAATTTATACAAAATCTGTTCCCTTTCCTCCAAGGAGGTTCCTGGCCAAATTTGGTTACAATCCATGCAGAAGTCTATGACTAGTAGCGATTTAAAGAATTTAACTCTATTTTCCGGAGTGGGCGTCGCCCCTCCTGCCACCTGGGGACAGAGCCAAAATTTATACAAACTCTGTTCCCCATCCTCCAATGATATTCCTGGCCAAATTTTGTTACAATCCATGCAGAAGTCTATGACTAGTAGAACTTTAAGTAATTTACATATATTTCCACTATTGGGCTCCGCCCCTCCTGTCCCCGCGTGGTCAGAACCAAAATTTATACAACCTCTGTTCCCCTTCCTCCAAGAATGTTCCTAGCCAAATTTGGTTACATTCCATGCAGAACTCTATAACAAGGAGCTATTTAAAGATTTACCTCAATTTTCCTAATTGTTCCCCGCCCCTCCTGTCCCCGGGGGTCAGAGCCAAAATTTATACATACTCTGTACCCCTTCCTCAAAGGATATTTCTGGCCAAATTTGGTCATAATCCATGCATAACTCTTTGACTAGTAGCGATTTAAAGATTTACATTTATTTCCCTTATTTGGCCCCGTCCCTCCTGCCCCCGGATAATCATAGCCAAAATGTATACAAACTCTGTTTCCCTTTCCCCAAGGATATTTCTAGCCAAATTTGGTTACTATCCATGTAGAACTCTATGACTAGTAGCGATTTTAATTAAACGTTGACGGACAAATGGACGGACGCCGGACGGATGGACGGACGACAGACGCCGCGCCATGACATAAGCTCAACGGTCCTTCGGGCCAGGTGAGCTTACCATTTATATAAATTTAACCGTTGATCGGAACTCTTGCCAATCATAGGTATCATTTGCACTCGAGTGATTTTCCGGCAAGTAGAATAGATGACATAAAGTCTAAGCCTATACAGCTTTATCTACAAATAAAGTTATGTTCCTGTAAACTACATAGCTTGTTATCATCTGATACCAAAATATGGGGATGTTTAAATGTGAGCAAATCATTAATTTCCATATATACAGTATACTAAATACGACATATATCATATCTGTATCAAACCTGGTGGCCAATTGATGTGAGAGAAGAGGAATAACTCTTTTAACACCACTTTCCGTCTCTAATGATAATCGAACCACCAATTATTTCAATCTTCAATCAAAATTAACATGCACAGCAGATTTCTTCATAAAACATTGGATTTGTTTTTATTAAATCTAACAAAAAAAAACCTTAAAGTCAATTAGCTTTTCGCAAAACATTACTAACCACTTGTATGTGCATTAGCATTTCTTGTGAATTTTTGTATCTTTCCAATTAAGACAAGTGCAAAAATATTTTGTACCCGTGGTAAACAAAACCAGCATGGTAACTTGAGCGAGGGAAATCTCGAGAAAACAAATATAATGTATAATTGTTTTATATTAAACACCCATTTATTCAACAGTCAGAGAACGAGTGTTTCCTCTCATAGGTTTCATATGCGTCATGTAAAATATTAAAACAACGATGATTTTCAAGCCTACTATTATGGTAAGTTTTGGCGAACTGAAATAAAACTTATCTGTCTTTACCGTACATGTGTTTTGATGGTTTTAAAGACGAAAAATACAACAATTTATGGTCATTAATCCGAAATTCTTGTGGAATCAATCGAATCAAAAGCTAATGCATTTCTATGGTCAAAATGTTAGCAAACACAAGTGAAAACGTGAAATGCTTCGATGATTTAATGATACAATTTAGTAATATTATATGGATCAAAAGGAAATCCGCGAAGGTAATAACAGTATAATAGAACTTACAACAAAGATATACATTGTTAAACTTCTCCAATAATGCCCTTGTCTGTCGATAATTATTGCTAAGAGTAGGTGATAGAGAACATATATTTTAGATCCATATAAAACATTTGTTTCTATTCATCGAAAATTTTATAAATCAGCGGAATTTCTCTCCTATATTAATCATCCTACGTTATATTAAGTTATCAATAGCAGACCGTTCAGAAGTGGATTTTCACAACCGAACAGATACGTCCTAACAACGTCCACAATGATGGGGACACAAGGCGGCTATGTTGACACCATTAGTGCATTCGTCCTTGGCATGAAGAACACATGACGCATGCTCAGTCTTATCACAGAGGACTGCACAAAGAAACAATAAGCAGCATGGGTTAGAATAAGCAATGTAGTGGAACCTTCAATTCATCAGTGATTTACATTTTGTATGATAATGTATTCTAGAGATATAATGTAAAAACATACCATTTATCGACGTTTTAAACTGTATATGCTGTTTTGAGAAAGTTAAGGTGTTGACAAAAAAGCTCGAAAAAGTCGTGTTATTTTCTATGGCGTTATAGTAACGCCTGGGTTGCAGTTCTAGCAATTATCTTAAGTTAACTTAATTCAAAATATATTCACAACACGTCAACCAATCAAACACATTGACTTTATATTTTTTTTTCTTTTTTCATTATTCTTTGTTTTCGTCTAAACAATATATAAATCCATTCTTTAATACATTTATTTTCAACAACATTGTAACTTACTTGTCTGGCATGTGTCACCGGTGTAAAGCTCAAGGCAGTTGCATGTGCATGTTTCCAAATCCAATGTTCCAAAATTGTTGCATATTTTCCCTGAACAATCTGAAGTATTGGAAAGTGATAATATTGTAAATTATTATCTTACTTTTATTTTCAACATCCAACAAATACCTTCGGTATTGACTAATTTGTAACCATTCTATCATGATATAACTAAAAAATAAGTCACATTGAGTTCAGCTATAACTACCAACAGGATGTTGACAACTGATTTAATTTTTAAACGCACAGGCAACCACCGATAGGGATCACATATAATTTCCGGAACGAATCCGGATAAATCGAAATTAAAATGAAAATATTTTGATTCAGTTTGCTTGCTATGTATTCCGATAATTTGTCACAAGCAAACTTCTTTGTTCAAGCAAGCAACAGGAAAAGAACAAAAGGTTCCAGAAGTGTGACGTCCTCTATTTGACACATTAAATAAGGCAAGGAATCTCGATAACTTGATATTATTATTATAACACATAGCTAGGAAGATTAACCTGAAATGCCGGAATGTCAAACCCTTCATTATGTATGAAATAGCGAATTGCTAGGTACCACTATGCACTAGGCAGCAACCTTGGGAGTGAGTAATATAAGATGAGGCGTATCAGATACTCTGCTTTGGTTTTGTGTGGTTTATCATATTCACAGCCATGAGTATTTAAGGACGACCACCCATGTATGTGGTGTCATGTGTTTGTGTGAAGTGAGAGGTGGGAGATTGTGGTATATTTGTGTCTTCTTGTTTAGTGGAACTTTTCCTTTTTATAGTGCTATATCACTGAAGCGTGCCACTGAAGACACCAAGCAACGCACCCCACCCGGTCACATTATCCTGATAGCCAGTCGTCCCATTCCCTAAATGCTAAGCGATAAGCAGAAGAATAAACTACAACTTTTACAGATTATGGTGTCTCAGCCAGGGAACAGAACCCAGAGGCCAGAACCTACCTCACAGGCGCGTGCACTCAACCGAAGGCCAAAAGTGAAGCGGTGTCAAGGGAGACGTTAGGAAGAAGAAAGTTATTTAGGAAGACGAGATACGATCCTAAATTTAGTCGCCTTTTATTATTATTATTTTGTCCTTCCTGCAGGCAGGGTAGATAGTTTAATTAAGTAAAATATATATAAAAACCAACGTGAACAATCACTGTCATAACCAGGTGACAACAGTTTAATGACACGACCGTCAGGGATATCTCAAATAATCTAGAATGGACGATTCAGTAGTGTTCAAGTAGCACATGATGACCCTACGAAATAACTGGAGTACAAAGCACCCTGGATACCTTGAGTAGGCGGAAGAAGATCGCTAGGAATATCACGAGTGATACAACGAAGAAACTTAGGATATCAAATTCGACTTAAAGGAACAAATTCAATGAGACTGTTTCTGCTACATAACCACGAAGTTAAATATGACATAAATGTATTATTCTGCATTCCTTATGAACCATATAACAAGAAATATTCACAAATATCACGACATTGTTTAGTATTTTGATTGATACCGTTGAAATTCAATCAATACGATAAAGCAGGTATAACATGTATGCTGTACCTATACCCGAGCCAAAGTCACGCACTTAACAAAAAGCAAAAAAAGCAATAAAAAAAATCACTGAGGAGTTGATGAAATTATTTTTAGACAAGATCATGACTCTAATTAGGTAAACACACTATTGTTAGATCGATTTTAGAAGTTCTCGACAAACAATTATTTACTAAACTCGTCATGGGCCAGGGTTCGACATACAAGACATCCGACCACTATGTGTAATGGCGACAGTAAGCGAGTTTGAACATTTCACATTCATTTCACTATAGTCGGCTTTTCCGACATATCATAGTAAAACCAACTAATCTAATTTCTATTAGAACTGGTTTGTTTTCGAAATATGTGCAAATTTTAATGTTCTCTTAAACTGAATTGTCCCTTTAGTCAGAGGCGACCGTTTGGAGGGTGATTACTCCAGAGGAAATAGTTCGGGATAGGCAAATTACCCAGATAAATTCTGAGTTCTGTATGTTCAATAAATGACGCCGAATTGAAAGCATACTTTTAACTATGGCTGGTCTAACCCCGGGGAACTGAAGGACCGGACCAAACGGAACTCTGAATGGATGGACATTGCTAATATTTTTGTTAAGCGTCCTTAATATAGTGGGTGATACACATAGCTTGGCATAGACCTGATGGTCGTAAATAAAGGGATGAATTTGGCTTTATTCCTACACATGGCATCTTTACTTAATTGGCTTTAATTTCAATGGACCGGACAGTTCCTTTTTGTAAATTGAATTCATAATTGCATTATATGGTACTGTTGTGTCACATTATATGTATATGGTACTGTTGTGTATATACATTATATGGTACTGTTGTGTCACATTATATGGTACTGTTGTATAATATTATATGGTACTGTTGTGTCACATTATATGGTACTGTTGTATAATATTATATGGTACTGTTGTGTCACATTATATGGTACTGTTGTGTCACATTATATGGTACTGTTGTGTCACATTATATGGTACTGTTGTGTCACATTATATGGTACTGTTGTGTCACATTATATGGTACTGTTGTGTCACATTATATGGTACTGTTGTGTCACATTATATGGTACTGTTGTGTCACATTATATGGTACTGTTGTGTCACACTATATGGTACTGCTGTGTCACATTATATGGTACTGTTGTGTCACATTATATGGTACTGTTGTGTCACATTATATGGTACTGTTGTGTCACATTATATGGTACTGTTGTATAACATTATATGGTACTGTTGTGTCACATTATATGGTACTGTTGTGTCACATTATATGGTACTGTTGTGTCACATTATATGGTACTGTTGTGTCACATTATATGGTACTGTTGTGTCACATTATATGGTACTGTTGTGTAACATTAGATGGTGTTGTTGAGTCACATTATATGACAGATAAGTGTTTCTTATATGGAATGACTGTGTCACATTTATTTAATTAACCAGGCGAGATGTGCATGGCCTCTTTGTGGTTTTTTCAATCGTGATGGGTTATTTTCAGTTAGTGTCCTACAACTCACCACATAACCCTTTATCACAAGACTGTGGGCATGCGTTACAGGAAGTTCCATTGGAGAAAGGAAGCGTCACGTCATCGTAGAATTGTCTGTAACAGGAAATACGTTATAATCTACAGTGAGCATGTGTATAATGACGCTAGAACCATAACGTTACTTACATACTAAATATAAAAAATAAAATATGTTAAATGTTTAAACATTAGAGTCTAAAAAATATTTGTTTTAGGTCCTAATAGCTGGACTGATTAATGAAGTGTGGGGGAGGCAGGGGAGGGTTGGATAGGATCCTTACAGGTACCAATTAACGCTTCATTTAACATATTTGTTTCCATAACAGGTTCCATGATAATACCGTTATCATAATGGGAGACAGGTACATCCCCCTGGCAGCATTGGCTAATGGCTACCGTACGCGGCGTGAATCTATAGAATCAATAGTATTTACCCATAAGCGTAGTTGCAGACGAATGATGTCCTGTCCTTCCGACCCTCACACTCAGCGTATCCACACCCAACACGTGACACATGCCATGAAGCCAACTATGGAAGATACATATGTATGATTTATAGTATTTAATGCTTACATAAGAGAATAATAATCGACACGAAGCACGGACTAATCAAGACAAGCATCATACCCCGAGACAAGCATCATACCCCAACACAAGCATCATACCCCAAGACAAGCATCATACCCCAAGACAAGCATCATACCCCGAGACAAGCATCATACCCCAAGACAAGCATTATACCCCAAGACAAACGTGAAGTACTCACTTGGCTTTGAGTTATTGGTAACATAAATCTACCCGCAGCGACACTACCGCGAGGAAGGGAAATTTCAACTTGCATGTTTTGGTTTTTTGGTTGGTTTTTTTTTTTTTTTTTTTTTTTTTTTGCGTTACTCCTAGCTTGATGGAACCCCTATACCATTTGTCGTATATTTCAGATCGCAAACTTTATCTGCTTCTTTGTTTCACTAAACTATTGTCCTATTAGGATGGTCTCTTGTGTAAGAAATGTGTTTTCTGAGAGACTGTGGTACATTAATGTGTTTAGTGTTATATACTTCTTGTATAGTGGTATACGTTTGGAAGAAGAAAGTAAGTTAGGAAGAAAGAAAAGATAAGTTCATTAATTAAGTCGACTTTTACGGGCAGCGGGTACAATTCTTACGCCTACCTGTTCAATATGTTCAATTAATATCTCACCTTGTAAAGTGCCCAAACTGCCAGTTTTAGCTATAATACCTGTGTAAAGTGACCGATCTCTTCCCAAGACAAAGTTTTTGCGCCCTCTCCATATTGGTAGCTGTCTTTTTCTGCGTACCAAGCACCAACACATTCCCGCCAATTTTTATTTCCAGCACACATGTTCTGACCAATGTAAACACCAGGTAAGCCTGAAATCGAACAAAGATACAACATAAATTTCGTGTGTTTCTGAGGGAAACATGATCTTAAGAAAGATACAACATAAATTTCGTGTGTTTCTGAGAGAAACATGGTCTTATAAGCCGAAAAATAATAGACAGTCTGAGGGGAATCAACGTCAGAAGCCTCCCAATATTTTACATGAAAAATTGCTTGATACAAAGAATATCTGACCATTGTGTTTGACAATCTTTGACCGTGGTTACTTGGTCATACCCCAATGGTTGAAATCATCATTTATGTTGTGATGTCAAATAGTTACCTCATCAATATACAATTGCCTATGTCATTCGAAGGTCGTGGTGACTTTAATAACTTTTTTACTAATCAATTTCTGTAAACTGCAACCATTTAAAAAAAACATTAACAGTTGCTGTCTGTGAACGTTTTACATTCTTATACTTACTGTCTGTCCAGCGATTAGAGAGGTGGTCGTGCTGAAATTTACACGTCTCGGCATGCCTCTGAGCAGATATGGCAATGTCATCGTCCCAGCTCTTTGAAAACATGAAAAGAAATGTCATATATGGATTTCCGATGTTTGGTCTCCAGCGTTACATGAATCGGCTCGTTTATAGCAGTAAGACCATCTCATTCATTTTCGCCATTTCAATAATCGTTAAAATGCATCCCAATAAGTACGAACTAATGTTCTTATATTGTAAGAAATAAATATTTCCTGATATTTTTGCCTTTTTTCTAACCTAGTGTTGCGTAATATTTCAAAAAAAATAAATAAATAATAAACAAAAACAAAAAAAATTGCATGCAAATAGTTAGTTTGGATCATGTTTCTATCATAAAGATTTCTACATCGACTTCTGATCAAGATCAAAGAAATCAGAGCCATGTGGCCCAGGTGAGGAAGTGCATGGACGACATCGCCACACAAATATGGGCAACTATAGGTCAGCACGATAATAGGCGAATGCATATCTATATATATATATATATAATATTCTTTTAGAAAGATATCGTGTAATGGTGATTAATTATTTAGGTCATGGAGAAATTAATACAACTAGTGTTAATTTTAGAAACATGATAAGATGTTAAATGGTTAGCCGTCTTTTAAGTTGTGAAGTCTCCAAATTATCTTTTATGGAATGACAGGCTGTTTAACTAACTTCAGAGAATAAAATCCATGAACGTTACAAAATAAGGTATGCTCTATCTGGGTTTTTTTTAAATTTCAACAAACAAAAGCAAATGGATTTGACATCAGGCCTATTTTAACAACCTCCAAAAGAATCCGGCATGGTACAATCATTCGACAAAACATATAAATACCCTCCATAGACACAACTAGACAAATCGTCCGGATTAAGGTAATTATTCTGATACACATTTCATAGATCTTCGTTACAATCATTACAACCGTATAATAAGGTATTTATGTTGATATAATAGGATTATCTCTTGGATTCTTAGCGTAACATGACATATATTTACTCCCCGGATCCTCAGAGTTACCAGTCCAAGGGAAGTAACTCTTATAGAGATTGACAGAACTTTATTAATCTTACCACTTTCAACATGTTGGTGGCATCGTGCCCAATGATTCTACGATAGAAGTTGTGCAGGCCCACGATTAGTTTCTTATCCGCCAAGCTGATACCCGGGTTTCGTACGGGGTACTAAAAGAAAAAAAAACCGATTTGATTTGATCGTACTACATTTTTTTTCGGATTTTGAATTATTCACCAGAATACTATAAATGTACGTATTTCTGTGTTAATCGTATTTTAGCGTTAATGTACAAATTACTGCGAATGCACCAATAAATTCATCTTTGCGTTATCACGTTCAAAGTAAGTTTTACAATTAAATTTTGATAACATCTAAATGAGTATGTTAATTGTATTTGACAATAAATAAATGTTAAAGGGACATTTTCGACCTAAGAGGGACCTAAGAATTATTTAAGATGTATACAGGCGTACCCTAAAAGCAAAACAACATTGACGGGAAGTATATTAAATCTTGAGGTAAATTCTCTACCTATATATGTAATATGATCAAATTCGATAATTTCTAATGGCTTCAACTATGCTTCATGGTATTTCGAATTGACCATATGTGTCGCCATTTTTGGTAGAAATAGATGTGAGACACTTTTAACTCAACTTTTAATTGTTATCTACGGAAGCATTTAAGTGTCACTTTGAAAAATAAAAAATGAAATATTATTCTGGTTAAAACGCGATAAATATAAAGCTATCTCTATAGAACATTTTTTATATAATTTTAATACAACATAGAAAATGGACATTCGAAATGTAGTTATTTATTCTGATAAAATTAGAATTATCACTTTTCTCAGTGCATTATAACTTTTGGCATGTTAGCGTTAAAAGGCACAAAACATGTATTATTATGAAACAAGTACCAACCACTATAACATTTATGTATTCGAGCAGAAATGAAACTTCCAAAACAAATATAACTTTCGCGATGACTGGGAAATAAAGTAAATGTCATATTACCTGTACGTTGCCATCTGTGAACGAGAGGAGAACGTGTGATTAGACATGGTTAGTCAATCAAACATATACAAAGATATAATACAATAATATACATTATTAATAGGTATTTCTAACATGGTATGACAATCTGATGAAAGTCAATAAAATGTTTTCTACTTCTTTACATACGTTTTCTATACAGAATCTGTTTACATCATCTGGTTAGGGTAACACACCGATTGCATGTACTTTAATTTCATACGTGTACAATCTATTTGGAAATGTCATCTACAGCATCTCATTCGACAAAACAGTGTCCTAAGGGTTGCCTCGTAGAACATTAACATAGTATCATTTCATGGAAAATAAATATTTGTTCTTTTCAAACAGCAACATTTAAACAGTCATGAGGACTAAATCTTGGACGAAACGAAAATACTGCTTTCTTTTGTTATCACATAACGGTTGTGAACTTGATCGCTTAACAATAATCGCATTAAAAATCACCAATTACAAAATTTGAAATCATTTCGGGCTTGAGTTTATATCGGATTAATGTTGGCTAAAAAACCGTCAGTCGGGTGAGACACCATGTTTCTCAGGCAACCTTTTAATCGGACGAGATATCGTTCATCTGAGCCATCTGATAAATAAGAAATCAGACGAGACATCTGTTGTTGGATTAGAAATAGCAGCTTATTATCCATGTCAAGAAAAAATAATTTGTAATGGAGTTAGAATAGACATACTTACTGATGTCGCCTGATATATTCGGTAGTTGGTCTGTGTCGCGGGAGGATGCGATAACGGCTGGTTGGACTGAAACTGCGGCCAATGTCACAGCCAATAAAACGAAAGGCAGGTGTGTGTCCATCGAGCTGTTCAAAAGAACATGCTCAAACTTCAAAATTTATTAGTCTCTTTGCAAAACACATTGTGTGGAAATATATTTACAACATTCAACAAATTTAACATAGACAGAGAACAAGTTATATAACTTTTAAACATAACTTTGATTTTGCATAAATCTTTCAATATTTCCATATTCGTAGAGTTCATAAGCTGTGAAAATTTGATAATATTCGGTGTCATATAGTGGTACTCATAAAACTATAATAATTTTCTTTTTAAGTTCAAAAAAGGGCATTTTCATAAATAATATAATTCATCACCACCAATATCATAGGTGTATCATAACAAGATTTTTTTATTCCCCTCTCATGTTGGAACAGTCCGTCAGAGTTCCCAACAGTCCATTCAGACCAGAATATAAAACTTATTCGCCATTTTTCACGTAAATAAAAAAGTGGTTTCCTTAAATAGTTAGTTAAGAACTTCTTACGAACGAATTTTTCTAATGGTCACTAACGATAAAAAAAAACCATGTTATTTTACCACAATCTGAATAAGAGCGTTCAATTCATAAAAGTCATGATGTCACAATGGCTTTTCTGCAAATCATAGCCAATGAAAAGCGCTCAAGTTCATTTCAAATTAGTGGTATATGCAAAATTTTACACTGGCGAAGTCACTAGATTTATAAAACATAACTTTTAACAGTATAAGTTTGTGTCGTTTTTGTTCAGAGTAAAGATTTGTATTTCTGTTGACAACTTTATACGAAATGTTTTATATTCATTTTAAAAAAAACTATAAAAACAATTTCATCAGAAGTTATTTACGGGTTCATAAAGCATTTTTCCGTCCGTACAACAATTAAATTAAAACGTTATACCAATGTCTTTGAAGATTTTAAAATTTATAAAGCACTTTTGCAAACTGTCCATGACTCCGCAACAGAACAAGGAAGAGAACTTCATCTACGTTGGAAAACCCTTTTGTACAATATATAAACGTTTCAATGAAATATGTTTAAATAAAAACTAGAATTTCATGCGAATGTGCATGAAAGTTAAACGAACAAAAAACATTAAATATGGGGGAAAACTCGTATATACCAGGTGAAATAAGTAACTTACCTTGTCGTTTTTACCCTCCGTTAGTCTATACCACTACTGACCATTAGGAGATATACAACAGCAGTTATATGGATGGCTTTCTATGTATTGTACATTACGAATAAATACAGATGTGATTAGCTGACCTTAGGATCTGTACACAAAGCTCTACTGTTATGGGGAGATAACATTTTTAGCACAGTTTTAGACCTTCTTTGTCAGGCCCTTAGCGAGTTAGGCATATTGATAACGACGCCGTTCAGTTCCTTTGTGCCGACGTCTGTTCACTGTATTAATCAACTTTAATCAGACTTGATTGAAATGTTGAGGTCGCCACCTGGAAATTATTTCAATGTTCGTCAAAACATGATAGTTGGTTAACTAAGGGTCATGGTAGCGTTCTAGCGCGTGAGTCAACATTTAATTTATTTGGGTCTTGCTATAAATATGAAAAAGAACTTGATTAATTCTTTCACACCTACATAATTGCTATGTTACTTACTAAATATAGCGCTTGTTATGAAAACGTTTCTTGTAATTTGCCAGATTTATCTTATGTTCGTCACCTTTAATTGAAATATTGACTCATTAAACCTTTTTATCACACCAATTTATCTCCAGTAACAATATTATGTAAAATAATAGTCGTGTAAATGAGCCCCACCCACGCAAAAAAAAGGTTTATTAATACACTATGGCATTGGCAAGTCCTAGGCCATCCTCGATATTAAAGGGTTTACTATCACTGTCGTTATATCCATGCATGGACTATGTTATAGCAAAGCTGAAAGCAATTCAAAAGAAAAAAAAATCATTGACCAATCACAGGCCTGTACATATTGTGAAGATTACAGAGAAAAAGATGTTCAATTTCGAAGCTAGCCACCACAGTGTATATGTATTCAATTCGTACATCAGCGGACCAAATTACCTGTATCTTTTGTTGCATACAGAGTCTTCCGTTTTTCTATGACATACTCTAAAATCTCGATAGTAAGACTGATCCGAAAATAGGTCGGTCTTGATAGTTAGCCTTGGATTTCTAACACTCTATTGTATTTTAAAAATATGCTGGTTTTGAATATAGGCCGCACTTAAAAGTAAGCCCTGGATTCCTTCCCAAGAAATTATCTAAAGCATCTTAAACCTTATTTTGATATATGCATAAATATATATGCATTTGTATAAATAAATGCAAATCTGTATTAATTATCTATCGTAAATAATCACTCTACATGTTTTTGTTTTGTTTTAGTTTGAATAATCAACTTAAACACCGGTGAAAAGTTTCGAAAGCAAGACAGTCCTGAAAATAGGCCTTTGATTTCCCACTAAAAAAAAAATATAATATTACCGAGATTTTAATTCCAGGCATGGATATAATTATAGTAGTCCGAGAGGATTTAGGGTATTCCAGTTATTCTTATTAATCATGCATCAAAGGTGTGTCGATATAAATTGGAGATGGAGACCCTGGAGATAAATTGATTCCCTTCCCAAGAAAATTATCTAAAGCATCTTAAAACCTTATTTTGATATATGCATAAATATATATACATTTGTATAAATAAATGCAAATCTGTATTAATTATCGTAAATAATAAATCTACGTGTTTTTGTTTTGTTTTTAGTTTGATTTATCAACTTAAACAGCGGTGAAAAGTTTTCGAAAGCAAGCCAGTCATGAAAATAGGCCTTTGATTTCCTACCAAAAAAAAATGAATATAAGCTTATTACCGAGATTTTAGGTATTCCAGGCATGGATATAATAAGTGATAGTAGTCCCTTAATTATCGAGGATAGGCCTAGGTAGTCCGTCAGAATTGCACTTGCTATCCTTATTAATCATGAAAGGGATATCAAAGGTGTGTCGACGGGTTTTAGCTGATAGTCATGGTCATAACATATGTCAAAGGTCATATGGTGAAACATGAAATTTCAAATGATTTAAGTTCATTAAATTAAATATTCATTTGTAATATTTTTGTAAACGTTCAGTTTTATTTCTCGCAATCATGACGTTTCAAGGAATCCATTAAATTCTTATCATTTAAGTGTGTTTTAAAGTTAAAATAACTATCTGACACGCTTAATGCATTTAAAATGCCTATTTTGTCCTTCTAAAGACAGAAATGAACTTTGCAAACAAAGACTAAAGTAAATTATAAAGATATAAATGACACAAGCTTTTACAGACGTACAGGTAACGCATCAAATCTCGGAACTACTGTATTCAAAATTTCATCTATAAAGTACAACACAAAAAAGAGCTACAAGCCCACAATATCTTAGTATATGTATATAGCAGTTGATGACATCACATCAATGCCAAATACTACGCTTATTTTTTCTTGTTTACCCGAGCCATGTCCACGCTAAGAGCAGGCAACTCTTCTGATCTTGTGCACTGAACTTAAACGTGATCATGGTATACAGTACCACATATAACAATGTTATACAAGAAACCAAATGCATTGCTAAAGTGTTGATATTTTGACGAGTTATACTTGTAACATTACGTTACGTAATACACATAATACAAATATGTATCGTAAGGAAAGGAGCCCATGCTTCAATATGTTGTAACTCTATGTGTTAATTGTTCTTCTATCAACCACGCAACACGACTCAACCACCGTGAAAGGAAATTAAAACATCCATACAAAATTCACATGATTGAATGAATTGAATGTAAGAATGAACTTATTGGAAACCAGATTAAGTGACTTGGAATTAAATAGGGAAGAAATGGTTAAAGGAAAGGCCCGACAAACACGAGCGGAAGGCGATAAAAAGCGGATAGTAGACCAAAGAAATCAGGAACGGAGGAACGCCGTAATAACGAGGTCGACAAGATAATATTCAAAGTACCAGGACAAAACTCAGTCACAGCAAAGAAGGATGTTAGGACGGAAAATATATAGCAAACATACTGGGAATATATTTGGCGTGTAATATCATTCAGGACAAGATACGGTGTCTAGGAGAAGTGTGGTTCAGAGTTACATATATAGAACACATATGCAGTAGGAACCAACTACTCTAATTTGAAGAAAAAAATAGTAAAAAAATGATGTATCATGCTATGCAAAACCACTGGAGTTTTGTGTTTTTGTTACCAACAAAGGGATATTGTAGATTTTGTAGCAAGTTGTTCTATAAATGTTCTCTAAAATATTACTTCACTTCCCGGTATCATATGGTATTACATTTGATTTAATTGTAATGTTATTTGAAAATGGAACCTTTTTTTGTCGAAGGAAATCTAAATTTATTGGTACATAAGGATATAGAAATTTCATAAGTAGGGACATCATATGCTGAAATAAAATGTTTCACTGCGGAAATAAGACCTTGTATCATTTTATCACACTGACAGCTGATCTAATGCTGCATCATCTTCCTGGCATCCCTGTAGTTCAAATGCATGGTTTTCTAAGAAATATATATATATTGTAAATAATTTGTGTTCACTTGATATATATTATAATAAAATAACCAAATGAATAGAATTCACATGTGCTTACTTCTCTCAACATATCATTCGCAATGCAAAATTGGTTTTTTTTTCTGATATTAGACCTTATACAAAGCTTTTATGACAAATACGGAGTTTAAATCCAACTAAGTTTTAGAAAGCCTGATAAATAGAATTATGTTGAGGGACAGTGCAGACGAAGTCAGAGAAGGCTAAGGTCGCCTACGCTAAACAGGACGGAAGAGGCTTTGAGAAAAGAAAAGGCTTCGGGACGGTTATTATGGTATGGGTAATTGGCATGAGGGAGTCTTGGCTTCGGGACCCAACACAACGGCCAAGATGGGGGAAGCGCAAACCAACGGACATCTGGGATAAACATGGCAAGGCAGAAATAAGATCAAGGAATGAGGAGTGAAGCAGCTGGTTGTAAAGCCCAGTGGGTATAAGACTGCATGGTAGCTGGACTCACTGGAAAGGAAGTGAGACAAAAAAATATCCTGGCCAAGGTATTTGATTTGCTGCCAAACCCAACAAGCCTATCCACCTGAGGAGTCAAGGGCAATGCCGAGAGTGTGTACAGGAAACCAACTTACCTGGTACATGCCCTCACATCATGCCAGGTGGCACTATCAGTGGAAAATACACATGCCTCGTGACCAGGTCTCCTTAAGTAGGTAGCAGCAAGTCTGGACCGAGGAGGAAATAGCGAACATTAGCCAAAGAACCAAAGTTTGTTATCGTTGTGAAGTCCGGAACCCGTGTTACATGGCGTAGAGGTTAACGGGATACACGCAAAAGCAGCAGACTGGGTCATGAGGGCATACATTCAGCAGAGGATGGATTTCCCAGCAGAGGTGGCATCAACACCACTCCACCCAGGCATTGTCCGCAGCTCAAAACAGATAGTCATGGTCAACCTAACTGTATACTATGGGAAGACAGGATAGAGGACGCCAAGAAACGGAAGCATCAGAAATACCAACAGCTGGTGGAGGGATGCAAATATCAAAGATGGAAGACATGGTGCCTACCGATAGAGGCCGATGCAGGAGTTTCACGGACAATCAGTATACTTCGCTGATACTTCGCTGATGGCGGCCCCGTTGAAAGTGTAAACACTTGTGGAGAGGCATTGATGATATAATGGATCTTTTTCCCCTCCTACACCGACTTTTGAATTCCGGCTGCGCACGCAAGGATTCTTATGATGTTATTTACAAGTATTTAAAAGTATCACAATTAACAAAAATAAAAAATATCAATATATTCCAGTCATAAGGACTGAAAATAAGTATCATTTCAAAATATTGATGTCAAATGAATAAAGGGTAATCTATGTGTACTAGTTGATAGCTTTAGTTTCATTATATTTTTTGATCTATCTATAGGGTAGATTGATACAATGTTATTTATTGGGCAACTGATACAAGTGGCGGGGCAATCTTGTACCTACTTAATGGTGAGTGGGTATGTAGATCTAAATAAGGCTGGTGTTCAGAATTGGTCTATAGACTACATAGGTGTTTTATAAAGTCTCTTTTGCAGTTTCCTTGGACCAAATTTATTTAAATAGTTACACTACCGGCCTCACTTAGATGTTCACTTAGGACAAACTTGTTGTTCTTCCAGTATTTATTTAGCTGAGTCTTAAAGCTGTTGATTGACTTGGCGTTGACTACCTCGTTTGGTAATGCATTCCAGTGGTTGATGACTCTATTGGAGAAGGCATTTTTTTGTTGTATTCAGCCTGACCTGTCTCTTGTACAGTTTGTGGGTATTTCCTCGAGTTGACTGGTATGGAAGGAAATCATTTGGTTCTGCGGTCTCTCTTATGGCTATACGCAGACCGGAGGAACCTGATAGTAGCAATAAGCAGGCAGCAGAGGTTGCTTGCAGAGGAGGAAATAGCAAAGAACCAAAGTTGTGGAGGAAAGAGGGGGTGGTTTTTGGTCACCATCAACCGTTCTAGTCACGAGGAAACAAATAAGGACCAAAATAAGCATCGCCGCCCGAGGCGTTGAACAGGCTGAAAATAGGAAATCACCCACAGTACCACCCAAACTATGCGGAAGACAGATAGAGCGAAGAAACGGAAGCATAGCCGACCGTTCCTGGTTGGGCCGGCAAATATGGAGGACCTCGTGGGTATGGTGTCTTCCCATTCAGCCAACATATCCTATTTTTAACATTAGGCGGACAAATCAGTATACAATAGAGAACAATATGGGCTAAATACAGGTAAACACTTATAGTCTGCATTGAAATATGAATTACCTGTATTTCCCTGTGCTACACCTGACAATAAGGTCACAGTAAGCACAGTAAGTATTAGTATAACTTTTTTTTTTCTATTATTTTTATAAAATAAACGTCACATTTTACAAAAAGATCTATTATTTTTTTACACAAAACTTACAGATATTTATTTTCCACATCTTGATGGTAATCTAACAATAAGTTTTTTTCAGATCTATATATATTTGCTTTCTGAGCTTTTAGAGATATAATACTATAATTAAATTAACAAATAGTTTCAATATATTTTTTGATCTATCTATAGGGTAGATTGATACAAACTGTTTTTATAATACTGCTTATAGTTTTTTTTCATTTGTACCTACTTAATATGGTAGAATGGGTATTAGATGTAAAAAGGCTGGTGTTACAGAATTGGTTATAGTTACATATTTTTATTAAAGTCTCAATTTATGCAGTTTCCTTGGACCAAATTTATTTAAATAGTTTACACACGGGCTCGACTTGTGGTTCACTTAGGACAAAACTTGTTGTTCTTCCAGTATTTATTTAGCTGAGTCTTAAAGCTGTTGATGTCTGGCGTTGACTACTCGTTTGGTAATGCTGCTGTGGTTGATGACTCTATTGGAGAAGGCATGTTTTGTTGTATTAAGCCTGACTGTCTCTTGAACAGATTGTGGGTTATTCCTCGAGTTGGACTGGTATGGAAGGTGGGACCGCGAATCAAACCAAAATATAGATTCATCGGAAATCCCCAGTTTGGCACAAGTTTTCATATAGAGGTGATTGTTTCGGTGCCTATTGATATGGTATTCATGGGAGCATCATTTCTCAGATTGTTTTAATGTGTGGGTTGGAAAATACATGTAAGATGTAAAATTATGTAAAGAAATTTTAAAATTCGTCAAGTGTGTGTTGGACAGGGGGATGTATTCAAATATTGGAATTTCAGGAATATTTTGGTCATTTTTTTGGTGCGGAATTTCTACATAAGATGGAACCCCCCACATAAAGTTAGCAGATGGATAGATCTTTATTTCTTTTTTTCACGGTATGCAGATAGCCCATTCTTCAAAAATTGTGACAGGTGACCAGACTTGAAACTCCATTTACCTGGACAGTGGCAATCGTTAATTTATCGTATATAGCGAAATCATTTTGGTTATGCGGTCTTCTTATGGCATATACGCAGACAGGAGGCACCTTATAGGTAGCAATAAGCTGGCAGCAGAGGTTTGCTTCAGATTCTGGAGAAAGAGGGGGTGGTTTTCAATGACACCTTCAACCGTTCTAGTCACGAGGAAGGGAGGATAACTAATTAACCACACAAATTAAGCATTCACATGCGCCCGAGGCGTTTGAACAGGCAGTAGAAATAGGTATATACACCCGCCTCGTAGTACCCACCCCTAGCTGGGAATAGCGTTATGCCCTGACCGTTCCTTGGTTGAGGCGGCGCCCGTCGCACACCTGTGGATGGGACCTTCGTGGGGTAGAGTGTGTTCTTCCCACTCAGCAATCTTAATCTTTTTTAAAATTAGGCGGCAAGGTACAGGAGGAACTGATATCTGAGGAACATTAGGTGGCTAAATTAAGGTTAGAAGTTATAAGCTCTGCTTTAGAAAATGACTTACCTGTATCTTACCTGTTGCTATCACATGTATCTATAAGGTAACACTGATGAACAGTAAGTAAAAGTATGTATCTTATTACTTCACTTTTTTTATTTCTATTATTCTTTATTAAATTAGAACGTCACCATTTCTAAATGTAAAGATCTATTTTGTTACATCAAAAATCTTACTGATAGTTAATTTTCCGCATATTGATTAGTTTAATCTAAAATCAATCCTTTTTATTGATCTTTTATATATTTGCTTTATGAGCATTTAGCATATTCAAAATACTATTTAATTTAACAAATGGTACTTTTATCTCTTTACTTAGGGATGACTAGAATAACTGTTTTATAATACTGGCTGTTAATATAGTTATTTTTCATTAGCTTATTCTTAGTATATGTTAGGTTATTCATGTGTAAAAGCATGATACATGTGAAAATTTTATGTGAAACTATTAGTTATAATCTATGATTATCTTATTTAGAATTTTATCATTTAGTCCTGATTACCAATATATGACAGATAATTAATGCCAAATGGTTTTACAAAAACGGGTGGAGGATCATATCTATACTTGCACTTTACAAGTTACATCATAGTGTCTATATTACACACTGGGAAATAACTAAGTACCATTATGTGAACCTTTTGTGAATCGTTTTTGTTTTGGTCATCTGAAATCTTAGACGAACCCTCTTTGATGTCATCATATTACCATTTTGAAACAATTAATGTTCTTTTTTCCTGTGTGTGAATGATATCACTCTGCTTGGTATACGATTACTTCTAGTCATGAGTTAGTTAAACAAATCTATCGTTTAAATCTAGTGTTATTTCACATCGATCTATCTAAATTTATCCCTCAGTCGAGTATAAAATTCCTTAAACTCTGCTTGCTGTGTTTTAAAAGCATTGTTCTATCATTATCTACTTTAATGAATTCTCATAAAAATTGGAAACAATATATGAATAAATAACAAGTCTAACTTCCTTAAAAATACTGGAAATGTGAGGCCAAAAGCCAGCATTAACTATAAGTCGGAGAAGATAGGTTTCCTAGTTAGTAGGACGTTTGGTGACTAATACAAGTTTAGTATAATCCGGAACAAAACTGTTTGCACAATTATACATTGAAAATTTGCCTGCAAATATTGTAGCTCACAAAAGACCTTTTAGAACACGAAAATGGTGGTCGTCTTTAGTGAGCTTACAATATGGTTGCTCATTGCTTCCTAACTGAGCAAAGTAAATGATTATCGCAAAAACGGTTATTAAACGATTTATTTGCATTTTCATATTATACTTGTTCAGATTCCGCTCTACTTACTAAGCAAATAAAACTGACACACCTAGATTGATCAAATTCCCACCGAGGCATTATTTTGTTACGTATTACATTGTTTAGCATAGTTTTGTACTATGCTATATAAGTTCAGATACGATAAGGCATATCTGCTCATTACGTTGCAATTGCTGCTACCCGAAAGTCCGGGTATGTCGCCACTGACAGGCGTGATATTAACGAATTTCTTGGATCTCCTTGCCGTTAAAATCCCTAAGAAAACAACGTATCCTAGGACAGTCTGCGACCCACACACCACACTTCCACGCGCGTTAGATTATTATTGTTTCATCTAGATTTTCACCGAGCCTCTTTTCCAACACCCCAGAGTCTCATCGATCGTTAAAGACGTTTTTGAGATACCAGATCCACAACCCATACATCTATCGCCCCTACTCCGCTTTAATGCCAACGCTTCCCTACTGCCTATTAATAATAATTGGAAACACTAATTGAAAAAAAGTATAGAAAAAAACTTGTGCCACGAGTCAGTGATTTTCGAAGGGCTCTCCAGTGCCTCTCACTGCGTACACACAGGCGAGGACCTAAAAATTCGTACCCGTTGGCTCAGGTCTGTGGGTACGTATATTCCGTTTCTAATTTTGTAAAATGTGAATCATATGCAATGTACTCCTGAAACAATGTAAATTACCGATTAATTATATAACACAGAAAGAAACTCTTTTATAATTATGAAAAATTTCTTTCATTATGCAATGCAACATTTACACATGCATCCTTCTTTTTGTGACTTTGAATTAAAACAAATCACTTTTATTTTAAACAAAACATACTTACTTACAAATTCCTATAGGTTTACATTTTGGTACAAGCCAAAATTCACCACAACACATTTTTTTTTTTAGTTATTAATATACATTTAGAATTGTATTTTACATTTTCTTACAAAGAAGATTCCCCAGCTGACTGAGAGGGGATCCGGGCCAGCATTGGAGTAAATCCAGTGCATTCATAAGATAGGTGGATGCGAACAATATCCAATATTCTAGTTTTCGACGCCAACTATTTTCAAACTTTAATATTCTAAAATAACATACTTTCCACCTTCTCATTTTATTCTGGTGTTCCATTCATTTTCAAGTTTTCTCTATAAATCTCGTTAACTTCTTGGGTTAGGAAACGAGATGGAATCGTGTGGTTTATTAATGCTAAACGGAAATTATCTTTCTCCAAAAATGTAACTTGGTTATATCACCTTATCACCTAATTCAGTGATTTTGAAATGAAGATTGACACGTAAATTATTTTCACTGTAAAAATGCAATGTCTTTCTTTTCACCTAACTGATAGCGTAAGTCTAAATCAATCCTAGTCCCTTTTAAGCCTTTCCATTTATAACCGAGAGTTTACAAAGTTAACTAGTTTTTACTAAAATTAATTACTACCTACCGGCAACCTCGCCGTTTCCACTCCTTTATAAGTGAGGTATTGTCAGCATACTTGTTGGATAAATTAAATATTGGACGATTTTCAACACTTAAAGGCCCACTACCTATTCCGAAAAGGCTTTTAATTTTTACAATTGGGATTGTTTAAACAATAGATCGATAAATGTTTGTAGTGTCCTTAAAATTTTTTTTTACTCTACTCGTTCATATTAATACATTTATCATTACTTCCCTGATACGATGAGCATTAAAATAAATATAAAATGGTTATTGTCATACTAACACGCGGGTCAGTATTATGTTTTCCCGCGCGTCGTCCTTAAAATTACCGCGCCGGATTCGTTGACTTATCACTGCACCTAAGACGGCCAAAAAAAGGGGAATTGATCTCACCCCCCCCCCCACCCCCCCCCCCCTGAATCCCCCCCTCCCCCCCCTTTCCCCCCCCCCCCCCCCACTCCCCCACCCCCCCTACCCCCCCCACCCCTCACCGGCGCCCCTCCCCAACCCCCGCCCCGCCCCCCCCCCCCCCCCCCCCCCCCCCATTATATATTGTGGTGTTCTTGTTTTGCTGGGTACGTGTAACCAATTATTTGGTGTATTGGTGCTCAATAGACGTGTTATGAGCCATTGTATGGATGCTTTTTATATGTTTTATAAGAAAACCTTTTATATTTCTGATACGAGACAAAAGGTTATGGGCCGACTTTTTTACTATTTATACCTTTCAATTCTTTTTTAAATTTTGTAGCTAAACTATGATTAGAGAATTATACCTTAATATTGCTGCTACGCGTCTTGGTTTGTTTTAATTTACGTTCTTTGAGCTGCCAGAGGTTTTCGTCCAAGCGTCGGCTTGTCATGCTATTGCGAGTGGTGTAGCGTCGTATGTCGGGCGAAGACCTTATCAAAGGGTAGACGTGTTTTGGGGAGGACTGTGTGGTGATGCGCGTGTTTATGTGCGTCTATGTATAATAGTCTCTGTTTGTTTATAGTTCTTATAATCCACATGATGGTATGCTGACGACGACATCAAAAACAACACACTTCAAACAGCGTTCACATTTTTTTACGACCCATCGGGGACAGCCAGCTCATAACAACTCCCTGTATGAATGAGCGACTTAAGCAGACCGCGAATCTCGAAGCAAAATAACCAAACTTTTATAGGGACTTTGGTGTTTCTACGGCACAGGGGACAGAACAAAAGAGCACTTCCTCACACAGTGATGAAAGCACAACTGAAAACCAAAAAAGTGAGGCGGGTGTATAGAGTGAGACCATAGCGAAGAAGGAAGAATAGCAAAGATAATATCCTACATTTAGTAGCGTTTTTCGATTAATCAAGTTCTGTGAAAGCAGGTAGAAGTCTAACGCAAATACAGGCAAGGGGCCCATCGAGTTGCTAAATGGCCCTTACCCCTATCTACAAAACCTTTCTAATTATATTGTAATTTTATCTTGCTGTTCCCACCTATATACTTGCACTATTTTAATAACTGATTCCAACAACAAGAACATACTTTCAGAACTAAAATGAAATTATATCGTCGCTGTTCGAAATTCATACAAGATTGTCTTATGAGCGACTGACACTAAACAGGGACGTATTCCTGGAAGGAAAACCCAATCAAAATGGGTATAAGACCAACAGTACAGTGAAATTGCTCGGGGATAACTACATTTTTAAATCCAAAACTTGGCATGCACATTTATCTTATAATGAAACCACGTTTATACAAGGATGTTAGAGACTCCAAGGTCTAGATAGGGTTAAATTAGGTAGGATGAAAAATACAAGAATTCTCAAAACAGTCATTTTTAATATTCTCTACAATCGAATTTTTGTCCTGCATGAGTTCATTCAATCACCAACTGCCATATTTTCAAAAACTATGTATCGCTAGACTCCCCTTACCACATGGTTTCCACTACAGGTCCACTCTTCAAATTAATTTTATTGTAATTCGAGCTGACACCAAAGTTTAAAGGCAACTTGGCTGGACTATCCATATTAACGAAGACATTTTATCGCCCTGTACCCAAGTCTGGTTTGGCATCGGTTTCACTGCTATCGGCAAACGTTATTAGTTTTAGGAGGACATTCTCAGGAAACAAGTACGGTAGTTACCTGTTAGATAAAAATTATGACAAAATTGTGAAATAAAAAGCGCGCGAATTGTTTGGTCCTTACAAGCCCCCGTATTTGCACCGATATACACTCAAACACGTGATACCTTGATTTTTTGACCTTAAGCGATATTGGTATCTAATTTACATAAGTCATAATTCACGCGCCTGTCTAGGACTGCTTAGTATCGCAAAATCAGCTTTTAAACGGCAACACTGGTGTTTAAGCTGTTGATGCAGCAGTTGCAGATTTTATTCATTAGACTCTTCTGTGTCCAGAACGGTTATTTTTTAAAATACGATGGCGTGTAAACATTTTATTAGTATGCTAAATTACGGTTATCGTTTCGTGATTAGTTAAATCTGTTTTAATAAATAAGCGCCTTTGTATGTCATAATCGTTAAAACAAAATAATTTGTTTTTCAACCAATAACCATTTCGTTATGTCTTTATATGTGACTCGATAATCATTGGGTTTTTCAATGTTTTTCAGCTAGGGTTCGATTCTAAGAAACATTGTTTCATGATTCTATTAGAACGTAAACAAGATATTATAGGGAGCAGCTGCTCCTAGTGATAATTAATTTCTAGTGACCCAATTTAAGTACATTTGGTAATCGATGTCGCACCACTTCTGATCTACCATATAAAGGGGTCCGACAATTCCTATCTAAATGCTCCTAGTATTATCAAAGTTACGTCTACCATGAATGTCCTAGTTATCACACCTAATTTGAATCGAGTGGATATAATGCAGTTAACGAAGTCTGATAATTCTCGCTCTCTTACTCTAAATCCCATAGAACGATCTTTACGTTACACAAGAACATAATATAACTTTCGGACGGGTCATGAATTGGGATCCCTATGTCGTCCGTAGTGGAAAACTGCTCGCCACAGGAAATCTCTCCGGGACCACAATTGACTAATGGTTTCCAAATTTGTTGTGCGTTATGCAGAGCATTCATATATTAGTGTTGTCGTTAACATTGTACGATAAAATGCATTCTATGGTGAAAAGTTTTTTTAATGGTTTGCATGTTCAGTACTATTGCTTCATTATACTCAGTATTAGGCGCTTCCCAATTGCTAGCTCTAAAAGATCGACCAACAAGTTATCTAAATATTAATGTTTTTGAGCTACCATTATTGGCTGGCTAATACAACAAACTATAAAGACACCAAATGATGAATATTAGTGGTTTTACCATAAAAAACCACTACAAAACAATTATGGTGTTCCAGTAATAAATGTTCTTTGATGATTGTCGTTGTTTGACAGGAGGAAAATGCATATTAAAGAAATCTGGAATTGATTGACACATCCGGCATACTACGGGGAATTGATTAATATTAAAGATGGCCTCCTCCACGGACGTTGTCAAAAATTATATTAGTCAAATAAATTAGGGTTTAACTGTAACGTAATTGCAAAAAGATAAATCTTCTTTCTTAATTTTGAAAGATAGATAACTATTCTTTGAAAGAAAATAAAATAAAAATCTGTTAAAATCTTCGAGAATAGCAATAGGCACCAATTGTAGCTCTAAAGACGACACCATTTTCTATCTTAAAGTCTTTTGAGCTACATTATTGCAGCTACTACAAACACTAAAGCCCAAATAGCCTATAGCCTGGTTACCATAAAAACCACAAAACAAATAGAGTTCAAGTAAAATGTTTTTGCTGATTGTGTTGCAGGAGGAAATGCCTAATAAGAATCTGAATGATGCCACCTCGGCATCTACGGGGAATTGATAATATTAAAGATGGCCTCCTCCACGGACGTTGTCAAAAATTATATTAGTCAAATAAATTAGGGTTTAACTGTAACGTAATTGCAAAAAGATAAATCTTCTTTCTAAATTTTGAAAGATAGATAACTATTCTTTGAAAGAAAATAAAATAAAAATCTGTTAAAATCTTCGAGAATCATATATGCTTCGTCAATATTTTGTCGAAAAATAAGCATTATTGCTTTATTGCGCAACGTTTACACAGTATATCATATTTGAAGGCGATCATTTAGAAGAACATATTTACTACATTGAACTGTTTACGTATACCGTGCAGGTAGAGCTTTTGAATTGTAACTGCTGCATGATCGTAAAAGGCGACCAAATTTAGAATGTTATTCTTTTTTCGCCCAGGGGAACAGAAACCAGAATCTTCCCTTTAAGGGTGAGGGCTCAACCGAAGACCAAAGTAAGGCGATGTTAAGTGAACGATAGGAAGAAGAACAACAGTTGGGAAGATGAGAATAGATAATTTCCTAACTTTAGTCGCATTTTAAGATCATACAATAGAAACCATAAACCAACAGAGGCAGTAACAATTCTAGCTAACGCCCTCCCTGCAGGGCGAACCAAAGACAATGGTGCGTCGGTCGGGAATAAAACAACCAAAGTTTACGAACGATATAAACAAATGTTAACATATAGGAAGTATCGTAACTATTTATATTGCACCATAAAATCACTAAACATAAAAATTATAATACTCAATATCATTTTATAGTATTATTAAATAGTTGTCTAAAAAAAATTATTTGCAATATGACATAAATGTGTTAAAATGTAATTTCGTAAAATCTGCCATGTATTTTAATGTTCAGTATTTTTAATCAACAGTTTCCTGGCCATTAAAGCATTGATTGGATTTAAGAATCTCATTATTACAGACCATTTGCGTAAAAAAAGAATGCAAACATATTTTTTTAATTAAATCTCTCAAATTAATTATTGTACACATTTATACCTTTTTTTTTTTTTCATATTAATGTGGACTTTTAAATATCAAAGTTTTTCCCAAATACGTCAAGAATGTGCTAAAAGATTATTAATAGCATTTTCAAATGTTTTATACAATTGCAGCTTTATATGGACAATCTTGTGCATATTAATTTATACAGACTACATTTGTTTTCTATATTCAACTTTAAAAAACCCTCCCTTTTATGGAAAAAATCGTAGTGACTTCTTACGTAGTGTTCAAAAAGTAAATCATGAATTGGTTGTCTATGGTGGCGAATAACAAAAAATTCGCACATTGCAACAGTCTTAACCTACTTTATAAAAACTTGCGTCATTGAGATCACAACATTACTTATGTATAATTAAAAGTAAATTATTCCATAATCTAGCATCTATTTTTGCATATAATATGACGAAAGGGTATGTATAAATGCTGTTGGTGATTAAGGATAGAGTTTGTTTTTATCCTAATGAATTCTATAGGTTTAATATGGTTTTCATGAATTATCGGATTTATTACATTTATTAGGCGTCAATAAAATTTTCAATTTATCATGATTAAAACATTTAAAAAAATCCACACACACTCATTCAAGTCGATTATAATGTACAAAGGGCAAAACTCTCCGCTAGGTTACATGGTTTTAAAAAAGACATCCTTATCACTTTAGAATACTCCACAGACACAGAGGTAATTTTAATTCATTGTAATTCGTTAAATCAAAATTATTAAAAAGAGAATTTTCTAAAATAATTGGGCTGTAATCGCACATCGGTGTCAGAAAGATTTTCAAATGTTCAGTAAATTTTAATAAATTTTGTCATTTTGGCCGCCGACGTTTATTTAAAATGCATTGTTATCCTTGCGGATAAGTAACGCTATAGCAACGATTTCGTTAAACAAAAAGTTCATTTTACAGCAATGACTAAATCATAAGTTTGTTTTCACAGTCGTTTGTTTTTTTTTATAATTGATAGTTTTACTGAAAAAAATATAATGTTATTCATACCAGTTGCCATCTAATTGAAAAAATGCCATCCCCGATTGCATCGAACATTTTTTCGTATCTTATGTTCTTTTTGAATCTATCAGACAAATTTCTAAGTTTGTTCACATTTGCTATCCAGTACATGGTATTGAACAAAAATGCTATTTTTAACGTTGTAGTCAAATGTTAATTAAATACAAAAAATGTTAACATACAGGAAGTATCCAATACTTTTTTATTAAATTATCGGAATTATAAAACTTTTATGCTCAAACAACTAAAAAAATTTAATGCACTATTACATGAAGGGGGATTTTACATTTTATGTGCATGATCGAAAACATTCTAATGGCCCTTTTATGCACAAAAATAGAAAAAGTCATAAAATATTAATATCCAAGAATCAAATCAAAGAGAAATGTACATCTATTGAATTTAAGACACGTAGCATGTTTATTTTCCATGCCCCTTAAACATTATTAAATGCTGGTTTCCTTTTACAATTGCAATTAATTTGATTTATTATTATTATATCATATTTGCGTTTTTTTTTCAGAAAGCTTTCAAATCTCTCAATACATGACCTAAGGACATTACATTACTGATTGCCGAACCAAACATTTTCATATCACAATTGCCTAGTGTCAAAAAAATAATGTTATAATGTATGTCATAAAGCGATTATTTACCCCTTATGCGCCTTCAAAGGGCATCTTTACCTATGTTGAAAACACTCATATTTCAGTAGTTGCTTATGCCCCTAGTGCAAAAAGGACATCATAATGCACCTAATGCGACCCATGGGAAGGGACATTTAATGCCCCTAAGCGACCCAACAAACATCTATTGCCCCTATGCGTCACAGGAAAGGGCATCATGCCCCTTAAAAACACCGTGCAAGGACATCTATCCCCTAATAGCAACCCATTATATTTATTTAATAAAGTATTAAAGTGCGAAACGATCAATGGATGCATAAAAGCCCTAATGCCACTGACGATCCGGGGAAGGACATCTAATTGCCCCTAATTGCTTTTTTATAAGGACATTAATGAATGCCTTAATGTTGAAGGAATTTTAATGCCCCTTGCGACATTGGGGAAGGAAATTCAAATGCCCTAATGCGACCCTAATATCCAAGGGCATTTTTTGCCCCTAACATAAACCCCAAAGGACATCTAATGCCCCTTCGACCCGGGGAAGGACATCTAATGTCTTCTGGGGGGAAGGACATCTAATGCCCCTAATGTGACCGGGGGGAAAGGACATCTAATTGCTCTTTGCGGACCTTTTTGGGAAGGACCATCTAATATTCGTAGTACGACCCCGGGGAAGAATATCTAATAGCCCCTTAATGCGACCGGAGGGCAAGGGACACTTTAATGCCCCTAGTGCGACCAGTGGTGAAGGGAGATCTAATGCCCCTAAAGCGACCCGGGAAAGGGGCATATTATGCTCCTAAATGCAACACCGGGGGACGGACATCTAAATTCCCATTATTGCGTCACAGATTGCAGGACATTTAATGTCCCCTAGTGCGACCCGGGGGAAGGACATCCTAATGCCCCTAATGCAGGGGTCGCGTGGAAAGTGACATCTAAATACCCCCATTGCGTCCCCGTAGGAAGTGACATCTAATGCCCTTAGGCGCCCTCAGGGAAGGAACATTTAATGCCCCTAGTGGCGGTCCTTAGGGATATAAGGACCTCTAATACCACTAATGGCGACCCAGGAAAGGACATTTTATGCCCCTAATGTGACCCGGGAAGAACATCCAATGCATTAAGACGGAACCCGGGGAAGGACATCAAATGCCCTTAATGCGGACCCAGGGGAGGGACTCAAATGTCCCCTAATACGACCCGGGGAAAGGCCGTCTAATGCCCTTATACGACCCAGGGAAGGCATCTAAATGCACCTAATGCGCAACCCGGGCAAAGGACATCAAATGCCTCTAGTGGGGACCATGGGGCGAAGGACATATCCAATGCCCCGTATGCGACCATGGAAAGGACAACGCTATATGCCCCTAATGCGAACCTAGGAAAGGCCATCTACTGAACCCTAATGCGACCCTTGGGAACCCTAATGCGAATCCGGGGGAAGGACATCTAATGCCCAGTAAGGCTAACCGGGGAAGGACATCAAATGCCCCCTAAATGCAACCCGAGGAAGGCCATTCTAATTGCCCTCTAATGCGACTAGGGGGAAGGACATCTAATGCCCCGGAGAAGTACATGCGTACCTGGGAAAGGCATCCGTATTGCCCCTAATGCGACCCGAGGAACAGGGGCCATTTTAGATTCCCTAAATGCGAAACCCCACGAGGAAGGACATCTAATGAAACCCCTAACGCGACCATGGAAGCGACATCTAATGCCCCGAATGCGAAGGACACAGGGAAATGTCATTTAATGCCCCTAATGCGACCCTCCTGGGCAGGGACATCTAATGCCACTAATGCAGACCCGGGGGAAGGACATTTTTATTCCCTTAATGCGACCCGGGAAGGACATCAAATGTCCCTCAATTCGACCTGGGTGGAAGGACATTTAATACTCCTTTATGTGTCCCTTAAGACGTACCTAGGCGAAGGGAAGGACATCTAATTGCCCCTTATGTGACCCGGGGAAGGGCAAGTGACATTTTATGGGTCCCTTGGATTGTGCACTTTCCCGGTGAAGGAGCATCTTAATGTCCCTAATACGACCCGGGTGATGGACATCATGTGATGCCCCTAATGCGAACAGGGGAAGGACAACAAATGTCCCTAATGCGACCTACATCTAGTGCGACCTTGGGGGAATGATATCTAATGCCTTAATGCGACCCGGTGAAGGGCATCTAAAATGTCCCAAATGCGACCCGGGGGAAGGACATCTAGTGTGACAATCTGACCCCTGGAAGGACATCTTAATGCCCTTAATGCGACCCGGGAAGGACATCTAATGACCCTAAATGCGGGAATCGGTGGGAAGTGACATTATAAACTGCCCGTTAATGTACCGACCCGGGGCGGAAGGACAATCTGAATGCCCCTAATAAGGGACACGGGGTGAAGGACATTCTGACTGCCCCTAAATACGACTCGGTGGGTAAGGACATCTGACTGCCCCTAATACGACCCGGGGTGAAGGACATCTGACGTTCCCCAATACGACCCGAGTGTAGGACATCTGACCCCTAATACGACACGAGTGAAGGACATCTGACTGCCCCTAATACGACACGGCGGTGAGGGACATCTGACTGCCCCTAATACGACCCGGAGTGAAGGACATCTGACTGCCCTAATACGACCACATGGAGTGAAGGACATCTGACTGCCCCCTAATACGAACCGGGGTGAAGGACAACTGACTGCCCCCTAATACGACCCTGGGAAAGTCATCTGACTGCCCTAACTACGTAACAAACCCTGAGTGTAAGGATCATCTGACTGCCCCTAATACGACCCGGGGTGAAGGACATCTGACTATCCCCCTAATACGACCGGGGTGAAGGAACATCTGACTAACCCCTAATACGACCCGGGGTGAAGGACCATCTGACTACCCCTTAATACGACCCGGAGTTGAAGGACATCTGACTACCCCTAAATACGACCCGGGGTGAAGGACATCTGACTACCCCTAATACGACCCGGAGTGAAGGACATCTGACTACCCCTAATACGACCCGGAGTGAAGGACATCTGACTGCCCCTAATACGACCCGGAGTGAAGGACATCTGACTGCCCCTAATACGACCCGGAGTGAAGGACATCTGACTGCCCCTAATACGACCCGGAGTGAAGGACATCTGACTGCCCCTAATACGACCGGGGTGAAGGACATCTGACTGCCCCTAATACGGGAACCCGGTGGTGAAGGACATCTGACTGCCCCTAATACGACCCGGGGTGAAGGGGGACATCTGACTCCCCCTAATACGACCCGGAGTGAAGGACATCTGACTGCCCCTAATACGACCCGGGGTGAAGGACATCTGACTACCCCTAATACGACCCGGAGTGAAGGACATCTGACTACCCCTAATACGACCGGAGTGAAGGGACATCTGACTACCCCCCCCCTAATACGACCCGGGGTGATGGACATCTGACTGCCCCTAATACGACCGGGGGAATGTGAAGGACATCTGACTACCCCTAATACGACCCGGGGTGAAGGACATCTGACTGCCCCTAATACGACACGAGGTGAAGAACATCTGACTACCCCCTAATACGACCCGGAGTGAAAGGACATCTGACTGCCCCTACGATCGGACTACGGGTTGACCCTAATACGACAGGAGTGAAGGACATCTGACTACCCCTAATACGACCCGGGGTGAAGGACATCTGACTACCCCTAATACGACCCGGGGTGAAGGACATCTGACTACCCCTAATACGACCCGGAGTAAAGGACATCTGACTACCCCTAATTACGACAACGGAGTGAAGGACATTGACTACCCCTGAATACGACCCGGGCGTGAAGGACATCTGACTACCCCTAATACGACCCGGGTGAAGGACATCTGACTGCCCCTAATACGACCCGGGGTGAAGGACATCTGACTACCCCTAATACTGACCCGGGGTGATAGGACATCTGACTACCCCTAATACGACCCGGGGTGAAGGACATCTGACTACCCCTAATACGACACAGGGGTGAAGGACATCTGGACTACCCCTAATACGGGACCCCGGGTGAAGGACATCTGACTACCCTTAATACGACACGGTGTGAAGGACATCTGACTACCCTAAATACGACCCGGAGTAAAGGAAGGGACATCTGACTACCCCCTAATACGACCGGGGTGAAGGACATCTGACTACCCCTAATACGACCCGGGGTGAAGGACATCTGACTACCCCTAATACGACCCGGGGTTGAAGGACATCTGACTAGGCCCCCCTAATACGACCCGGGGTGAAGGACATCTGACTGCCCCTAATAAAACGACCCACCTAATACGGGAGTGAAGGACATCTGACTACCCCTAATACGACACGGGAGTGAAGGACATCTGACTGGCCCCATTCACGACCCGGAGTGAAGGACATCTGACTGCCCCTAATACGACCCGGAGTGAAGGACATCTGACTACCCCTTAATACGACCCGGGGTGAAGGACAATCTGGCACCCCTAATACGACACGTAGTGAAGGTACATCGTGACTGCCCCTAAACCGACCCGGGTGAAGGACATCTGACTACCCCAAATACGACCCGGGAGTGAAGGACATCTGACTACCCCTAATACGACCCGGAGTGAAGGACATCTGACTACCCCTAATACGACCCGGAGTGAAGGACATCTGACTGCCCCTAATACGACCCGGGCCCCGTGAAGGGACATCTGACTACCCCTAATACGACCCACGGAGTGAAGGACATCTGACTACCCCTAATACGACCCGGAGTGAAGGACATCTGACTGCCCCTAATACGACCCGGAGTGAAGGACATCTGACTACCCCTAATACGACCCGGAGTGAAGGACATCTGACTGCCCCTAATACGACCCGGAGTGAAGGACATCTGACTACCCCTAATACGACCCGGAGTGAAGGACATCTGACTACCCCTAATACGACCCGGAGTGAAGGACATCTGACTACCCCTAATACGACCCGGAGTGAAGGACATCTGACTACCCCTAATACGACCCGGAGGTGAAGGACATCTGACTACCCCTAATACGACCCGGAGTGAAGGACATCTGACTGCCCCTAATACGACCCGGAGTGAAGGACATCTGACTGCCCCTAATACGACCCGGGGTGAAGGACATCTGACTACCCCTAACACGACCCGGAGTGAAGACATCTGACTACCCCTAATACGACCCGGGGTGAAGGACATCTGACTGCCCCTAATACGACAGACGGGAGTGAAGGACATCTGACTACCCCTAATACGACCGGAGGTGAGTGAAGGACATGCTAATACGACACCGGAGTGAAGTGTGACATTGACCCCTAATACGACCCGGAGTGAAGGACATCTGACTGCCCCCTAATACGACCCGGGGTTGAATGACATCATCTGAAATACGACCCGGAGTGAAGGACATCTGACTGCCCCTAATACGACCCGGGGTGAAGGACATCTGACTGCCCCTAATACGACCTGGGGTGAAGGACATCTGACTGCCCCTAATACGACAGGGAGTGAAGGACATCTGACTCCCCTAATACGACCCGGAGTGAAGGACATCTGACTACCCCTAATACGACCCGGGGTGAAGGACATCTGACTACCCCTAATACGACCCGGAGTGAAGGACATCTGACTACCCCTAATACGACCCGGAGTGAAGGACATCTGACTACCCCTAATACGACCCGAGGTGAAGGACATCTGACTGCCCCTAATACGACCCGGGGCCTGTGAAAGGACATCTGACTGCCCCTAAACGACCCGGGTGAAGGACATCTGACTGTCCCCTAATACGACCCGGTTGAAGGACAAGGACTACCCCTAATACGACACGGAGTGAAGGACATCTGAACTACCCCTAATACGACAACGGAGTGAAGGACATCTGACTGTCCCCTAATACGACCCGGGGTGAAGGACATCTGACTGCCCCTAATACTAACCCGGGGTGAAGGGACATCTGACTGCCCCTAATTACGACCCGTGGCGGTGATGGACATTCTGACTACCCCTAATACGACCCGGGTGAAGGACATCTGACTGCCCCTAATACGACACCGGAGTGAAGGACATCTGACTACCCCTAATACGACACGGGGTGAAGGACATCTGACTACCCCTAATACGACCCGGGTGAAGGGACATCTGACTGCCCCTAATAACGACACCCGGGCAGTGAAGGACATCTGACTACCCCTAATACGACCCGTGTAGTGAAGGACATCTGACTACCCCTAATACGACCCGTAGGTTGAAGGACATCTGACTACCCGCCTAAATACGACACGAGAGTGAAGGACATCTGACTACCCCTAATACGACCCGGGGTGAAGGACATCTGACTACCCCTAATACGACCCGGGGTGAAGGACATCTGACTACCCCTAATACGACCCGGAGTGAAGGACATCTGACTACCCCTAATACGACCCGGAGTGAAGGACATCTGACGTCCCCTAATACGACCACGGGTGAAGGACATCTGACTACCCCTAAATACGACCCGGGGTGAAGGACATCTGACTGCCCCTAATACGACCCGATCTCGTGAAGGACATCTGACTGCCCCTAATACGACCCCGGGTGAAGGACATCTTGACTACCCCTAATACGACCCGAGGGGGTGAAGGACATTCTGACTACCCCTAATACGACCCGAGGTGAAGGACATTCTGACTACCCCTAATACACGACACGGGTGAAGGACATCTGACTACCCCTAATACGACCCGGAACCGTGAAGGACAATCTGACTACCCCTAATACGACACGGAGGGGAAGGACATCTGACTACCCCTATTACGACACTAGGTGAAGGACAATCTAATACGACAGGAGTAAAGGACAATCAGACTACCCCTAATACGACCCGAGGTGAAGGACATCTACTCTACCCCTAATACGACACCGGGGATGAAGGACATCTGACGGCCCCCTAATACGACCCGGGGTCGAAGTGACACTGACTGCCCCTAATACGACCCGAGGTGAAGGACATCTGACTGCCCCTAATACGACCCGGAGTGAAGGGACATCTGACATACCGCCACCCTAACAACGACCCGGAGTGAATCTGGACTGCCCCTAACACGCCCGGAGTGAAGGACATCTGACTACCCCAAACAACCGGTGTGGAAGGACATCTGACCCCCTAACACGTACCACCGGAGTGAAGGACATCTGACTACCCCTAATACGACCCGGAGTGAAGGACATCTGACTGCCCCTAATACGACCCGGGGTGAAGGACATCTGACTACCCCTAATACGACCCGGAGTGAAGGACATCTGACTACCCCTAATACGACACGGAGTGAAGGACATCTGACTACCCCTAAATATACGACGGACCCCCTACATGTAAGAAACGACACGAAGGACATCTGACTACCCCCTAATACGACCCGGAGTGAAGGACATCTGACTGCCCCTAATACGACCCGGAGTGAAGGACATCTGACTACCCCTAATACGACCCGGAGTGAAGGACATCTGACTACCCCTAATACGACCCGGACCCCTACTGTGTGACAAGTGACATCTGACTACCCCTAAATACGACCCGAAGTGAAGGACATCTGACTACCCCTAATACGACCCGTGAGTGAAAGGAACATCTGACTACCCCTAATACGACCCGGGGTGAAGGACATCTGACTACCCCTAATTACGACCCGGGAAGTGAAGGACATCTGACTACCCCTAATACGACCCGGTCGTGTGAAGGACATCTGACTACCCCTAATACGACCCGGGTGAAGGACATCTGACTGCCCCTAATACACGACCCGGGGAGTGAAGGACATCTGACTACCCCTAATACGACCCGGGTGGTGAAGGACATCTGACTGCCCCTAATACGACACCGTGGGTGAAGGACATCTGACATACCCCTAATACGACCCGGTAGTGAAGGGAATCTGACTAACTGCCCCCTAATACGACACGGAGTGGAAGGACATCTGACTGCCCCTAATACGACACGGGATGAAGGACATCTGACTGCCCCTAATACGACCCGGAGTGAAGGACATCTGACTGCCCCTAATACGACACGGAGTGAAGGACATCTGACTGCCCCTAATACGACCCGGAGTGAAGGACATCTGACTGCCCCTAATACGACCCGGAGTGAAGGACATCTGACTACCCCTAATACGACACGGAGTGAAGGACATCTGACTGCCCCTAATACGACCCGGGGTGAAGGACATCTGACTGCCCCTAATACGACCC